>NC_143561.1:93367500-94105000 GCF_054136105.1 Typopeltis vanoorti | reverse complement strand
ATAACTTTGTAGGAACTTCGAAATTTGAAATATTTTAGATTAACTTATAAGAATAGGATTAGTGGTTATTATGAGTAGTCATTTATAGGAGAAAGAGAGTATGCGATCGGACAGAGCCTTGAAGCACTCCAGCATTGGTGGTGAAGCTCGAAGGGAGGGAGCCATCTACCATGACTTGCAGAGAACCAGACAGAAAACCGGCTACGGAATTACAGAGGGTGGCAGGGAGACCGAAGTATGGCAATTTGTTTAGTAGGTCTCGATGCCATACACAGTCAAAAACTTTGAAAATGTCAAAGGTGACAGCGCAAGTTTCTCCGAACATTTCCATGGTACTTGGAAATGTTCGGAGTGGTGTAATCTACGGGGTCAATATACAGCCTCTTACTGTCAAGTCAACCCCGCCTTCCTGCTACAAAACGGTGTTTGCGTAAAGGGGTTTGGCGAAACCCGCGAGTATTCCCGGTACAAAACGACATAATTCATATGTACATACATACATACATACAGGAAAACACTAATATACAAAACACTGTGAGAAAACATATTAAGATACGCTATAACAAGGTATGCAATATGAGCAGACTACAAACTGAATATATTAATACCATTACAGTACAAAATGGTAACAGAATACAGAATACGAACAGCAAAATACCTATGTCACTATTCAGCTATTCTAAAATGTAATTTTGATGCTAACTACGACATAGCCAGACTACATTCCGTATACCAGGACTTCAGACAACTAACTATATCATATATAAATATAATAAGCAATAAGGGAAGGCCACTCGGAGTTTCTACATTTCACACATGCTAAACAAATTAGCTTTTGGATACAAAAACGTTACAAAGTACAGTAGCCTACAAGGGCTCTAAAGGCATGCTATAAACGAAAAGTACGCACCCTATATACTTTACAGACTTAATGAGATGCAATATGCAGAGTGACTGAAGTCACAAAGGGGTTAACTAAAGCTTCGAGGAAATATTTTGGTGTTAAACCCAACATTCAACTTAGTTCCGCTAGCTTGCTTGGACGATGAGATAACTTCTCCATTCTCCAACTTACAGGTTTCAACTCCACCTACTATGGCTGCTTCTCAATATCTTTACGTAATACACTATTTTTATCGCCTGGTGTGACACCCCATCCTGTTTATTAGAAGCTTCAAGTGACTTGAAAATTATAATGTTCAGAGTGGGACTACGGAGTTTCTGAGAGTAAGCATGGTTGAAATATTCATTAAAATTATTTCTTTTTTTTAAACAAATAACAATAAATAAACAATTTCCTCTTTATTTATTATTAATAAATAATAAATATTATTTTTTATGTGAATGAAAGGCTATAAGCATTTTGTACATTTAGTAGCTACTCCAGACCTCCAGTAAAGCAGTGTTAGAAAAAATATTTCTAAACATATTTTATCATCCATTCCATTAAATAAACTATTTATTTGATAATACATATAATTCGTTTTAGTTATTATTCATTTATATGATTATTTCAATTTATTTTGTAAAAATGTTTCTAAATACCTTTTATAATCCATAATTATAAAAGTATAAATTATATACTTAATTTTTATAAGTTATATTATATAAATATTCATTCTCCGTGTGGCTGCCGGGATAAGAATGTAGCTCATCAGCACCAATGTAGCTCATGCATGTCGTACGAGGCGACCAAAATTGGTACCCAGGGAGGGTAATGGATGGCAATGCTGTAGCCAATGAAGTTCTAACTGAGGCTCGGCTATTGCTGTTACCCTCCTGCCATGATCAGAGCTTTAATAGCTCAATAACACCTCATCCCCACACTGTCCTCTACAGATATCGGGGAAGATGAAAAGCATTCTTGCTTCGCCCCTTTAATCCAGGTCCTTATAAGGACTATATAAATATTCTATTTATTAAATTAAAAACATACTTCATAATTTTATTTCATTAATAAATGAATGAAATAAGAGAAATATAAACTACATGTCTTTTAACTTTCTTACACGGTCAGAGTTTAGTGGTATATACACACTGTGTAGTGTTACGTCATCGATATTATTTATTACATTTAATTCGTACAATTTCTTCTTGTACTGTTAAGACCAACCTTCTGATGTTCACAATCCACGGACTTAAAATTATTATTGTTATTATTATTATTATTATTTATATATAGGAATTTTTAATATAATATTTTTATATAATATAAATATAACAATATAATATTTATATAATATGAAATATAAATGAATCTAATATTTAATTTTTAATATATATAATAATAAATATTTATATATATATATATTTTTTTTTTTTTTTTTTTTTTTTTAAGTTTAAAAAAAATGACATGACACCTCCAGGGAGGTCCAATGACTCAACGAGGAAGGGGCACCTACTCTCCAACTCTCTGTCTCCACCACTTAATTCACCAACTACTAGGAACCGCAACTGCATTCATCATCTACACCAGCGCCATCTACCGTCCACCACCACTAGTATTTTCATAGACAATCCTAAATAAATATCGGAGGAAAGTAATAAAAACATTTCAACTTGATGATGGGGGGGGAAATGTATGAGATGATGATAACATTATTTCATGAGTCTCTACATGGGTGGGTTCTTTATATCAGAAAAATGGCTTTCTAAAAAGAAATCCTGGATATGAACGCAGATAGCGTCACTTCCTATTCTTGTTATCTTCACAGAATGACATTTAAAATTTATTCTTACGATTTTGAGAAAAAAGAAACATTTTGTTATATTAGGATGATCATAATTTCAGTCTTTGCACGGTGTAATCTTTATGTTCTAATTTTATATTTATTTTAAATATTTAATTATTTTTTTACTTAAGAAAAGATGTACTAACCGTACATCTTTTCTTCACATTCTTCTTTAAAAAGGGGGGAAAGGAGGGGGTAATTCCTCTTACATTGAGAATCTTAAGGACTATTGATCTTGTCGACGGTTAATGAAATATTTCTTTGAAGCAACAAAGCATTCCAGAATTTGTATACATGTTCGTCATAAAGTGTAATACAGTGTTTGAAAACTGAGAATAAAACAATAAAATCCTCTCTCTTTCTTGTTTTTGATATCGAACAATTGCCACCACAAATAAGTTTCTCCCATCTCTAGATAAAAGTTATTATCATTCCTGAATGAATAATATTTACTTTGGTCTTTACATCTGTTCAATGACTTCCACATCAAGTACACGGCTCATTTTATTATTCCCCGAATGATTAAAAGAAAAAAAAAAAAAAAACAGTACGTTCTGTCCACAAACACACTCGTTTTTTAATATCGTCTGATACTCTCCAATAAGCGAAATTAAATCTATTTGTGTATAGAGATAAGATAAGCGCTCGGTATTGTCTTCAAATTATATTAAACATTTTCGTAAACAAAAAAAGGGTCAGCGAAAACAAATAAGAGGTTTAATAATCAATAGTCATCTACTTGGCTTTCATTATTCATATGATCAAGAAAAGTCGAAGTAAAGATGAAGCCTGACGAGATAATTGAGTTCAGAGAACAAGTTCCACTCCAGATTATTTGCTCTTCGATTAGAAAACGCCAAAGAAATTACCTTTTACTTCGTTGTTTTAAGGATACTTGCGACATAAGACTGAATGATATAATCACGTAATCACAAGAAAGATATTTATTTAACCAAATATTTCGGTCTGGAAATAGCAGACCATCGTCGGTGGTATTACAAGAACAGTTTAAAAAATATTTTTTTAAAAAAATATTTGTATATTTTTTAAACTGTTCTTGTAATACCACCGACGATGGTCTGCTATTTCCAGACCGAAATATTTGGTTAAATAAATATCTTTCTTGTGATTACGTGATTATATCATTCAACCTTTTACTTCGATCTCAGTCATGAAATTTTTAGACAGGTATACACGAACATGGGACGGATATATATAAAATACGATACATAGAATGATGTATAGAATGGGCTCTGTAGTTTATTCTCCTAGAAATTCGCCTTGTTTTATTTCATTTATTGTTACGATTTGAGAAAAAAGAAACTTTTTTAAGAAACAAAATTATAACAAGATATATTCTGATGTTTTGATGTTAAATGCATGCAGAAATTTCGCTTATTTTGTAAGTCTAACGTTGACTATGAGAACTAAGATAGAGATGCTCATTTTTCATTTGAAGTAAAATAATCATATTTCAATAATTTAAGTAAAGTAGAAAACTGAACAAAAGTAATGATATTTATGTAATAAAATCTATTTTTCCCTCAGGGAAAACTTTGCAGGTTCTGAGTTTCTAAATATATTTAAATAATAAAACAAAATATAATTTTATTTTTTATCATTTTGATTAAAAATGAAATACTTAAATAATTAGAAAATTTTAAAAAATTTGTAAAACACCTTTAAATATTTTATATAATGATAAATAAAATAATATAATTCTTACAACGTAGAGTTGTCCGAGTGTCTTAGATGTGTCTTGCATCTAAGATCTAAGTCATGGAGCTCTTGGAGCTATTTTTTATAAAATTTTGTTTCTGAGGCTATTTGCATTCCATACAACGATCTGAAGAGAGGCTGGAAAATTTTAAAAAATTTGTAAAAAAAAAAACCTTTAAATAAATATTTCATATAATGATATAATGATAAATAAAATAATATAATTCTTACAACGTAGAGCTGTCCGAGGGTCTTAGATGTATCTTGCATCTAAGATCTTAAAGTCATGGAGCTCCAAAAGTTTCTTTCTGAGGCCATTTGTATTCCATACAACGATCTGAAGGGAGGCTGGAATAGTTTGTTTCTATTCATCTATAAGTCCTGTGAGGGTGACTTGTGTTTCACGTAGGAATCTTTCAGTGGAAGTTGCTGACAGGCTGAAGTCTTGTAGCATGTTTGCTAGCGAGGCCGTAATAACAGCTGTCAGGTTTGTAGGCGCTGTTGGCTGATTCTGTTCTGGTGTTGACTTGTTTGTACGCGCAACATCTGCTTAGCTTCTTGTTCACCCAGCCAGTTGAGTACATCCTATAAGGGATGTACTCAATTGGCTGGGTGAGGGCCACCGCAATTGGCACATTTAGCTAGGGTGGTTTTCGGCTTGGTGCAGATGTTGGTAGGATGGTTCATCCCGCACTTAAGGCATCTAAACTCTGCTCGGCACAGTTTCTGAGCATGGTCAAATTTCTGACATCTGTGGCACTGTCCTGTTGAAGCCCTTTTTCCTAAGAGGTTCAGGACTGATCTTAAGTCCACAGATCGATGTCAAGTCATAGATGTTTTTGTAGGCCTGATGGATTTTCACCAAGACCAGAGTTATTGGGATATTGTGAGCTCTGGTGATTCTGCTGACCTTGATGGGTAGTAGGTCTTGATAGCGGAGATCAGCAGCTATTTCATCTGTAGATATGTGCTCAGAAATGCCTCGAATAATAAACAACCTTCAGGTTTTTCTCCGAGCTGAGGGAGGTGTGATATCGTGCGCCGTTTGAGTGTAACTCTCTGGTCAATCTTCTGTAGTCCGTTACTGTGGTGGCTGGATCTTTATGCCGTCATCCACATTTTTGCCTGTTTTTTATGATATTTGCAAGTCGGATATGGTGGACCTTATGAACGTCCATCTGAGCTTTTCACGTAGAATGATCGGGGATACTTTCTCGTTGAGACAGGCAGAGGAATCCGTGATGGGCCATCTTCATCCATTCAGTTGTCCTTGGGTGGCTTTGTGGTTGTTGTCTCGTGCGCATGCACCTCTTCAAAGTCTGGGGAAGTGGAAATCATTAAATCCAGCTTCTTCTCCATCTGCGCAGTGTCTTCGCCCTCCTCAACTTCTCCTGGCAAGGAGTAGAAATTGACGATGCCGGGCTACTCGTGTTCGAACTTTCTTACTATCTTTTTGAGAATGCTGAACGCCCGCCCTTTGTTGAGCGATTCAATATAGGCGTCATCTTCCTCCTTGCTCATGGTGATGACGGCACTACAATCTGTTATTTAAGCCAACAATGGCGATTCTAACGACGGTATGTAACGGAAGCAAAAATTAGGCTTACCTGAAAAATCCACAAGAGAACCCAGTCAATCTTGGAGTTGAATCGATATTCAGCCGACTACTCACATTCACCAAATTTTGATTGAAAACTCAATCAAAATTCTACCATTACTTCACTACCTCGCTACTCACAATTCCAAAAAAGAATTCATAACATCCTATATCTAATAATAATAATCAGAATATTATCCTCAAAAGACGATAATCAACTCTTTAATAGATGTACTAACATCGCTTCAAAAAAGGTGTCTCAGAGAAACATTTATTATAAAATTAAAGATTAAAGTAGTTCAAATTTCTTATAGAATTAACATACAATATTTTTATAGATTTTCTTGTTAAAGATTAGAATAAATATTTATTTTGTTTCTTGCAGGTTTGAGAGAGTTTTTCCAATAAGTAGCTCAATACTTCGTTGACTCGTGTAATTTAAATGAACCGTATAATTAAAAGGTTGAAAACATTGCACTAGCTGATATCAAGCTTATTCAGTTAATCTAAAGTAAGCAAATTTGTCTCTGTATTCACTTATTATTATTATTATTATTATTATTATTATTATTATTCGTGACACCTCCAAGGAGTCCGAAGACTCATCACGGGAGGACACCTAGTGTACAGCTCTCCGTCTCCACTACTACCGAACCTCTACTACCAATCAACTACATCAGCGCCATCTACCGCCCACCTCCACCAGTATCTTTTGTCTGTAAATTGTGTGTGTTCTGAAGGGCCGATTTGTCTGTATGAGGGATGAAAAACCCGAGTTTCCGGGAGAAAAAACCCTGTTAACACCGTACGAGATCGGCTAACTCACCTTCAATTGAAAAGGCTTCCCGTCACGACGGGAATCGAACTCAGGCCTTTTCCAATCGAAGGGCGCAATGTACCGTCGTTCTTCCAATTGAGCTACGGAGGCGCTTAAAAAGTAATCAATTGTACACATGCACTAGTTTCTTGAGTGAGTGAAATTCTCAAAGCGAAATATAACTTGCTATCATTCAAATCTGGATAATCATATTATCATTTCTTATATTTGATGATAGAATGCGCAAACGACAAGCAGAGTTCAAAGAATTTTTAGCATTATTGATTTACAGCATAAATTTGTTTATAGCAAGCAAACGTATAGTGTGCTTTTGTTTCTATTATTAAGTAGCGTTCAATATTGGGGTCCATGTCTTCAGCCATTTTGAGAACATCGCTAACTCAGAGAACATTTAAAGAGAAACAAGGAGAGGTAGCTAAACATTTCTTGAATGTTTAACTACCTCTCCTTGTTTCTCTTACTCCTCATCGTTTTCTCGTTCTTCCTCTTCTGCAACACGTTGTTCCTCCAGTTCGACCAATTCTTCGTTGGTCATCTCTTCAGGGGAAACTTTCTGTGAGTTTAACTCTGTCATCATCATTCACTCCGAGATTCCGATTGTTTGCTAGGCCCACTATTTCTTCACTCAATTTACAAAGGTCTTCATTTTTTTTTTTTTCAAAACTTCCAAAATCGTGCACAAACATTTTAATATATTTTTCCATATGCCACTCATAGACGAAGTGACCTCTTGGGACGAAGAGGTCACTTCGTCCCAAGCCACAGCAATAATTTTAATAGCATGATGAATATTGAATGCTTTCCAGAATTACATGAGAGTCTGGTCATGTCATTTCCTTCAGTGGCAGAGATAGCTTTATGAAAAAAATTCTCCGTAGATAATAAGCGCTAAACACTGCAAGAACTCCCTGATCCATCGGCTGGATCAATGAAGTAGTGTTTGGTGGGAGAAACCCTTGAACTTAGTGAAGATCACAGATATAAGACGGATGACCGGAGCATTATCTAGAATTAAAATTTTAAATTGTACATTTTCTTTCACACAGTAGTTTTCCATTTTCACAGTAGAGTAAGGCATCCGCAAACAATTTTTGAGTCCTCCACGACTTCTTAATGCTCCGATAATGAACTGGAAGAGTATGCCTCCTAATGTTTTTGAAGGTTCGTAGATTCTCACTGTGCCATATCACAAATGGTTTCAGTTTATATCCAGCCATATTACCCCTAACAGAATCGTAACACAGGCTTTAAGAACTTTGAAACCAGGCATAGATTTTAGCTTTTTGTGGATGGATGTCCGCTCGGGCGTTTTTTCCGACACAAGGAGGTCTCATCCATATTAAATATTTGCAGTGGCAAATAATTTTCCTCCCTAATAATTCCTCCGTAATCAGTGGATGTGGCGTTTGCATACCACGGCGCTTGGCCGCACGAAGGAAGATCTCGTTTCGAGTCTAGTCGGCGACTAGAGGAAATTTTTCTAAGCCTTTTTTCGACCGGTTCCCGAGTTAGTCGATCTCTGGCACGGGCAAGCAGGTTTTTCCTCCCGATAACTCGGGTTTTTCGTCCTGTAAACTCAAGAAAATCGACCGTAGAACCCACATTATTTCAGACATTAAATATATTGTGTTAGGGTTAGGGACCATGAGATGGCGGCACATTTGAGCCGTCTCTCTTCACTGTGTACCACTTAATTAGTGATAGCCTTGGGCCATCTATCTCTGATTGGTACCAGTGGAGATTAAACTGCCCACTCAGTCTCCATAAGTTAGATAGGGCTAATTGGCCTCGCCTACTCCCGTATACGGGAATAAACAGGCGTTAGCTGATTTTTTTTTTTTTTTTATAATTTTATCCAATTTCTCCGAAACTCCTTGGCAGCCTTCTCATCGAAACTTGCAGATTCACCATACATTTTCACATTATGCAGCGCAAACGCTGCTTCAATCTCATGACCACTCGGAAGAAGCGTTGAATTCCTAATCGCGCCCTGCTTTCTTCTTCAACACATTGAAGAGACTTAGTACCTTAACGGTTATGGTCCTAGTTTTAAGGGATATCGCTTTTGGTTCAGGTCCTCTATCCATGACGCCAGTAGTTTTTCCATATTACCGATAGGATCATTTCGTTGCTTCGTCACTATCGTCGACTTAATGGAAGCAGATCCTTTCACAGCCTCTACAATTTTATCGTTATTTTTCAAAATGGTCTTCACTGTAGAATGAGCCCATCCGAAGAGTCATGTGCGATCACACTGACGGGCTTATCAGCTTCGTGTTGCTTTATAACTTGCAACTTCATTTCAAGATCAATTGCTCACCTCTTTTTCTGTGATTCTTCACTAGGTTTTTTGATTGCGCGTGTAAGGGCCATAATTGCACAAAATATCACCAAATATTTAACGATAAATACACAAATAACCTATTTCTCAAACGCAAAATCAACAGAGGGATTGTTGAAGACGCGTGCAGATTGCCGAGGGAGGTTGCCACTGAATGCGTTGTTGCCATTGCACATGATGAATTGTTGCTAAATAGAAACCTTTTTATTTTACGCTCGCTTGCGTCTTCTTCGAAAGTATAATCGAAAATGTTATTTATTCCCATATGGGATCACGGACGTAAGTCGAGGGATGACTGCATTTTCATTGATTGTTATACAATTTGAATTGCAGCTTCTCATTGCTCTTTCAAAGCAATATCTGCATATCAGTGAGGTTTTTTTTTTTTTTTTTAGTAAACTTTAGTTGAGTAGTTCAATGGGAAGAAACAATGATCTTAAATAATATAATTAATCTTTTGAAGGTCATTTTTACTTCATTTTGCCAAGTAAGGGGAAAAAAAACTAGTGTCTTTGTGTGTATGCTAAACGAGCAAAAGATAATCCACAAAATTGTGAATGCTTATCGAGGTAGAAGATTTCTCCATCCGAAGCCGCTGCAAAGACCTGAGGTGTGTGTAGAGGGGGGGGGGGTGTTGCGAAGTCGTTTTCTGTCGTGTATATGCCTACGAGTACAACCTCTTATCTTTTTACATGTTTAGAGGAAAGTGGACGAATGGAAGTGGCTAGTTCATTGGAGGAACTCCACTTTCATTCCTCTACTTCAGTGTTCCATTACTTGCATTCTTTACGTAAATATGTAATCTTACTTACATTACTTGCGTACCCTCCGGAAAACGATAGGTTTAACACGGTAATTAAATCTGTATTTTCACCAAGCTGAGAGATAATACTGGGATGAATCACCCACTTTTAATATAACTATGAAACCTTTTCATTTCTGTTCAATAGGTGTCATAAGATTTATGGAGGTCTCTTATGGAAGTTATAAGAACTATCCTCCCCCCCCCCACACACACACACCCTAAGTGCATGTTTATGCAGCAACTCATTGCACTATACCGATGGGTTTTTTGTCCTGATTTACATTTTTTTGTGTTCCGTTTGCCGTCAAGACATAGTTAATCAAAAAATATAAATAAAAACAATAAAGTTTACACCAACAACTACGCCCTCTAGGGGAATCCAGTCGGTATTTTTAAAAGGGTACTAGGTAAAAAAAGGGACCGCTTCGTTTTAAAGTGCAATCGCGAACAGCAGAGTAACGCAATGTTTGATAATATATATACTGTATATATATATATATATTGGAATCATAAATTCTTTTAAACTTTTGCCGTGTAAAATTATATACATTCCACAAAAGTGCAGAACTATCATAATCATCATCATCAAATTCCTGCCATGTATAGGGGTGCCTCAAGGGGTGTACAGGATATGATAGTACTACATGAAAAAATACATCATTACTAACTTCCTGTCTATAATTTTCCTCCTAATCAATATGTTACAGGTTAAGACTCCAACATTATCAGATCTTATATTCTATCTTCTAAGGCACTTTGCACCCTATCAATCCACCTATATCTTGGTCTTCCTCTGGATCTTTATCCTGCAGACTTGGCAGACACTTGTTTTGCTAATCTTTCCTCTCCCATTCTATTTAAGTGACCATACCACCTGAGATTACCTCTCCAAATGCATTCCTGGATGCTGACAATGTCAAGTTCTTTCCTAATACTCTCGTTTTTAATATGAATTGCCATTGATGCCATCTGTTCACGTCTCTAATCTTTCTCAGGACTCTCATATCTGCGGTCTCTAGTCTTTGGTCAAGTGTTTTATTTTTAACCCAGCTCTCAGATCCATAGGTTAAAACTGGTTTGAATACTGTCTTGTATACAGCTAATTTAGTGTTTTGACTAATTTCTTATTCTATATAAATTTATTCAGCTGACTTCCTGGCATATCAGCTTTATTAATTCTGTTGTCTATTTCCATATTTAATTTATCGTCTTCACTAAAAATCGTGCCTAAGTAGCTGAAATGTTTTATTTGTTGCACAGGTTCCCCATTCACAACACAGTTGACATTTTCAATGATTCTGCCTATTTTCATTGTCTTTGTCTTTTTAATGCTGACCTTCATATCATATCTATTACAACAGTTATTCAATTTAGTCAGAGAATCTTGCAGACTTATTGTAGCCGATTTATTTAGAAGTATAACATCATCCGCATAAAGTAAACAGCTGACATTAACATCTCCAATTTTGATATCAGGTTTAATACTACTTTCGTTTATAATGTGATCCATATAGATAGTGAAGAGCAGAGGGGACAGTGTACATCCTAGTGTGACACCAGATTTAACATTAAAGCACCTTTCTTTACTTCCTTCAATTCTAACTGCTGACTTACAACTGAAATACAGACTAAGTATTGCTTGATATAATGCCCCATTCATACCATATAACTGTATCGTTTCGAATAGCTTCTCTTTTGGGACGTTGTCATATGCTTTTTTCGGATCTACAAAACTTAAATACAGATCTTTGCTATATTCCCATGATTTCTCAACTATCTCTCGTAAACTGAAAATCTGATACTGATATCCTCTATTTGGGCTTAATTTAGCTTGTTCTTCACCACGCTTCTCTTCCACAATTCTTCTCAACCGTTTCTCAAATATACGCAATTATACTTGAGAAACGGTTGAGAAATTCCTTTTTTGTATACCTCTGTAATTCTCACATTCAGTTTTATTTCCCCCTTTATATATGGGGTACTATGAGAACTCTACTCCAGTCATCAGGAATTCGTCCCTCTGTTCAGGCCTTCTGAACTATGCAGTGCAGCCACTATAAGACTTTTATACCACCATACTTCAGCATTTCTGGTCGAATATCTTCTTCTCCAGCTACCTTTCCACATTTTAGGCTTTTGATACTTCAAGCATGGATATGTATTCTTGACTGCATGCCTGGCCAATGTTTTTTAAAAGTGTGCTATCACTGCTTGTTCTATTTAGCAATTTTTTAAAGTAATCACTCCATACTTCAAGAATATCTTTTTCTCCTGTTTTCGTATCACCTTTATCATCTCTAATTCCTTTTACAGCACTCTTTCCTCCATTCCTAAGCTTCTTCAAAACAACCTCCAGAATATTTTGCCACCTTCTTGATATTTATTTTCTATATTCTTGCCAAAGTCCTCCCATGACTTTTGTTTAGCTAGTTTTACACTGTTTAGCTTTCTTACATTTGTCTCTGTATTCTGTAAGAGTAAAAGCTGACTTATTTGCCAGGAACTTTTGATATGCTTTCTTCTTTTCCTTCACTGCCTCTTTAACTTCCTGTGTCCACCATGGAGTTCTGAATTTTCTATCTTTGTAGACAACCTCACCGCATGCCTCTCTGACTGAATCTTCAAGGCGTGCCACTGAATCTCCAAGGTTTGGTTCCTGTTCTCAAACTCTTTCATTTTTTCTTGAATAAGTTTTGTGTATTTTAGTCTACAGTTCACATTTGAGAGCTGCTCAACTTTAATTCACTTTGAAACTTTCTTACATGTTATTCTTTTCAATATGAAATTCAGTTTTATCCTGCTCAAGATTAAATAGTGATCACTTCCAATTTCAAATCCTCTGTACACTCTGATGTCCTGCACCAGGGAGAAAACATCACTATCAACAATAACGTAATCAATGAGACTTTTCTTATTCCTTGCCTCTTCTCTACATGTGAATTTGTGCACATTTTTATGTTGGAACATGGTGTTAGTAATAACCAGTCCATGTTCTGAGCAAAACTCCAACAGATATTTGCCATTGTTATTAGCTTTGCTCTGTTCTCCAAATTTTCCCAAAATATTTTTGTATGTCTGACAAACATTTCCTACTCTGCTATTTAGATTCCCAACAAGGACCAACTTTTCATTTTTCATTGTGTCAGTCGCTTTTTCTAAAGCCTCAAAAAATTCCTCCACTTCTACCTTAGTAGAACCTTCTGTGGGACCAAAGGCACAAATGAGTCTCATTGTCCAGTTCCCCATTCTCATATTTGCCCACATCACTCTACTTGAGACAGTCTGCCATTCAAGAAGATTAGCCTCATATTTAGTGTTGAATACTATGGCTACTCCTTCTTTTCCTTGATTGTCATTCTCTGAATATAACATTTTGTATTTATTGCTCAGAAGGATCTCACCATTTTTTGTCTTTTTTGTTTCAGTCACCCCTATTATGTCGATCTTGTACTTTTCTAATTCGTCAGCTAGCTCCATTTCTTTGCCATCCAGGCTTCTTATGTTGATAGTACCAATCCTGGACTCTAATAATGTTGATTTGGGGTAAGTTTTAGGATTTGTTCTAGAGGTTGACTTTTCGCTGTTTGCCCTGGTTCCCTGGTGAATACAACTAGGGGCTTGTTTAATTGTTTAACCGTACGCCACCTCAGCCTACATGTCATGTTGTACCATCATTTTGTATTTTGGTTTAAGCCAATAAGAATACAATTTGGTCGGCTAAATCCCAAATTGCCAGCCCATCCTCGTTCGTTCATTATCCAGGTGATACTTAACAGGATGCATCACGAGAAGGTGAGGATTGGACATTAAGTCAGAAACCCTGACCGGTTCTCCGCATTCCTTTAAAGGCTTTGTGGAGGTCTCCTCTCAGTTATATAACTTTGACCCTTAAGCATCCCTTAATTAAATATCTAAAATATTAAATTTATTTAATGTATTACTTAAGTAATACTTTAAATAAATAATGAAATTTATGAAATAAAAATAAAATGGTAGTAATATTAAACCATTAAACTAATTTAATCTAACCATGCTACAGTAAATAATGAATAATACATATGTGAGAAAAATATTCGATACAATTGCACCCTTCTCAAAAAAAAAAAAATAAATAAATAATAATAATAAAAATAAATAAATAAATAAAATAAAGTAATGGTTTGTCTACTTAAACCATTAAAGTAATTTAATCTAACCATGCTACAGTATAAATGTGCACAAAAAAATGTTGTACTATAACGCAGATTCTTGAAAGTTAAAAAAATAATTACAAACTCGTGACCAATAGATTCATTGTTGAATGTTTACCATACTCAACAATGGAACACATTTTAATTCTCTCCCCATTAAATTAATTAAGGGGGGTCGAATTTAATTATTGCCATTATAATTCAGATTTCCTCTTGTCAATTAACAGCTAATTCCCCTAACATTTCGTCCATTTCATTAATTTAAGTAGGATAAATAAAAGCTCTGAATAAAAAAAAAAAAAGAAAGAAAGAAAGTGTATTTTAAAATGAGGCTGTAAGTTTTCTTTGACAAAAAAAAACTCTTTTTTTAACAAATTAATTTACTGTCAAAAGTCCCTAAAATAAACACGGCTACTATTTATTTAGAGGTTTCAAAAATGACAGAAGTTGGAGTGTAAAATGAGAATGCTGTTATGTAAGGACGACTCTATTTTTGAATGTCATTTTTCGCTTGAAATAATATTAGTCAACACAAGAAGTGAAAAAATTCACAATAGGAATCCTTGCCAAAGCTTCGTCATCAAAATATTCGTCGTAGATCGTCTAAGATGTTCTAGGAAACATAACGCAGAGGATACGGGTACACCAAGAGAATGTTAATTATCAAGAAAATTAGTTTTTTTCGTTCTTGTAAGAATATATACAGTATATATTATTTGGTTAATAGATGGCGCCACTAGTAGCAAATTTCGTCGGTAGGAACTACGTGACTTTTTGCCATATATACATATACTGTAAATTTCTTGTGGCTTTTTATATTCGTACTTGATCTATGACAGTTCTCTCATTTCATTCCCGAAGATGCAATTCGTGGATCCAAGAGAAAAAAAAAAAAAAAAAACATTGTGGTCATGGTAATATTACGTCACATCTATCTTAAATCAACAAGTGAGATTCATATATACCACATACCACTGACAAATATGTAATGTATTGCCGATTAGTTAAGAGATGGCACCACTAATTACATAATTCGTCACTAGAAATACTACATGATTTTTTGCCACATTTTTACGTTTTTGTGAGCAAAGATTGCGTCAAAAATGGTACGATCCGATTTTGAGATATCAAGAGGAAAGCACACTAAAGACGCTAGAGAATGCGATTAAGGAACATGAGAACCATAACTAACTAAACTTTGTGGACATCTGCATTGGAGAAATGGTGAATTGTGGCGCTGAAACCAGACCCCTTGAAATTTAATAAATGTGGATTTCCAAGCAATGATACCCATGTTATGTAATAATATAGGGGATCACTGATTAGTTTCTTAGAAACCATCTTTTTTTCGTCTAAAACCGGTTAAAACGTTTTTGATTAATGTTCTTAAAATATTCAAATCGAAGTCTGTCTCAACAGAAATACTTTATCTCAGTTGTATTAGGGAGGCACGGACCCAAAGTCTGTTTATTTTTTCACTATATATATATATATATATATATATATATATATATATATATATATATATATATATATATATATATATATATATATATATATATATATATATATATATATATATATATTGTTTACCCCACCTTTACAATGAGTTCCCCTAGTGTTGTACCATCTTTAGACTTGAACTATGTTTCAGGCGCAAACTTAATTGTTTGCATACTTGGGATTAGGAGTTAAATAACTAAGCTTATAAAATTACTTGGTAACTCTAATATACAGTATCCTCCAAGTTAAAAAATTAATTACATCTATATCTTCTCCAGAGATTCTTATTAAAAATAAAAACACCTTGCCGCAATTTCTATAGGTAAAGTTGATAAGGTTCTGTAATACTGAAACCTTGGTATATGGACTTGATGTGAACAATCGACCATGAGATGCGGTGATTGATTCATTCAATCCAATACCCTTGGAGGGTAATGGATGGCAATGCTGTAGCCAATGAAGTTCTAACTGAGGCTCGGCTATTGCTGTTACCCTCCTGCCATGATCAGAGCTTTAATTGCTCAAAATAATACCTTATCCCTACACTGTCCTCTACAGATAACGGGGAATATGAAAAGCATTCTTGCTTCGCCCCTTTAAGCCAGTCCTTATATAAGGACTAAACCTTGGTATGAGGGAAGATTCAATCCAATACCCTTGGAGAGTAATGGATAGCAATGCTGTAGCTAATGAAGCTCTAACTGAGGCTCGGCTATTGCTGTTACCCTCCTGCCATGATCAGAGCTTTAATAATAGCCCAATAACCTTATCCCTACACTGTCCGCTACAGATAACGGGGAATATGAAAAGCATTCTTGCTTCGCCCCTTTAAGCCAGTCCTTATAAGGACTATAAGGAACCTTGGTATATTGATTGGACAGACGTGTTTCTCAGCGCTCTAGTTATTACATAAAGTTTTGATTTAATACTGATGATTAGAGATCGAGATTCTCGATAAGGCATTCGTGCTCGATCAGCAGAGCAGGTAAGACTTTTTAATTTCTGTTTCGTTTTCGTAAGCCTAGCCATGCACAAATCTTTTGACGATCTCAATTTTCAGGAACTTTTGAGGCTATTCAGGGATTTAGGCACCTTGCTACATAAAAAATGGCCAGATAAAATCGGAGCACACCAGATCCTTGAAGTGGAGACAGAGGATACCCATCCCTCTGAACTTCCTCACCCATCACATGACAACGCCAGCGAGCCAGCAATAACAACTGAAGACATCTCTCTTTCAAACTCCAGTGGCTTTCAGGAGGGCAGACGGAAGAAGAGAAGGAAAAAATCCCATGCAGCAGATCCTGAAATAATACCTCAGACGTTGGAATCTACAGCTGCAATGGACACATCAGCACTAGCTGATGAAAGAACAGAGACAGATACATTGACACAGCCCAAAGAGAAGATTCCACCAGTAATCTTGAGAGCTAAAGAAAACTGGTCGTCACTTGCAGAGATGATGAAGAACAATAACATCAAGTTCTCATCAGCTAAAAACACCGACGATGGAATCTGCATACAGCCTCAAGGAGCAACGGACTACCGCCAGCTCACCAGACTTATGGATGAACAGATTGTCCCATATCACACATATCAACTTAAAAGTGAAAAAACCTTAAGGTAGTCATCAGAGGTCTGGCAGAAACCATAACAGCTGATGAAATAGCTACTGACCTCAGATCACAAGGTCTTGAATCAATTAAGATCTCGCGCATGTACCGCGCAGACAAGCGCCCCATGCCTCTGGTCTTAGTGGAGATCAGTAAAGATCAGAGAGAAATTTATGACCTTACTACAGTCTGCAACTTAGTCATCAAGACCGAACCACTCAGAAGAAAGGCATCCGCCTTTCTTCTGAGTGGTTCGGTCAGTGCCACCGCTGCCAAAAATTTGGGCATGCACAAAAGTTATGCAAAACAGATTACAAGTGCGTAAAGTGTGGTGACAGCCATCCCTCGCACACTTGCACAAAATCACGGTCTACACCTGCTAAATGTGCGAATTGTGGCGGCCCCCATCCATCCAATTATAAAGGCTGCTCAATTCACCCTTCTAACCTACGGAAGACAAGAGCGGCGTTGGCTCCGCCCACTCAGATTCAAGCCACGAAACCTTCGCCGGAAGTCATAGTGTGGAGTGTTCCCGCCGATAAAACATACGCTTCTGCAGTCTCTCCGAGGATCTTACCCGTAGCCTCGACAGCTTACAGCAAAAACTCTGCACTGATTCTTGCTGCCTCACTAGGGGAGATGCTAATGGCCTTTAGCAACATGAATCCCAGCTAAGCCGACACTAAGAAATTCCTCAGGAATACTCAAGTCATCTTCTCCATGATCAACAAATGACATGCTCTCCTGCATCTCGATGCTGATATCCCAGATATTTCCACATTGCTTCGTAACACTACCGCTACTTTTTCATTACTTGGAATGAAAAGCAGCTTTTCATTCCAAGCAACTCATTCAGGAGTTTTTTAAGCGCCCGAAAGCTGCACTGCCTTTCGGCTCAGGCGCTTCCACATTGCCCTAAACAGGGTGAGCCAAGTGCTCGCTAACCACTAATATAAGTCTATTCATAGCGATGAAGGGATCAGAATCCATGGGATTGATATCCATCAAGCCACTACAGTTATCAGTTATCAACCTTGGTATATATATTTAGGGTCTAGGCTACTCACTGAGGAGACCTCAAAAAAGGTTGAAACCGGTAGGGGGCTCCATGAGGCTCTGCTTGGGGATAGGTGTTTGCCTGTCGCTGAGTGGGGCCACCGTTGATGATATTATGGCACTGCTTGGTGATGAGGTGAGCCTGTCATTGAGTGGAACAACGCAGAGTAGGGAGATCTTTCGGGATCGTCTTATTTTTATTTTTAGAGCCCGTTTCACTTTTACATTCAAAAAGGGTTAAAACCGGTCTGGGTAGTGACCCTACTCATAATGTATTGCAGTATACATCTTTTAGTGAGATGTGCTTTATTTACATTATGGGAAAATACTAAGAATAGTGATCAGAGCTTTACCCACCTTTACAATGAGTTGCCCTGGTGTTGCACCATTTTTAGACTTGAACTATGTTTCAAGCGTAAACTTAATTGTTTGCATACTTGGGAGTAGGAGTTAAATAACCAAAGCTTATAAAATTACTTGGTAACCCTAATATACAATATTAAGGTTACCTAATATTGTATATTATTAAAATTATTGTATATGTAACAAAATTACTTAGTAACCCTAATATATATATTTTTTTATATTTACTATATATATATATATATATACAATAATATACAGTATATATATATGTAATTAATTTTTAACTTGGGGATACTGTATATTAGTTACCAAGTAATTTCATAAACTTGGTTATTTTTATTCCTAATCCCAAGTATGCAAACAATTAAGTTTGTGCCTGAAACATAGTTCAAGTCTGAAGATGGTACAACACCAGGGCAACTCATTGTAAAGGTGGGTACATCTCTGATCACTATTCTTAGTATTTTCCCATAATGTAAAGCAAATCTCACTAAAAGATGTATACTGCAATACATTATGGTTGGGGTCACTATCCAGACCGGTTTCAACCTTTTTTGAAGTCTCCTCAGTGAGTAGCTAGACCCTATATACCAAGGTTCTTATAGTCCTTATAAGGACTGGATTAAAGGGGCGAAGCAATAATGTTTTTCATCTTCCCTGTTATCTGTAGAGGACAGTGTATGGATAAGGTGGTGTTATTGAGCTATTAAAGTTCTGATCATGGCAGGAGGGTAACAGCAATAGCCGAGCCTCAGTTAGAACTTCATTGGCTACAGTATTGCCATCCATTACCCTTGAAGGGAACTCAAATACCAAGGTCCTTATCCTTATAAGGACTGGCTTAAAGGGGCGAAGCAAGAATGCTTTTCATCTTCCCCGTTATCTGTAGGGGACAGTGTAGGGATAAGGTGTTATTGAGCAATTAAGGCTCTGATCATGGCAGGAGGGTAACAGCAATATCCGTATCCGAGCCTCAGTTGGAACTTCATTGGCTACAGCATTGCCATCCATTACCCTCCAAGGGTATTGGATTGAATGAAACAATCACCGCATCTCACGGTCGAAGTTTAGTATTACAAGGTTTAGTAATACAGAGCATTATAAGCTTTACCTATACATGTTGCTGCAAGGTGTTTTTATTTTTAATAATAATCTCTGGAGAAGATATAGATGTAATTAATTTTTTAACTTGGGGATACTGTATATTAGGGTTACTTAGTAATTTTATAAGCTTGGTTATTTAATATTGGTTATTGTTGTACCATCTTTACACTTGAATTATGTTTCAGGCGCAAACTTAATTGTTTGCTTTATAAATTATATAAATTAATATATAAAATAATATATATATATATATAATATATAATTATATATATATAAAATAATATAAATTATATATATATATAATATATATATATATATATATATATATATATATATATATATATATATATATATATATATATAAGTAAATCATTAGTATCACAGAGAAAAACGCACCTTGAAGTTCATGACAATATCAATATGACTATGAGAATTCGTGAGAATTTTACGGTTAAAGAACTTCCTTTCAGATTACCAGTATCAAGATATTTGCACTTTAGCGAGCATGGCAGCAATGAAAAAATGATCTGGTACAAAGAATACTTCTTGGCTACGATGACCAATTTTTTGTATCGGACATTAGCGTTTTGTAGTTCGGCGGTTGCTTGCGATAACACTTTTGAACGAACGTCACTACTCAGGATATCTAACTTTTGTTCCTAATGTCCCTTTTAAATACTGCCTAGATTCATCTGTTTAATAATAGATGGCGTGGTTGTCAATTTAAACTCTTTTTTTTTTTTTTGAAATTGACTATGTCCTAATGACAAATGAATACAAAACGTTCAAGCGGAGATTAAAGTATTGATATAGTGAGATGAATTGATGTATAAACGTACCTGCGGTTGTGTGTGGGGGGGTGGGTAGATCTTATGACCTCCATAATCCTATTGGACATAACTGGCTCAAGAGCTTCATAATTATATTAAAAGTGGGGATGCATAATTTCCATTCGTAATCTCTTAGTTTTGTGAAAATACAGATTTAATTGCCGGTTTACGTAACTTGCAGCAAACAATAGTTTTCCGGAAGTGACGATATTCATACATCAATCTGAATTAAATCCAAACTCTTCATCATAATGAGTAGAAAGAGAACTTAATTTTGTGCAATCTTTCAGTGGGCAGCCTAATAATAAGCTATTATCCCCCACCTACTCCTATTGAGAAGGGAAGAAATTGAACTTTCTTCCTTCACTCTCTTACAGACTTACTCCAATCATTTTCTGATTTTTTTATGGATACTCCTCCAATGAATTGGCCACTTCTGCATTCCTGTTTTCCTCTTAACATAGAAGGCTGTTTCAAAAAATTTCAATTTTTATGCAGATATGGTTATTTAAACAGAAGAACGAAACTAATTGTTGCTTTTCATGATTGGACAGTCATTAAAGTAAACAAATCAATAATATTTTGAAGTTTACTCGAAAATTGGCGCCATCTATTGTTACAAAGAAGAACTAATAACGATGATCCAGACTTAAATAAGAGCAGGTGAAATTTCTCTTTTAGAATTATTAGTTAATTTGAACAAATCAGTGCTTGTATGGAATTGATTACTTCATAAATAGATGCATAGATTAATTTGCTTAATTTAGATATAAATAAACAAGCTTGATATCGGCTGTTGCAGTGTTTTTGAACATTTTTAATTATGTGGTCCGTTTAAATCACATGAATAAACGAGTCATTGAATTAATTACTTATTAAAAGAAGTCTCAAACTGGCAGAAAATAAAAGAAACATTCATAAAGACATAAAACTTTTAATAACATTAATTTAAATAAAAAAATAAGATATAAATAATGTATGTAGATAAATACCTAAAGTCTTAGGATAAAATAATGTATAATTTTCTAATAGATATTTCATTAATACACCTTTTTATAATTTAAATGAAATGATTTCAAATAAGGAAGGAGAGAAATTAATAGGAGGGAGATCCAATACCCTTGGAGGGTAATGGATGGCAATGCTGTAGCCAATGAAGTTCTAACTGAGGCTCGGCTATTGCTGTTACCCTGCTGCCATGATCAGAGCTTTAATTGCTCAATAACACCTTATCCCTACACTGTCCTCTACAGATAACGGGGAATATGAAAAGCATTCTTGCTTCGCCCCTTTAAGCCAGTCCTTATATAAGGACTATATAATAGGAGAGAGATGAAGGGTGAAATGCGGTGATTGATTCATTCAATCCAATAACCTTGGAGGGTAATGGATGGCAATGCTGCAGCCAATGGAGTTCTAACTGAGGCTCGGCTATTGCTGTTACCCTCCTGCCATGATCAGAGCTTTAATTTAATAGCTCAATAACACCTTATCCATACACTGTCCTCTACAGACAACGGGGAAGATGAAAAGCATTCTTGCTTCGCCCCTTTAAGCCAGTCCTTATAAGGACTATAAGGATAATAGGAGGGACCACAGGGATCTCTTTTGGCTCCTTTACTTTTCACAATCTACGTGGCGGACATTCCACAGAACCTGAGGACTACCATCACAGCCCTATATGCTGACGACACAGCCATAATGACAAGATCTCTCCGCCCACACCTGGCGATCAGTCGTCTCCAGGATACGATCACAAAGCTAGAGAAATGGTTCTCCGACTGGAGGATACAAGTAAACTCCGTCAAAAGCTCAGCTATACTGTTCACTAGACGCAAAGCCTTCATCCAAGATGATATTGAACTTCTCGGAAAAAAGATACCATGGCAGACAGAAGCCAAATACCTTGGAGTACAGCTAGACAAAAAGCTAAATTTCAACAGCCATATCAAGCTCATAGGCACAAAGACATCCAGAACCATAGCCCAACTCTATCCCCTGATCAATCGCAACAGCAAATTGGATAAACGCAACAAGCTGTTATTATATAAGATGGTAATTCGACCAGTAATCACATATGCATCCCCGGCATGGAGTCACACATCCAAATCTAACATCCAGAAACAACAGAGGATACAAAACAAATGCCTGCGGATGATCTTAGACGCCCCACGGTTCGTCAGAAACACGCCAGATCCACAGAGAAACCGGAACCCCTGACATCCGTTCTCTCCTTCATGACCATGCGGAAAAGTTCTTCAGCAAGGCACATTCTCATCCCAATCCACTAATCAGACAAGCTTCCAGTTATAGTGAACATGACTATCAAAATCACAAAAGACCCAAGGCAATCCTGCTTTCAGCAGAACAGAGCTAACTCCATAGTTCACAAAGTGCGAGCATAAGTCTCACAACCTCTCCCATCAAGCTTCTCCACACAGATAAAGGGGAAAATAAAAAGCATTTTATGCTTCACCCAGCAAGCCAGTAACGTTGTTGTTGTTGTTAATAGGAGAGAGGAGGGGATCAATCGACCGTGAGATGCGGTGATTGATTCATTCAATCCAATACCCTTGGAGGGTAATGGATGGCAATGCTGTAGCCAATGAAGTTCTAACTGAGGCTCGGCTATTGCTGTTACCCTCCTGCCACGATCAGAGCTTTAATAGTTCAATAACACCTTATCCATACACTGTCCTCTACAGATAACGGGGAAAATGAAAAGCATTCTTGCTTCTCCCCTTTAAGTCCTTATAAGGACTTAAAGGGGCGAAGTCCTCCAGTCCTTATAAGGATAAGGAATAGGAGAGAGTGACTCGACTGTGAGATGCGGTGATTAATGATTAATACCCTTGGAGGGTAGTGGATGGCAATGTTGCAGCCAATGAAGTCCTAACTGAGGCTCAGCTATTGCTATTACCCTCCTGCCATGATCAGAGCTTTAATAGCTCAATAACACGTTATCTCTACGCTGTCCTCTACAGATAACGGGGAAGATAAAAAGCGTTCTTCCTTCGCCCCTTTAAGCCAGTCCTTATAAGGATAATAAGAGAGAAATTAATATTATTAATATCTTTGGAGGGTAATGGATGGCAATGTTGTAGCCAATGAAGTTCTAACTGAGGCTCGGCTATTGCTGTTACCCTGCTGCCATGATCAGAGCTTTAATAGCTCAATAACACCCTATCCCTACACTGTCCTCTACAGATAACGGGGAAGATGAAAAGCATTCTTGCTTCGCCCCTTTAAGCCAGTCCTTATTAGGAGCTTTATACTTTACTAATAATTGAGATCGTTATATACATATTCGGTTAATCCGAACTGTGGTTTATACAATACAAAATTTATTTTATCTTTCTGGGTAGAGGGACCAAATTCATTACTCGATCTCTGGAAAGCTGTACTATAGGTTACTGCCATTTCTCCGACAAGGCGTACGCTAAATAACTTAGTAGAAATTCATCTGTTGTTTCTGTTATATCGCATGTTTGCATCCAGCAGTCATATCTTCCTTTCGTTTTCTTACTTCTACTAGACTTGATAGCAATCATAACGAATTTGAAAACTAAGATCTATTCTGGTTGGATATATATTTTGTCATTTATAATAAACATTTGTTCAACTTTGTTTTCCCTATACTCAAATAATTTTATGATTTTTCATATACAAATAATCTTTAAAACGAGATGGATGCCCAAGTGTTTGAAGTAACAAAAGTTTCAAGAAGTACCAATTTTGAACAATTTGAAGTAACAATTCCTTTCAAGAATATCCATGTATGTTTTTTATTATATATTGTTTTTTTTCTAAAATAAATTTTAATCAGTAATGTTACTCGTTAAATGTATTATCTTGAGCAATGATTATTTTGAGTCAGTTCCATTTTCGCTAATCTTCCCTATTGTAGTTAATTTTAAATCTAGGAGTAATACAAAACTTATGTTTCAAATATTCTAAATATACAGTATTTATATATATAAAAAAAGATAATATTTGATATGAAAAAAGTTATAAAATATAATGAAATAGAAAAAAATATTTAAAATATTTGAAAATTTAAAACATTTCAAAGTAGAGTAATGAAGAATATAAATGCACCTTACATTTATTATCATAAATCTTTTATAGTTACTACACAAATAATTATAG
This sequence comes from Typopeltis vanoorti, assembly GCF_054136105.1. NCBI lineage: Eukaryota > Metazoa > Arthropoda > Arachnida > Uropygi > Thelyphonidae > Typopeltis > Typopeltis vanoorti. The sequence goes on along the minus strand of NC_143561.1, from coordinate 94,080,157 downwards.
AGGGGGAGGTTAATAGGGCGAGGGAGGATTAATACCCATGGTATTAATCCTCCCTCGTAATGAATGGCAGTGCTGTAGCCAGTGAAGTTCTAACTGAGGCTCGGCTATTGCTGTTACCCTCCTGCCATGATCAGAGCTTTAATTTAATAGCTCAATAACACCTTATCCCTACACTGTCCTCTACAGATAACGTAATTCTCCCTCGTAATGAATGGCAATGCTGTAGCCAATGAAGTTCTAACTGAGGCTCGGCTATTGCTGTTACCCTCCTGCCATGATCAGAGCTTTAATTGCTCAATAACACCTTATCCCTACACTGTCCTCTACAGATAACGGGGAAGATGAAAAGCATTCTTGCTTCGCCCCTTTAAGCCAGTCCTTATAAGGATTAATATTGCGTACGATTTAGTGTAGCATTTTCAGTGAATCCACGAATTATATACCTTCATAGTATATATCACAATCCGCAAAATACCGCACTTAATCATTTACCATACTCGAATCACAAGGATTAATAACGTGTGATTGTGTTTGTTACATAGGATATTGATGTCAATATTTGTTTTTCAAAGGTTGGCGGCTTCTAGTTTTGATATTTCTCAAAGAAAATAAACCAACTTATCCGGGAAAGGAGAGAATAATATCATAAAGCAAAGGATCCCGCAGATAAACAAGCAGTTAATATAGCAACGAACAAGGTTACAGTACGCACTAAAAGATCACCTAAACCAACTTTGTAACAACAAGATACAGCTCCTAAACATAGAGGACCAGTCAATATGGAAAGTTATGAGATTTGAAAGCTCAGTACACTCCCTCCAATCAAAGGTGAATATGGAATAGTCTATAAAGATGAAAAAAAAAAATGAAGTTTTTGCAGATAGCGTGGAAAAACAATGAAGCCTAAATTTTGCTCAAGTAGACTTAAAATTCATAAGAAAATCCACACTGAATTGCGCAAAATAATTTAGAACGCCAAACACAAATCCAACAACAAACCCATATCATCAGCAGAAATATACCAAACCATAAGAAAGCTCAATACCAAGAAGGCCTTGGGACCGGACGGAATCACAAACAAGGCGCTCAAGCTGCTCCCACACAAAGACATTATGCATCTATTGGCCATCACCGATGCCATCCTACGGCTAAATCACTATCCACAACGGTGGAAATTCACAGACTTCTTCCTAATTCTTAAACCAGGAAATAATACATCATTGAATGCATTAGCCAATGATATGAACTTGATGTGCCAGCAGAACCAAGTATATGAAGATTATGCCAGCACTCTGGCACAATCTTCCTGGACATAGCTCAGGTATTCAACAGAATCTGGCATTATGGATTAATTTTCAAGCTACACCAAGTATGAATTCCATTACCACTAGTTCTACTCATGAAGTCATATCTAAACAACAGAAAATTTAGGATTAAAATAAACTAAATTAGATCTACTGAAAGAAGAATCACGGCTGGAGTCCCCCCAAGGCTCTCTACTGTTTCCCTTACTCTTTTCCATATACATGCCAGATCTTCCCATGTTGTCCCATCCATCGTCGCCCTCAATGCCGACTAGACGATCATCACAGCCAGATTCCTCCGATCACAACTGGCCATAAACAAGCTGTAGATAGCAATCAACGTATTAGAGAAATGGTACAGCAAATTGCGCATCTCAATCAACCCAGATAAACGCTCCGCAGTACTATTCACCAAACGACATACAACCATACGAATGTTTGGAAAAACCATCCCTTGGCACAAATCAGCCAAAAATCTAGTAGTTCAGCTTGATAAAAGCTTAAACTTCAAACGCACATCGATAGTGTGTGTCTACTAAAGCCAACCAAACCATAGCACAGCTATATCCACTCCTGAATAGGAACAGCATCTAAACAACAAACTTCTCCTCTACAAATCAGTGATAAGACCTCAACTAACGTACACCTCACCGACCTGGGAACGCACGACTAAAAGAAACTCTACAGTCGATCCAGAACAAATGCCTAAGAATGCCGCTAAACGCTCCTTGGTTCATTAGAAACCTTCAGACACCGAGACGCTAAGCTAGAAGACATCAAGACCAAAATGATAGGCATCGCAGAAAAATTCTTCCCAGTCACAGATAACCACCAAAATCTGATAATACGACAAGCAGCTGACTATAAGCTATCAGACTGCTCCAAGCATAGAAGATCGGAATCCTTCATCACAAAAGAAAGCCGAAACAATGCAAAATGCTCACAAAAAGCAAGTAAAGCCCGCACTAAAACCCCACCCAAAAACGAGAACTCAGATAAAGGGATAAGAAGTCAAGGACTCAGTCCATAACTCAAAGAAGTTATTGTAATATATAAAGCGAAAATGTGCTGATGTGAGGAATAACTTGATGAAGTTTGTTCACCACTTCAAGATATACGAGAAGAAATCACATAAAAATTGTATTTTATTTTGTTGCATGACGAACAAGTCTCTAAAGATTATTTATTATGGAATAAATAAATATGAAAAATAGTTTTTAAGAATTTCTCCAACTCACTGTCTCCAACTCCTTACACTTAACACGGAAATTTAGATTTATCGCGAAAACACAGAAGGTCAACAGGTTTATTTGTTCGGATGTGTTAAATGTAAAAAGGAACAAAGATATTCCAGATGATATAAAACGAAAAAGGACTTCCATACATTTTTTTTTAAATTTTATCTAATAACTAGCTTTTTGTACTTCAAGAAGTTTATTCACACAACTTCCTCTTCTACTCTTTATCAGAACTGATGGCGCTAAATTTATCTGTTCGTCAACAGAATTGTTTTATAGCTTTTGAAGTGCTATCAGCTGATAGCAGTTAAATCTGCAAAAGATTATCTTCTCATGAGTACAGACAGCAATGCATCACTTGACGTGCTAAGGCAATCTGTCATTTCTGTGTGAAAGAGCAAACACAGAACGAAAGAAAAGTACATTGGACTGTTTTAATAGAAGATACGAGTGAAGTTCAGTTGAAAGAAGTAAACAAATACAAGGTAAGAAACCATAAAAGGTTGGCATTTGCACTTTATATTTATTTATTCGTGATATCAGAATGATAATTTATAAATTTAAGGCAGCCATTAGAATCCGCAGTTGCTGATAGAACAACATCATTACGAGAAATTCAGTACAGTATTTGTAATTTCAAATTTAAAAATCAGTTTTAAAAAAGGGCCTGAGAGGCTTCAGCTTTCATGAAATCGTATTATTCGAAACTTTGAAAGAGTCGAAGACAAATATTATTTGTTTATTTGGTATAAAATAATAATTTAAAAAAATAACTAAACAATTCCAGTTCCTTTCCTCTAAAATTCCAGATTTTCGACGAATATACAGAAGAATTACATGAAAATATAAAAAATAATTCCTAGGTCATATTGTTATAGAATAAAATAAATAAATACGTATATATCTAAAGGTTTATGCCATATTTTCTGAAAAATATTTTCAAGTATATTTAGAAGCTTTGAATAAAATGTACCATACCAAATGAATAAACGAAATCTGAGAAGAGGTCACCAAATCTCGAATGAAAAATATTTTCAAGTATATTTATTTAGAAGCTTTGAAATAAAATGTACCATACCAAATGAATAAATGAAATCTAAGAAGAGGTCACCAAATCTCGAATATTATAAAACCCCACTTATTAGTGTGATTTAGCTTTATATAAAACTTTTTAAGGTGTTTTACAAATTTATATAATTTTCTAAATATTTTTAGGATTTTTGTTTTTTTTTTCAAAATATAAATAATATATAAATTTTTAAACTATTTTTTAGAGAAATAAAGTATTTTATTTTCATATTATGTAAATATATTTAGAAACACACATAAAGTGTTCATCGGTTAAAATAAAGTCTCTTTGATTAAATAAATCCCATTGTTAATTTTCAGTTTGTTCTGTTTTTCACTGTACTAAATTACTTCAAACGAAAGCAACAAAATACAATATGTTTGTTAAATTTTTAAAAAATATTTCTTCTAAAGATTTCCAGTTTTGAAACTCTCTAATTTGAGTATTCAACTTTGTGAGAGTATTTTTCGTGATTCATTATCTAATTACGAAATTCTTTTGATATTACTTATCATTTAACATTTGACAATAGCGCCACCAAGTAGCGGAAATAATACGTCAAATGTGGATTTATTGTGTTGTAACTAATTGTTTCCCCAGTTTCACACTTATTGCGTTGATTGTGAGGGATTTCTTTTATCGATTTTTATCTTTTAGGTATGAGATAATGTTTATATTTAGGTTAAAAACATTCAACATTACTAAATTTTAGACTTAATGTGAGAAATCTACTGATATTAACAAAATTGATACTAGTGGTGCAAACATTTTCTTTTCTTCTTGAAATACAGATTGTAATTCAAAATCGTAACAATAAATTCAAATAAAATAATGCAAATTTCTATGAGAACACATAGAGTATATTCCATGCATATCCATCTCATATTCAGGAGTATGAGATGGATATGCATGGTCTGAAGATTTCGTGGCTCAGATCGAAGTAATTTCTTTGGCGTTACCCAATCCAAGAACAAATAATCTGAAGTGGAACTTGTTCTCTGAACTCAATTATCTCGTCAGGCCTCATCTTTACTTCTACTTTTCATGATCGTATGAAGAATGAAAGCCAAGTAGAAGACTATTGATTATTAAACCACTTATCGCTTTCCGCTGACCCTTTTTGTCTTCGAAAATGCTTAATATAATTTGAAGACGATATCGAGGGCTTGTCTTATCTGTATACACAATAGATTTAGTTTCGCTTATTGGCGAGTACCAAACTATATTAATAAGCGAGTGCTTTTGTGGACAGAGCATGCGAAACTTGATGTAGATGTCAGGGATAAATGTGAAGACCAAAGTAAATATTGTTATTTCAGGAAAGCTAATTAACACTGGCAATGGCTTTCCTGTAGCGATGTGAGAAATTTATCTGTGACTGTTTGATATCAAAAGCGCGAGAGAGAGAGTTGTTATTGTTCTGTTGTGTAGTTTGTTTGTGTTTGCAAATATATTTTTAGTGGAAATTTCGGGATTTTCCTTTCCTAATGCGGATTTAAACCACCAAATTTCGTAGTTCGAGAACTCAGTTTAGTACACTTTGCCTTATTAAAAATTATTGCATCATCAAAAGGTGAAAAGCAACCTTTAAAAACAACAAACAACAACAACAAAAAAAAAAACTTTGGAAATCACGAGTTGAAAATTCATTAAAACAGCAGCCTTATTGGGTGATTCGCAATCGCTAGAGGATCACTCAAACAGATGAGTGATCCTCTCAAAATACGTACATTTCTGAAGACAAGACAGAGAAATTGCTAACAACATATTTTGCCAGATTTTGATCAACACCAAATATCGATTCAGATATTCCTTGGAATTACATGCAGTGCAAAATTGTCAATTATACTCGAATCCTGAAATATTCTGTTGCTTCAGAGAAATACATCACTAACATCAACAAGGCTAATAATACTTAAGATTCAAAACATAAAACGAGAACTTAAAAAAAAATAGAATATGAACGCCAGAACATCTTTTCTTAAATAAAAAATAATTAAATATATAAAAATGACTTTAAAATCAGAATATAAGGATTAGACTACACAATATAACAAAAATGGTTCAAAATTTATAATATAGAATAAAAACTTAAATTTCAGCCCCCCCCCTCCATTAAAATACCAAGAATAGGAAATGATGCCATCTGTGTTTTCATCCGAAATTTTCCTCGAGTAAGTTATCTTTCTGATGTAAAAACCCCATAAAATAAGCTATCATCACTATCTCATATATCCTTTCATCAATTGATTTTTTTTTGTTTACTTTCCACAGATAATTAAGTTGATGGACGGTAAATATCAACATGTTTGGTCTTAACAGTGCCAGCAGAAATTGCATGAATACCGTTTCATGTAATAAACTGAGATAAATAAGAGAGCAGTACACTTAATATATATACCGCTAAATATATACCACTAGACTCCAATCATCTAAGAAAGTTACCAGTAAAAGACATGCAGTTTCTATTTATCTTTTATTTTATGTAAATTTCCATCCATGAAACGTTTTTATGAACCTATCGCACATAGAACCATGGGTGGGCTAAGGATTATTTCTATTTTTATAAATTTTATGCATTTTTTACACAGTCCAGAAACCCTCCTGTCTAAATTTAATAAATCCAATAAATTTAATAAAATAAAATTATATGAAATAAATCCACTAATGCCTTTTGCTCTTCAGCAGGAATAGGCGAAGCCATTTGATCCTAAACTATGCGTCGTATTTAATTTAATAAATAGGATACTTTTATGTTCTTCTGGGTAAGCAGGTAAAGTTCCTGCTATACATCAACAGTCATATTCCTAGTGTTCGTTACATTGACTTCAAACTAGGGCTTGGCCACCGGATTAGATACAAACTTCAAAACACTTAGACATGTTTCAGTCGATTTTGTTAGAAATGGACTGCGAGCAGACTCTTCCTAGAAAAAGCGACCAGTATGTGCTGGATCCACAGTATACACCTGTGTTAAGATTCTTCCAGTCCTGTGTGGCCTTCATTTTGTCCAACCCGCATTCATCACCAGATATAATCTTCATTTCTTGTGGACAACCCATGAAACTAATATGGAAACACCAAAATTAAGAAAGAAAAAAACACTTAACACCCTATAACTTCTAGTGCAATCTGTCATGTTGATGGTTTGTGGTTTGCTAAAGTTTAACCATGATTTCTTGCCATCTTTTAAGTAAGAACTTTTTTGTGTGATTTCTAACCATGAAAATTTGTAAACTTTTCACGCATTAGTAAAGTGAGTGGATTAAAGTTAGTTAATCGTACACTATAGACCTAAATATTGTATTTTCCAAGTCACTTTTAGCTTCAAATAAGTAGGGTAGAGATCTAACACCAGGTGATAAAAATAATCTATTACCTAAAGACACTGAAAACCATCAATATAATATGGTGGAGTTTAAATCCAAGCCTGTAAGTTATAGAATGAAAAAGCAATATATTTGTACTACCAAGCTAGTGAAACTAAGTTCAATATTAAGTTTGACATTGAAATTTGTCCATTCCTATTTTTTTAGGTTGTTGTAATGCATTTAAGAAAACGTACAACTTCCCAGGTAAAAATGTTTCTTTTTGCATAGGTTTTTAGATTCTCTGTTAGTATCAAGTATCAAGCAAGCGTACTTTCATTGCATTTGTGAATAAAAAATGTTCAAAAGAACTAATAACGATGTTACAAAATCAGAATTCAACAAATGTTATAATCAACTTGAGGAATTAATTTAAACTTATAAAATTAATCGACAAGATTTCTTCAGTTTAAAGTAACATATTTTATTATAAGTTATGCAAAATTAATCTAAAATATCAATATTTTTAATAATCGTATATAAATAAAATTTAAATGATTAAAATTATTTTAATAAATGTATAATTTAATAAAGATTTCAAATTTCATAGTTTTAACAAAAATTTTTCAAATCGTTTATTTAACTGAAATAAGTCAAAATACAATTTATTCTAACTGTCCTAACTAATTTTGTTTTATTTTAACTAAAGCCATCGAACTTCAAATCCATTAATGTTTCAATTTCAAAAAAAAAAAAAAGGACCAAAATGTTACTCGTTTCCCCCCCCCTCCCCAAAATGGGTGAAGCAAGAATGTTTTTCATATTCCCCGTTCTGTAGAAGAAAATGTATGGATGGGGTAATATAGGGCTATAAGCTCTGATCATGGCATGAGGGTAACAGCAATAGCCGACCCTCAGTTAAACCTTCATCGGCTACAGCAATTGTCATCCATTACCCTCCAAGGGTACCCATTTTAGTCACCTCATACGACATGCATGGGCTACAGTGGGGCTATTCTTACCACACGGGGATGTTACTCGTATTTTCCACACATCTATTTAATGTAATTCCATCATAAGAATTATTAAAAGGTGTTCTAAAACTCTCTGAGTAATAACTTTAATTTAAAATTTTTGAATTCAAAATAGATTGAAAATGGCAAATATTTTTACAGAAAAAATGTGTTTATAATTTTAATAAAAATTCTAAATTAACGTTAGCAAATACTTGAGTTTAACTCTGTTAATGAGCATTTCTTTTGGTTAGAGTGGATCACGTTAATGCTCAACGTTTGACATCGTTAACCTTTCAGTTCATTACAGCATTGTTTATATGAGTTCGCATACAGTCTATCGATGGACTGATAACCATGAAACGCGATAAGTGTATGATAACTCACGATGCGCTTTATTTTTTGTCATATTGCACAATTTCTAACAAACACCTCTTCTAACACTTAAAACAACATTCCCCCCCCCCTTTTTTTTACGTTTTTTTCTTAGATTACATATTTTACATATTACATATATTACATATATATTACAGTCTACTTAAATATTTAAAAATGTATATAATTTAATTTGTATGAGATACTAGGCACTGAATTCATGTTTTTTTGTTTTTTTTATTTTTATTATTATAAATAGAGAAAAGTGTTTTGACATGGAAAACTTAACTAAAAAAAAAAACTTTCTGAAGACAGGTTCTTCGAATATAAAAAAAATTGATAAACTCTTCGAGTAAGAACTTTGGCAAGGCAGAAGAGAACTGTCAGCCAAATGACTTCGTAGTCATAAATCAGAAATGCCACGTTGTATCATCCTTCACACACTTGGTGCAGTTAATCCATTATTATTTTTTTAATCAGAAATATCCTTGTAGCCGAGGATCGTCATTGTCAAGAAATAACGTCAACAGATTATTTCGTAAGGGAAGAAGAAGAAAAAAAAAAACGTTGAAATTCTGTTGTTGATTAGCTGATTGTCACATGCATATTCCTGTATCTCGTTAAGACTCCTGACGGCCAAATCTGTAACTACAAACAAAAGTGATATTGCTACAATATATTTCGCATCTTCAAATATACATATATATTACACCCAAGGTAAAAAACTTTCTACATCTTTCTCTCATCCAGAGATTTTTATTAAGAAGATCAAGCACCTTTTGTCTACTTGTACATAAGATATACAGGTAACCCTCGTATAACGCGGTACTTATACAACGCGGTTTCGATATAACGCGGTCTACCAATTGTAGTAACCATTTATCTTTTGATTTGTTTTTCACCACCTGCGACATAAAAATCTAATTTTATCTTTGTTAAATTTTCGTGTACCCGTATCGCGCATGTATTTATAAGTAGCGAATTTATATTAGGGCAAATACCCTTTAGCACATACATGTACGTGAATTGTTTGTCGTATAAATGTTTATGGTTGAAATTTATCTTCGTTTTCTGCCAGGAAAGCACATTAAAAGTCATAAGTGTGTGTTAATCTCAAGCTGAGCACTTTATTTTCCGGTGAGTTACATACACTATGTAATGCTTTTTTTTAATGTAAATATCTTATATTAATAGTTCTGGCCCCTTAGAGAGCTTTTGTGATATGGTTGAAAACGAAATTAGTGAATTAATTGATGGGGAATAATGAGGAGGAACTCTACAATTAATAGAAGACGTCGAACCAAATGGCGGAGAAAGTTCTGCCGAAGATTATGATTGTGATGAATCCGTTAAAGAATTCAGTTTAAAGAAATTAGCAGAAGGATTGGACTTGGCAAGAAAGTTAGGAAGTAATTTTACGGATAATGATCCTCAATGGAGCGCTCCGGAAAATTCACGAGACAATTGGATATTTATTTAGTTCCATATTATGAACTTAATAAAAAAAATTGCAGCATAGTGGAAAACAAAGTCTTATTACTGACTTCTTGATGACTAAACCAGCCGAAGTATGCAATGAGAATTATAGAAATGATGTCCAAGAGATTTTCAAGTGATGATGAGCTCCAGTCACTCGTAAATAAAGAACATCTACGAACTGTTATTTTTGAAGAGAGTGATGACGATTAAAATATGCGCTTTATTTTATTTTGCCTAAAACATTTATGCATCATGTGCAGTGAAGTTTACATACAATTTGTAATTTTTGTAAGTTTATATTATGTATTTGTTTTATAATTTATGTTTTCTTAACTTACATGAATTACCTGAATTAAATAAAAATATTTTTTTTTGTTGGATATATCATTGTTGTTTATATAATTGAAAAAAAAAAACGATTTCGGAACATAACCCTACTTTTTCTATGTGATCTGAGTCTCGCATAACGCGATTTCTATAACTCGGTATTTCTATAGAACTAACATCCGAGTTATACGATGGTTACCTGTATATGATTTCTGCATTACTACAACCTTGGTATTTCTCCCGGGTCTGGCTCCCACGGATGTGCTTTTGCGCAGAAGTGTTCCTTTCCTTGAGGTTGGACGCCTCGGTGGTGGATAGCAATGCTGTAGCCAATGAAGTTTACTAGACACGGCTGTTGCTGCTACCCAGGTAGAGGGGTAATGAATGGCAATGCTGTAGCCCATGAAGCTAACTGAGGCACGGCTGTTGCTGTTACCCCTCGGATGAAATATGAATGGCTCTGCTCGGTGGTGGGGGTAAACCTGTGTGGATAACCCAACCCTGGGGGTTTGCTCTACCCCGTAGGGGTAGAGCGAACGCTGAGAGTTCTCGGTGACAGGGTGATCTGGGGGATCTCACGAGTTTTTGGAGAGCTAACCCCGCACACTTAATACATGGAAACCGGTCTGGGTAGTGACACTTCCCATTATGTATTGTATTATACATGCCTTGAAAGGGGGATGTGCTTTGCATTATGGGATACATACTAAGGCAAGTGATATGAAGTCATTAGCCACTATATACAATTAGCTTGTATTAGCAAAATTTCTTAAAATAGCTCTGTATCGGTAAATTTTATGTAGTATGTTAGCTTATACAATATAATATAAAAGCAATTTTACAATATATATGCAGTATAAATAAGCTAAACCATTAAAATTTTAACATTTCTTTTTATTGATAACTTCTGAGTATATTATCTGCAGACAATCCCTTGTGGTGGACGGGATAAGAATAGCCCCACTGTAGTCTATGAATGTCGTACGAGGTGACTAAAATGGGAACCCAGGGAGGGTAATGGATGGCAATGCTGTAGCCAATGAAGTTTTAACTGAGGTTCGACTATTGCTGTTACCCTCCTGCCATGATCAGAACTTATAGCACTATATTACTCCATCCATTCATTTTCTTCTACAGATGACGGGGAATATGAAAAGCTTCCTTGCTTCACCCTTCTAGATATTTTTTTTAAATATCTGCAAACAGTAAGTTTGATGAGATTATTGGAGGAATTCGGCTTGGACTTTTGACGAGATCAAGGTGTTATTTTAGATTGAGTAGATTGAGCCTGATTAGATTTCATGCAAGGTTTTTCGGGAATCTCACATTGCACTGGCGCTGACACAGCATGATTCCTACTGTACCCTCCCCTCTCTGCATGAAAAATGCACGAGGTCTGATGGCCGTGTAGACCCCACCCGAAATGAGGACCAGTGTGGATTTATGGTTTTTTAGGCAGGTAGGCTTTCATCCTGTGGCCATGTTATTCTCGACACTCCTTCCCCATTAATTAGGGTATTTTAGACTTCAGTATTGATTTGCTGGTAGACACATTTGTGTGTCTACGGGACTTTGCTGGAAGATCGTAAGATCTTCGGGATTTTTGTCAGTAGACCCTCTAAAGTCTACAGGATTATCTACACACACCGTAATATTCTCCAACAATATACGGTGAACAAAAATGGAAAACATAAAAGACGTCAATGAAGCCATTCAAAATCTAAACAGAGATCTGACACTTCACGTTCTTAAATTTACCTTAAAGAAATTTGAGGCAGAATATCTACACTCAGGTTAACGACACCGGAGAAGGTGATGTGGACACTGAAGGGAACTTCACGTCTGTCCCACTACCAAAGATTCCCCGACAATATGATTGTTCTCAGGAGAAACATTCAAACAAATGGCGAAGAACATCTGAAGATCATATGGAAGAGGTTGTAGTAACACATGATACCCATGACAGAAAATAAAAGGTCCGTCCAGTTATCCTCCGAGACAAAGAGAAGTGGACCTAAGTCTCAAAGTCCCTAGGAGAACAAAACATCAACTTCTCCAGGGCATGAAATACTGATGAGGGTGTAAAGATTCATTGTGCTACTGTTTCAGATTATCGTAAGATGACGAAAATGTTGGACAACTCCAACTTGTCCTTCCTTGTCCTACCTTCGCACTAGCAAGCGAAATCTTAAAGTGGTGCCTAGAGGGGGTTGCTGAAGGCATCACAGCTGATGAGATCACTGCCGACCTCATCAGTCAAGGACTGACCACAATAAAAGTCAGCAGGATGCTGAGATCTGACAAAAGGCCAATGCCGCTGGTGTTGTTCGAAATCAGCAACACACAGAAAACGATATATGAAGTGACAGATATTTGCTGGCTCAAAATTACAACCGAGCCTCTAAGGAAGAAAGCATTGGCAGGGCAATGCCATAGATGCCAAAAATTCGGGCACTCTCAAAAGTTGTGCAGAGCTGCCTACAAATGTCTGAAATGTGGAGAGGGATACCAAGCTAAGATCTACACCCTGCCTGTTGTGCTAACTGTAGAGGACCACATCCCGCTAATTACAAGGGGTGCCTTTTCCACCCAAAAAAATCATGGGTCAGCAACAGTGAACCCTGCTTCCCCATGCAATGACACCATAAGCAACCAAGAAGGTCGCCTTACTGATCGAAATACCTCACTTTCAACAGCACAGGAAGGCACGCGACCTTCACCCATGACCAATACATACGCAGAGGCGGCACGAACTCAGATTCCTTCATCTCAAGCAAACAAGCTCCAAGTTAACATCAGTTCTAACTGCTTCACTTGCCACAATGCTGCACGAATTCAGCAAAGCAAGCACCTCACCATCTTCCAGAAAGAGATTTTATCTAGAAACACAATCCATATTAACAGCTCTCTACAATGTATAAAAAATTCAAACCAAACTCCCTCATGATTATAGCATGGAATGCCTGACAAATAAAATTCTTGAGCTGCAAGAATTCGCAAACAGATGCAATCCGAACATAATCTTGATTAGTGAATCACAACTCAGACCATCTAGCAACCCAAGATTAAGAGGATATATGCTATATAGGACAGACAGACTTAACTCTAGTGGTGGTGGCACAACCATTTTTATTAAAAATTATTTAAGCCACAATGTTTAATCAACCCTCAAACTTTAAACCTTGAAGTGACAGGTGTGGAAGTGCACACCAACAACGCAGGTAGACTTAAAATCTATGCAGCGTACAATCCTCCCAGCATTCCACTACTGACATCGGATTTAGATTCCATTCTCTGCTCCACGGATTTCATAATTATAGCAGGAGTCCACAAATCCAAACATACAGCTTGGTTCAGTTTGTCAATCAACTCCAAAGGCCGTACCTTATTCGTCATTCAACCGTCATTCAACCCATCAATAGTAGCTTGACCTACCGAGCCCACCCGCTACAGCCCATTAGGAAGTTCGTATGTACTAGACATAGTCATTCTCAGGAACATCAGATATCAATATCAGCTGGAGACATTAGAAGAGCTTACTTCAGATCATAATCCCATACAGCTCAAGCTAGGTACAGAGGATCAGCTCTCTCCTCAACAGTCTTTTATAGCTTTTAAGCGCAAAAAAAGAAGAAATAGACAGCTGTAAACAACCTAACATGACAAATGAACACAACAATAACATCATTCACACAAGCCACTGTCTTACAGCCGGATTCCGGAAGAGATAATGGACCTGATTAGGGCTAAAAACAAAGCCAGAAAGCGATACCACAACACGAGAGCACCACAGGACAAAACAACTTGAATAAACAGGTTAAAGAAGCTCTCCAGAAACACAGGAATTCCGAATGGGAATCTGAACTTACAGAAATCAACCCAGAAGATAACTTCATATGGACATTTCTAAAAACTCTTCGTACTTAAAGACTAACTTTTACTTCGTACTAACTTCGTACTAACTCCATCCCCCTTATGAAGACTAAACATGGAATTGCACACTGAGATGAAGAAAACGTAGAAGCCCTAATTGACAATCTGGGAAATCAGTGCAGCCCATCTTACGAAAATTTAAATATTAATCTTATTTATAAAATTCATCGTCAAGTCAGAAAAGCCTTAAGACAGCCTGAGGATGATTCAGATCTCATCACCCCCACTAATCCAACAGAAATAATCAACATTATATCCCAATTGAAGAATAAAAAAGGCTCCTGGTCCCGACGGCATCGCCAATAGAATAATAAAATTACTTCCAAGGAAGGCCATAATTCATCTAATTAGTATAACCAATTCCATATTAAGACTCTAGTACTTTCCCACAGCTTGGAAAATTGCTGATATCATCTCTCTGAAAAAGTCTGGTAATAACCCACAACTCCCCCGAAGCTACAGGCCCATCAATCTTCTTTCCTGCCTTGGCAAAGTAAGAGAAAAAGTTATCCTAACAAGGCTACAACTGACAGTGGACAAACATAAAATAATCCCAAATGAGCAATTTGGTTTTCGCAAAGCTCACAACACAGTGCAAAAAATTCATCGATTAACAGAACACATCATCCACGGTTTCAACTGGCACCTCCACACTTCTGCTGTGTTTTTGGACATTCCAAGGCCTTCGATAAGGTCTGGCATCAAGGTCTTATCTTCAAACTTATTGAAAACAACATCCCAATTAAGCGAGTAAAACTTATTAACTCATACCTTGGCGAAAGATACATGCAAGTAAAGCTTAACAGAATTGTTTCATCAAGGTGCAAGATTCTAGCTGGTGTACTCAAGGTTCCCTTCTGGCCCCACTGCTGTTCACAATTTACGTATCAGACATCTCTCTAAATTTAAGAACAACCATTACGGCCCTTTATGCCGACGACGCCGCTATTCCAGCAAGGTCTCTCAGCCCTCGCCTGGCAATCAGTAGACTCCAAGGAAGTATCAACGCGCTGGAAAACTGGTTCACCAACTGGAGGATTCAAATAAATCCCCTCAAAAGCTGAGCCATGTTATTCTCTAGAAAAAAGGTCTGCATTAAAGAAGACATCTTGCTCTCTGGTCAAAAGATCCCATCACAATCAGAGACCAAATATCTTGAGGTACTATTAGATAAGAAACTCCTTTTTAACAAGCACATCAATCTCATTGGCTCCAAGACATCCAAAGTAATAGCTCAACTCTACCCAATGGTCAACCGCAAGAGTAAACTAAACTTACAAAATAAATTACTACTTTACCGGATGGTTATACGTCCAGTTATTACTTACGCCTCACCAGCATGGAGTCATACTTCACTATCAAACTTCACTACAAAGAATCCAAAATAAGTACTTAAGGATGATCCTAGACGCCCCATGGTTTATCAGAAATTCACAGATTCATCGAGAAACCAGCATTCCATACACATCCTCCCTTCTTCGTGATCTCGCAGAAAAATTCTTCATCAAGTCAAGTTCGCATTCAAACCCGCTGATCGTAGAAGCTGTCAATTACAATGAAAGAAAGTACTACAAATACAAAAGACTGAAGGCTATTCTACTCCCAGCTGATCATAACTAATACAACTTCCACCAGAGGGCGAGCTTAAAGCTCACAAAACTCCCTTTCCCAAATAACTTCCTTTACAGACAAAGGGGAATATGAAAAGCATTTTTGCTTCACCCATCTTGACAGTAGCGTTATACGTTATATCTGCAGACAGTCTTGCTAATATAACTTCTCAGTATATTAGCTACACACAGTCTTGCTAATTTCTGGTAAAAGAAAACATTGCATTTGGCTCCTTGTTTAAAGCATTAGTAAGTGCCAGTAATGAAGAAGGTTGTCTTGGCTGTGTTCCAATTCTGTATGTCACTTCATCCAACAAATGCTCAATGAGGAACGCAGGGGTGGGGTGGGGGTTACGTTGGAACTCTGCTCACGATTTCTGATTCCGATACTATTCTCTTCCAAACGTGTTTACAATCATTGTATTGTGACATGGAGCGTTGTGTTAAAAGATGTAAGGCCATGCCCCATAAACTCTCAATATCACGATAATTGCCAATATCACGATAAACTGTCAGTTTATCGTGTCAGACAGTTTATAACTGCCTTTAATATTGATATTAGAGGCAGTTATCGTGATATTGACAACTTTGCAAGGAGAAATAAAATCTAATAAAATAATAACAATAAAATTGAAAACATAAAATAAGTAAACCCAAGTATAAAAAAAAAAAAAAAAAAAAAAAAAAAAAACACCTTCACTGAAGAATGAATTGCTATGCTCACCAGGCTATTACAAAATAATATATTCTGTAATGTGTAATAATATTTTTTCCTCGATGAATTTTTTTTTTTTTTTTACTGTTTCTTTCAAGGGCAGTCATTCTGCTACCCCAAATGATGTGGTACCTGGCAAAGGCAATTGACCTCACGCGATGATGGAAGACTAAAACATCCTGCATCTGAAGCTATTTTCAGACCATCCTTCTATTCTTTTTGACTCAACTTTTTTTTTCAGAATAACTCATCGCGCGCGCGCGCGCGCGCGTGTGTGTGTGTGTGTGTGTGTGCGCTCGAGAGTGTGATTTCAGAAGTCTCAAAATTTGCGAATAAAGACGTATTCATGATATTGCTTAAAATGTCTAAAAAGAAGCAGCTCAATCGGATTAAAATATAGGGAGAGATTCTCCTTATAAATCTGTACAATGGTGCATCGCTCGAATGTTGTCAAAACTTACGTGGGTGCATATTACGTTATATGAAGATCAACTGACAATTTCCTCATTTCTGATCAAAATAGAAGGCAGGAATATAAAGAAGGGATAAGAGAGGAAAATTAATTGTCGATTCGATTTACATAAGATGATGTTATAGGCATAACGATATATAATAAATACTGTATATTATTAAATAAAATACATTTTTCTTCATTCTAGAAAAAAACGTATTCAAATATCCTTTGCGAACTGAATAGTGGGTTTGAATTGATTTGTTATTGCAGGATCGAAGAGGAAACCGGAAAAGCGGCCATATTCTTCGAGACTGTCACTTTCCCGCTTGTCTTTAGACAAAAACATCATGAGAGAACTAAGGATCTTCCTTGCCATTGAACCCACTTGCTCGGACCTCTGAAGGCTACTACGATTGTTCCAGACTTCAAACTCTCTTATGATGGATCTGCTGATGTTTTTAGCCTTCTCTCTTTACTGCTCCACTCCGGTAAGTAAGGAACAAACAGGACTTTAGAACTTGTCCAATATTTATATTAGATGATAAACCTGAATATTAACTTCATAAAAAAAGTTAATATTAACATAACCAGGAATTTAAGATAATCTTATCATTTATTTTCTTGCTACAGATTTCCTCGAATACTTTAAACACTTCAATTCTTTGTCGATATAATATCCGACAGGATTTCCTTGCCTTTCGCATATCTCCCAAAATATCATGTGCTCGCTGTTACTTCTGTTTGCCCAATACGGCATTTAAAGACCCTAAACTTAGGTAAGTCGTTTAATTTAGAATCTAAATATGTATAAAGCGATAAGTCGTGAAGCAATTGCTCTGCTATTGGCTGTTCCAAGTTTGCATCAAATTACTTGTCAGAAAACTTTAACACAAATCAAAACGCTACTTTGGTTTATTTGTCTTATTACATATAAATATTGTTCATAATGAATATGATCAAACTTATGATTTTAAATGGTTTATCACTATTTTACTCATGTGACTATAATAAGACAAAGAAATTGGAATTTAAAAAAAAAACATACTTTCTGTAATCCAGAGTATTTTAATAAGTTAATAAACCCTTTTATTACTTATATATGAAACATATGAAACATAATAATTCAATTGGTAGCTCGTGAGATGCGGTGATTGATTCATTCAATCCAATAACCCTTGGAGGGTAATGGATGGCAATGCTGTAGCCAATAAAGTTCTAACTGAGGTTCGGCTATTGCTGTTACCTTCCTGCCATGATCAGAGCTTCAATAGCTCAATAACACCTTATCTCTACACTGTCCTCTACAACTATGTACCTAGAAACGCTTTCTAGGTACATAGTTACTTCTTTTTTTTTTTTTTTACCCGTTAAGTATCTCAGTCACTTTCTTTAAATTCAAACATTAGCTCATTCACTGTGTAGCATCAGACCCATGTTCTAACGAAGTATTCCCCCCCCCCTTAAATGCTCATGATGGTATGCACATTCCTTCTAAATCAAACAAAGAAACAAATATATATATAATAAAATTTGACGCTGAAATGTCTTCGTGTGACATCTGCTGCTGATTTTTCACGCAACAGTAAAATGTTTGCTATGATGTCATTCGATAGTAAAAGTAAATCTCGGTGAAAGCGATCTGTGTTCGAGAATAAAGAACGAGTATGTTGAAATTGACTGAGATTTTTTTAAAGCGCTGTTAAATGCAGGTCTAATGGAAGGGAAAATCAATTGTGGACTAATTCGGCTCTTTTCGTTTCTTGAATCGCTAGGAAACAAATTCAGTAAAGCCCACTGTTAAACGCTATAGAAAACTATTGTAGCATATTTCAAATAACAGTGAAAAGCTGTCTTTGATGGGCCCAAATAAATAGTCGATTTATTTCTCGCAATCGATCATTCTTGTTTCATCTTCGTGGTATCTTAAAAAGAATTATCAGCCTCTTCAATAATAATAAATTGTATTAAACCGCAATGTGTGCATAATTTTTGTCCCTTAGTATATATCTAATTCGTGATAATTGCAGCTATTAAAACTGTCTTGAAATTATAACTATATAATAAAATAATTTAAATTACATTTAACAGCATGAACTCTTTTTAACGTGATATTTAACATGATTTTTAACAGATATGACTCGCAGCAAGAAGAGCTCATCGACATGGACAATAAAACTGTCGTTGCAGAACTCGACCAGCCACACGAAGCTATTCTGAACTCTTTTATTTCGAGTGAGTTCGCTGATCAATGGATTTCTTGTTGCCAGGGAACAGTTTCACATCCCAAAACACTCACTACACCAAAATATTCGTTAGTGGGTGAGCGTCAAATTTTAATTTTTCGAGTATCTGGAATTTGAAACAAGTTTATCATTAAAAATTAACTGTAAATAATTTTCTAATTGGCAGATTAATTTATTTAATTCCATTCTTTCAATGTAGATTTATGACAGTAAAACCCTAGAATTCTTTATTGTTTAGTTGGTTCTTTTGTTTTCTTAAAAGCAAGGACAACGAAGATAAAGACCTCCAATAAACTGGATCTACCATCAAATCAAAAACAATTTTTCAAGGTAAGTGATAAAAGATGTGACTCATATACCCATAAATATCGTATTTAAAGATATCTAGTTTTTGACCAGATGTAAAGGTGGTTTCGATACTACTAACATAAAAGCTTTAGTCTCTAAGGTAGTGTAGATAAAAATTTCTGAAACTTAATAGCCCTTCGGCTCACTGGTTGATATTATTATCTATTTTCTAACTTGTTTTTGCTTTGTATTCTTAGAACTACTTCAATTTTGATAACTTCTGAATGGTTGTGCGCCACTTAACAGACACCTTAATGCAAGTGTTATCTTTTTCCTGTAAACTATTTAAATTGCTGTAGTGTGAAGCTACCTCACTGTCCATTATTACTGTATTAAGGATGCATCAAGGCGCCTTAGTACCAATTCAATTTTAACTGTATCTTTTGAATTTGTTATTCCCTATTCATGCAGATTTAATAATACTAAGAATACTTAATTGCTGAGTATTAGTTGCTAATAATTAACTCAGCATACAAAAATAAATAACAATTTGTAAAAGATAAATGACAACCAAATGGTTTATAGACGTTTTCTTGCTCAGACTGCATTTGTTTTTTCCACTCTAGTTATCATAATGAATCTGTTTGCCAGCGTTGTAACTAGAGCACAGCGATGAGTATCTTACCCTTGACATAACTAAGTCAGGATCGCAGCATATACTAAAAGTTTACATTAAAAACCATTTGAAGAATAGTTTCCGGGTTATTTAACCTTCAGACCAACATTAAGCTACTATAGGTTTACAACCAGTTCACGGGTAACTTGCCAATAGATTTTTCTGTGTTCGCAAAGCCATTGGCAAGTCTCTTCTTTTTCGGGTGTTTTATATATAATATTTAAATGTATTTTCTCTATTGCTGGTTCTTCTTAACTATGTTATTATTTCATTTCTTTAATGATTAAAGATAGTATTTTTTTTCTCATAAATTTCATTTCGGCTACAGTTAATCTTTGCTCATATTTTTGTTTTTGTTTTATTATGCAAATTTGTGTTGGTATAGTTAGCACGCATTAGACTGAGGATAAGCACAGAATTTCTTATATTTGTTATTTTTCTGTATTTTGTAATTTCATATTTATGTTCTCTCCATCTTCATATGAAGTCAGTCATTCCAAAACATCAAAAGTATTAATTTGTTCGTACGTTTTTGTTATTGGTTTGATAACTTATAAAGGTTTTGATAAATGCTTGTCTATTTTGCTTCTAGTTGGATCTTGACCTTTAAAAGCTATTGTTTTTGAATTTTCTGTTGAGATTACCATTCTGAAATCTCTAACTGTTTATTTTACGTTTAGAATAGTTTTCATTCAAAATATATTTATCTTCTAGTCATTATCATCACCAAAACAAAAAAGGCGTTTATTTAAATTCCCATTAGAACATAGCTCATTATTTATGTTTTTTTTTCTCTTTCATTTTTTCTTATTATTTCATTTAAATATATATAGTACATAGTAAATACAGTTGCAGATAGAGAATATCCCTGACCAACTGCTTGGTGTATTTCCTCTCAAGATGACAATTCAATTAGCGAAATATGTTTTTGAAAATTCGATTGGTATGAGATTCTAAAATCACAAGGAACTGGGTTAATCCTTTCGAAGTTCCTATTTTTTTTTTAAGTCACAAAAACGTTTGTAATTTCGAAATATCAAGAGGGCCAAAATACTGCTTTCCAGCAAAACATAAGGTGACATGTTTACAGCGTATATATATATGTAAATATATAACCTTACAGGTGCTTAAGGCAGTAGTCCCACTGTGATTTAGTTTGCTAACAAAGAGAGAGGCATATATTCTAAATGATTTTATATTACAAAACTATTAAGCGTCTACGATTTAAAATTTCGCTTACATTTTAAAGAGAAATTCAACACCCTTAGAAACTGAAAATCCTTCCATCAACTATAAAACTATAAAGCTAATCACATTCTAATCTTTGAATTGTATTCGTTTAATTGGTGGATAAGAAAATTCGTGATGTCCTCGAGTTTAAATTATTTTTCTAAACACAGAACACTTCCAAACACAGCATTAAGCGGTATATCATTTTTGAGTCCTTTTGTGAACCGAGAATCATCATGTTATCTTTCAATTCGAAACAATATCACCATGAATTCTTTAAAAAGTATTTTTTTCTTATTTCAGAATTCTGTGCAAAATACCTGCAGGATGAAGAATGGGATCATTGTGGGTACTGATGTGTTTCCAAAAGCGTCGTGTAGTCTGTGTTTCACTGCATTGCCTAAGGAGGCTTTCTTCAATAAAACCAAAGTATTCAGGTAGGAAAACGCAAGTGAAGATGAAACATTAAATTACCCTAAAGTATACTTTAAGGTCAAAATAAGCCTATAGGATCATTTGGAATTGGATAGTACAGGATATTGTTGGGGACTTAGGCCTCTTCTGGTCCTACATTTGGGACCATGGTACACATACTGGCCACTGAATTAGTTGCCTATCCTTCAATCTTAGTCTTAGTAAGAGCAAGAATTTGATCTGACCATCTCCCATGGAACCTGTAATTTATTTTTGCTTCTAGTAAGAAAAATAGACGGACCAAAAAAATCTGAGGAGTGGTCCAAAAATCTGAAGATTCTTCTTTCCACCGTTTACTGAGATTCATTTCAAGATTTAATTGATCTCTGATGCTCACGTTGGTTCTTTTCTCTGTCCCAAGGAACTCAAAGCATCCTTCTACAGGCAAACATTTCAAAAGCAATGATCTTAACTTCTTTGTTCAGTGTCCATGATTCAGTGTCCATAAAGAACCGCAGATCATTGGTCTTCATAAATATTTTTCTAGTCTTCCAGATCTGGCAAGCTGAATCATTGCGGATCTTTTTCGAATTTCATATTGAAATCCAACTTCTTCTTCCATATGACTCCCGTTCGCCAAGACTAACTGGTCCAGATATTTGAATCACATCAGAATGTCAGTGTTCATGAATTTTTAAATTTATCAATAAACTTTACTACTCAAGAAACTCTACCGCACAAACCACACAGTTTCACACAAATAATATACTGTGTTAGGGTTAGGGACCACGAGATGTACTCCTTTTTGGAGGGACTAAATGTACTCCTTTTTGGAGGGACTTCATGTACTCCTTTTTGGAGGGACTAAAGAATGCGATAGCAATTTTTTAATTTATATTTACAATACTGTATTTAAAGACTCTACTTACAATAAGTGTGATCTTTTTTATTCTAATAATAGTGATTATTCTTGTGGTATAATACAATTGCTTGCATCCACGAAGAATTGTGTTATTATTATCTGAGGATGATATTGATGAGAACGTGAAACATACACACATACATGATACCTAGGAATGTAATGGTGCATCGCAGAACTAGAAAACGTGGGTTTGTATATGCTTTGCATTATATATCCATGGTACAATTGGAAGAACAACAGGACATTGCACCCTTTGATTGGAAAATAAAAAACCTGATTTCGACCTGAATTCAACCAAAATACTGACAACAACAACAACAGGCTCGTTGGTTTGGGGATATGATTCTCATTTAGGATGCAAGAGGTCCCCTGACGAGCTCTCAAGGTTTTTTACTTTCTTCATTCTCCTTTTTCGAATGTATTTCCGTTTATTTATGAACAATAATATGAAACTGAATGTTTTTAAATGACTTTACGTAAGAGTGTAAACTTACAGGAAGTATGTGATCTAATACTTATGTTATGGTCTCTCAAATTTGATTAGGAACGTCGAAATGGCGTTCAAAACAAAAAATGAATAGACCGTTTCATTGTTTGTATCCGCACTTCCAGGACTATCCACATTCAAACATCAAAATTTCGTATACTTTAGCATGCGTCCCTATTGCATTACTTTGCCCATTCGTCTCCCGTTCTGCATTAGCACACCAGAACCAAATACATAACAACATCGATATTCATACTTCACACTTTTTGTCAGTGAATGCTATTGAAAACTATCCACTTACATTTTAACCAAATTAATTGGAGTTTGGGAGTTAACAACTATTTGCATTGCTAACAACTCAACTCACGGTGGTTTTAGTGCTATCAAACCTCATATCCGTTCTAGAATCCTTCGGTTAAACAAGATCCTTGTATTTTTATGGTAGAAAACCAGAGTGAAGACTTGGTTACTGAACATATGTTATCATCGGAAGAGAAAATAGCTGATTTATGGAACACAGAAAAATAAATAAATGAAATCTAGATCAGTTATAGGACAATGTAAGGAGACTGATTTTTTTTTTAATATGAATTCGATCGACGGAAGGTTGTAAACCCATAATAAATTAGTATTAGTGCACTGGTGGGAGGGGATCAACGGATAGTGGTCTCATACCAGGTGGTGGAATTCATTTCCTAACTAAGCCACCACCACTACTACTACTGCCAATCAACTTGAACAAAGCAGAACCATTTTGAAGAAAACTATAGAAACTTGTTAAGGAAATTTTAACTATAATGAACGTCGAAGACACATTCAAAGAGATGACTATCCTATGCTCGGCCTTTTGTATTGAATAATTTAGAGGGCAATATCCCAATACATGAGCACTTTTAATGCAATATTAGAAATGCAAGATCATTACTGCACATGGTAAACCTATCGCAATGTTTTACAACAATAATTCAAATACCACTTGATGGCATCTCGCCTCAGCCTCCATAGCTCAGTTGGTATCAACGACACTCTTTGGTTAGAAATACCTGGGTTCGAATCCTGTTTAGAACACAAAGTATTTTTTATCTGAAGGTGAGTCAACCGGTCTCATCCGTGGTTGTATGAGTTTTTTCCTTCTCGGAAACCTGGGCCTTTCATCTCACAAAAGAAGCCACCTGGTCATAAGAACGTGCGCAGCTTACAGACATAAGACTGGCAATCATACTTTTGGGATTGCTGCCGAAACAGCATTAGATGCTTCAGCTCTAATTCTGAAGATTACAATCTCTCTCTCTCTCTCTCTCTCTCTCTCTCTCTCTCTCTCATGGCTATCGCGAGACTATGCGGACACCCCTGACTACTTTAAAATTTCATGAATAAAAACAAGTTTCGGAAAAAAAATTAACTTAATTAATTAAACTCTACTAATCTATTAAATAGTGTCCATTTTCCATAGCGCCTGTTTCAGGTGTTATTTAGAACAGCACCAGCGTTATACAAGAGTCTACATTTTCTAATTAATTATCGCATGTAAAGAGATCAAATAATGATCAGTTTAAATTGAATTATATTATTTATTATGACTGCTGGAAGAAAAAAAGTCTGTATAACACAGTATTAATTCAGCAATATTTATAATAATAATACCTGGTGGATATTTATCTTAAATTATATGAAATGAAAGTATAAAACAAAAACAGCATGGCTCGTTGGTCTAGGGGTATGATTCTCGCTTAGGGTGCGAGAGGTCCCGGGTTCAAATCCCGGACGAGCCCAATATGTTCTTAGTTTTTTCGTTAATTGTTTTTCGAACGAATTTTCGTTTATTTCTCAAAAATAATAAGAATAAATTTGATTGTTTTTAATGAATTTTCGTAAGCATATAGACTTACAATCAGTGTGCGATTCAAACGGCAATGCGAACGATAATATCAGTTTAATCTGAAGAACAGATATACAGGACGTATCTTCCTCAAATTTTTCATTCATTAAAAAAAATATATATATATATATATATAAAACATATTTATGACAAATGCATTATGGTGTACTACCTATGTAATATGTAGCCATACTACATTTAATAATATCTCATTATTAAAATGAGGCGAATATTATTAAAAATTTAACCCTTATGCGATAGTGATGTAGCAGGAATATTCTTCCATTCCTTGTACAAAGCTATCTCCATTACTGATGACGGCCGCTGGTCTCAAGATCAAATCCGGCGTTCTAATTCGTCTCAAAATGTTCGATGGGGGTTGAGGGCTGGAATTTGAGCTGGCCAGTCCAACACTTCAACGTTGTTTTGTGGAAATCAGTCTCGGACACGCAGTGCAGTGCGGTATAGAGCATTGTTGTGCTGAAGCATGCAAGGGTCACTGAAGTACTTCCACAACGTCGAGAGTATTAAGTTGTCCGGGTAGCAGTCAGACGTCATAGGTTTGGGCACGTTCGCCAATGTCCAAGCCCTATCCAACTGAAACACTCCCTACCATTACCGAACCTCCACTAAACTTGACAGTTGGAATAATGCAGTCCTGACGAAACTGTTCCCCTGGTAAACTCCAGATCCAAACACTACCTTTAGGGTGAAACATCTGGAAGCGAATTGATTAGAACCGTAAATGATTAGAATCCTTTTCTAATCATTTACGGTCCAGGAACGGTGTGAAAGACACCAGTCAAACATCAATCCAAAGAGGGGGGAAGGGAGCTTGTTCGCGCAGCTCTGCCGTGGTAACTAAGTTGCAGGCAGTTCTAGTGTGGACAGATGTCCCTGCAGCATTTTCCAGGTTGAGTGCGAGATCCGCCACTGATGACTTGCACGATGCTCGTACATTCCCAGACAAAGCTCGTCAATCACGATCAGTTCATCGAGATTGGTCAACTTATCGAGAACTTTCTCTACGAATGACATAAGCAACGGTGGATTTCGGTATACTGAGATGGGTAGCAATATCAAGGACAGAAAGACCACTGATGTGGCACCCAACTGCCATCCCAGGTTGGAAGTCTGTCAGTTCAGCTGAAAGTGGCAACTTGACATCGAGTACAGTGCGAAACATGCAGCACATCCCATCTTTCATTACAGGATTTACGGAGACACTCCCTGAATATTTGCATGTGGTAGGATCCGAACTTTGCATGGGACGTAAGGTGTCCATATACTTTTGTCAACATAGTGTACATAACGATATATAGAACAATTCATGTTGTAACTGCTATCAGTGAATGCAATATATACTATTAATTCAGCTAGTCAATCAGCATCTAGCTATTATAAACGACTACTTGATTGTTTTAATTTTATTTAAAAAAAGTTAATATGTAAAAAATATACTTAACAGCCAACTTATCAAAGGATATAGTTTAACTTTTTTATCAGTCATATAATATTTTTGCGAAAACTTTGTCATTGTTTGCAAATTAAGAGCTTTAATTTTGCATAAAATTATTAAAACTAATTACCAGTAAGTTTTAAAAAAATTCTATTACTTTAATAACTGTTTTCTGTTGTTCCATATGTGTGACTTTATTTCGTGTATATCTTATTGATATCTCATATTTTTTGTACTAGGATAGATCCAACGACTTTTGAAGTGTTTCGCAGTTCCAATGTCTCCATAAGATTCATTGCTGATCATAAAAATCCAGATGAGCTTCTTGTGAACAGCCTCATGTCACCGCTATATGTTCGAAAGTGGGAAGCATGTTGCGAAGCGGCAATCAGTTGCTGTGAGACCATGCAGAACGAACCCATTCGGAACACAAGTAAATATTAGACACTATTTCAAATGTAATATTCATAATTATGTATAAATTTAAAACTTCTATATATAAAGGCTTTAAAAAAAGACTCAAAATTTTAACTTCCTTTATGGCATGTAAATACAGTATTATATTTTAATAGAAGTATGGTTTCTTGGATAAGCATTTTTAAATTGATGAAATGGAATGAAGTTTACATTGAGTCGAAACGCCCTCTTTATTCCGATTTTGGAAACTAGTTTCGTTTGCTGAAATGCACAGCACGCTGATAGACCATATTATTGATTATTGTATTGAAGAGTCATTAAACTAACTAGTCCGTTTTTATTTCCAAATATTTGAAAAGGAAGTAATATGTTTGAAAAGACCTCAGTGAAGTGTTAGCAAATGATTTTGAAATACCAAGAGAGTACAAAAGCTATACTAGCGCCCAGAATGCCAAGAATTCATTTAGACGGAAGAGATGGGAACTAAAAGGAAGTAAGCCGTCACGAGAAAGTAAATAAAAATATAAATTAAAAATAAATAAATAAGAAGAAACATTCGACATATTCTATCCTTCTTCCTGTTTTAAACTTCATGCTGACATTTATTGCTACCAGACATTAGACTCTCTTCTCACGTCATACAACCTATAGTTTTGATCGCACTGCAAAATGATTTATTCCATGCAGTACTTTCTTTTAACTACCTTATAAATACTGTGTACTACTTTGAAATGTTCATTTCGACATATTCAAAATATATTCGCTCTCTGCAATGAATTAATAATGATTTATATCCTAATATTATTAGCGGATCCTTATTGTCCACGTTTATGGGATGGCTGGAAATGTTGGACGGATACTCCAGGAGGTCAACTAGCAAGAGGCCCTTGTCCAGACCACGTTTATTTTTCGAGTAGTCCTCCAAAGTGCACACGTAAGTAGAGTTAGTCGTAAGATAAAGTTCACATTACTTTAAATACTAGCATAGTCTGCTATTACTATTTGTCCAGAATGCTAAAGAAAGTATTAAGAAATTTGTTTTTAAACTAACGAAAAAAAAAAAAAACAGGAACGTTGCACCTTGATACACAAAAAATTCATAATACCCTTTGCTATTTTTAGTAACAACATACGGGGGCAATAGCGACACTGTGCAAAATATATTATTAACTGATTGATGAAGTACCTGAATCCACCAATAGTCGGGATTGACTATATACAACTTAGTATATATAAATAAGGAAAAACTTCTATAACAATGTATGTATTAATCTGCCATGTCTATCACACTCGTCTTTGGAATATCAGTAGCATATTTACGTACAGAAAATTAAAGGCAACTAATCCAATCTTATGTCATTTTCATTCTGACCAACCTTTTAGCATTTGCTTTGTTTTTGTCAGTTTAGCTTCTGGATGAACTAGCTCTTGCTCCAATAGAATGATTAAGTGTTAAATAATAAAAAATTTTATTTACAGATTTTGCAACAAAACTGTGTTGGCCAAATGGAACATGGTATATATATTCTAATGGAAATATTAGGAACGAGTTTTCCAACTATACCACGTGTATAAACACTGAGGTCAGTACACAATTTATAGTTAGAATAGAAAATGTACAAGAGCTTAATAGCCTGGAAAGGAGATGAATGATGGATAAAAAATATAATAATATTTTTTGAATATCTTATTCTCTCTTACAACGTTTATGTTTTAAGACCAAATGCAAGTATACTTTATTATTCTGACTGATGCTTATTTCTAGGCCATGAAAGCCAAATTAGATGTCCACATAGCTATGTTGACGATCTCTGGTGTTTTCCTGATTCCAGCTCTTGTTATATTTTCTGTATACAGGTAAGCCAACTAAAACCATATCTGTGAAGTTAAATTCATGTAAAAAATGAATATTTTGCATCAATAATTTATACAAACTCTTTCTATCTTTCTCTACAGACAACTAAAAGTGTACCGCATTGCCATTCATCGCAATCTTTTCATATCGTTATTTATGAATTCTATCATGGTGATTACCTTCGAAAGCTACGTTATGTATGATGAAACTAAACCAGTGGAAAATAGGGATACAATTCTGGACCAGAATGGAGTAAGGAAACTGATTTATATGATTTCATTATTAATGTTAGTTTCTATTTGTTCGGTCAAAAGCAGTCTTAACTTTTGAGAACCATTTCAATCAATCGAAACTCACAATTATTTTTTAAATAGTGAATTTTGGTATTTAAAATTAACAACTTTAGCAAATTTGTATACAGCTACTTCTTCCTTTTCTTAAAGGTCGTATGTAAAATTATCGGTCTTCTGATGAAGTACTTCAGACTGTCCACCTATCTATGGATGATGTGCGAAGGTTTTTATTTACACAAACTGATCGTTGCAGCCTTTGCTAAACAGAATAAGCTAACCATGTTCTACATCGTAGGTTGGGGTAAGTTATCATAATACACTAGTATGGATTACAATAACGTGATCAAAATGAATTACGTTTTCTGTGATCTTAATATCTTCTTCTTTTTTTTTTTTTTTTTTTTTTTAAATATCTTCTTTACTGTTTTGTCATTTTTTCTCCCATAGGTTTACCTGTCATTCCCGTAACCATTTACGCTATTTTACGATCACAACTGCTGGACGAAAAGTAAGTATGCAGTTATAATGGAATGAGTGCTATTCTAAATTGCCATTTTAGAAATGGAGTGCCTTTAAAACATCGCCTCATAACTGAAAATACTTCATGTTAGGAATGCTGTTTTTGGTGCTACGAGGCACAAATTCATTAAAATTGGCCAAAAATGCCTTTCTTTTATTTGGTTCAGTGGTATTTAAAACTGGTCATGAAAAACTTTGAAGACTGGCTTTAATTTGAGTAAATTAATTTAGAATGCATTTGATTTGAAGAAATCAAATTATTTCTTCAAATGTACAAAATTTGATTCGAATTGAGTTCCTTTTTGATCATCAAATGCATGATTGTTGATGAACACACCTACATTTCAAATATTTTAATCTTTCACAATAAACATTTTACGATTCTTTCTTTCTTTGAAAAAAAAAAAAAGAAAAAAAAAAGTAAAGTATATAAACATAACATTGCTGTTTATGTATTTGTTTATTATTTTTTATATTAGTTTTATTTATTTATTATTATTTTTATAGCTGTTGGGCTATACGAGGCGGAACTCTAGAATGGTCCATTAACATCTTTATGTTAGCGACAATTTTGGTGAGTTATTCTTGTTTAATATTTATCTTTTATCCACGTATAAAGGTAAGTTTTACTTCTCACCTTCTTTGAATATATACGTTCATCAACATTCTACGTCAATATATAATACTTAAAATATTTAAGTATTATATACACTGAGCTTTCACTTAAATATAGACACCCACTAACAGCATTGTTAGTCCGCCATGCATTCAGATTAGTTTCGGCACAAGTTTCCTGAAACACTCCACAGGTATCCTGTCATAGTGATAAAATGAATTCCTGCAGTTCTATCAGAAAACACTTCATCTGCTGGCACTGAGTCTCTGTCACAACCATTTCGCGCCACCACATCATCAATATGCTCAATAAGACTGAGATGGGAAATGGGAAGGAATCCATTAAAATACGTTCTATCATGCTCCGTAACCATTCCTGGATAGCGCTTGTCCTATGACAGGATATGTTATTCTGTTGAGTGTCTATCATATGTGCAGTAAATGACGAATATAGGTGGGTGTACTTTGTCAGCCTTGATATTGACGTACGCCGTTACCGTCCAGTCCTTGCTCTTGACAAAACAGTGGGTTTGGAGTGATAGGAGAACATTCCTGGCCATCACTTCTCCTACATCACCACCAGCAGCGGCGCTTTATATTGTTGTGATAAGCAGAATGGATCATGGCTTCGTGTTGATGTCGCCATATCGTTGTTCTTCCGTCCGTATGCAATAAAGAAACCAAAGTAATCATTCCATGAGCCTTCATATCAGTTCGAATCCCGTGCAGGACGCAGAGCCTTGATAAAGGTGAGTTATCCTGTCTCATACGGAGGTGGAAGGGGGTCTTATCCGAGAAACTCAGGTTGTTATTCCGAAGAACAGGCAAACTGGCCACATATATCCTCAGTTGCTTTGGCCGTAAGTGGAAACAATCTAATCCCAATCTAATTCATCACTTCATGTATGCTTTCTCAAGTTCTCTAGTGTCCAATGCTGATGTGATGTTCTTCCACCCCACCCCCTCCGTCCCCATCTCAGCCCTGGCAACTTGCTTTGGTTAGACAGGAGTGGTATTTCCATGATCGTCTGCTGTTATACCCTACTTCTGGTGTAGGGTATAACAGCAGACGTATGGTGTTTTCAGAAATACTCCATAAAAGTCGTAGATGTATCGTGCATGACTCGACCATTTGTAGCATGTTTAGAGGATTCGGCAATCCTGTCGATCCTCTATGCATCTCTTGCATCGATCAGCTCTTTCCATTATTCGATGTTCGCTGTTTATGAAATCTTCTGAGTATACTTAAGACGGTGTTTTACGTGGTCATCTTAGAAAGACATTTGCAGGATATTCTTGTCGGCCAGTCTGCCTTCCGCTATCATCCTTTCCTGATGATTCCTTTAAACAAATGAAGACCTGTAAGAAAACTCTAACAAATAAAGTAAATTATTTATATTTTAGGATCTAATTTTTTTGGGGGAAACTAAATTTAAATAAATTTGATAATTTTATGACGTTTACAAATGTGATCAACAACCGATGTTAAAGTTGAATTCTTAATAGTTAATGTTCAATTATCTTTTGACATTTTTTGCACATTCAGTTAATACACAGGGCTACCATTTTCTATTTTTATTCCAACTGAATCCTTTTTTCATAAGACGGAAACAGCTGATCAATCTGCTGTGCATAACTAGTGAAGAATTACACAGCAGATTGATCGTTTCAAATTACAAATTAAATTCTTGCACATCTTTTCGAAATAAAGTTCCATTTATAAATATTCCCTGCACTAATTCTCCACCGAAAATAATGAAACCAAAGTGAGATCAAGAATATTATTTTCAAACAGCAACCAAACCTTCCGAAAATTTAAAATGTCAACTTCGATTCATTTCTAAATATAAAAAATATTCTTGTGATTCTTGGTTTTCAATAACAAACTTATTCATCTTTTCTTCTGACAGGTGAACATAATATTCCTGATCAATATAATCAAAGTATTGTATACCAAGCTTCGAACCACCAGCGAGCCAAGCCAATTCAGGTATTCATTCCTTATTCTAAGTTTTCAAAGTGAATGAAACATTTGCTGTGGAACAGTTCTTGAAGAGCATTCCTTTACAGCATCATCTTTTAGTATTAATAATAATATCCATATTGTTTTTAATGCAGGCGGGCCTTTCGGGCAACAGTAATGCTGGTGCCTCTCTTTGGTATTCACTTCGTTACATTGGCAGTCAGTCCAAGTTCTGGCAGTTGTACCGCTATTAACGTATACGGCTACTTTGTCAACATCGTGGATGGAATTCAGGTAAATTAATATACCGTATAATCATCATTTGTATAAGCTATCTTGGAGTATTCAGTAAGAAACTTGCATCAACAAGTTTTTAACCCTATGTTAGGAAAGCTCTCTTTCGAGCGTGGTTAAGTTAGCCAATTTCATGCTCGCGTATTTTCATAGTGACTGAGGGGAAACAAATATTATTTTTCTCTGAAAATTAATATTTGTTTCCCCTCAGTCACTATGAAAATACGCGAGCATGTTAGATCCACTAGAATTCGTTTGGACCAGTATGATCACTGGCTAAAACCGATTCTAGTGGATCTAAAATGTATTGTCAAAGTAAGCAAATGTGTTTACTTTGACAATACATTATGACAGTGAAAATAACGACTGCATGAGTGATGCCAATGCAATATTTCAGTTAATTATATATGCTGATTAATCTCATCTTCCAAAACCAATATACACCATAATATTGCTCTATTTGTCATTGTAATAACAAACAAAACTTTGCACCTAGCTTAGGACAGTGGGGATGTGAAGGTATGTTATTAGATATAACCCAATAACACTTCAGTTCCCTTGCTCTTATATATTCTGCATCTGCGCATGTACGTTCAAAACTTTTAATGGGATCAAATTATACATTGTTCATAAACGACTCTTTTCATGTTTCTTTTTTAGGGATTTTTGGTGAGTGGACTCTTCTGCTATACCAACAACGAGGTAAGTGGGGTTTTCTTACTAAAAATTTAACATATCACCAAATGGTAATATTATATTATCTATTAGTAAAAATGTAAGAGTTTTACATATTGTCTTATAGGTGAGGACCCTAATAAAAAAATCCATCGCCAAATTCAAGTTGAAACATGGTATAGATGACACCTGGGTGAAGCAATCACGGACGAGCATTTCATTCTCTACCCAGATGTCAGTACAAGAACATCACAATCAAAAGAACGCGAAATCTGGAGAGTTTAAATTAACAGAAAGACCGACGTCTCCAATAAAATAAATAAAGGTCGAATAGTTGGATTTGGCCTTTTGTTACAAACACTTCAAAAACCAAAGCATCGAACTGAATGCAACAATTGAAGTCTATAAAGTTCAAGTTCTTGTTTTTATTTGCAGACTTACGAAGTTATTGTTTCTGAAACTCTATGAAAAATAGACGAAGAATAAGATGCCAAAAGTGGAAGAACTGTTGAAGTCGAGGAATGGAGCGAACATTAGTCGTTTAGCTTGATATTTATTTAATAAAATTTATTTAATAATAAGGGTTTTCTTGTTGAATTTTCATATTTATGTTGCCCATCACCCTAATGAACAAAATAGCAATGTGCTAGAATTTCCATTGCGATATCAATTACAA
Source organism: Typopeltis vanoorti (assembly GCF_054136105.1). NCBI lineage: Eukaryota > Metazoa > Arthropoda > Arachnida > Uropygi > Thelyphonidae > Typopeltis > Typopeltis vanoorti. Next base: position 94,046,427 of record NC_143561.1, on the reverse strand, counting down.
ATTAAATTAAAAGCTAAGCGAATTTGGAAAAAAAATCAAAATTTTTGTGAACCCTACTGGAGGTGCATGAAATTGATACAGCCGCAATATTCGATAAAAAATACGAACTCAAAAACATACGCAGTCATAGTCGCATATCAGATTTCAGAAGGATAAGTAGATAAAATAAAAACGCAATCTCGGCGCTTTTTTTTTTTTTTTTTTGCTGGGGCATAAAAATAGAAAGAATAAAAAAGTGAATAAAGACAACATTGTGAGCCATGGTATAAAAATTTAATGTAACATCCAACCCACTTATGAAGAGCATTAAAAATAACATTTTTCACATTAATAGCAATGCTTACGTCATCCAAACAAATGAGTCTCTCTTGTTCCAGCATTCCTTGGCAACATTGAAAAAGTCGTTTCTTTAGTTTAGGTTCATCTTTCAGCATTTTACTTCCTGTCTTCCGTATTAAATATGCCTTAGATCGTTTCGGCAAAGATGAGTAACAACAGCTGCTGCAACAGCATTTCCTATGACATTATTTGCAGTCCGAAACCGGTCTCTAAAGACAACAATAAACAGTCATGAGCAGATTCCAATAGAAAATAATACAGATATTAAAGTTCATAAAAAAGTTTTAAATAATAATAATTATACGAAAGAATTTAAAAGTTAAAATATATTAATTTTACGAATTTATAAAAATAAAACCTGATTTTTATGCATGATTACTGCTTTAGGCAACTTATGAAGTACAAAAAGTAGATTGCTTTAAAAATAGTCAGCATTGTCTGGTAAAATAAAATTTTACTTTTGTGCTTCACGTCCGACGACGGATATGACGGTTAGCTTCCGTGTTTCCATGCCAACAATAGTTATGCTAGGTCGGCCAGGTTGAATAATGAGTAATTTATGTTGTTAAGAGTGAAATAAAGTTTGCTGGAAATTCCAAATCTTTTGTGCAATTGATAATAAATATTACAATAAATATATTAGAAAAATAGATATTTAGAGAGCCGCGAGGAAAAAAAAACAAAAACAGGTCAATTAACAAGAGTTCTTAATTAGAGAAAGGAAATAAGGAATTTCAGTCCTTTGTTATGTTTGTCGTGCAAATTCAGACAAAACTGAGTTATTTTGTTTTATCTTATGGAGTTTATAATTTTTAGATGAATCCTACCAGCTGTTGGTCAAGGATGAGCACCAGAAAAAGAACAGATAACAAAACAGTTTCCCCCAATAAGAGTGTAGTAGAGAGAGAGAGAGAGAGAGAGAGAGACGAACACAGAAAATGAACAAATGCAAGGAATTTAAATTCGAGTTCAGTTTATTGCAAGCTAAGATTGTTTGCATTCGTATCATAATACTACCACCTTAAACATATAATAACAGAAAAAGTGGATCACGAAATAAGTTCCCATAAAAAATTAGCATATTGATTTTCGAAGTTCGGTTAATATTTTCACCTATATATAAAATCGAACGGCCTGTGTAGTTCTGCGAAAGTGACGTTGGTATCCATGGCGGGGGTTAACCATCCGATAAATAAATAAATAAATAAATAACCGTTCTGAGTTGGAATCTAGTTGCTGACTACAGAAACATTTTTCTTACCCTTTCTCCGACCTGTTCTCGAGTTAGTCGATCTCGGGCAGAGACAAGCGGATTTTTTTATCCCGGAAATTAGTTTTTCTTCTCATAAGCTCAAGAAAATCGTCTGTAGAACGCGCACTATTTCAGACTAATATACTGCGTTAGGGTTAGGGATAACGAGATGGCGACACTTGTCTGCTTCTCTTTACTGGATACCGTTTAATTATAAACGGCATCCAGTGATAGTCTCCAGGCAGTATCTCTGATTGGCTACCGGCCATATTAAACTGTCCTTTCAGTCTCCAAAGTTAGATAGGGCTTAAAAAAAAAAAAAAAAAAAAAAAAAAAAAAAAAAAAAAACGACTAGCCCAGTCCGCATAGGATATAAAAGGCATTAGCATTTTTAGCAGATATAAAACCGAGCGAAAATACTTACAGGAACCAGTCAATGGTAAATAGTAAACTGACGTCACTTGTTGGCGCTCCAATAACACTCAGACACATTACTAGCAAAAAGAGAGAAGAACTGGGAATTCCAGTGGCAGCCACGCTTACGGCTATTGAAGTCACTCTAAAAGAAAACCGATCAATAAATTAAATATAAGTATAACAATGTACAAATTTCACTTTTTACAGATAGTATTTTTATGCAACAGATGGCAGCACTTACAACACTGCAATAGTCTCTCCCGCGCTGATATCAATATTATTCATTTGCGCAATGAAGAATGTACAGATAGTAATAAATAGGCCAACAGAGTTCATGTTTACTGTGATTCCTACTGGGACAACAAATCGAATGATACGAGAATCAAGTCCACAATCTACTTCAAGGGAACGTAAGAGAAGTGGCATGGTAGCAGAACTAAAAGAATAAGAAATAAAAAATTAATCATATCTCTTTCAACAAGTGCTGAGCATCGGAATTAACGTTTTTGAAGCTTAGCAAACAGTAAGCTCTCTGACTGGTAATTAAATATATTGAAACATTCCATGCACTGATTTTAATGAGTTTAATTTGTGGCATATTTCTGTTGAACCCTATTCTGAAATAACTTTTGTTATTTCAGAATAGGTTTCGCATTTCTTTGCGCATTGCGTAAATAAACAGTTAAAAAAAATAACTATTTTACACCGTTACGTCACCTATTTTTAGTCCCACAGCTAATTCATTAATAGATCTTTATTTTGTAAAAATTTTATGAGTAAGATTTTAATTTTATTTACAATACTTTGTTTTTCTATTTACAATATTGCAGTTCCTACGAACATGAGAAATTATCCTACCTGGATGCAGTTGCAAAACTTGTTATTATGACGTGCAAAAGACGGCCCAGAAAAATAAAGGGATTACTCCTAGTTACTGCGAAATAGATTCCTGGTTCCACTATTAATGTCTCAACACTTAGTGCTGTAAGAACGGTAACTACGTATAGCGACATCTGTTGGAAAAGGACGGCAATATCACCTGCACTTAATAATTTTCCACATATTAGACTGAATACCCCCAGTGGTGTGAACCTATGAATAACAACAAAAATTTTGTATTTATTAAGTTTCTATACTAAAGAAATGATCGTTTGAATAACAAAACTACCACAATCCCTTAAGACTTAATACAAGGAAAAGTTTATGCTATAGAAAATTTCTTCGTTTTCATTACCCGAAGGTGGCAGACTTCAACCCATCTTATCAAGAGGAGCAATTCCAAGGACCGTTTGGTGAATGTCAACTTTTAAAGGCACTTATAGGCTTTTGTCTTCCCGAAAGTTATTGAGTAGTTGGTTAAGTAATCAATTACTTAACCTACATTTAGTTGGTTAGGTAATCATTTCCCAGGAATACGTTGTCTTAAATTTATTATTATTATTATTATTATTATTATTACGTGACACCTCCAGGGAGTTCAAAGACTCATCGAGGGAGGGCCATGTTCTACAACTCTCTGTCTCCACCACTCAATCCACCAACTACGACGAACTGCAACTGTACCAAAGCCATAATAGTGTGATATAATGTGATATAATACTGTTTGGAAATAATATCAATGTTAAAAGTTAATTCGTTTTTAGAATTGTACTAGCTTAGATATATTCTTCAACAAGAAGCAACCAAAGCTATGAGGTTATCTATCTGCAAATTTAATCCAACAATTGTCCAGTTTCGCGGGCTGGTTTGTATGTTTTAAGGAGAGCAAGCTGTAGTTTTAGTGTCACATTTCAATCTACGATTGGCTTTCGAATCCAAATTCAGAGAATTTAAACCTAGGCTTTTGCACCCAAGAAGCAACTTTCCAAATCATGAAGACTCTTTATCTAGTCTTGCTTTTCTATCCAATAGATTAGCCATAAAATCCTTAATGTATGTGGTGTGATCAAAAGTTTTTTAAGTTTTTTTTTTTCGCGTGCTATTTATGATATCCTCTTTGAAGGCGTTCCCCTGTGATACAATAAGGCCGGCGTTTGCTCAACTGTTGAAAATTTTGTTACTTGAGCTCAAAGCGAAATTTTATTTAAAAAATATTAGCCTGAATAAAACAAAAATCACGATAACATCATCGTGAAAATATAAAATAGCCTGAGATTTTTTTTCAAGCGTAAAGGCATTATGAAATTTGCTTCTCTTCAGTAACAGTTCAGTTTTTGAAAGAGAGAAAAAAAATTGCAGACTGTCCGAACTCTGGATTAAGGTAAGTAAATGCTATGTTTGTTCAGAAATTATTGCACAGGCAAAGCAGACACATTGGTCTGTCCACCATTCTAATACTGAAGAAAGCAATCTCTTTGTAGATATTCTCAGAACGTCTGAATCGAACATCTGGTTTCATTTTGACCCATTTTAGCTCGATAGAGATTTCTCCTAACATGCAGTATCGTCAACAGGCTTCACTTCACTTTTAAACTTGGAAAATCAATGGAATATTTGAATTATTTTCATTCCTTCCTTCCTCACTGAAATCATATTTTAACAATTAAGAGTGGGTCGTATCCTGTTTGAAGCAGAATCTGATGCACGATTGCTATTCTTTAACTGAACGTCATTTTAATGGCGAGGAATTCACTGAAGATATAACACACAAGAGCACTTTACAAGTGGTTACTACTCAAGTATTCAGCTATAACTTTGAAATAAACAACGAATGACCCATTAGATTCTATTCTGTCTACATTTAGGGGTTAAGCCGTGTAACTACAATGGTGTTACGTGGTGGTTATTTCGGAAAATTTTCGATGACCTAATATTTAAGTTAAGCACCATGTATAATTCTATTATAAATTTAAACTCATTAAAAATAATAATAATAAAATATAATGTGGCACATAAATCGATTGAATGGCGTTAAACTCAAAGTACAAATGAGTCTGCATTGCTTACCAGAGCACACCCATAACCAGTTTCATGATAATTTTATCCAAAGCCGTAAACATTTTCTTCATGAGGTTAGTGGCTTCTCCCATCGATCCCATCATGGCTCCAAACGCCAAAGATACCATTATAATCCCTACAAGAAACATCGGTATATATAATCGTAATTTAACTAAGACTAATAAGTGATAACGATGGTATCACATTTCTCTTTATTATGTTTCTCAAATAATTTCATTTGTTTTCCCATCCTCAAAGAATTCCTTGTTAACAAGAGAAAATATGATCGAACATAAAGAGTATCACAATATTTACATGCAAAATTTTAAATTAAAAACAATACCCGAAAAAAAGGAGAGACCCTTCAGCCTATTTTTCGTCACAGACTGATGGTTACCTTGGTATTCAACTTGAGCTTGAATTAAATCTGTTAGTCCAAACCGGATGAATAAAGAACGAAAACGTGAGTGATTTGAAACAGCTGCTTTGTCGGCTTAGGTTCTAATGTGCCTCGCCTGAACTTGTGTCAGTAAATCAGGTTTTAACGACGCTAGTTATGTAACTAAAGTTGATGAAATGGAAAAATTAGTTCTTTCGCTTTTAGCAAATGGATTTTTTGACTCAGGCTTTTTAGATAGATAGGCTGATTTAGAATTCTGTTAATTACTAGAAGAAGTCCCGTGACAGAAGTAGTTGAGACAAATAAGAAAGAAAAAAAGATTTTTTAGTCTGGTGAATACGAAGTTGAACGGAAAATTAATGATGATTGACTGCTGCACGAGTTTTACACATTTTGAGGGGAGTAACAAAAACGTCTCCTTTAAGGAACGCTGTTCAACTGAAAATATCCATTAAAGGCATTTAGGGAATGAAAGATACTTAATCAGTTGATTGCTCATTATAATTAAAGTACGTGAAGTTTTAGGTGATTTTACAAGTACTTCCTCAAATGCAAGAAAAGAGAGAAGAAGAAGAAGAAGGGGGAGGGGAATAGTACTGTACATCTAGAGAACATCTGCTGAGGAATGTCATACTTTTCACAGGATAACGCAGCATGTAGTACGATCATCTGCAGTGGATTCTTTTATCATCTTCTCCTCTGTCTTTTCTTTATTTTTGCAGGAAATGAAACACTTATTAACTTTTGGAACACAGAAGTCGAGTAGGCTGTTCTTCCGTAAATAATAATTTGAAAATGATATGGAGGTAGCGTTTAATGAACTAGTCGTAGAAATCCCCAAGATCTGTTTTGTTTTAACATTGGAAAATTTCATAAAAAAAAGTTGCGCAGAATATAAAAAATAGAATATGGAACATGTGCAGATGATGGTGGTGAAATGACAGGAAGACATGATGGAGTAGTAACTATAAATAAAGCCGAAGCTTCTTTCTCAACTACGAACTGTGTCATTAACTTCGTGCCGTTAGCAAAAAAACAGTCAAGTCTGCATCACAAGAAGAGGTGAATCATTTTCCTTTACATAGAAAACCCAATGTTTTATTACGGCCAAGTAATGGCTCATTTTATAAAATATTTTATAAACCCCTAGTAAGAATAGAGCCATTAATTCTAACTGTAAGTCTACAACCTTTATCAATACGAGGGTGGTCTGAAACGTTCTCGTCCTAAAAATGAACAAAACGAATTTATAATTTGAAAATTATTTTTATTTTTCAACATAATCTCCCTTAAGACTAATGTATTTATTCCAGCGCCGCCATTATCCCGTCCCTATAGTAGTTCTCAGTAAGATCTGCAAAATACTCCTCTACAGCTGCAATCGCCTCTTGATTCGAAGAAAAAAGCTGACTAACGAGGAAGAGTTTTAGTACTGGGAAGAGACAGAAGTCAGAGGGAGCCAAATCTGGGGAATAGGGTGGACGTTCCAACAATTCATAGTGCAGATCCCTTAATTTTCCCATTGCCAAAACACTTTTGTGGGCAGGTGCATTATCCTGATGAAAGAGGATTTTTTTTTGTTCTGCAAACCAGAGCTTTTCTCACGAATTTTTTGTCGTCTGGTTAAAAGATCGGAATAATATTCCCTAGTTATTGTTTTACCCTTTTCAAGATAATTAATAAACAAAATGCCTTTATCATCCCAAAACACCAATGCCATGACCTTTCCTGCTGATGGAACCGACTTTGTCTTCTTTGGCACTGAACAACCGGCTTCCGTCCACTGTTTTGACTGCTGTTTGGATTCTGGTGTGTAATGGTGAATCCAACAAGTCTGATCCATTGTAATAAATCGATCCACAAAATGAGTTTTATTCTTGTTAAAATGATCCAAGCACTATTCAGAGATTTTCATGCCAGTACGATCTGCTGTGAGCAAGCGCGACACCCATCTTGCGAAAAGTTTTTTCATTTGCAATTCTTCATGCAAAATATATCCTACATGTTCTTTTGGAATGCCTATAGTCTGAGCAATTTCATGCACTTTGATTCGCCAGTCATCCAATAATACCATATCATGCACTTCATCAATGATTTCTGGTGTTGTTACACTTTTTGGAAGTCTTTCACGTGGATCATCTTCAAGGCTGGTACGGTCACGTTTAAACTTGGCAGCCCATTTCTTAATTGTCGAAAAGGAAGGAGAAGAGTGCCCATAAACTTTTATGAACTTCGAATGAATTTCTTTTGGCGTCAAACTTTCTTTTACAAAGAATTTTATAACCGCACGATATCGATTTTATCCATTTCAAGGGATACAGACAACACTTTTGCTTCAGACAGCTGTATGAAACAAACTACTTGATAGAATGACTTGTAATTTCACATGGATGCTTAGGACAGATGTACCAACTTGGAAAAAAAGTCTTTCCGATAGTGTTGCCATTTATAGTTGAGGCCGAGTACTTTTCAGACCACTTTCGTACGTTTAGTCATTGACGGACGTTTTTTTTTTTTTTTACTTTAGTCTCTTTCATAAAGTTTGTTCTCATTTTAATTCGTATCAAAGTTCATAGTTTTATTTCCAAGTCCCTTCAAAGTGAATTTATAAAGGACAATTTGTGTTCAGTGAGTATCAATTATGCAGTTTGATGAGTTAGTATCAATCTGAAACGGAAGTATTAGAAAGTTCTAACTTCTCATAAGTTCAGATTTTTTTTTATTACCTAGACAAAAAAAAATCCGAACCGAAGCCTTTATTTCTGGCAGGTTTGTCTGAGACAAACACCGGCCAAAGACAAAGATTTTGATAGAAACAGTATACCATGGAGACAGGGTTAATTACTGTATTATATTCAAAATTCGGCTTACTAGAAGCAAGTTACTTGGCTGGTCATAAAAGACAATTTGAATCTACTTAAACTGGATTGTGAATGTGCGTTTTAATTTTTTCTATACAGTAAACCATCGATTTAACGGACAAAATTTCCGGTCCGTATGTCACATGTGAAAATTAACACCCTGTTAATTTTAAAATGCTTTTAACCAAGATTTGTTTAAAATTAAATAAACAGGTTATTTTTTGTTATTAATTCCTTTATTTTTAACAAATTTTGGCGAATAGGCCATCATATGTTGGAAAAACACTAGTAATTTATCCGACATAAATGGAGTCACCGCTCATAAAACATGTTCGGCGAATATTCGATTAGTACGTGATCACACAATCGCACTGTAATTGGTTCTTTTGTCGCGTGGTGTGACTTTCTGCTGCAGTTTTATTACACACATTTTTAATTTTAGGGAGTTAATTATAAAACAAAATCAGCAGAATTCAAAAGTTAAAAAAACTTCATAGTTTTTCAAAACAGGTTACCTAAACTAAGCGCCTCGACATCGAACATTAACATCACATTAAGTTTATGTAAAAGTGTGAAAACTGTGTTAAAAATTGTGTGTAAAACAATTTTTTTTTGTTATTACAGTGCCAATATTGATAAAATTATATAATGTTACAGATATTTTTATTTTAAAAAATTCCCGATTTAACGGACTTTCGATTTAACGGACACCCCTTAGCCCCTATAAGTCCGTTAAATCGAGGGTTTAACTGTATATGAGTTTGGAGCATTGCTTCAGTATCATTATTTATATTCACGATAAATTTCAGGTACTTAAATAAATTTATCTGGATGTTTTTACCGCACTTTATAGTATGTTCTCAATATTATTATGCATTATTTGTAAAACTAACTGGAGAGTTGTAAAATCACGAACCTAATGAGGAGAACGAAATAAGGCATAAATAGAAGACAAGGCATGGAATTTGTTATAATGAACATTTAAGAAAAATGAAAAGTAGAAGTGAATATAGATGTAAACAGGTTTAATTGTACTAGTGTGTGTGTGTGGGGGGGGGGAAGTGTCGCTGCTTTTCAACTAACAGTCTATATATTCATAAAAGGCTTTCGTGTTAGATGAATATTATCGCCCCATAAGAGGCGGCTGCCCTGCTGGTTGGAGAAGTTCCATGTTTGGTTTGTGGAACAGGAATCTTGGATTAGCTAACCTTACTCCACCCAAAGTACAAAATATGTGTGCTTATTCACATTAAAAAAGTATTCTCTTAGTCGAAATTCTTTGCAATATACTGTTGAGAGATCCAGATGTTTCATTGGGGTGGGGGAATATTGAGATATACTTATTTGTGAGAACTGTGTGAAGAAAACTAAATTAATAATATAGTTTTCTATATTAAGAAATTAATATAGTAGGCAAGTGATCAAAAGCTTATGCCACCTTTACCACGAGTTGCTTCAGACCTGAAAATACTTCAGACGCAAACTTGGCTTATTTGCTTGTTTGCTTACTTGGGGAAAAAAGGATTAAAACCAAGTTTATATATATAAACTTGGTTTATTATATATATATATATATATATATATATATATATATTGTATATATATATATATATACAGGGTGTTCGGGATAAATTTGACATATTTATAATTAATTATATTTTTCCATAAGTTACATGTATTAACACACACTTCTCTTCATTTAAAAGTTTGGACCCTTCTTCATTCATATACAAGATGTCAGAAAGGATGGATAGCTGGAACCCACCTGAATCATGGAAGAGAATAACTTGTATCATGATGATTCGTGCCCGCCATCAAAATAAGGATATTACGACTGCTGCCCAATGCTCCCTAAATACAGTAAAAACAATCAGGCATGAACTAGAGACTTGCAATGGTGACTACGAGGATGTAGCAAGAAGAAAGATCCCTAGCAGACGATCTGATTGCGTTCGTACAGCAGAATTCCTCGCAAATCTGCAGGAACAGGTGTTGAAGAACCCTGGCATTGGAATTCGGGCTTTGTTCGTGGAGTTGCTAACTGTAGTCAAGCCCTGGATAACAAGGGTAGCCAATGGTAGGCCGTATGTATGGCAGCAGGATTCGGCCCCTTGCCACACCTCTGGGAAAAGTCAAAAATGGTTGTCTGAAAATTTCTACGACTTCACCAGTCCAAATGTTTGGCCTCCAAACTCCCCAGACCTTAACCCCATGGATTATTTTGTATGGGGCGCAGTTGAAAAAGACACCAATCGCACTTCCAGTAATACAAAAGCCCAGTTAATGGATAAAATTAAAACAGTTTTTGCGGCCCTTCCCAGGGAGACTGTAGCATCAGCTTGTTCGAGGTTCCGAAGCAGAATTGAAGCTGTGATCGATGCTAATGGTGGTTATTTTGAGTAAATCTTGTTGATAGTATTGTAATTAACTCTGCCTGTAATGTTTTTTTGTCAATTCATTAAATTTAATAGATACAAAGAAGATTTTCTTTTTCCTTACGAAACTGTCAAATTTATCCCGAACACCCTGTATATATATATATATATATATATATATATATATATATATATATATATATATATATATATATATATATATATATATATGATTATTCCTCCTGGAACATCCCGTGTGTTCCAGGAGGAAGAATAATCAAAAGTTTGGTAGGTGGTGGTATCGATTTATTCAGAGTAGAAATGTTCATATAAACATGCGTTCAATTGCCAATGGACACCGAGATACAGCTGTTTGAAACTGGCACGTAAAAAGCTATTACGAGAGGTATTAAAGAACGATAGATGACATTGTTTGTATTAATTGACTGTTTGAATGATACAAAACACACATAATTGACAAATACTGTAATTTACAGTTCATAATAAATGTTCGAAAATTCCGCCACCAACCTCAATTCACTTTGCAACTCTTGTGGTAATAGTACGTGTTGTACGTCTTCTGAGGTCATCTTGACGCTCTTTTATGAGGGCAGCATTGTCAATAATGCGAGCGATCAATTCGTCTCTTGCATTTACCTTTTCTTTGTATACCTCGCTTTTCATCCATCCCCACAAACCAAAATCTAAGGGAGTGAGGTCTAGAGACCTTGGTGACCAATAAACGGGACCACCGTGGTCGATACATTGTTCAGGGAAAGTTCGATTTAGATATTATGTCACCTAACGGATACAATGTGCAGGAGCTCCATCGTGCTGAAAGAACATACCAATCCTTGTAGCCAAGGAAACATCCTTCAATAGTAGTGGAAGTTCGTTTTACAGAAATTGTAGATAAATGAGCCCTGTAAGATGATTTGGTAACACAACAAGCCCAATCAAGTGATTGTCGATCATACTACACCATTCCGGGTTTTTTCACCCGGAAACTAGGGTTTTTCGTCCCCCATAACAGGCCAACTGGCCCCTTGAACACACATGGATTACTGTCATGAATACGTCCCCGCCACATGCCAGTCCCGATCCAGGATCGGATAAAATTGGGGAGCAGTTAGGGAAAGCAATGGTGAACTACCCTGTAAAAAATCTCACCAGGAAAACTTTGTGAGCAATGCCTACAAAGTCACCTACGGTCGGAAACGACTGAAAGGGAAATCCCCCATATATATATATATATATATATATATATATATATAATTAGAAAAAAAAATCCTGAGCACACAGTACTAATATACTACAGGTTTAACCCTTTATAAGTGGGAATCACATTAAGAAAAAAATAAAAACTTGATAGACGAAGTGCTTAATACGATCCTGGAAGGGAAGCCAGTTTCATTTCTCTTGAAAAATATTAATACTTTTGCATATTATATTACTTATCACTAAATATAATATATTAGAACGCATTAATACTTACCTAAAGCATTAACACCAGGACGCGTTGTTTGAATACGGCGAATCACTACAGCATCGGTCAGGTTTGAATTATTATCCCTCTCCTCCACAGTAGTGGTGTAAACCTGAAAAACATATTCAAGATATCAATTTTATTTTATTTTTTTGGGATAACGATCACACTAGAGAATATATGTTTAAGATAACACTATCGGATAATACTCTGAAGAAAGATCTTTAAAAAAGTATCAGCCATTTTTAAGATCTTTAAGTTTCAATTAAGCCATTAGTCGTCGAAAAGATCATTCCATAAATAACAACTCTATGCACAAAATGTGAAGTTATCGGTAAAAATCTGGATATGTTGATACTATTAACCTCTGATGAAATTGATAATAATAAAGCATGCGCAATAGGCAGTGAAGTTATCAGATCACATCATTCAGGAGAATGATTAATTAATTATTTTTAATAGGTAAAGTTAACTTTATATCTCCATCCTGAGAGGAGCAGAAATAATATGAATCCGTACTCGTCTCTATTTTCTACTTGCATCTGCGCCAAATAACTCACACATGAAACAGCAGTCTTTAACTGAACGAGGTGTAACTGAACATATACGAGTGTGTTCTGAAAAGTTCTCGCATAGATGGCAGCACTATCGGCAAGATTTTTTTTCTAAGTTGGTACATCTGTCATAAGCATCCATATGAAATTGCAAGTCATTCTATCAAGTAGTTTGTTTTATACAGCTGTTGTCTGTATAAAAGTGTTGTCAGTTGAGTAAATTGAGTATCGTGCGGTTATAAAATTCTTTGTAAAAGAAGGTTTGATGCCAAAAAAATTCATTCGAAGTTCATAAAAGTTTATGAGCACTCTTCTCCTTCCTTTTCGACAATTAAGAAATGGGCTGCCGAGTTTAAATGCGGCAGTACCAGCCTTGAAGTTGATCCACGTGAAGGACGTCCAAAAAGTGTAACAACACCAGAAATCATTGATCAGTGCGTGATATGGCATTGGATGACCGGCGAGTCAAAGTGTGTGGAATTGCTGAGACTATAGGCATTTGAAAAGAAAATGTAGCATATATTTTTCATGAAGAATTGCAAATGAAAAAACTTTGCGCAAGATGGGTGCCACACTTGCTCACAGTACATCAAAAACGCACGCACATGAAAATCTCTGAACAGTGCTTGGAGCGCTTTAACAAGAATAAAACTGATTTGTGCGTCGATTTATTACTATGGATGAGACTTGGATTCACCATTACACAATAGAATACAAACAGCAGTCAAAACAGTGGACAGAAAAGCCGGTTGTTCAGCGCCAAAGAAGACAAAGTAGGTTCCATCAGCCGAAAAGGTCACGGCATGGGTGTTTTGAGATGCTAAAGGCATTTTGTTTATTAATTATCTTGAAAAGGGTAAAACAATAACCAGGGAATATTATTTCGATCTTTTAACCAGACTAGACGAAAAAATTCGCGAAAAAATACTCGGTTTGCAGAAGACAAAATCATCTTTCTTCAGGAAATGCATATGGCCACAAAGGTGTTTTTTGGCAGTGGGAAAATTAAGTGATCCGCAATATGAATTGTTGGAACATCAACCCTATTCCCCAGATTTGGCTCCATCTGACTTCTGCCTCTTCCGAAAAGTAAAAATCATCCTTGTTAGTCAAAGTTTTTCTTGGAATCAAGAGGTGATTGCAGCTGTAGAAGGGTATTTTGCAGATCTTGCTGAGAACCACTATACGAAGACGGGATAATGGCGGCGCAGGAGCATCGCTGGAATAAATGTATTAGTCTTAAGGGAGATTACGTTGAAAAATAAAAATAATTTTGAAATTATAAATTCGTTTTTTTATTGTTAGACCGAGAACTCTTCAGCTCACCCACATATATGAAGTAGCAAGTTTATTATTAAAGATCGCCTTCTTCTTTCGTTTTTTAATATGCGGGCAATTCTTAAATTTGTGATAAAGGATACTGATAGACATCGTTTATGAGTATCCTTTAAAACGAAAATTGTCCAAAGTGGATGATAATGGAAAGAAAGTAATATATCACAGTTTCCCCCTGGATTTCAGCAAAATTATTAAAGGAAATAGTTCGAATTGTTGTTGTTGTCATTTTCAGTGTCTTACGAACTAAGGACAATGCGAATCTATCCAGTACGTGAGGAACCATTATAAAGCTTATCAAAATGAAGGTGAGTTAGTCACTCTCCTACAATGGTGAAAGGGTTTCATCCAGCAACCAAGTAGAGCGGTAGGAGAGAACACGCGGTTAAATGGCATAATATACTAGCTTGGGAGCCTCAGTAGTAGAATTAGTTGTAGTAGTAAGTAGAATTAGTTGCTTTAGCCGTAATTCCATTCAACACCTATATCACAAATATATCTGTTTTGAGACTAAGGATATTTTGAATGAGACTGGACAATGTTATTATAAAGTGTGGCCGAATGTACGAATAACTTTAAAATTAAGGAAGACAAAACTTGAATCTCTTAAGGTCTGTAACCTTAGCCATATAGTCTTGCATCAGTGCAAAGTGTACATAGTGCACAATCAAGTATAAAAATATATTTATAGGATCAATACATGCAGTTGACAGAGTTGAAAAAGTTTGTGTTCTTTTTCCTTTCTTTAGCAATAACTCTCCCAAAGCAGTGTGGAAACACAGCTCTGAAGACCAAATGTGGAACTTTTCCAAGCCACTTCAGGTCTCCAATAAGCAGGTTGGTGGTATCACGACAGGGGGGACGAAATTCATCTCCCAACTAAAGATAGATGGACAGATAAATAGCATCATCCACACAGTTAACACAGTCGCACACCCTTTAAATATGGTCAACTAAAAGAAAATAAAAACACTGTATTATTATTATTATTATTATTATTATTATTATTATTATTATTATTATTTGCTACAACTAAATTCATTTACCGATTGAAGACATGCAGCCACCAGATTGTCAGGGAAGATGTTTCTGTAAAAAATAAACAATAATTTTAGTTTTTTTAGGATGAATAAAATATTTAAAGTATCTGTCACTGAAATTAGAATTTCGAAAATTAAAATTAGAGGTAGAATTTCATCTCTGGTGAAATTCTACTTCTTTTACAAATTTTACTTCTTTTAAAAGTTTTTCAAATCTTTCTATATTTTTATTTTGCTTTACTTTTGTTTTACCTAGGCTAGTCTATATAAAATATTTGTTTTTTATGAAAGGTTAAGAAGAGGGAACAGGAAAATATAAACTATTTATTCTTTTTAAAAAAGCACAACTAGTTTCGTACTACTCTCGAGGATCTCATCTGGTGTACAATAAATAAATAAATAAAAATAAATAAATAAATAATACACAATAAGCATTGAAAACATAGTAACTATCATCACATTTTGCAGATGGACTGTCGTCATTTTAAACTATTCTGGACCTACTGGCATTGTTGAACACGTGCAGGCACTAGTCTCCTATTCGCCATGGCTGAATTGCAGTTGAATCATAGTCCGATTCAAATGGTCAGGATCGAGAGGATTCTAGTACACTTCTTTCAATGTCATCATAGCATCGGTGCGAAATCATGTATCCCATTTTGCTAGGTGTCTAGTTGATTGTTTGTCGTTTGGATCTGTAGAATTTTTTAATACGAGTGGACAGAGACCTTCGATCTCTTATGTGATTTCGTCAAATGATGCTCTCCTCTATATGATGTTCTGTGGATTTTTTCTGGTTGTTCGTAATATAGGATACTGCAAGTACTTGAATACTTCAGGCAGTGTGTCGTGTTTGGGTTTTACTGGACGAAGCAAGGATCGTAGTATTGTTAGATGTGTCAATGTGATTCGCATTTTGTGCTTCTTGAGAATTTTTACCAACTTGGTTGTAAAAGAGCTGATGGACGGGAGACAAACGTATTCTCTTATTTTAGTATTATCAATTTCATGGTATGTTTGTGAATGGAACAAAAGTCTTGTAACAGTTCATTCATCATAGTCATTCTTCTAGAATAGCTATTACTCCTTTTTTTTTATCTAGAGTACCGAGGGGATGCACTTATCTTGGCGGAAGGTGAGAAGCAGATCCGTAACTACATAGTTCTTTTTTTTTTGGAGGGGGAGGACAGAAGCAAGAATGGAAAATTGCGTACCTCACCTTCAGTACACTTTCATGCCAGTTATTTTAAAAAACAGCAATGATAATAGCAATGCTTAATGCATTTCTATTGCATGAACAAAAATATATGCATAGCGCAGGTAATATACCTACATGCTATTTAAAAATGTATGATAACACAGAATATAAAACTTGTCTACTCTTCTCCTTCCCTCATTTTGTGCGCCTGAGGTTATGTCTCACTCGCCTTGTCCTTGTTACAGTCTTGATTCTGGCAAACATAGACTACCTACTGATTTCCAAAAAAGTTACGACTGAAAAGAGTGTTATCTTTGAGAAAAGAAAAGGCGTTTTACCGGGATCAAAAATATCCTCACACCGTTCATGGGAGTGAATATGGCTATATATACATATATATATCACAACCATAGCTCATACAGGTATAAATGGAAGCATGGTCTTGCAACCTTCTAGACAAATATTAACAGTAAAATAAGCAGTAATGAAGAGATCAGTGACTTTCAAATATATGACACTATCACATATCACTTTGCAACAACTCAATTCGAAAAATTGCTGCGCTGCTGCAGTTGCCCTGAATTGTAACTGATGTTACAGTGAAACGGAAACGTCTAGAAGCAACAACAGCACAGTCCCGACTGGTAAGCTACATAAAATCACAGAGCGGACTGCTGAATGCTGAAGGGCGTGGCGTGAAAACATCGCCAGTCCTCTATTGAAACATTCGCTACTGAGTTCCGAAATGCTTCTGCTGGCAACGCCAGCACCAAACTGTTCATCTGGAGCCGAAGAACATCAGTTTCTATTGCCACGCAACCGCTCACAAGCTTAACATCAGCAAGGGCAACACCAATCGTCTGGCGTCTGGTGGAGTAGTTGAAAGGCGTTCTCTGGAGAGATGAATCACATTTACCACCTTGCAGTCTGACAGCCGAGTCTGGGTTTGGTGGATGCCAGAAGAACGCTACCTGCCCTAATGTGGTGTGCCAACTGCGAAGTTTAATGAAAAAACAGTTCTAGGCATCATGGTCTAGGGTTGTTTTTTCATGTTTCGAGTTTGGTCCTTTAAGTTTCAATGTTGGGAATTTTAACGCTATAATGACATTCTAGACCATGCAGTCAGCTTTATGGCAGCTCATGACTTCCCTTTCCTGTATCGACGCGACAGTGCCCCGGTCCACAAAACGTGGTCAGTGCAGGAATGGGTTGATGAGGTGGGTGTTGAAGATCATTACTGGCTTACACAGAGTCCTAATCTCTACCCCATCGAACACTTGGACAAACTGGAACGATCTTTGCAAGCCGGACAGTATCGTTCGCCATCAGTGACCGACTTCACTAATGCACTTCTGAAAGAATGGAAGGAAATTACCGCAGCAACTTACCAAAACCTAGTGGAAAGCCTTCCCAGAAGATTGATGGCTGTTATAGAAGCAAAGGGCGGACCAACTCCATATTAATGCCTTTCATACAGTATTAGAGTGGGAGTTGGGATGAGCAGGCCTCCGGATATATTTGATCAGACAATGTTTAATTATGTGCCATTTCGAATCGTTTTGTTTAAATGTACCTCTGAAAATGTCCAGATTTAGATCAAACTTGATCGACAAATATTTGTGCAGATTAAAAATATGAAATTTCAATAGCAGGGGTAAAGCAATAACATGTGTATGACAAGACGACAAAATGAATCTAGCAAGTGAGTGTTCATTTTGAGAAATACGTAATGTAGAAACGAAAGGCGTCTCATTACTATTTGCAAAAAATAAACTTGAATATACCACGTGCATTATAATAGCAAACCAAGAACGAGAGCGCTGCAAGTTGACTCGCTGGATGCTAGCCAAACACTTCCTTCCTTCAGCCAACTGACAGTCATTCTTCTCTACAGTGTAGCACCATATACACCCAGCAGTTGTCAAAAGACGTACATCGACTTGTTTCTTGATGTTTGTACGACTTTACGACTAATTTGGCATATCATAAAAATCTTTAGGTTTTGAAAGATGAGTAAGTGTCAAAGCTTCTGTGAAATTCTGTGAAATTTTCGTGGGATATATTTCAGACATTTACGATCGTTTTATGAAAGTTAACTAATATAAATGCTGAAATCGGAGGTGTTATTCTTACGAAAAGTAAGAATAACCGTTCTTACTGGGAAGCAATAGATATTTAAATACTGGAAGCAATAAGTTGTTTATGAGACGAGTTTCGTCAGGTGTATTATAAGTAGAGGAAATACTAAGAAACATTTTAACTTTGATTCATTGCTTTTATGACTAGATTAGGAAAAGATTTTTAAGAGGATTCAAAGTATTTAGCAGCCTTCAAAAGAATGTAATACAAGCACTCCTGAAATCGCAAATAAAAAAGAAAGTAGAATGCGCAGAAGTAAGACTTTCGTTCTTGGATTTTCTTACACCCATAATGGAAATCGCAGAAAATGATAATGGGTTAAAATTTTTACTTTTATCCACGATGATAAACGAAATTGCACCTAATTATTACTAGAGAATTGTGGGGAATACTTTAACAAAATATTTAACCAAAAGAGAGAATTTTCTATGTTAGTCATAATTCGATAATCTATTTGCTAGAGAATGTTTTTGTATTTACGAAAATCTGCATTTAGCAATGAAGAGATAAATGCTGTTGCTTTATGGATCATCTGCCCAATTTCTCTATCATTTTCTTCCTTTCTTCCTCTCACCCTCCTCCAGACATTGCTGTAAACGGATATGTGGATATTCTGTTTTCGTATTTAACCTCACCAATGACTTCTATAAATTTTAAAAGTATTCATAATTAATTAACACTATAAATTATATTACCTAAAGAGATCCAGAACTGTGTCCAAGATACGAGCATTTTTGGCTATTTCTGGTTCTTGCCTGATTGTGTTCTTAATATTTCCTTTTCCTGGCTGAATCTGCACCACAAAAACTAAACCAATCAATGCTGCCAAACAGGTAGTTGCCAAAAAATATGAAAAAGCGATAACTGCCACTCGACCTTCAATCTTACCAGTTAGATTCGAAGTTCCTGCAAAGAAACAGAATTAATATTTTGAAGAATTAAAAAAAAAATACTGATTTTTTAGTGATGGCAACATAATACATCATTAATCGATAATGATTGGGTATGAGATCACTGTTCTTAAAAATAAATACATAAGTAAAATTAAATTAAAAAGTCACTTTCATTTCTGGTGAATGAATGAAACTTCCTCGGCATTTTATACCTCACATTTTCAATTATAGCATGCTACAATAATCAATTAGAATATGTGAAATAAAGCTTGATGAAGGTATTTTGGTGATTGAAAAATCATACTTAGAACAGGTAAATTATTCCCGAAGCAAGTTCGTTGTATTTTAATGTTTTCTATCCACCTTATGCTGGATAGGGCTGGTCTCTTAGAAAGAAAAGTGGCGCCTTATTATTCAAAAGATTAATAAAGAGGCCACTTTTCTTTTCTGGTGACAGCTACAAGATTTCAAAATGGTGGAAGGAGAAAAATGAAATAAAATAAAGCTTAAAATAAAATACATTATTATAAAAATACTATAAATAAATATAAATGCATCGACTAGTGCCTTTTATTGAAAACATGCGAACACTCGCAAGTTTCAGACAAAAACTACTGTTGTTGTCTGTAATGGGCGGTAGATAACGTGATGATAGTTATAGTGTCGTTGAATGTATTTGGAAAATTAAGTAGTATGAAAAACGGTGAGATGGGTTAGCAGAGTAGAGTAGAGTGCCCTCTCGCGATTCACCCTTGGACTCCTTGGAGGTGTCACGTAATAATAATAATTATAATAATAATTATTATTATTATTTCCCAAAGGGGGGGTAGAGCGTTTAACCCTAATTATCATTTGAAGACTGGTGGAAGGGGTTGTCACAGTTAACTAGTCTAAGGCTATCACTGATTTTAACTGGCATCCGCAGAGAAGAGTATGGCAGACAACCGCTTCCATATCGTATCCCTAACCAGAACGCTATATATTATTGTCCGAAATAATAATGCGAGTTCTCAGTGCTCTTGAGTTGCGGGGTACAAACCCAAGTTTCAAGGAGACTATGTATTTGATGCTTCCCCCTCTAATATATATATATATATATATATGCATGCAAATTAAAATATAGCAATCATTTTTGAATAAGAAAAGCACTGGCCATTATGTGATGTGATATTTGGTTATGTACTCAGATAAATAGTACTGGCTAAATATACTTTGTTAGTGGCTGTAATAAATGAAACAGATAATATACGAAAGTAAGATATTCTTGTTTTTATTTCTTTTTAATAAGTAAATTGGATGTTCAGTAATCTCAATACATCACTGAAGTTACAAAATGGACGTTTTCCATTTTAGTTTTGGCCATAAGGAATCCGAGAGAGAGAGAGAGAGAGAGAGAGAGAGAGACATTTTGTAAATAAAAGTGTATTGTACCAGAATCTTTAAAACAAAACATATAGAGGTCATACGCATTATTTTTAATGTTAACTGCATACACCTGTATTCACGAGAGATTTTTCAAACTACATTAGATTAGTACGGTGAATTTGATTCGCAATGAAGGCCGAAGTAATAAGTCTATGAAAACCAGTGTCATTCCGAAAACCAGTACAGTATTACTTTTTTTTCCTTCTGGCCGTTTGGTTGTTTTGTGGGATGTAAGAAAATGAAAAAGAAAAAAAAAAAAAAAACTTATAAAGATTCCTTGCACCTTAGACGGACGTTGAAGGCATATATCAATCAATGAGCAGATAGGGACTGAGCAATGGAGACTACACAGATTGTCAGAAAACTTACTTTTTTTCCTTTTTAATGGTGAAAGCAGGTGTGTGTGTGTGTGTGTGTGTGTGTGTGTGTGTGTGTGTGTGTGTGTGTGTGTGTGTGTGTGTGTGTGTGTGTGTGTGTGTGTGTGTGTGTGTGTGTGTGTGTGTGTGTGTGTGTGTGTGTGTGTGTCCTATAAGGAATAGCCATTACAGCAAGAAGCAAGAATCATCAATTGTTTTAGTTCCCAGTATCCTTGCATATAGTTGGAAACGAATTATTTTCAATACATCATCATCCATCATCAATAATTTCCTGATTGTCCCCTGTCATAGTCGTCGGAACACTTCTTGAGTGTTCAGACTACTATGACAGCACTACAGATTACGTTTATATTATTATCATTCTCCTATCAACATGATCTTCTTCCAAATTAGTTGATTACTTGTCAGCACTCCAATACTGTCGTTTCTGCCATTTTGTTCTTCTAAAGCTCTTCTGATTGAGTCAATCCACCTAGACCTTAGTCTTTCCCTGAGTCTTTTACTGCCATTTTGGCATCAAAAACACCTGTTTTTCTTTCTTCTCTCATACTGTTTAAGTGACCATACCACCTAAGATTAGCCTGCTCACACATTCTTGACTGCAAATAATATCAAGTTCTTTCCTAATGTCTTCATTTTTAATATGATTCTGCCGCTGATGCCACCTGTTGAGGCCCCTAATTTTTTTCAGAACTCTTATATTTGTGGTCTCTAATCTTGCATCAGGTGCTATTTCTAACCCAAATCTCAGATCCATAACTTAAAATTGGTTTGAAAGTCTTGTATACCGCTAGCTTGGCAATTTGGCTAATTTCTCTCTTATTCCCAATAAATTTATTCAACTAGCTCCCAACCATACCAGCTTTGCTTATTCTGTTTTCTCTTTCCAAAGTCTTCATTACTTAATAAGTGCACATAACTTATTATATTTTGTTCCCTGATGATAATAATTTGTTTTTTCAGAAATATTGGAAGTATTAATTAAATTTATTTTAGTTAATATATTAGTCTACGTTGTAATATCCTAAAAATACAGTTATGAATAGCCAACGTATAAGCCTTGCCACTAGACTAATTTTATCCACCATCATGTTTTTATATTCCATCTTTTCAAACAACTTACCCTATTTTTAATGCATTTATTTGAAATAAATGTATTTCCATACATTTCAAATAAAATGATATTATTCTTTTTATGTATGCGTTATTTTAATATCTAAAGAATTTTTTACGTTGTTTTGTTTGTCAAATCAAAACCTACATATTCTCATTTTTGTTTCCTAATTCTAGTGGAACGGAATTCTAGTGGCACACCAGTGAAACAGAAATTTTACTAGTAAATTAGTTATCATCTAGCGTTTCTAAATATCATCAAATATTTTCTTGAGCAAAGGTTGATCAAAATAACTGGTTATCAGAGATCTTTCAACACAGTCCTTTTAAAATGGCAGTCTTCTAGTTTCGCTCAGCATGCTTAATACACGTGATGTGCAGTTTAACAATCTGCAACTTCCTCGAAACGTTTCCTGATTATGAACACAGCACACGAAAAGTAGTGTATATTAAATACAAAAATAGCTACTTCGCTATAGGTTAAACATGAAATTTAAATACTCCATTATTATTACTTAAATATAAAGAGTCGACAGGCTTCATTTCGGCGATATAAACATTATTTAAATTAAGGGGATATTAAATCCCACATTGTTTTAAAACCGAATAAGAAACTCAGAGATCGGAATCAGAGAGTTTCATGCCGAATATAGTAAACTATAAAAGTATCGGCGATTACTAGCGTGAGCTAATGCAAGTAGTCCTAGTAGCACAGTAACAGACCACGTCAATTTTTTTCGGGTTTTAGTGACCGTGAGCTGCAACTACACACAAAGAAACCTGTAGTGAGTAAATGTTTGTAGAAGTATTTACACTGACAAAAATATGAGGTAAATATTATATATATAATAATTATAGCATTAATTAACTGAGTCAGAAAAATTTTCGAACGAATTTAAAGAAATAGTTATAGTTATAATAGTTATAATATTGAATTTTACAACCACTTAAAAATAATGTGTACAATAAAATTACCTGAAATAATAGTAACAACCATTACAGGCAGCACCACCAAGCGGAGAATTCTCAGAAATATGTCTCCTGGCAATTGTAAGAGAAGAGTAACTGTTTCGTTAGGATTCGCAATCCTGAGTCCTAATCCTAAACAAGCTCCCAGTATTACTGCAAACAAAGTAGTTAATAGGAGAGCATTTTCTCTAAATTTGCTTTTAACGGAATGATTTCTGCTGCTTTGGAGAGATTCGTTTTCGTCGCCCATTTTCTTAGTCGAGCAGGAAGTGAAATACCGAAGGCACGAAATCCGCCGAGTAGGTTGTTTTTTTCTTTTATTTTTTTTTAATATTGAGTAACGCCACGCACTTTTTTTTACTGCAGTCAAACTATTTTGGAAGAACATTTAGCTATTGCTTCAGTCAAAAATAACTCCGCTGCCCTAACATAAAATGCAAGCAACTAGATTCTTACAGTCATCTACTCTGTAGTCTCGAATCCAAAGTTAAGCGGGCATTTCAGACAGTAAACGTTTAGCACATGTCGAGAAGTCAAAAAATAAATAAATAAACAAATAACATTATACGTTTTGCTATGTTTAAATATATAAATATAAATAAGTAGCACTGTAGTTTTCGATATGAATAAAACTTAGGAATATTAGATATAAGTGTAATATAAATATTACAGTTACCTCTACTTACTATTTAAATATTGTATAAATATTTATTAATGGTGCTGTGATATCTACTAATGTTCTGTTTCATAAATATTGTATTTTACTAATGTTGCATTTTTATAAAAGCATGTTTAGATTTTTTTTTTTAGATTTTAAAGATTAGAAATGCTCACAATGCATTTTAAATAAAATTTAGAAGCATATAAAAAAGAAAATAAAACTTACAATGTTTAAATCATGAAATGGCTTAAAAACTTTGTTAGTAAAAGAATGATTATATAAAAAATGATTATACTGTATAGGAAAATATTCCTTCAAAAGGAAAGAATGACTTGGGAGCTTATGATGAAGAATAGGAACAATTAAAAAAAAAAAAAAGAATTTCCGTCTCAGGAATGAATCGCATCAGATTTTATTTTTGATCATTGTACCTTCATTAGTTTTTAGACCATTTTATGAGTCAAGCATTACTTTTATTTATATTCCTCTGTATTTCATCATTATTTATTTATTTATTCACATTGTCTGAAAACCCTACTCCGAAGAAGAAACGTGGAACTTTTTCAGGCTTCCAATAAGCAGGGGTAGGGATCTTACACCGGATGATGAAATTCATCCCATCTAAAAATAGTCAAAAACATCAATGTCTATGACGGGATTCAAACGCACAGTCTGTTGATTAGTTGAAGTGCTGTAACCGTTAACTGCTCGGTCGACCAGGCAAACTAAATTTTCTCAAAAAAGCTTTTCTGGACCTTCGATTCCAGAAGTTTATAAATTCTTTTTATTCATTTCGTCTCCACCCCCCCATTCCCCCAAAAAAACATCCACACGAGATAACAACAGCCAATAATATTCCGAACATATTGGTTTGATCATGATTGTTGTTGGCTTTTGATGTGAACGGACGTATTATTTTAGACTGAGCCTGAATAGTTTGTTTGTTTGTGGAATTTGTGGACGTGTGGAGCGAGTTAGATGGACGAAAGGATCTATATAAGATGGAAGGTTTGCATTTGAATGGATTCGGTGTGAGGAGACTTCAAAAAGTGTTGTTGAATAAAGTGGATGTGCAGAATCAGGGAAACTAGATTTATTAAGGGGGGGGGAGTAGATATGCAGACCTTAGGGAGGCAGTTGAGTGTATGAATGAGTATAATATGCCCGAGCGAATAAGGACAACAAATCTGAATGGGACAGTTAGTATAAGGCATCAAGGTAGGGATGGAACTAACGGGCTTCCGCAATTCATGTATACTAATGCTAGGAGTATTAGAAACAAGAAGGAAGAATTTGTGGCCTTGGTTGGCACTTCCAGATCACAACTTATTGGCATTAGTGACACATGGCTGACTGAAGATGATGTAGCTAGTGGGATAGAATGTGAGGGGGGTAGTGTGTTCAGGAGTGACAGGGAGAATAAAATGGGGGGGAGTATTATTGATGATAGCTGATGAGCTACAGCCAAGGAGAATAGAAGTTGAATTGTAGGATAGAGAAAAGAGCACATTTGAGGCCATTTGGTGTGAGATTGAAGCTAGCAGAACAAAATATACAATTGGGTGCTTCTCTAGACCAGGTGATGGAATAGATGGTGGAGTAGTATGCATAAGCAAATTGAAGAAATGAGTGGAAGGAGGGTAATTATTATGGGAGATTTCAACTATGGTAACATTGATTGGAAGGAGGAGAGGACACATGGGATGAAGTAATTGGATTTTATGCGGTTATTAAGGGATAACTATCTGCGACAGCATAATGGAAAATGCTAGGGGTCAAAGAGTGCTTGACCCAGTAATTGCATCTGAGGATTTGACTGTAACGAATATGACCACATTGCCACCAATTGGTGAGAGTGATCATTAGGGCTTGACTTGGGAGGTGGCTAAAGGTGTGGAATTTACAATTAAGACAGGGTACATGTGGAATTATCGGACTGGTAAGTATGAGAAGCTTAGGAGATTGATTGGCTCAGTGCCATGGCATGTAAAACTGCAAGGGCTGAATGTTGATAGTGCATGGGAAGCGGTTAAGAAGTGTTTGCAGGAGGCAATGGCTGCCTGTATACCTAGAGTCCGAATAATAAAGCAAGTAGGGATTAAATGGATGAATAACTTCATTAATCTTGAGCTGCAAAAAAAGAAACAACTATGGAGGGAAATTAAGGAGAAAGGTGACCTGCAGGCACATGAATGGTATAAAGCCCAGGCCAGAAGGGTAACAAGTGTGGTAAGAAAAGCAAAAGCGGATTATGAAAGAACATTAGCCATCCAGGCTAAAGAGAATCTCAAACTGTTTTTTTGATATGTTGCAAGTAAAAGAAAAAAATGTATACGGCAGATTGATTTTAAAGAATGCCGATGGTAGGGAGGTAACCGAATCAGTTGATAAGTAGAATTACTGAGTGAGAACTTTGCAAGAGTATATCATCCAGGTGGTGACATTGCAGAAATGGAAGAGCCAACAGCTTATAAGGGAACTGTGGTGAATGAAGTGGAGGTGAATAGTCTTATTACAAAACCTCAATGTCAATTCATCTGCGGGATCGGATGGTATACCAGCTTGTGTTGTACGAGAAGCGGTTAAAGAATTTTCCGTGCATTTGAGCATTTTGTTTAATTTGAGTATCGGGTCTGGGTTAGTCCCAAAGGGGTGGAAAGAGGGGAAAATAGTTCCACTGCATAAAGGAGGTTCCAAGACTGCTGTTGAAAATTACCGGCCGATCAGCATATCAGGAATTGTTGTCAAGGTCTTGGAGAAAATAGTCAAGAGGAAAATACAAGATTGGATAGATGAAAATGGGATACTATATGGGGGACAGCATGGTTTTGTGAAGGGTAGATCATGCCTCAGTAACATGCTCACGTTCTGTAACACAGTGATGGCTGAACTGGATAAAGGTAATGGGTTTACAGTGATTCTACTGGACCTTGCTAAAGTCTTTGATAGGATACCACGTGGAATTCTAATCAGTAAACTGCAGCATATGAGAATCGATATAGGGTTGGTGAGATGGATAGTAGGGTGGTTGATTGAGAGATATCAGACAGTGGTTTATTCAGGAGTAGAGTCCAAAAGTCGGCCTCTGACTAGTGGTGTGCTGCAGGGTTCTGTTCTTGGACCACTACTGTTTAATTTGTTCATTAACGATATAGGAAAGGATCTCAGAGGAACTGTGCATCTGTTTGCAGATGATGCAAAGTTGGGTAGAGCAATATTGAATGCTCAGGATGTCAAAATTTTGAAGGATGATTTGGATAGTTTGGAGGACTGGGCTAAGGAGAGTGAATGTCAATTTAATGTGGAAAAATGTAAGGCTTTGCATTTTGGGGGTGAAAAGATTAGCAGCAGTATATCACATTGGTGGAACTGTACTCTAGGAGATTGATGAGGTCAGGGATTTGGGAGTGTTGGTGGACAGGGAGTTGAAGTTTAGGGGACACATCGCAAAATCAGCTCATCAAATCACTTGGTTGCTGAAAAATACTTTAACGAGCAGAGACAAATAGGTTATTCCTCTGTATCGAGCCTTGATAAGACCCCATCTAGACTGCTGTGCCCAGATATGGGCGCCAGGGCTTCTTCTTGATGGGGAGGAGGTGGAGAGGATTCAGAGACGAGTGACCAAGATAATAGCAGGACTATGGAATGAACCATATGAGAACAGGTTGAAGATTTGTGGGCTACAGAAATTGGTTGATAGCCGGGAAAGGGGTGATATGATTGAGACATTCAAATTACTGAAGGGTTTCTGTAAGATTAATTCCGAAGATATTTTTGAAAATAGGACTGGTAGTGGGAGGACTAGGGGCTATCCATGGAAGCTTGGTAAGAGTGTGGTTAGCAAGGGTGTTAGAGATAGGTTTTTAACTTGGAGAGTGGTAAATGTGTGGAATAAGCTGCCAGAATTTGTGGTGGGTGCCATGACTGTATATAAGTTCAAGGTGAAGTATGATAGATACTGTGTGAATGTTGAATAGTTTTTCTTGACATGATTTGGTCCTCCCTCGATGAGTCTAAGGACTCCTTGAAGCCTCCCGTAATAATAATAATAATAATAATATTGAGCTTGAAAACAAAGATGACTCTAAAGAGCTCATAATATTAATTTGAATATTTGATATGGTATGCGATTGCAATATGTGCACTCTAAATTTTATTTAGTATTAGTAGTGCCGCTCCGTGGGTAAGAGGCGCCTTTGTTCAAACTTATATTTCAGCGCCCCCATAAAATATAATTTATAAATTAAAATGAAATTAACTTCAATTCAAGAATTTTTTTGAATTTTTTTCAAGAAATTTCAAAAACGTAATCTGTAAAATAAATCAAGTTGAAAGTGTCCTATCCAAGTAAATGTATATACATACGTACGATGCCGCAGGTATAAACTAGTCTTTAATAAAGATATTACAATTTTAATTATAGTAAGCTGAATGTTGTAATACCAGTAATAAATATTATTATATAGTTACTTACTTTGAGATGTATCACTTATATCACAACGCAATTATAATATTGAGGCAATAATTACACACGTTTATATCACAACGTTGCTATATCAACGACTACATTCAAAATTTCAGTTCAACGTTACATACATTGGAGTGGCGTGACTCGTGGTATTATTCTCATTATTGAAAATACTGTAGTCAAAACAGTTGTTTCTGAGAATGCGGAGTGCGCGGATCACATATCGACATGCTGATATCGACGTACTGAACATGTTCAAAACCTGCTTTGATGCACCACTCATAAAGCAGTACGTCAAAGCAAAGCGGCTAACTACTTTTTATCGCCTTCCTGTTTATTTGATGTCGCGCAATCTATGTAGTCAAGTTTTTCTTCATGAATAGCAGCATTTTATAAAAATTTACTATCATTTATTGTCTTGAAATGGCGCCCCTCCTGATCAGGCGCCTTTGGCCACAATCTGCACACCCGCACACGGGACGGCCCTGAATATTAGTATTATTTTTCATGCCTTCACGAGGTCACAATGTGTATCATATCTTGTTAAAGTACGCTTAGAGTTGGTGATCCACTCAAGACCAACTCCGGCATTGCATTCCACTCATGCACCATTCTTCAGGCAAAACATCTTCTCACATCCTTACTTCTATGATCCTTATACAACTTCCAGGAATGACCGATCGGTCTCCCGCTATCCATTACTGAGTGCAATAATTCGTTTATATCTATTTCATAGACGACTTTCCAACTCATATATTTCAGTCATGTCACAATTCCCCCCCCCCCCATCTTCCAAGTTCTTGCAGAGCACATTCTTCAATCTGTCTTGTGCTCAATATTCCACACTCCACAGATAGTTTTAGTCACAAGCCTCTGGACTTTCTTTAATGTTTTGTTATCACGCAGATTCCCCTGACCAGATCTGAGCCCAGAATTCTAGATTTGGCCTGAACAGTGCCTTATACAATGGCACTATATAAGGCTTTGTCTTATATAGTGCCACTGTATAAGACAAATATCTTATACAGGCTTTTTCTCCATCTCACAATCCTTAGCATTGTGAGATCAATTTTTTTTTAACAAACTTTGCAGTGTATGACAGGAAGGATGACGGATGGATTGACAACAGGGAAAGAGAATAGGTGTGGAGGAATAGAGTCAAGGAGAAAGCGTGTGACTAGTGTACCACAGGATTTTGTACTCTATCCACTGCTGTTTGACTTGTATATTAATTGTGTATGATATGGTCTGAGGGGAAATATCAGTTGTTTGCTGATGATGTAAAACTGCGTAGTGCAATACTTAATAAAGATAATGTAGAGGTCATGTAGGATGATTTCAATAGACTGATAGTAATGGCAACATGACTATCAGTTTAATGTGACGAAGTGCAATGTTATGCATTTTTTGATAAAAACAGTGCCAGCTATACACTGATGGAACTGGACTGCAGAAAATTAATGAATATAGGTAATTGGGAGATTTAAATTTCAGAGGTCATATTGCAAAAGTGGCTAAAATAGTTCATAAGCTTAACTGGTTATTGAAAACAAACTGACAAGCAAAGATAAGGAGGTTATTATAGCCCTTCATAAGGCTTCGCTATACCTCATTTAGACTATTGTACGCAGATCTGGTCACTGGAGATGTGAATGAGATGGAGGGGATCCAGAGGCAAGTGTCCAAAATGGTGGTATGTAATGTAATGCTCCTTATGAGGATAGATTCAAAAGGTATGGGTTACAGAAATTGGTTGATAGGCGAAAAATGTGGATTAATAGGACTGATACAGAAGAAATTGTCCAGTATATGATTGACTAAGGGGTTATCCCTG
Organism: Typopeltis vanoorti; assembly: GCF_054136105.1. Lineage (NCBI taxonomy): Eukaryota > Metazoa > Arthropoda > Arachnida > Uropygi > Thelyphonidae > Typopeltis > Typopeltis vanoorti. Next base: position 94,016,351 of record NC_143561.1, on the reverse strand, counting down.
GAAATCGAGTAAGAATTTAGTTGGGAAGTGTGTGAGCACTGTATTTTTTTTTTTTTTTTGGAAAGTGGTGAATAATTAAAGGATTACCGAAGTCAGGTGAGACTGCTTTGTTGTTGAGTGAGTTCAAAGCGAAGTATAACAGACATTGGGAAAATGAGGGTTAGTGCTTGGTGAAATGCCAGTGCATCTCCCACGATCAGTCTACGGACTCCATAAAGGCGCCCATATATAATAATAATAATGTATGTGTTCCACGTACTTCATTTTACTATCTGCCAACATTCACAATTCCTTATCTCCTACACCTGCTGAAGTGACTCTACCAGTACATTGCAATGTATCCCCATCTCTTCTGGTTGGCCAGAGTATATGACTTTATACTTAGTAATATTCAACTGGACATCTGCCCAAAGCGCCAACTTATTCAAATCTTCTTCTAGAAACATCACATCAGAGCTCTCTGATATTATTCCCCCCCCCCCCAATTAATATATAAAGATGTAAAGAGCAGTCTAGCACAGAACTCTGCAATAGGCTGCTTACTATTTTTTTTTTTTTGGCTTGTTGTTTGAGACAGGCCTCTTTCATACACAACTCGCTGGCCAACCATTCTGATATTCAGGCTGCTAATTGCCCATCCATTCCTAGCCTACTCGATTTCAACAATATTAAACGGTATTCAAAAGCACGTCTCTGCAAAATCTAGAAATATCACTATATGCATCTCTTCCGTCTAATACAATGGGTACTCTTCTTCAGTCACTTATTTACTGTAAGAAGTCTTCCCCCTTAAGAAACTTGTGTTGTCCTCTGAAAAGATTTATATTATGATCAATCTATTCTATGTATTCTTTCTCTAGTTTCCAACACCGCCGTTCCTGGTATAGAATTTAGTCACCATTACTGGTTTGGATGCTTCCAGTGGTACTATTTTGTCTCCTTCCAAGTTTAAGGGGTTGTTCCTATTGACCAAAGTGATGTAACGGTTTAACTACATGTTAGTTGTAAGCCATACTAAAGATTCGCGTGTGCTAATTTCCTGTTTCTGGCATTCTTGTTCCTCGAAACATAACTTCAAAATGTAGGAAGAATCTAAATCAGATAGAATATATCACGACGACTAGCTACAGTACATTTTTTACGTGAAGTAGCTGATCTTATGGAAAGGTACAGAAGGCAAGTGCTTCCTTCTTCTGTTCATCCTAATATGAGCCGGGTTTTGATCTGTTTCTTAAGTTGAAAGAACCACTCCATGGAGAACTTTTCACTATCACTGGGAAGGTTTCCTGAAATGACCTGATTTATCAAACACATGAGTTAAAAAAACAAAAAGTTTGCTGAGCGTAATATGAGGAGCAGTGATTAGGCAGAATGGAGATTATATTGAAAAGACCTGCAAATGTATTTTGCTAAATAAATGCTGGTTTATAATAAATTTAGTTTAATCCTTTATCCAAGTGTAAGCAAACAAAGTTTGCTCCTGAAAATATCTTCAGGACTGGGGTAGGGTGGTGCAACACCAGGCAACTCCGAGCAAATGTGGACCAAGCTCTCATCACTCCTTGTCTGAGTATCTCCCATAATGCGAAGTACATCTCCTTGCGGACTGTTGTATACTGTTGTATATATGTATATGTTGTATATATGTATACTGCTATGCATTAAGGGAAGGGCTATTACCTAGATCGGTTTCGACCTTTATTGAAGTGCATTTAAGTAAAAACCTCTCTAAAAATTAGACGATCCCGAACGATCGCCCAACTCAGCGTTGTACAACTCAGTGACAGGTTCACCCCATCACCGAGAAGAACTTGTCAGCATTGGCTCTACCCAGGGGCAGGCTCACCCCACCACCAAGCAGAGCCATAATCTCAGCAGTGGTCCCACTCATAGACAGGCAAAAACCTATCCCCAAGCAAAGCCTCTCAAATCAGAGCCAGAGCAGCACCGGTTTCGACCTTTTTTTGAGGTGTATTTAAGTAAAGACCTCTCTAAAAATTAGACGATCCCGAAAGATCGCCCAACTCAGCTTTGTTCCACTCGGTGACAAACCCATTACCAAGAAGGACTTCTCAGCGTTGGCTCTACCCAGTGGCAAGCTCACCCCACCACCACCAGACAGAGCCATAATCTCGGCGGTGGCTCTACTCAGAGATAGGCAAAAACCTACCCCAAGCAGAACCTCTCATATATATCTATCCAGCATGGGAGGCGGACCCAAACTTGGAGATACTAAGGCAGAAGCAATAGAAGAGGTCATATTTACCTATACGAGTTGCCAACCGGTGTACCACATTATATATAGAATGTAGAGAATAAAGAGTTTGTGGTAGCAGTACAATGTGTGGAACTATCGAAATGACTCTTGTAACTGATCATTGCTACCACAAATGCTGCCTCTTTATTCTCTACTTTCCGCACATTGATATAAATAAATATAAATATGAATATAACAGTTTACTGCTGATTCCCGATCTGTTTCCATAGATTCTCATCCTGTCATTCGACAAGACATTGGATTTTGCTACTTCTACTGAAACCATTTCTGCAGTCCTAATTTTCATTCTACCATGATTCATTTCATACCTTACACTGGGAAACCCGTCATTAAATTTCGTTTCATTGCCCGAGCATACCTACTTCCCCCCCCCCCCCCGAAAGGCATTCTAACAACCTTCACAATACTACTCCCACGCGGATGACCAACTTCAGAAAACAGCCGTTTCCTACTGTAATATTTTTTTCATACATCCACATACTCAAACCTCTGTCTTCACATCTACCTTCAACGATACACTAAGAAATCCTCCCCTCGCACTTTTTCGCCTTAACATTTCTAATTTTCAAATGCTGTGCTCCTCATTCACACATCGCAAATCATTAGTTTCGACCAACGCAGTCAATTCATTTGCATTTCCTCTTCAGTTACTCTTCTTCCAAATACATCTTCAACGCTTGCTCTGATTTCACATTTCTTCACAATCTCCACTGAGCCTTCTGTCCTCTCGAATTCCCACACACATCACTCTCTCTCTCTCTCTCTCTCTCTCTCTTTCTCTCTCTCTCTCTCTCTCTCTCTCTCTCCCTCTGAGTAATCAAAGTGGATTACTCCCTTTGCTAAAAGTATGTTCAACTTATGGAGTGATACATATAAGGGCGTAATGAAAGTAACTTTGTCTTTCATTTTTATGATATAAAACTGGATTTCCACAGAAAAGAAATGTACTTTTGCACAGACATCACGTATGTTTACTACTGAATAAATCCTTGGCTTCAAACTTCATGCAGTTGTTGTTATGGGTCAAAGTAACTAAGCCTATAAGATCAGTGTATGCATCATGCTTGTTAACTGCGTGCGTTATCTTAACTTTTTTTTTATTTCTCTTGCGGGATGAAAATTCAAGATATAAGTGCCTTTCACTTTCACTTGTAAATCTTATAAAGGTTCTTCTAGAAAGGATTTAAACTTCAGGTCTTTCCAGCCAAAAGGCATTGTCGATATATACTGAGCTACGCGTCATGGATTAATGTCGCTTCCATTTCAAGACATTTTCCTTGTTCTCCTTCTTTTTATTAAATAATTTTTACACTAATCTTATAATTATTGCAGTTGCAATTAATTAATTTAATTTTATGATTTATTAAATCAATTAATAATGCTTAGAACTAGGTGTTAAGATATATAAAGAAGATCAATAAGCAAACGCTGATAAATGATTTGGTATTACTATTATTATTAAGATTATCTCCACATGAAGTCCAAGGATTTATCGCAAGAATCCCCCGACTAATCATTATTCACACAATACATATCATACCTCTCCTCGTATTCATTTGCTGACAGTGCACTCACAACCACCTCTGGCAATATGTTCCGCTTGCTCACCACCCTCTAAGCAAAAAATAGTTTCCCACCTCTCTGCTAACTATGCTTTTACTTATCTTCTAATGGTAATCTCTTGTCCCTTGTCCTTACTTGTCAGTATGTTTTCAGCATACAATTCTGCTGTGCCTTTTTTTGCCCACTTTTGTAATATATCCTCTGAACTTCAATTTTGTAAGCGCCGTCAGATACTTCGAATAGTATGATACCTATAAGCCTTTCTAATCACTTAGAGGAGTAACATGGGAATTTTCCCAGAAATAATACCTTTCTAATCACTTTTTTTTAAAAATATATTAATGTTTGGACTTGTTTTTTAGTACTTTGGTTCTATAGTTGTGTTCTTAGCTTACAATATTTGACGCAATATTTGAGTTAATGAGCATGAATAGAATGATAATTATTAGTACAATTATGTCGATAATAGCAAATACGCTGTATTTAATTTCACCAGTATCCGAAATTTGAAATATTATCCATCTGGATATACTGGTGGTCCAAAAGCTAAGGATAAACTGCATTTTTACCTATGTATGAAAATAGTTTCATGACATTTATGTCCAAATATGGACTTAAATTTATTTTTTTGTGTAATATTAAATTATATTACACAAAAATGTGTTGTAAATTTCATACAAATTAAATTGCAATACGTTTTGGCAAAAGTTGCAATTTTCCTAAGGACCTAGTTAGCGAATTAATTTACAGAAACCTATGCGGTGAGACATTTCAGTATGGAATATGCCCACCCCAAACTGCGATGCAGCTATCACAATGTCGTACCGTGCTAACACTAAGTGATTCATGAGTTCTTGAGGCAAACTGGCCCATTCCTCCTTCAGAGCAAGGATGAAGTCTTGCTTGTTTTCTGGAGGGGAATTTTGAGCAGCAATGCATCTCCTTATTGCGTCCCAAATGTGTTCTGTGGGAGTTGAGATCGGAAGCGTGCTGACCATTCGATTCGATTAATATCCTCGGTCTCCAGAAGTATCTTCACTACTCGTGTACAATGTGGCAGGCATTGTCATCCATAAAAATGAATTCTTCGCTTACAGCACCACGGAACAATCAAACACGACGTTGAAGATCATCATTGCAATATCGTTCACCGGTCATAGTCTCTTTTTCCAGCACTTATACCTCGGTGCGTCCATTAAGCGTAATGCCTCTCCACACTATGATCCCAGTACCGCCGTACCTATCCCTTTCAAGAACATTCTCGCAATGGTCAGCAGCAGCACCACTTTCACGCCAAATCAAGTGCCGTCTAGAATCGGAGGAAAGACTAAAACGGCTCTCATCTGTGAAGAGCATTAGCCCATTAGTGTCTTATCCAATTTTTATGGCCACAACACCACTGAAAACATGCTCTACAATGAGCTGTGTGTAAAGGGACTCAGACTACAGGCTTTCGTCGCAGACGTCTTGCTACAGTTTGTCGAGATATCCGTGTACCTATGCTTGAATGGAGCCGACTTGCCGTGGTACGTCGATTACGTTATTAGGCTTTTATATGCTGTTATTACAGCAATAAGTTTGCTGTTATAACCACGCTGTCTTCATGCTCCGTGGTAGAGCGAAGGCGACCTCTTAACAAACGCCTGGAACACATTCCGTTGGTTCGAAACTGCCCAGAGCTTGGATACATATATGTGCATGATTCCAAACTCTCTGGCAATATCAGTAAATCTGCAGCCTTTTTCAAGATTTCTAATAATTCTTCCCTGCGTGAAATCATCTAGATGATGATGTATTTGGGACATTATATGATATCCAAGTTTGCAACTCTATTCCTTCACGAAAAGAGCTTCCTTCAAGCACAATTCGTTTATGGCAGCCTTTTACCCTGTTGAGTGCTGCCACTTGATCCCTTTGCGAGCGATTCGAAAATTTGAATTTGTACCCGCTTTCTACTCGAAATCATCAGTTATACAAATTGCCAAAGCGGATTCGTCTGAATTTGCGGTTGTAATCTTCAAAAATAGTGTTCGTCCTTCGGTTTTGGACACTAATGTAGTACATAATGTGCATTGTAGTGCGCTTTTCCGTATGAGATAAACGATACCAGTTGACACTTCTTCCTTGCATCAACTTCAGTGCCAGAGTGTCCGATATGTTTGACGAATAATTCAAGCAACGTTCTCAAGCGAGTGAAACTCTAAAAAAACCAGGGGGGGGGAACACTTTTTTTTTTTTTACTGTCCATTTAAAAAGGACAGTATAGTCTCTTTGGAGATCGTGTCTTTCAGATAGTGTAATACCGAATTCATGGCGAAGATGGAACATAATGTTGTCAGAAACTATGATGTCTTCGTGAAAACGTAAGAGATGCATTTTCTTTGCGTTTTCTTTTCCAGCGAAGGAAGCGAAGAATTTTTTTTCCCTAGCGTTCTTACACAAAAGCTTAGTCATGTTGGACAAAGGTTTGTAATAGCAAGCTTTTGCTCCTGAAATAGACAAATCTGTTTGGGTAATTGAGGTATGACACACTGGTGATGGTCTTAATTAGTGTTGTTAATTAAATATTGCAGCAATTTATTTTCTCTTTAGTTTGGTTAACGTCATGCATAGGTTAATAACTGAACGAATGTTGCAAAGAAAAAAAAATGATCAGAAGCAAGTAAAAGCTATCCCTTGTTTTTTATTTTTTATTTAAAATAGCAGACTCCCACCTTTCTTCATGTTAGTTTAGCTATTAGTAAATACAAAAGCTTTTTTTTTTAACTTACCAGGTACATTTATTCAGCTATGGTTTCTGATTTTCAAGATAACCACATGCCCAATACAACTTAGCTTCCTTGTTAAGATTATTGGATACTATCCTTACTTTGTCTTCCATCTCCCTGTATATAAATTTTTTACACGTGACTCCTACTCATGTAGTTTTTTTTCAACATTCGTATCGTGGATGAACCAAGGATACTTTCAATTTTTAATTAATTGTTTTCTACAATTAAAAAATTAACTGTAGAAAATCACAAATCACTCCGATTTTCTACGTCCGCTTTAACTTTGTAAATTTTTTCTTTGATTGGTTCAGTTGGTCTTGGTTTTCATTTCTCCTCCTTTTGCATATTAAATCTTCCATTTACTTCAGCGGATTTCTTTATTTGTTTTAATCTCATTCCTTGCAGTATTCTAAACCCATCCTTTCCTCTATTTCTGTAGTTATGTTTCCTTTCCCCTTTTATTGTAATTTTGTCATATGTGATCCTCACATTTTGTCCTTCTGCTGCCAAGCTTCTTACTCCAAATTCCTTGAACAATATTGTATCTTTTCTCTAAGCTCAAACGGTTTCTCTACCTTTAATTTCTTCAACCGTCGCTTTAAAGAGTTCATGACTAACCGCCATATGCCACCGTGATAAGTTAAGAGACACAGTTAACTTCCCGCCCCCCCACCCTCTTTGAAGTTAGTCTAAATTAAGATGAGGAACGGTGACAGTTTTGTGCTTTAAATAAAAAGAGGTCTTCTTATCTTAAAAGCTTGCTTCTTTTCATGAGCAATTTCATGTTACCGAAACATGTCTATCTCTTAATATATGTTTCATGTTATTTATATATATATACATATATATGACAGAATGATCATTGACTCGGTTACCATACATAGTTTTATGAAAAAATTGAATGACTAGAACCGAGATTTAAGTAAAAAGGTTTTAATATAAACACACTACTAGTTTCGGCCTGTAACAGCCTTCTTCCGGTGACATTTTTTCTTTTATAATTTCACTAAACATTGAGGGTTAAAAGACTATGAACAACATAGACAGTCTTTATACATAATTAGCATGAAAACGTTGTAGTTGTATTTGAAGCTGTTCTTTCGTTTGTTGCATTGTTGGGAGAGTGCGTGCTTGCTGCATCACGTGAACGCCAGTACATGATTACAGCTGAATGACTATCTGGGAGGTTGTAGCTTAAGTTGTTATTTAGATGAACAGGATTGAAGATGATTTCTCTAGATTCCACAATTTTTCTCTCTATTTCGTCACTGCAACGGAAGATGTTAGTAGATTTTTCCCAGCAGACTTTGTGACTTTGGTTATCATCATTAGGATTAGCCGAGAAAAGGATATGACTTGATAATGCACTCGCTCGCTCTCTCTTGTAAGTAATGTCTCTCATGTGTTCTTCCATACGCATTTCGACAGATTTGTCTGTCTGCCCGAAATAAGGAATATCGCAGTCACATAATATTTTATATACACCAGGGTATTTGAGTTGATGATGACAAGGTTTGGGGTGGCTAATTAAGGAACGGATCTTTGGAAGTGGAGTGAACAAGGTTCTGATATTGTATTTTCTTAGAACTTTTGCTAATTTATGTGAAACAGTACTTATTTAAGGAATAGATATATTGCTTTTGAATCTATTTGTTTCTTCTGAGTGATGTCTAGGCTAATCTTAACCTTTTCTCGGCTAATCCTAATGATGATAACCAAAGTCACAAAGTCTGCTGGGAAAAATCTACTAACATCTTCTATTGCAGTGACGAAATAGAGAGAAAAATTGTGGAATCTAGAGAAATCATCTTCAATCCTGTTCATCTAAATAACAACTTAAGCTACAACCTCCCAGATAGTCATTCAGCTGTAATCATGTACTGGCGTTCTACGTTATGCAGCAAGCACGCACTCTCCCAACAATGCAACAAATGAAAGAACAGCTTCAAATACAACTACAACGTTTTCATGCTAATTATGTATAAAGACTGTCTATGTTGTTCATAGTCTTTTAACCCTCAATGTTTAGTGTGTTTTTTTCTTTTATAATGTCATCTGAAGAAGGCTGTTACAGGCCGAAACTAGTAGTGTGTTTATATTAAAACCTTTTTACTTAAATCTCGGTTCTAGTCATTCAATTTTTTCATAACACACACACACACACACACACACACACTACAATTCAACCTGATGAAACAAAGTGATATTCATTATTAATTCAACAAACTCAATCTTCTGAAACCAAGCAAATTTAACTCTTCGATGTTTACCTTTCTGTACCCAACAAACTTTATTCTGATAAAACCATGAATATTACCTACGTTAATACAATATAATATCTTGGATTACACTTCGAAGTTGGCCAGCTTTACATAAGCTCTCTCCCTAAGAAAGAAACTGCGAATAAAAGTAAGACGCTTATATCAGAATGGCAACAAGAATGCATTAGATCTCTGCGATATAAAATGGCAAAACTGATATTCTAAAAGCCAAGAGAAGATGCCCCTCTTAGATGTGTAATAGTGTGAAAACATATGTTGTTAATCCTATATTATATATGCCACTACACATTATATTAAGACTGCTTCAGTCTCACCTACAAAATAACTATAACTGCATATTGGATAAGAGCGTACTCAAACTGCTTCGCATGTTAGTATGCATCCTAGTAGCGAGTTAGGCCTCCTTTGGTGGGGAGAACCACTTGCACCTGTCTTGGTATTGACTTCACTAGACCACGGAGGTGTCTTGGAGTATTCTATACCGACTAGAATAACGTCCCGGAGAGCAGCAACAGAGCGAGGTACTGGCAGATGTTGAGTTCCACCTGATCACACAAATGTTCGATGGGATTCAAATCAGGAAAATTAAGCCGCCAGGGGAGCACATGGAATGCTTGGATGTGACCTTCGAATCGTCCACAGTGCGAGCCTCGAGGCACGGAATGTTGACTTGCTGGAAGAGTCTAGATCCATCTGGTCACATTGTCACTATTTAAAGCAATACCGTCCGAAACAATCCTCATGCAAGAATTAGCGGTCGAGGTGCGTTCATTGGGCTTGAGAATACCTAGTGATATCCATGAGAACGATCTCCATACCAGGATGTTGCCACCACTAGCATGTTTCAGGCCAACCAGGGGAGAACATGGAATGCCGGAAACAGACTAGGTGGTCGTACTTTTTTGGTTCATGAATGTACATCAGTCACTAGGAAAAGTCAAGAGAAGCTTATATATTCTGAACAAGAACAATACACTGTCATTTGATAAGGGGAAAAAAATGTAAAGATTCTGAATATTCTAATTATTCTGATTTAATTAAGACCAGCTGTAAAGTACATGGTCTATAAACTACAACTACAGCCGTAAAAATCACACACACACACACACACACACACACACACACACACACACACACACACACACACACACACACACACACACACACACACACACACACACACACACACAAAATTTTTACTCGGTTTGAATATTATGAAAATGTTTTAATGACTGTTACCGAGATATAAAAAGATGACAAATATATTTAAAAATATACTACTAGTTTACTAGTTTCGTTGAATAGATCAACATCCTCCAGGTATCACAATCAAAGAAATATATAAAAAAATTACAGATACTTAAAATTGTAATAACAGAACAAGTATAAAAAGACAGTAGCGTGTTTGAAAAACTAATGCGAGTATGAGTTCCAAACAAACGTATACTACGCGCTATCGCGAGTGCGCCAGTACTGAACAGAAGCAACGTGTGCATCAGAGAGATTGTAACTCAAGCTGTTGTTGATATGAGAGGAATCCAGAGAAATTTCCCTGGATTCGACAATCTTTCTTTCGAGTTCATCGTAGCACACATGGATGTTAGAAGTTTGAGTCCAGTTTACAATGTGTTGGCGGCCTTCGTCTGAGTTAGCTTAAAAGAGAACGTGGCTAGAGAGAGAGAGCTAGCTCTAGTCCTGTTATAAGAGATATCCTTTTTCTTAAAAACACTTTCATTAACAATGGTTTCTCTCCAAAGAAAATTGACAAATTTCTTTCCCCCAGGCACTCAACTACTTCTTAAGATCCCTCTTCCCCAAGAGCCGTCATCTCCTTGCCTTACATCCTCTCTCTCACCAAAACTGGCCAAGATTCTCAAGAAATTTAACTTCAAAACTTGCTTCACTACGCTTCCAAAACTTCGTTCATTACTTAGCAAACATAAACAGAAACATCTTCCTACTCAGTTTCCAGGAGTGTACAAGATTTTGTGTGATTGTGGAAAGTCTGCCCACAATCAATTTGGCAGTCTGCCCATACTATGGGCAGACTGCCAAATCCATCCTTCTACGTTTGGATGAACACCGTAGAGATGTCTCCTATAACAGGACTAGAGCTAGCGCTCTCTCTAGCCACGTTCTCTTTTCAGCTAACTCAGACGAAGGCCGCCAACACATTGTAAACTGGACTCAAACTTCTAACATCCATGTGTGCTACGATGAACTCGAAAGAAAGATTGTCGAATCCAGGGAAATTTCTCTGGATTCCTCTCATATCAACAACAGCTTGAGTTACAATCTCTCTGATGCACACGTTGCTTCTGTTCAGTACTGGAGCACTCGCGATAGCGTGTAGTATACGTTTGTTTGGAACTCATATTCGCATTTGTTTTTCAAACACGCTACTGTCTTTTTATACTTGTTCTGTTATTACAATTTTAAGTCTCTGTAATTTTTTTATATATTTCTTTGATTGTGATACCTGAGGATGTTGATCTATTCAACGAAACTAGTAGTATCTTTTTAAATATATTTGTCATCTTTTTATATCTCGGTAACAGTCATTAAAACTTTTTCATATATATATATATATATATATATATATATATATATTACCTGCATTCTTCCTGCCACTGAATTAAAAACATTTATTTAATACTGTGTTGGATCTCATTCAGCCCGAATTACAGCCATATGCAGTTTAGCATAGGTTCCACGAGGTACTGGTTCTATCTACGTCTACATCATACCATGCGTTCACCAGTCTTTTAACTGGCTCAGATTTAACGGATGAGGACTTTACTCGCTAATCTATTTTTCTAAGATGTGCCATACATTCTCAATGAGGTTCAGATCCAGGCTAAGATGGTGGAAGTTGGTGTCATGCTTGCTGAACCACTGCTAAACAATTCTTGCGCGATGGATTGTAGCATTGCTATCTATCAAACAACCGTCACCTACTGGAAAAAAAGTCAACATTGCAGGATTTGCTTGGCAATAAAATTCAGATATTCCTTGGAGGACACCCGAACTTTTAGCAATATCAGAGGACCTGCTCCGTACCAATAGAATATTCCTCACACCATGCACTACCTCGAGAATCTTGAGTTGTGTTTACAAGGCAAGCTGGGTTCATTGCTTTATGGGGGGTCCAGCCAAACTCTGCTTACCGTCGGTACAGAACAAGGCGTACGCGACTCGTCGAACTACATGACTTTTTTTCTAATCTTCCAGTGTTCAGTCACGTTGTTCCTCACACCACTGTAGTCGAACTTTCCGGTTCTTCGCAGAAATGAGTGGTTTCTGTATAGGCATGTGACTGCCAACACTAATCCTCTCCAATTCCCTGCACATAGTTCTGTGCGATACGGGTCGGGAATAGCCTATATTAAATGCTTCGGTCAATTGCTGCACACAGGAAGTTCTGTTTGTCAGTAGAAGTCTTTTCAGACGACGGCAATCTCGTTCTTGACTGACAGTCCTTAGGACCACAGTTACGTCTCTAAGACAAGCAAAGTGTGCTGATTAAACACCTGGGAATCTCACGTTTTGAGAAACCAGTCAGCTCTGCTCGTTTCATCTCTTTATCGAAGGATCCTTTCTTTTTCCCATTGTGATCAACACTATTCACGATTACTGCCCAGCAGCATTCTTAAATATTTGCCTAGCTTGGTGAGCACGTGACCAAGTATTTTGCATATACGCTTCGTAAGTCACGTTTACGTACATTTGCATAAGGGTTTCTAATTCAATGGTTGGTATTAAGGTTCTAAATAAAAGGTAGGCTTGGTGATTAGAGCTCGTATCATTTATCCTGTATAACGTTCATTAGCATTCATTTTTCGTGGAATTCGTAGAGAAAGACTTCTCATGTTCTTTATTATTGGTTGTACTGTACTGCTTTATATGTATATGTTTTCATTAAATAATTAAGTATTAGCGATTTTGATAAAATACATAAGCCATGGTTATACAGTGTACTTATATATCGCGTATCATTTATCAGTAAAAGAAGTAGCTGTATGCCGTTCATAAGCATTCATTTTTCATTTAATTCGTAAAGGAAAGACTTCCCATGACATTTATTATTGGTTGTACTGCTTTATATGTATATAATTAAATATTACCGTTCGCTATAAAGTCGAAAAAAATCAAGAGCTCAAACTAATGTGAACTCTGAACATGAAATGGCGGCCAGTAAGCGTACCTGTTATTTAGAGCCTTAGTTGGTATGTTTAGAATGACACATTCTACATGGTATGTGTAGAAATGTAGAAATTTCCTTTGGAGGTAGGGAAGAATGCAGGTAGTAGCAATGAACTCAAGATATTACAGCTAGAGTTGGTGATGTGGCCTCCCTCGATGAGTTCGTGATTCTCTGCAGATTTCTGGTAATAATAATAAATATTGAAATATATTTATATATGAATAAAGAAAAAAACGTTTAATTTTTAAATTTAGAAAATTCAAAAGACTCCAAATTAAATGTTTACTAATATACTCAAGTATACATATTTCATTTTAATCTGTAAAGAAATAGGAAATATATTTGAAATCCAAGCAAACTTTGGTCTTATATTTAATTTTCATCTGGGAAGGAAATAGGAAATATGACATTCATATCAACAGTTCAAACATGACAGTTAAATAACATATTGCATAACTGCAGCATTCTACTCCTCTTCAATACAAAGTTATTCCACCAAGGAGAGATTGCACATCAGTTTGGAAACCACTGCTCTAGTAGATTAATTATTCTCAATACTTGGCATCTCAAAAACTGTGTAGTTTTATGCAGATTTGTTTCCTCGAAATCTACAAAGTACGAATCCAGAGATGTTATAATTTTCATTTTGATGCTAAACAACTGACTAAATATTTTTGAAATCATGAAATGTTATCGAGTGTTTTTAAAAAGGGCAAATCGCATAATCAGATTTTATGCTGAAATTAGACTTCGGAAAAAAAGTTGGCATCTATAGATAATATTTTAGCCTTTTTTAATTAATTGTGTGCTTTTCAGATATAATATGTATATATTTGTATTAATATAAGATAATATGTAATATCGGATACTATAATATAAAATCTACGATTTAAGTGCCTTTAACGCAATTGGGAAAAACAACGGGACATTGCACCTTCTACTGGAAAAGACTGAATTTGATTCTCGTCGAAACGAGAGGAATCTTTATATGGATCTTTGGAACTGAAGGTGAGTTAGTCGATCTCATACGGTGTACTAATGTTTTTTCAATTTTTGTTTGTAAACTGCGCGCGCAGTTTACAAACAAAAAATTACTGTTGTTGTTGTTGTTGGTAGTAGTAGTAGTAGTAGGCGGTAGATGGCGGTGTCTATTGATGGGTATAGTTCAAATGAGAAAAATAGAGATAGTGAGTTGTGTTCAGTGGAGTAGAGTACCCTCCAGCGATAAGTCGTTATAAGTGTCACGTAGTAGTAGTAGTAATAACAATAATAATAATAATAATAATAAATTTTTGGCACCTGTAGGTAATATTTTCACCTTTAAAATAATTATGTTTTCAGATATAATATTCATTAACGTTATAGCGTGTTTATATGTTCGTAATAATTTTTAAAATATTTCAGACATTTAATTGTTTTTAAAAAAATACAATATTTAAAACAAAACAGATCGTTAATAAATATTCTTTACAGCGTCAAAGATCTATTATGGCTCAAGTGATTAACTGGGTGATCATAAAGTATATTACGCCATATCGGGAATGATAAAGTATATTACGCCATATCGGGAATGATAAAGTATATTGCGTCATGACGGTCGCCGCACTTGACCTCTTGGCACATTTATTTTTATACTTAAAGTTAATATAAATAACTACCAACTGTCGCCATTTTCAAGTAGCGTACTGCTTAACAATGATTCTGGAAGACATTCTAACTGCTGAAGTTATCAGTAAATATAGGGAAAATGGTGCCGTTTGCTTAAGAGGTGTATTTGAAAGTCACTGGTTAGATGCTATCGCTAAAGGAATTGAGAAAAATCTGAGTAAGCCAAGTAAATACTCCGAAAGTTTGAAATGTGATGGGGGAGATGGAGTGTATTTCGATGACTATGGTAATTGGCAATGGATAAAGGAATTTAAAGATTTCATTTGTGGTTCAGTAGCGGCTGAAGTAGCAGGAAGGCTAATGGAATCTGAGGTAAGTTTCCAAAACTTTACAGAATGGTTCACAAGAAATTTCTTTCAAATCGTATATACCCGAGACGTGTGACCATGCATAATATCAATATACAGGTTTATTAAGATACTTCTGTTTTTTTTTTTTAATATGACTCCCACCTATAATCTCACCTTGTAAACTCTCGTAGATTTTAGTACCGTGATGGTGGATAATCAGAGATCCATAGACCAAACAGTTGGATTTAAAAAAAATGATATTTAAGGTTTTTGGTAAGAAGGGTGATGGTCACACACACACACACACACACACACACACACACACACACACACACACACACACACACACACACACACACACACAATGAAAATGTCTCTAACACACGCCTAATGACATTTGCAGATATCCATGCCACTATGAAATTGACTGTTTTAACACTTATATAAGAACACATATCAGGTAAACTCTAGAAAAACAAAAATATCTCACAATGTAAAATTTACGTGTCAGTGCTGTTATATTTTCTATTATTCGATATAGATTCAGAATCTTGGACTTTCACAAAAAAAGATAGAAAAAAGAATAAATAGCGTGAAACCTCGATGGTAATTTCAAAAATTCTGCATATTGTACTTCTGTTATATAATCGAAGAGTTATTTAACAAAATTTATTTACAGGTCTTCAATATAATCTTCATTCTGCTCACCCGATGCCCAACGTTTAGGTAAGTCTTGGGTTCCTATCAGAAAACCATTTTTGTCGATCTGTATCCTAAGTTAGGAAAAAAAAAACTAATAAAAAAACATTCCATGGGAAAATATCAGTAGTAGATCAGCCACTTCTGACAAGATCAAGATTAAGATAAGATAAGGAATCGTGACGTGATTGGTTGTTATCGGATGAAGATAAGTGACGTTTTGCTTTGAATGGAAAAGGAAGACATATTAGTGGATAAGGATTCGTGCCGTGATTGGTGGGACACTCTGAACAAAATAGGGGTAGGGTGAATGGGGGAAGCGACGTCAGTGTCCTGGATGTGTGCTGTTGTGAAATGTAGATAAGTAAATGGTTTGTGTATTATTATTTTTTTTATTATTATTATTTCGGGCAACTCCAAGGAGTCGATAGACTCATCGAGGGAGACCCTAACATCATGTCAAGAACAACTATTCGACATTCACACAGTATCTATCATACCTCGTCTTGAACTCGTTCATGGTCATAGCACAGACAACAGACTCTGGCAGCTTATTCCACTCATTCACCACTCTCCAAGTAAAAAACATAGCTCTAACAGCCCTGCTAACCATTCTACTACTACTACTATTATTACGGGCAACTCCAGGGAGTCATTGGACTCATCGAGGGAGGCCCCAAATCACATTCATCACAACTATTTGACATTCATACAGTATCTATCATACCTCGCCTTAAACTCATTCACTGTCACAGCATCCACCACAGACTCAGGGAGCGCATTCCACTCATTCACTACTCTAAAAGTAACGAACCCAGCTCTAACACCTTTACTAACCACACTTTTGCCCAGTTTCCATGGATGTCCCCTAGTCCTCCCACAACCAGCCCTGTTCTCAAAAATATCTTCTGAATTAATTTTATAGAAACCCTTCAGTAATTTGAATGTCTCAATCATATCTCCCCTCCTCCGCCTATCAACCAATTTTTGCAACCCACAAATCCTCATCCTGTTCTCATACGGGTCATTCCACAGACCTGCTATCATCTTGGTCACTCGCCTCTGGATCCTCTCCACCTCCTCCCCATCAAGAAGAAACCTAGGTGACCAAATCTGAGCACAGTAGTCTAGATGGGGTCTTATCAAGGCTCGATACAGAGGAACAATAACCTGCTTGTCTCTGCTTGTCATCGTATTCTTCAGCAACCAAGTGATTTGATGAGCTGTTTTGGTCACTTTTGCAATGTGTCCCCTAAATTTCAATTCCTTATCTACCAACACTCCTAAATCTCGTGCCTCATCAATTTCCTGGAGCACGGTTCCACCAATGCACTAAACTGCCGCCAATCTTTTCACCCCAAAATGCATAACCTTACATTTTGCCACATTAAACTGACATCCATTCTCCTTAGCCCAGACCTCCAATCTATCCAAATCATCCTGCAAAATTTTGACGTCATCTGCATTCACTATTGCCCTACCCAACTTCGCATCATCCGCAAACAAATGAACTGTTCCTCTCAGATCATTTCCTATATCATTTATGAACAAATTAAACAGCAGTGGTCCAAGAACAGATCCTTGTGGCAAACCACTAGTCACAGGCCGTCTTGTGGACTCTACTCCCGAGTAAACCACTCTCTGATATCTCTCCGTCAACCACCCTCCTATCCATCTCACCAACCCTATGCCCATTCCCATATGCTGCAATTTACTGATTAGAATTCCATGTGGAATCCTGTCAAAGGCCTTGGCAAGGTCCAGTAGAATCACCGTAAACCCATTACCCTTGTCCAGTTCAGCCGTCACTGTGTTATAATACGTGAGCAAGTTACTGAGGCATGACCTACCCTTCAAAAAACCATGCTGTCCCCGATACAGTATCCCATTTTCTTCTATCCAATCTTGTATTTTCCTCTTGACTATTTTCTCTAATACCTTGACAATGATTCCTGATATGCTAATCGGTCGGTAATTTACTACAGCAGTCTTGGAACCACTTTTATGCAGTGGAACTATTTTCCCCTCTTTCCACCCGCTCGGGACTAACCCAGACCCGAGACTCAAATTAAACAAAATGGTCAAGGGTACTGACAATTCTTTAGCTGCTTCTCGTACAACACGAGCTGGTATACCATCCAATCCCACAGATGTATTGACATTGAGGTTATGCAATAGACTACTCACCTCCACTTCATTAACCACAATTCCCGTATAATCTACTGGTTTATTCGCTTCTGCAATGTCACCACCTGGATGATATACTTTTGCAAAGTGCTCACTCAGTAACTGAACTATCTCAACTGATTCAGTTACTTCCCTACCATCGGCATTCTTTAAAATCAATCTGCCATGTACATTTTTCCTTTTACTTGCTACATATCTAAAAAACTGTTTAGGATTCTCTTTAGCCTGCATGGCCAATGTTCTTTCGTAATCCTTTTTTGCTTTTCTTACCACACTCGTCACCCTTCTGGCCTGTGCTTTATACCATTCATGTGCCTGCCGGTCACCCTTCTCCTTAAATTCCCTCCATAGTTGTTTCTTTTTTTGCAACTCAAGCTTAATGGTGTTATTCATCCATTTAACCCCTACTTGATTTATTATTCGGACTCTAGGTATACAGTCAGCCATTGCTTCATGCAAGCACTTCTTAACTACCTCCCATGCACTATCAACTTCTAGTCCTTGCAGTTGTACATGCCATGGCACTGAACCAATCAAACTCCTAAGCTTGTCATACTTTCAAGCCCGATAATTCCACATGTACCCTGTCTTAATTGAAAATTCTACACCTTTAGCTACCTCCCAAGTTAAGACCCTATGATCACTCTCACCGATTGGTGGTAATGTAGTCATATTTGTTACAGCCAAATCCTCAGATGTAATTACTTGGTCAAGCACTCTCTCACCCCTAGTATTTTCCATTACATGCTGTCGCAGATAGTTATCCCTTAATAACCGCATAAAATCCAATTCCTTCCTCCCGTGTGGCCTCTCCTCACTCCAATCAATGCGACCATAGTTGAAATCTCCCATAATAATCACCCTCCTTCCACCCATTTCTTCTATTTGCTTGTACATACTGTCACCACCATCTTTTCCATCACCTGGTCTATAGCAGCACCCAATTGTATATTTAGTTCTGCTAGCCACAATCTCACACCAAATGGCCTCAAATGTGCTCTTTTCTCTATCCTGCAATTCAACTTCTATTCTCCTTGGCTGGAGCTCATCAGCTATCATCAACAATACTCCTCCCCCCATTTTATTCTCTCTGTCATTCCTGAACACACTATACCCATCACATTCAATCCCACTAGTTATATCATCTACAGTCAGCCATGTTTCACTAATACCTATAACCTGTGGTCTGGAAGTGCCAACCATGGCCAAAAACTCTTCCTTCTTGTTCCTAATATACTCCTAGTATTAGTGTACATGAATTTAAGACCCCCATTAGTCCCAACCCTACCTTGATGCCTTATATTAACTATCCCACTCAGATTTGTTGTCCTTATTTGCTCTGGCATATTATATTCATTCTTACATTCAACTGCCTCCATAAGGACTGTATCTCTACTCCCCCCCCCTTAACAAATCTAGTTTCCCTGAATTTGCACATCCACTACATTCAGCAACACTTTCTCAAGTCTTCTTACACCGTAACCATTCAAATGCAAGCCATCCATCTTATATAGATCCTTTCGCCCATCAAACTCACTCCACACATCCACAAATTCCACACCACTCGTCATACATAACCCACGCATAAAGTCATTTGCAATTATAGCCCTCCTTTTAAACATTTCACTGTCATACCGTGGCAAAAGACTAATCATTCTAACTCTCTCACTCTTTTCTTTTGCTACCCCAAACAATTCATTCAGGTCTTCTATCATTTTCATTTTATCTCCTTTCAAATCATTCGTACCTGCCACAACAATCATTTCTTTCACCCTTTCCTTTTGCTCTCTAATAGACGCAGTTACGTCCTTTATGGTCGCACCAGGTTGGTACGATTTTGTCAAATCCTCTACTAACACACCTCGTACTAACGAGGTGTGTTAGTAGAGTGTTCTTGCCCAGCTTCCATGTATGTCCCCTAGTCCTCCCACCACCAGTCCTATTCTTAAAAATATCTTCTGGATTAATCTTATAGAAACCCTTCAGTAATTTGAATGTCTCAATCATATCACCCCATTCCTGCCTATCAACTAATTTCTGTAGCCCAAAAATCTTCAACCTGTTCTCATAAGGTTCATTTCATAGTCCTGCTATTATCTTGGTCACTCATCTCTGGATCCACTCCACCTCCTCCCCATCAAGAAGAAACGCTGGCGCCTATATCTGGGCACAGTAGTCTAGATTGGGTCTTATCAAGGCTCGACACAGATGAACAATAACTTGATTGTCTCTGCTTGTTAAAGTATTTTTAAGAAGCCAAGTGATTTGATGAACTGATTTAGCCACTTTTGCAATGTGTCCCCTAAACTTCAACTCCCTATCCACCAACACTCCCGAATCCCTAGCCTCATCAATCTTCTGGAGTACAGTTTCACCAATGTGGTATACTGCTGCTAATCTTTTCACCCCAAAATGCATAACCTTACACTTTGCCACATTAAACTAACATCCATTATCCTTAGCCCAGTCCTCTAAACTATTCAAATCATCTTGCAAAATTTTGACATCCTGTGCACTCACTATTGTTCTACCCAACATTGCATCATCAGCAAACAAGTGAACACTTCCTCT
Source organism: Typopeltis vanoorti (assembly GCF_054136105.1). Classification (NCBI taxonomy): domain Eukaryota; kingdom Metazoa; phylum Arthropoda; class Arachnida; order Uropygi; family Thelyphonidae; genus Typopeltis; species Typopeltis vanoorti. The sequence goes on along the minus strand of NC_143561.1, from coordinate 93,995,838 downwards.
CAGATCCTTTCCTATATCGTTAATGAACAAATTGAAAAGTAGTTGTCCAAGAACAGAACCCTGTGGCACACCACTAGTCACAAGCCGTCTTTTGGACTCCACTCCTGAAGAATCCACTCTCTGGTATCTCTCCATCAACCACCTCCTATCCATCTCACCAACCTTATATCCATCCCCATCTGCTCCAGTTTGCTAATTACAGTTCTATGTGGTATCCTGTCAAAGGCCTTGGCAAGGTCCAGTAGAATCACTGTAAACCCATTACCCTTATTCAGTTCAACCGTCACTGTGTTATAGAATGTCAGCAAGTTATTGAGGCATGATCTACCCTTCACAAAACTATGTTGTCCCCCATACAGTATCCCATTTTCATCTATCCAATCCTGTATTCTTCTCTTGATTAATTTCTCCATGACCTTGTCAATGATTCCTGATATGCTAATCGGTCAGTAATTTACAACAGCAGTCTTGGAACCTCCTTTATGCAATGGAACTATTTTCCCCTTTTTCCACCCGCTCGGAACTAACCCAGACCCGAGACTCAAATTAAACAAAATGGTCAAGGGTTGTGATAATTCTTTAGCTGCTTCACGTACGACACGAGCTGGTATACCATCCAATCCCACAGATGGATTGACATTGAGGTTTTGCAATAGACTACTCACCTCCACTTCACTCACCACAATTCCCATATAATCTATTGGTTCATTGATTTCTGCAATGTCGCCACTGGATGATATATTCTTGCAAAGTGCTCGCTCAGTAATTCAACTATATCAACTGATTCGGTTACCTCCCTACCACCAGCATTCTTTAAAATCATTCTGCCATATACATTTTTTCTTTTACTTGCAACACATCGAAAAAACTGTTTTGGATTCTCTTTAGCCTGCATGGCCAATGTTCTTTCGTAATCCTTTTTTGCTTTTCTTACCACACTCATTACCCGTCTGGTCTGCACTTTATACTGTTCATGTGGTGCAGGTCACCTTTCTCCTTAAATTCCCTCTATAGTTTCTTTTTTTGCAGCTCAAGCTTAATGGTGTTATTCATCCATTTAATCGCTACCTGATTTATTATTCGGACTCTAGGTATACAGTCAGCCATTGCTTCATGCAAACACTTCTTAGCCTCCCATGCACTGTCAACGTCTAGCCCTTGCAGTTGTACATGCCATGGCACTGAACCAATCAATCTCCTAAGCTTGTCATACTTACCAGCCAGATAATTCCACATGTACTCTGTGTTAATTGTAATTTCCATACCTTTAGCCACCTCCCAAGTCAAGACCCTATGATCATGCTCACCAATTGGTGGCAACGTGGTCATATTCGCTACAGCCAAATTCTTTGATGCAATTACTAGGTCAAGCACTCTCTGACCCCTAGTACTTTCCATTACATGCTGTCACAGTAAGTTATCCCTTAATAACCACATAAAATCCAATTCTTTCCTCCCATATATCCTCTGCTCCTTCCAATCAATGTTACCATAGTTCAAATCTCCCATAATAATTACCCTCCTTCCACTCATTTCTTCTATTTGTTTGTGCATACTATTTCCACCATCTATTCCATCACCTGGTCTATAGCACACACATAATAGTGTATGGCATTATGGGTGATGAATAGTGATAAAATAGAGTTTAGAATGTTTGGAATTTCACTCTGGTTCCCCCCCCCTTCTGTCAGGGACATCACGTCGTGTGTTTAGGTCGCATAAAGCTTTGTGGGTGCTGTTTAGAGATAAGGAATCGTGATGTTATGTGTTTGGAAATTTCTGGTGAACATATGTCTGTGACATCACGTGGTGTTTTGGTTTGCCTATGAAATTGTGGGCGATGTTTAGAGATGAGATATCTGGGAATTTCGCAGTGACACACATCCGTCCTTGTCGTCAAGTTTTATCTTTGGTTGTCTATAGATGACGGTACTAATTTTCCAATATAGTTTGGGATATTTCTTTCCTGTTAAAGACTATGGGAATCCTTAGAGTTGACTCGAGATGGCGGCAGCGTTTAGACCATTTCTGAATAATTTAATTATATGCTGGTGTCCCCTCAAACACACAATTTTTTTTCTGATATACATAACTCATCCGAATTACTAAAATTAAGGGGATATTAAATCCCACATAGTTTTAAAACCGAATAAGAAACTCAAAGATAGGAATCAGAGAGTTTCTTGCCGAATATAGTAAACTATAAAGTATCGGCGAACACTAGCGTTAGCAAATGCAAGTGATCCTAGTACGTAGTACAAACTCGGGCAACTCGTTGCAAAGGTGAGTAAAGTTCAGATCGCTATTGTTAGGTATTATCCATAATGTAAAAACACATTTCCTAGGGAAAGTATGCTGTTATTACATTATGGAGGGAGGTCACCACCCAGACCGGTTTCAGCCTTTTTTGAGGCCTCATCAGTGAGTGGCTAGACCTAATACCGAAGTGTATAGCGAAAAGAACTTATATACTCTGCGAACGAGTTTTCCAAGTAGGTGCAACCATTAAGTTACTTAAGTATAAAGAGCTAATAAGCTTCATTTCGGCAATGAAAACATTACTAAAATTAAGGGGATATTAAATCCCACATAGTTTTAAAACCGAATAAGAAACTCAAAGATAGGAATCAGAGAGTTTCTTGCCGAATATAGTAAACTATAAAGTATCGGCGAACACTACCGTGGATCACTAACCTAGGATCACTTGCATTTGCTAACGCTAGTGTTCGCCGATACTTTATAGTTTACTATATTCGGCAAGAAACTCTCTGATTCCTATCTTTGAGTTTCTTATTCGGTTTTAAAACTATGTGGGATTTAATATCCCCTTAATTTTAGTAATGTTTTCATTGCCGAAATGAAGCTTATTAGCTCTTTATACTTAAGTAACTCATCCGAATATTTTGATTTGTCTACATTTAAGATCTTGAACTTCATTACTTTTTCTAATTAACGTTATCTTTTTTATAAAATGTTTGGCTATTGGAATTTTTAGTTTACAGTCAAGAGAAAAATCAATCGGCATTTAAAAATAAATAAATTAAAATAAATTTACAAAATGAGTAAACTAAAGTTCCCATAGTCTGACTGAAAAAGGACCGAAAACTAAGACCGGATATAGATGAGTAATCTTCAAGAAAGGCTAATGAAAAAATCTACAGTGTGGGGAGAAAAAAAAATTCACACACATTTATTTATTTATTGCTCAGTTATTCTGGCTAGAAAATGGAGTTAACTGATTTTTAAAGTAAAATAGAAAAAAAAAATTACGATTCCTACCAAATCTACTAGAATTCCAAAAACAGGAAGTAGCACGTACCCTCAAGTCTGGATGTCATTTTTACAGAAAACGTGGGAAAACATAGCATGAGGTACCGTGCGAAGGAATTAACGAAGAGTACCAAACGGACGGAAATCTAACGGATGTAGTCAACTAGATTTTCTGGTTATTTACAGAAATATCATTTTTTCAACTCATGTGTTTTGTGTCTGTGTTGTGCTGTGGATATAAAATTCAACTATTTTGGAATATATTCGCATTAAAAAGAGCCATTCTGGAAAGACTAAGTTATTTAAATTATCATTAGAATTTCTAGACTATATACAAAAGTTGTTGTAATCCATTTAAAGTCTTCGTTTATTTTAATTTATTTTTTTTAAAATGCCGTTTGGTTTTTCTCTTAAACTAAAAATACCAATAGCCAAACATTTTGTAAAAAAGATAACGTTAATTAGAAAAGTAATGAAGTTTAAGATCTTAAATGTAGACAAATCGAAATATTCGGATGAGTTATGTATATGAGAAAAAGAGTGTGTGTTTCAGGGGACACGAGCATATAATTAAATTATTCAGAAAAGGTCTAAACGCTGCCGCCATCTCGAGTCTACTCTAAGAATTCCCATAGTCTATAACAGGAAAGAAATACCCCAAACTATATTGGAAAATTAGTACTGGCATCTATAGACAACCAAAGACAAAACTTGACGACAATGACGGATGTGTGTCACCCTGCGAAATTCCCAGATATCTTATTCCTAAACATCGCCTGCAATTCCATAGGCAAACCAAAACACCACGTGATGTCACAAACATACGTTCCCCAGAAATTTCCAAACACATAACATCATGATTCCTTATCTCTAAACATCACCCCAATGCTAAATGTGAACCAAACATACCACATGATGTCCCTGACAGAAGCCCCCCCCCCCCCCCCCCAAAGCAAAATTCCAAACTCTATCTTATCACTATCGATCACCCATAATGCCATACGCAAACCATTTACTTATCTACATCTCACCACAGCACGCATCCAGGACACTGACGTAGCTTCCCCCCATTCACCCTACCCCTATTTTGTTCATAGTGTCCTACCAATCACAGCATGAATCCTTATCCACTAATATATCTTCCTTTTCCATTCAAAACAATGACGTCACTTATTTACAACTAACAAATATGTCACTTATCTTCATCTGATAACAACACACATCCACGACAAGGTTGTCGCTTCTCCCATTACACCCTACCTCTATTTTGTTCATAGTGACCCACCAATCACTACACGAATCCTTATCTCAATCCATCACCCACAATTCCATATGCGAACAAAACAAACAGCATGACGTCACACACACAGATGTTCCACAGAAAAGTTCCAAACATTCCAAACCCATGACGTCACACACACACAATGACGTCATCATCTGAACAACTAACCACGTCACAATTCCTTATCTTATCTTGATCTTGATCTTGTCAGAAGTGGCTGGTCTACTTTTGGGCGAATTAAATAAACAATTTGAGAATATACTCTACACATCACATACACCTATGTCTGTTATCATGTGCAATGATCACCAATACATGATACCCGTGATCTTCTCTCACCCAGCTCGGGCAAATGAAGTAGTGCTCTTTCTACCTGAGCACTACTGTATTCACCCTGTGTTCACAGCAGCTGTGATTCCAGAGAACTATAGGATAGTCCCACCTTATGTGACCGCTAATTCATAAGCAGTATAGAAACAGAAGACACGAGACAACATAAATAAAAAAATGAATTTTAATTAGGAAAAGATTTTTGGAAATTTTCGTGTTTATTTTCCCTTTTTCTTTGAGGGTGCCATGGCCCCTTGGGCCCCTCTCTGGGTGCACCACTGATCCTGCTACTTGTATCATTAAAGAAGCAAGAAATATTTTTGTTAGCTGGTAGAATACCTTTACCTTATTATGGCAGATCACACTATAATTGAGGTTGTATTTCTACTATTCTGGTCATGCAGTAAATGTGTTTATTATTATTGATATTATTATTATTAATAATATACTGAATTGGAAATGGTTTGAGTTTGATTCTTGAAAATGATGAGAGTGATGTTTTCGAATCTGCCAACGAACACACGCAATTGACTGATGATGATGATATATATACGAGGGACATCCAGAAAGTAAGTTCTGATAGGCTGTCAGAGAAACAAAAATATACTTACAAAAAAACTTTATTGGAATTTAAACTAGATATCTTTCACTACTTTTCTACATAATTTCTGCTATTGTTCAGGCACTTATCATAACGGGGCACCAAGAGCTGTATACCTTCATCATAGAAGGTTGCCACCTGTGATGCAAACCACGTATTAACTGCTTCTTTGACCTCGTCGTCATCTTGAAACCACCAGCCACCAAGGATAGATTTCAGATGTTTGAACAGGTGAATGTTGCTTGGTGCAAGGTCAGGGCTATATGGGAATGATGGAATTGTTCCTAGCCCGAGGTGACGAGAAGTTGTTGTGTTATGCTGGCCATGTGTGGGTGGCATTATCATGAAAATCAAAACAACGCTCCTGGAAAGCATGGCACATTGTTTATTCTGGATCACATGACACAGTTTCTTAAGGGTTTGGCAGTACACATACTCATGTTGATTGTGGAGACTTGACCCAAGAAGTCTACCAGCAAAATGCCTCATCTGTTCCAAAACACAGTACACATGATTTTCCAAGTGGAAACCGTTGTCTTCAATTTCGTCTTGACTGCTGATGAGGTGTGCCTCTGCTCCATGGAATGTTGTTTGGATTCAGGGGTTGCATGTGACACCCAAGTCTCATACCCATTGACAAGTCTGCTCAAGAAAGAATCCCCATCCTCATGGTAGCGTGTCAAGAATTCCAACGCACTGCCCAGCCATTCACTTTGTGTTGTTCTGTAAGCAACTTCGGCACCCAGCGTACACACAATTTCCGATAATTCAGTTTCTCCGACACAATTTCATGAAGACATGAATGTGAAACTTCTGGAAATTGCAGCAAGAGTGACATCATAGTAAATCCCCTCTGCTGTCGAATCTTCTCTTCAACTGTACACACCAAAACGTCAGTTACTAAAGATGATCGCATGCTCCGTTCATCATCGTGCACACCTGTCCTTCCTTCCTTCATTAAAAAGTCTTACCCATCTTCATATCGTTGAATCACTCATTGTGTTCTCCATAAACCTCAATAATTTGCTGATGAATTTCAGCTTCTTTAATGTTCCTCGCATTCAAGAAACGTAACTGACCCAATTTCATATGATGTGGGCAATTCGATTTTCTTAGACATTATAAACACACACCAAGAAGCATACACACTGCAAGAATTTCTGAAAATCCACTAACACCTTGCTAACGAATCAAGAAACTCAACAACACGCATGCGCACCATTGTGATCACAGCACTGCAGTGAAAATATTTAATAATGGAACTTACTTTTTGGACGCCCCTCATATATGTATGTATTCAAGATACCAAGTAATTTTATATAAACTTGGTTTTTAATCCTATTTTCCAAGTGAGCAAACAGACAAGTAAGTCAAGTTTGCGCCTGCACGTAGTGCAAGTCTGAGGCAACTCATGGTAGTGCCACTCTAGGCAGCTCGTGGTAAAGGTGGATTAAGCTCTGATCATAATCCTTTCTTTTAGTGTTACATGGTGATCAGCATTCATTTTTGAAATTATGGATTCTACAACTGTACCTGCAACATACCATACATAGGAGAAACAGGATGCACAATTCCGATCGGATAAAAAGAACAAACGACACATCAAATATAATAATTATGGTAAAGCTGACCTTTCTGATCATACTCTTGAACACCTTACATAGAATTTACTGGAAAAGCACTAGTTGTCTACATCACGCCAAAACATGGTATAAATGCAAATTTAAGGAAGCTTGTGAGATCATTATCAACCACCCCAATCTAAACAATAATGATGGTCTAAAAATCCCATACATATGGAAGGCATATATTCGTCCCACGAATCCTTCCTCTCTAAGAACAACTATAAACAGGACTCTAGAAAATCCAGGATCCTAAATCTAAAATAATAACTTTAATACTGAAAAATAGGACATCACTGTTAAAGAAAAAAAAAAATCTATAAGAAAGTTTATTCATGTTGTAATTTATAAATAATTTTTTTTTTTAAATCAAAAATAACAATTGTAATAATAGAAATTGGACATCGCTATTACTGGAAGGAAAACCATCTATAAGCAAGAATGTTTATTCATGTAATTAAATTAGCTTGATGTAATTTATGTAATTTTTTTTTCTTTTTTTCCACTAGAGGTCATGCTAGTGAGTAGCATGTGATCAAATCATTGTTTCTCTAGCTTACGGTTTGAAATGTAACACAGCTTGTCTTGTATATTTATGTATGCTCCAGATGATGATGATCTTGATATGAAGATCGAAACGTCAGGATAATAAAAAGTTATTTTAACACGGTTGTAAAATTCATAATTTCAAAAATGTAAGCTCTGATCACTTTCCTTAGTATTTTTCCCTTAATGTAACGTACATCCCCTTGCAGAGATGTAAGATGCTATGCATTGAAGCCAATGGTCACTACCCATACCAGTTTCGACGTTTGTATAGGTGAAGCAGGCTCTAAAAATTAGACCATCTCGAAAGATCACCCAACTCAGCGTTTTTCCACTCAGTGACAGGCTCACCCCATCACCAAGAAGAACTTCTCAGCATTGGCTCTACCCAGTGGCAGGCTGACCACACCACCAAGCAGAGCCATAATCTCAGCGGTTGCCCCACTCGGAGACAGGTAAAAACCTATCCCCAAGCAGAGCCTCTCAAATCAGAGCCAGAGCCGCACCGGTTTTAACCTTTTTGAGGTCTCATTAGTGGGAGCCAGACCTGACAATGCTGAGGTTGAAGTAATGCAGGGCTTATAAGAATTTTACCTAAACAAGTTGCCACAAGGTGCTTTGACCTTATTAAATAAAATATCAGGATGAGAGATAGATGTGGAAAGTTTTTTAACTTGGGTATATTATGTATTCCACATACCAAGTAATTTTATATATACTTGGTTTTTAATCCTATTTCCCAAGTGAGCAAACAGACAGACAAACAAACAAACGAGACCTCAGTAAAGATTGAAACCGGTATGGGTATTGACCATTGCCTTTAATGCATAGCATCTTAGATCTCCGCAAGGGGATGTGCTTTACATTAAGGGAAAAATACTAAGGAAAGTGATCAGAACTTAATCCACCTTTACGACGAGTTGCCTAGAGTGGCACTACCATGAATTTCCTCAGACTTGCACTACGTGCAGGCGAAAACTTGACTGACTTGTTTGTTTGTTTGCTCACTTGGAAAATAGGATTGAAAAGCAAATTTATATAAAATTACTTGGTATCTGGAATATATATATATATATGCTTTCAGGAACATTGACTTGGTTGTTATGATACATTTTAATAAAAAGATTTAATGACTAAAACCGAGATAAATAAGTTTTAGTGTTATTTGGCCATTCAGCAAACATGTGCATCTTTGTATTGATTCCGACTGGTGATTCCAGTTTTCATTTATTTTATTTTATTATTTTTTTTATGTGGTTCCCGTCCATGAAGATTTTTAAAACTTGTAGTACATTTTTATTGAATGAGCTAAGATTTTTTTTTCCCATTTTTTTTTTTATTAATTTTATATATTATTTATTTGTTACATAGCTCTAAAACAATTAGATACAATCAAATTTTTTCTATATTGAAATTAATGAATTCAAGGCTCTCAGAGCCATGGGAAAGCCTTGTCATAATTAAAAAAAAAAAAAAAATCATTGCATACATTTTAGCCTCATATACTCAGGAAAATGGCCCAGAATCCCCCAGAGATAGTTGACCCAAAGATTATCACTAATTATAAGCAGAAACCGATGAAGAGACTGACAAAGACCTGTTAGGGACCACTGCCATCTTGTGGTCCCTAACAGGTCTTTGTCAGCCCTAACCTAACGGGATATGTTATAGTCTGAAATAGTGTGAGTACTATGGTCGATTTTCTTGTTTATTACTACACGAAAATCTGAGTTTCCAGGAGGAAAAACCTGCTTGTCCATGCCAGAGATCGACTAACTCTAGAACCTGTTGAAGAAAGACTTAGAAAAAGTTGCTCTAGTCTGCAACTAAACTTGAGCTTAAGTCTATCTTCAAGCAGCCTATCATAGAGGATGCAATAAGAGGATGCAGTGAGATGATAACAATGAATTTAAATTATGATATAAACGATATAGCAAAAATTAGACAGAATCTCAGTAACAGAATGGACAAAAAATATGAAAATATAATAAATTATCAAACCATTTTCACTTAAAGCTCTCTCTCTCTCTTATACATATAAATTTATGATAATATTCAAAAATTCATTAGATGCTGGATGGTAAATCAAAAGATTGATCTAGAAGAAGACTGTGATTAACCAGGCTATAGATGTTACAAAGAAATATAAACTTTGTAAGTCATTAGATAGTGAGATATTTTGCATAAGACAGAAAAATATCCCTATCTATGAAAATTAAGATATATATTCGGAATACACCTTTATCAGAAAAATATATTTCAATTGCAAATCTATTATATTTAGTGATTTATAAGTGTTAGAATTATGCATTGAAAAGGGAACATAGCTGCATGTTGGTTTTTAGACTTTAACACTAAATTAAATATTTACATCCTTTCCCTGAATATAGATTTTATCACATTTTCACACATCTATAGTAAACTTTAAACTTTTTCTCTCTTTAGTATGCTGCCTTCTACCATGAGCATGTACTAGTGAAGGAACCATGTACAACAAAGGAAACTCCTTGGCATCAAGACCAGTCTTACTATCCTATTGATGGTTTCAAGGTGAGGTATTTTGTTGTAAAGTAAAATTATTATGTAGCTGCTACTTACTTTGCAAGTAATAGCTATCTCATCATCTCATCTTCCTTTTTTCTTCTTTTACCTTGTGGTGTCAAGGGTTTTATTAATCATTGGACCTCAAGCCGTTCACAGGATAAGGTGGTCAGCCCTATGCCCCGGTGTATCCTATGTCCATAGTGTTGAGTTCTCAAGGCCGGTTTGCCCGCTTTGCGGAATGAAAACCCCCAGGATAAATGGGGAAAAAACCCTACTGTCCATGCCGAAGACCAGCTAACTTGGCTATGGCTGAGAAAGATCCTTCAGCTCCTTATGTCGCCGACGGGAATCGAATCTAGGACACTCCATACAGTTGCGAAGCGCACAGCCACTAGGCTAACCACGTGGACTAATAGCTATAATAGTTATATAATAATTATTTTTATATGTCAACTAATTAAAACTAATTTAAAATATAAGTAGCTTTTTTAATTTATAAAATCAATACAATGGAAAATTTTATGCTACTGATATTTTTAATACCATAAAATTTTCTCCTGGGTATCAAGATGTCTTCAGTATGAATCCAAAATTAAATAAGGCATGAGTCAACATAAAAAAGACTCAACATTGAGAATGTGTTAACCACAATAAAATATAGCAGCATATTTCATAACTGCTCTAAATTCCAAACAACATCAAAGGATCTTAAGCCCATCTCATCTTTTCAGATTAGTGATTCTGTAGATATAGAAACTCTATTTATACAAATGCTCCATAAGAAAATAGCTTTTATCGGGCATTAGTATTTGTCTATAGAATCCTATGCTTGGAGGAGCAGTGTGTTCAGCAACTCCAGATTGTTATAGTTCTTGGAACCTGATTTAACCTAGATGTTCATTATGATGGGCAGCCACAGATCTGGCCAGTCTGGCCAAAGTATGATAAACCACAGGTGCATGGAATTTGATGTACACCAGAATAGGCCTGAAAGAGGAAGCTTGTAGAGCATAGAAAGTAATAAAGTTTATTAAGTGGATGAAAACAACTCTGAGATCAATGGAATTAAGTAATCTGAAGATTCATTCAGAGATATCTTTAACTTATGGAGTGGCAATATTGATTAATTACTTATTGGAAAACTGACAACGAAGAAATTCTATAATTCTTAATTATTCATGGAAAAGATTCCATGACGCCATTACAGAAGAATGTGATTTGTTAACTGCTTGCTTAACCATTGTATTAATTTTTAATTTTAATAGTTAGCATCAAAATAACAATTATCCTAAAACTGCATGATTTTTTATGTAGTTTATGTCTTGAAATAAAACTGAAGCATTCATTTTTTCATTAGAAAATATTAACCCTTCAGTTTTATTTCACATCACAGAATATTTTCTATATTGGTCTGTACATATTATTATTATTTCCCTGACCTCCATGGAGTCGTAAGACTCATCGTGAAAAGTCTATTGTTCCGCTTCTTGAAATCATCCACTGTTTGCACTTTTACCATCCTCTCAGGCAATACATCCCATTCTCCTAGTACTCTTCATTCAGACAACTTTTGCAACTTCCAGGGATGGCACTTTGTCCTTGTTCTACCATTTGAAAAATCTCCCCAGTTTCAGTCTGATAGTAACCTTTCAACAGCTTAAATGACTCAGTCCTAATAATCAATGCTGTACAGTCCTGATATAATTTTCATCCATTTCTGCTTCCTCTCCAATGTTATTTAATCCCCTTCAAATCCTGGTGACCATATCACATTTTAAGGTTTAGCAGAATAAATACTGCACATGTAAATAATTAAATAGCACATTTAATCACTCCTTTATTTCATCTCATTCACTGAGAGATTGTCACGGAAACATATTAAGATTGCAGAAACTAAGGCTGGCCTTAGATGTGTTGTGCAGGAGGCCTAAGAATTAATGTTTCCCAAATCTTGGGGAGTTTAATATAACCATATTTATCAAGATTAAGCTGATTTGCCGGTCTGGTTGGCTGAGTGGTTAGTGTATCTGCTCTCCAGCCAAAGGGCTGCAGGTTCGAATCCTGCTGTGGGCATGGACGTTTGTGATTGTTTGTGAAAATACTAGTGGTGGTGGGCAGTAGATAGCGTTGGTGTGGATGATGATTGTAGTTGCGATTCATTGTAATTAGTGGTGGAGACAGAAGGTGTAGAGTAGGTGCCCTTCCTCGATGAGTCATTGGTCTCCCTGGAGGTGTCATGTAATAATAATAATAATTTTTTAAATCTACTACTGATTCTAAAAAAAAAATCTTTCAAAATTGTATTTCTTGGTGAACCATAATTTTTTTTTTCCATTTGATTCTGTGCAAGGTATCCAAGTCATGGTTAGCAAACTCTGACTGACCATACGTATGGTGGCAGATGTATTTTTATGTTCTTCTAGGTGGATGTTAGCAGATCTCCCAGTTTGACAATGATATGATAACTTGCAGGAACAAGGAACTTTGTGAACACTTGGAACAGAGAAAAGAGGTAGATGATCCTTGGGAGAGCAGATGAGTGTGTCCAGCTTCAGATAAAGTTTAAATGTAGTGTAGAGATTGTGCTTTTTTAGAGTTCTGGCTATTTTTTCTGAAGGGTCTTGGATATAAGAAACAATAGCATTAGTATGGTGAGCATGTTGAGAGAGAATTGGAGGAGCAATTAATTTGTTGATATTTTTGACATTGTAACCATTAGACAGGAAAGTCCAATTAATTAAATAATTAAACGCATTGTTTAACTATTTATATATGCTGTACTTATTCCATTAAACCTTAAAAAGAGTTCAAATCAGCACATAAGTTTAAATAGTTCACTCTTTAATCTCTTGTGGTTAATGTCCTTCTCACTAATGCAACAATTCTCCCTGAGTTGTCTTCACGGCCTTTGCAGTATGTCCTCTTAAGTTAAGATTTTTATCTATAGTCACTCCAAGATCCCTTGTTTCCTCCACTTTTTCCAGTATAATACCACTGAGTGAATATGAAGCATCCCATTCGTGGATCCCAATTTCAAAACGTTACATTTATTTTGCATTAAACTGATATCTCCATTCATGTGTCAACCTTTTAGTTTATTCATCTTCTTGAATCCAAAATGTCAGCACTATTATTAATAACCCTCCCAAGCTTCCCTTATCTGTAAACAACTGGATATTTACCTACAGTACAGTGACAATATCATTGACATGAAGATTGAACACTAATGGTCCTAGTACTGAACCCTGTGGAACCCCACTTGTAACCTTCCTACATCCTGATACTGTTCCCCTCATATACAACTCTCTGATATTTGTCAGAAAGCCAGTTACCAATCCATTCCACTAACCTGATATCCAAAACCATATGTCACAACTTAAAAAACCAACTTGTCTTGTGATACTCTGTCAAATTCCTTTGCAAAATCCAAAAAAATGACAGTGTATACCTTACCCTCATCCACTTCTCTTATTACTCTATTGTAAATGGTAACCATATAACTATTATTATTATTGTACAGGTACCTCCATGGAGTCCAAAGACTCGTTGCAGGAGACCCAAACTATCCACACACCTCTCCTTTAACCTATTAACAGGCAAAGCACTCACAGCTGACTCTGGCAACCCATTCCACTCATTCATAACTCTCCATACCAAACATCTAGTCCTCACACCCCTATTAACCTCACCTTTATTCAACTTCCAGAGATGACCCCTTGTTCTGCCCCTCTTGCCCAAATGCTGAAATCAGTCCCTGCATCAGTCCTATAAAATCCTTTAAGTAATTTAAATGTTTCTATCATATCCCCTCTTTTTCTCCCATCAACTAACTTCTGCAATCCACACACTTATAAAGATGAATAACTAAAGTTGCTAAGGTATGAGATACCTTAGCAATATGTCCTCTAAACTTTAATTCTCTCTCTCTCTACCACTACCCCTAAATCTTTAGCTTCATCTATTCCTCTTCATCAATATGGCGCACAGCTTGTAATCTAGTTATCCCAAGAATAACTTTACATTTCTCCATATTAAACTGATACCCATTATCTTTTGCTCATATTGACGCCCAATTTAAATCTTCCTACTAGCTCTCCACATCACCTTGAGTAACAATTACTTTATCTAATTTTACATCACCAGCAAACAACTAAATATTTCCTTTCAGGTTATTTCCTATATCCTTTATGTAAAAATTAAACAGTAGTGGTCCCAGCACTGAACCTTGTGATACACCACTAGTCACCTATTTTTGCCTTGATAGAAATGACTGTGGAAGAATGATATTGTGGGATAAAAATGGGAATAGAGTGACTGATGCAGAGGACATAGTGGAATTGTTCAATGAACACTTAATTGGAGTATTTCATCCTGGAGGAGTCAGTTTTAATGCTAGTGGGATAGGGCAGGTTCGAGGTTTAGAAGTACAGTAGGAGAGTGTGTTTCAGATACTGAGTACTCTGGATGTCAGTAAAGCTTTGGGACTGGATGGTATTTCACCATGAGTTTTGAGAGAATGTGCTAGGGAACTGACAGTGCCTTTAACCTGACTTTTCAATGAAACTCTGGCTGTGGGAAAGGTGCCCAGGGAATGGAGGGAAGGTAAAATAGTGCCATTGCATAAGGGTGGTAACAGACTGGAAGTGTCTAATTATAGACCAGTTTGTGTGTCATCAGTAGTTGTTAAGATCTTGGGGAAAGTAGTGAGGGACCGTATACAGCATTGGGCAGATGAGGGTAATTATCTGTGAGAGTCAACATGGATTTGTGAAAGGGCACTCTTGTTTTAGCAATATGCTAGCCTTTTATAATAAATTTACAAGAACATTAGATGAGGGAAAGGCATATACTGCAATGTTCTTAGACTTAGCAAAGGCATTTGACAGGGTGCCACATGATAAGCTGATATTGAAGTTGCAGTACATGGGTCTGGATGTCAGATTGGTCAACTGGATTCAGGATTGACTGTCTGATAGGTATCAGAGAGGCGTGTATGATGGAGCAGTTTCAAGGAAGCAGAGGGTTACAAGTGGGATCCCACAGGGCTCAGTACTAGGATCTATATTGTTTAACCTTTATATCAATGACATTGCAAGGGGATATTCAGTTGTTTGTGGATGATGCGAAGCTGGGAAGGATTATTAGTAATAGTGCAGATGTAGTAGCCCTGCAAGAGGATTTGAATAAGCTAGATAGATGGGCAGATGAATGGGGAGTTTCAGTTTAATGCAGCAAAATGTAAGGTCTTGAGGTTTGGGAAACATCGATGGGATGCTGCATACTCTATGGGAGGAGTTATACTGGAGGAAGTAGGGGAGACAAGAGATCTGGGGTTGATGATTGATAGAAACCTGAAGTTTAGGGGACATATTGCAAAGGTGGTGAAGGTAACACAGAGGATTGCTGCAATTATGAGAAGGACACTGACCTGCAGAGATAAGAGGGTTATCATTCCATTGTATAAGTCTCTGATCAGACCACACTTGGACTATTGTTCTCAGATTTGGTCCCCAGGATTTGAAGGGGATAAATTAACTGTGGAAAGGATACAAAGACGGATGACAAAGATGGTTTCAAGACTGTACAAGGATGGTTATGAGGATCGGCTGAGAGAATGTAGTTGCAGAGTTTGGTGGAAAAAAGAAGGAGAGGTGATATGATTGAGACTTTTAAACTGTTGAGAGGTGGTTACAAGGTTGACACTGGGGAGTTCTTTCGCTTGGTTGAACAGCGGGAAGGAGTGATGACAAGAGGCCATCCCTGGAAGTTATGAAAGGAAACTGTGAGCAAGAGGCTGAGGAGTGGTTTCTTTGCATGGAGGATGGTTGAACCGTGGAATGCATTGCCTGATGGAGTGGTGAGAGCGAGAACGGTCAATGAGTTTAAGGAGTGGTATGATAGACTTTGTGTTTCTTAGGGAGGACCTCTCCTTGATGAGTCTTGAAAGACTTTATGTTCTTAGGAAGGACCTCCCACGATGAGTCTTTTGACTCCATGGAGGCCTGAATAATAATAATAATAATAATATACCACTTTTTGATATCTGTATAGCAGTCGCCTTCTTATCCACTAAACCAGTCTCATATCCATCCCCATTTGTTCTAATTTGTGTAACAGAGTTCCATATGGTATTCAGTCCAATGCCTTTGCAAAATCCAGCAGAATCATTGTGTAGCCATTTTCCTTCTCCCAACTCAGCTGTCATTCCATTATAAAGTATTCATAAAGTACCATATTCCTATCCACCCATTCTTGAATTCTCTTTTTGACAAATTTTTCCAATACTTTTACCATCACTCCTAAGATACTCATTGGACTGTAATTTTCTCCTGCAGTCTTAGAACCTCCCTTATGCAAGGAAATTATTTTACCTTCTCTCGACTTCCTCGGAACTCTGCCAGAGCTGAGACTTAAATTAAAAGGCCTAGTCAGAGGCATTGCCAGTTCTCTTGCAAAACTCCAAAACTTAAGCTGATGTCTCATCTAAACTTAACTGACTATGCCATTAAACTGGCTATTTAATGAAAGTCTTGAAATGAAAAAAGTTCCTAGAGAGTAGAAAAAGAGTAAGATAGTACCACTGCATAAGGTAGTGATGGAATGGTAGAATGGAATAGATTGGCAAACAGATAACTAAAACAAGCACTTTTAACAAATGATATAAATAACTCAACATCACCAGAGTTAAAGATCGGTACTATCCAACATAAGAAGCCTGAATGGCAAAGAAGTGGAGCTAGCTGAGGAATTAGATAAGAACCAGATCGACATAATAGGGGTGACTGAAACAAAAAAGACAAAAACTGGTGAGATCTTTCTGAGCAATAAATACAAAATGTTATATTCAGGCAATGACAATCAAGGAAAAGAAGGAGTAGCCATAGTATTCAACACAAAATACGAGGCTAATCATCTTGAATGGCAGCCAGTCTCAAGTAGAGTAATGTGGACAAATATGAGAATGGGGAACTGGACAATGAGACTTATTTGTGCCTATGGTCCCACAGAAGGTTCTACTAAGGTAGAAATGGAGAAATTTTTTGAGGCTTTAGAAAAAACGACTGACACAATGAAAAAGGAAAAGTTGGTCCTTGTTGGGGATCTAAATAGCAGAGTAGGAAATGATTGTGAGACATACAAAAATATTTTGGGAAAATTTGGAGAAAAGAGCAAAGCTAATAATAATGGCAAATATCTGTTGGATTTCTGCTCAGGACATGGACTGGTTATTACTAACACCATGTTCCAACATAAAAATGTGCACAAATTCACATGGAGAGAAGAGGCAAGGAATAAGAAAAGTCTCATTGACTATGTTATTGTTGACAGTGATGTTTTCTCCCTGGTGCAGGACACCAGAGTGTACAGAGGATTTGAAATTGGAAGTGATCATTATTTAGTCTTGAGCAGGATAAAATTGAATTTCATATTGAAAAGAATGATATGTAAGAAAGTTTTAAAGCGAATAAAAGTTGAGCAGCTCTCAGATGTGAACTGTAGACTAAAATACACAAAGATTATTGAAGGAAAAATGAAAGAGTTTGAGAACAGGAATCAAACCTTGGAGACTCAGTGGCAAACTCTGAAGAAAACATTGATTGATTCAGCCAGAGAGGCATGTGGGGAGGTTGTCTGCAAGGATAAAAAAATCAGAACTCCCTGGTGGACACAGGAAGTTAAAGAGGCAGTGATGGAAAAGAAGAAAGCATATCAAAAGTTCCTGTCAAATAAGTGAGCTTGTACTCTTAGAGAATACAGAGACAAATGCAAGAATGCTAAACACTGTGTAAAACTAGCTAAACAAAAGTCATGGGAGGACTTTGGCAAGAATATAGAAAATAAATATCAAGAAGGTAGCAAAATATTCTGGAGGTTGTTGAAGAAGCTTAGGAATGGAGGAAACAGTGCTGTAAAAGGAATTAGAGATGATAAAGGTGACATGAAAACGGGAGAAAAAGATATCCTTGAAGTATGGAGTAATTACTCTGAAAAACTGCTAAATGAAACAAGCAGTGATGACAGCACAGTGGTAAAAAACACTGACCAGGCATGCAGTCAGGAATACATATCCATACTTGAAGTAGAAAACGCCATCAAAGGCTTGAAATGTGGAAAGGCAGCAGGGGTAGATGATATTCGACCAGAAATGCTGAAGTATGGTGGTATAAGAGTCTTACAGTGGCTGCACTGCATAGTTCAGAAAGCCTGGACAGAGGGACGAATTCCCGATGATTGGAGTATAGCTCTAATAGTACCCATATATAAAAGGGGAAATAAAACTGAATGTGCGAATTACAGAGGTATTTCCCTACTGAGTGGTCCTGGCAAGATCTATGCAAGTATACTTGAGAAGCAGTTGAGAAGAATTGTGGAAGAAAAGCTTGGTGAAGAACAAGCTGTATTCAGGACAAATAGAGGCTGTCAGGATCAGATCTTCACTTTACGACAAATAGTCGAGAAAGCATGGGTATATAACAAAGATCTGTATTTAAGTTTTGTCGATTTGGAAAAGGCATATGACGAGGTGCGAAGAGAGAAGCTATTCAATACGCTACAGTTATATGGTGTCAATGGGGCATTATATCAAGCAATACTTAGTCTTTATTTGAGTTGTAAGTCAGCAGTTAGAATTGAAGGAAGTACAGGAAGATGGTTTAATGTTAAATCTGATGTGAGACAAGGATGTATATTATCCCCTCTGTTATTCATTATCTATATGAATCACATTATGAAGGAAAGTAGTATTAAAAATGATATCAAAATTGGAGATGTTAATGTCAGCTCTTTGCTTTAATCGGATTATGTTATACTTCTAAATAAATCCTCTCCAAGTCTGCAAGATTCTCTGACTAAATTGAATAGCTGTTGTAATAGATATGGTATGAAGGTCAGCAATAAAAAGACAAAGATAATGAAAATAGGCAGCATCATTGTAAATGTCAACTGTGTTGTGAATGGAGAACGTGTGGAACAAGTGATACATTTCAGCTACTTAGGCACGATTTTTACTGAAGATGGTAAATTAAATATAGAAATAGACAACAGAATCAGCAAAGCTGGTATGGTAGGAAGACAATTGAATAAATTCATATTGAATAAGAGAGAAATTAGTCAGAACACTAAATTAGCTGTATACAAGACAGTGTTCAAACCAGTTTTAACTTATGGATCTGAGAGCTGGGTCAGAAGTAAGACACTTGACCAAAGACTAGAGACCGCAGATATGAGAGTCCTGAGAAAGATTAGAGGTGTGAACAGATGGCATCAATGGCAATATCATATTAAAAACGAGGATATTAGGAAAGAACTTGACATTGTCAACATCCAGGAATGTGTTAGCAGAGCTAATCTCAGGTGGTATGGTCACTTAAACAGAATGGGCGAAGAAAGATTAGCAAAACAAATGTTCTCTGCCAGGTTGGCAGCAAAATGACCCAGAGGAAGACCAAGATGTAGGTGGATTGATACAGTACAAAGTGCCTTAGACAATAGAAATATAAGATCTGATAATGTTGGAGTCTTGACAAGTAACAGACTGATTTGGAGGAAAATTGTAGATAGGAAGTTAGTAATGATGTAATTTTTTTCATGTAGTACTGTCATATCCTGTACACCCCTTGAGGGTACATGGCAGGAATTTGATGATGATGATGATAAATAAATAAATAATATTGCCCTCATCTGCCCAATTCTGTATAAAGTTCTTACCAATTTCTCCAAAATCTTAATAACCACAGAAGAAATACAAACTGGGCAGATGAGGGCAATATTATTTATGCAGGTTAGCATGGATTTGTGAAGGGGGCACTCTTGTTTTAGTTATCTGTTTGCCATTCTACCACTCGAATTAGTTATCTGTTTGCAATTCTATCTTATGTCATTTTCCTCTTTCCACTCTCCAGTGTGCCATGTCAAATGTGTATGTAAGATGCTAAAATTATAATATTTGCATTTGATTTTTGCAATATTCCCTATGTATGTTTTGCATTGAATATAAATACAATAAATATTACAATGATATATGTCTATATTACGATTTTTTTTTTCGATGGGGGCCGTAAAATATTTAAATTTTTCCAAGGGGGCCTTGACATCCATAATTTTGGGAAGCATTGCTCTAGTGAACACAGTTCAACATAACAATGAGAACTATCTCAGGTAACCGTAATGATTATCCCTCTCCCATAGTTGCCCGTTCTTTCCCAAATCACTCCTCCAACTTTAAAGTAAATTTTAAATAATTTAAATTAAGCATTCATAGTTTCATTTGATCAAATAAACTGTTAATAATATGAGTAATGTCATATGGCTTTTCTAGTTGCAAATATGGAGATTTGAATCAATTTTTACCATAGAAATTTAAAAATAATTTGCATTTAAATATTGTGTTCAAAAAAATTTTTTTTGTAAGGTATGTTCCATCTGGCTTCCAGTAGATCCTGTTCCATTGAATACCACAATACAGTTTGTTGCTGGATCTCATAAATGGAATACATGGTTTCATCCAAGAAAATTTGCAACTTCGCTAAAATATGAGCTGTTACATACATGTGATAGGAAGTATGAAACTGTTCCTGATATTGATGGAAACAGAGAGAAATATAAAATACTACAATGGGAACTACAGGTAATTTTTTTAAATATAAGACTGTTGATAATCTTTTAGATTTTATGTATTGCAATCAGTGGCACACCCAGAGGGGGGGGAGGGAGCCCTACCCCCCTCCAAAGAAAAAGAATACTGAAAAATTTTCCAAAAATCTTTTCCTAATTAAAATTCATTTCTTAAATTTATGTTGTGTCATGTCTTCTATTTCTATACTACTTACGAATTAGCGATCATTGCAGATGCTCAGTCATAAGTCATATGCGATGCGTAGTGTGTATTCTCAAATTGTCTACTCAACTCGGGCACCCCCCCCCCCAAGAT
Source organism: Typopeltis vanoorti (assembly GCF_054136105.1). Taxonomy (NCBI): domain Eukaryota; kingdom Metazoa; phylum Arthropoda; class Arachnida; order Uropygi; family Thelyphonidae; genus Typopeltis; species Typopeltis vanoorti. Next base: position 93,974,713 of record NC_143561.1, on the reverse strand, counting down.
TAAATCCTGAGTGCACTACTGATTGCAATCATTAATTTATGTGCTATTTGCAAATGGGAATGAATGTGAGGCTGGTAGCATGGATTGGGGGCTGATAGACAGACATCAGAAGGTAGTGTGTGATAGAGTGGAATCAAGGTAAATGAGAGTGACTATTGGAGTGCTCCAGGGCTCTGTAATAGGACCACTACTCTTTTGTATATTAATGATATAGCAGAAGATTTGAAGAGGGACATTCAGTTGTTTACAGATGATGCAAAACTAGGGAGGGCAATAAAGGTGATGTAGATATGTTACAAGATGATTTAAATAAATTGGTAATATGGGCAAAGGAAAATGGTTGTCAGTTCTGTGTTGTAAAATGTAAGGCACTTCAGGATGAAAAGATTACACACTTCACTTCATATTGATGGTACTAGTTTACAGGAAATTGATGAGGCTAAGGATCTGGGGATGATGGTAGATAGAGATTTGAAATTCAGAGGACATATTGCAAGACTGGAAAATAGCTCAGAGAATTACTTGGATTCTGAAGAACACATTGACAAGTAAAGATAGGGAGATTATTATTCCTCTGCATATTTTAGGGATAGGGAGGTGGTGGAGAACATTTCAAGATGAGTAACCAATGAATGGCAATGCTGTAGCCTATGAAGTTAACCGAGGCACGGCTGTTGCTGTTACCCCTCAGATGAGATATGCTCAAATGAGTGGCTCTACTCGGTGGTGGGGTGAGCCTGCCACGGGCCAACACTGAGAGTTCTTCTCAGTGGCAGAGTGAGCCTGTTACTGAGGGGAACAGCACTGAGTTTTTGGAGTTTGACCTGTACTTGAACGTTCAATAAAGGTCAAAACCAGTTGGAAGCTTGGGTGATGAATGGCAATGCTGTAGCCCATGAAGTTAACTGAGGCACAGCTGTTGCTGTTATCCGTCAGATGACATATGATCAAATGAGTGGCTCTGCTCGGTGGTGGGATGAGCCTGCCACGAGGTAGAGCCAACACTGCGAGTTCTTCTCAGTGGCAGGGTGAGCCTGTTACTGAGGGGAACAACACTGAGTTTTTAGAGTTTGACCTGTACTTAACGTTCAATAAAGGTCAAAACTGGTTGGAAGCTTGGGTGATGAATGGCAATGCTGTAGCCCATGAAGTTAACTGAGGCACCCTCAGATGACATATGAGCAAATGAGTGGCTCTGCTCGGTGGTGGGGTGAGCCTGCCACAGGGTAGAGCCAATGCTGAGAGTTCTTCTCAGTGGCAGGGTGAGCCTGTTACTGAGGGGAACAATGCTAAGTTTTTGGAGTTTGACCTCTACTTGAACATTCAATGAAGGTCGAAACTGGTCTGGATAGTGGCCCTTCCCTTAATGCATAGCATTATACGTCCGCAAGGAGATGTGCTTTGCATTATGGGAGATACTAAGACAAGTAGTGATGAGAGCTTGGTCCACCTTTACCACGAGTTGCCTCAGTCCTGAAGATACTTCAGGTGCAAACTTTGTTTGCTTACACTTGGATAAAGGATTAAACTAACTTTATTATAGTCTAACCAAGTGGGAAAAAACTTCCATCATCTTTCTCTAAATCCAGAGTAATTTAATAACAAGGTGAGACATGTTTTGGCAACTGGTATAGGTAAATATGACTTCTTCTTTACTTCCACCTTAGTATCACCACCTCTGGGTCTGAGATGAGAGCGTGGTCCACCTTTACCATGAGTTGCCTCAGTTCTGAAGATACTTTAGGTGCATACTTTGTTTGCTTACACTTGGATAAAGGATTAAACTAACTTTATTATAGTCTAACCAAAAAAAAATTTCCAACATCTTTCTTTAAATCCAATCCAAGAGTAATTTAATAATAAGGTGAGACACATTTTGCAACTCGTATAGGTAAATATGACTTCTCCTTTACTTCCACCTTAGTACCACCTCTGGGTCTGGCTCCAATTAACGAGACCTCAATAAAGGTCGAAGCCGGTTGGAAGCTTTGGTGATGAATGGCAATGCTGTAGCCCATGAAGTTCTAACTGAGGCACGGCTGTTGTTATCACCACCAGGGGGGGGGGGAATGAATGGCAATGCTGTAACCAATGAAGTTACTGAGGCACGGCTGTTGCTGTTTTCCCTCCCCACCAGTTTGCAAACGTCACCAAATATTGTCTAATAGCAATGCTAATTCTGATGAAAAATGTAAAATAAATTGTTGACTCATCTCATCTTCTTTATATCCTCCTTTACCTTGTGGTGTTGAGGGTTTATTAATCTTCGGACCTCACACCGTTCACAGTATAAGGTGGTCAGCCATACGCCCCGATGTATCCTATGTCCTGTAGTGTTGAATTCTCAAGGCCAGTTTGCCTGCTTTGCAGGATGAAAAACCCCATGATAAACTGGAGAAAAAACTCTACTATCCACACCCAAGACCAGCTAACTTGGTTATGGCTGAGGAAGATCCTTCAGCTCCTCACATCACCGATGGGAATTGAACCTAGGACACTCCTTCCCCAGGCATATGGTTGTGAAGTGCACAGCCACTAGGCTAACTGCGTGGACTAAAAATTGTTACTTTTCAATAAAATTAAATGAATAAAGCTTTAAAACAAACTTAGGCATTCTTATTTTCCTAAATTTTTATAAACTTTTCTATGCGATTTTAAGTTTATTTTAATTCATTGCTTCGGTTTTATGTGGTTTTAGAAAATTATGGAACGTATCCCTAATTTTTCAATGTAATTGTGATTTGTTATATGCGGTTGTATATAACAAATATACAACGTATCTACTGCATATAAAGAGACCCGACTGTACTTGGTTTAATCCTGTATCCAAGTGTAAGCAAACAAGTTTGCTCCTGAACTATTTTCAGGACTGGGGCAACTCATGGTAAAGGTGGTATGACTTCACATCACTGCCTTAGTATCCCATAATGCAAAGCACATATCCTTATGGGTATGTATAATGCTATGCATTATGGGAAGGGTCACTATGCAGACCAATTTCAACCTTTATTGAGGTCTCATCAGTGGGAACCAGACCCAGAGGTGATACCAAGATTGAAGTAATGTAGAAGTCATATTTTTACATACGAGTTGCCAAAAGGTGTCACACCTTATTATTAAAATGCTCTGGATTAGATAGTTGTTGAAAGTCTTTCCACTTGGTTATACTATAAATTAAAGATACCAAGAAATTCTATACACTCAGGTCTCTTTTTATGCGTATCTTTTTTATGCTGTTTTGAAGTTATGCGGTGCATATTTTATGTAAATTCGAGGTTTCACCATTGTACATAATGAACAGCGTGTTGCAGCACATTCTGGCGTAACGTGAGTAACATGTAAGCAGTAAGTGTCCGGGATGTTTAATTTTGTAGGTGAGTAAGTGTTTGTCTTTTCATTAGCGTAAGTCTAAATTTCACTAATTTTTATTTTAAAGATTTAATTTGGCCTAATAGAGAAAAAAAGCACCAAAGAAATTGCTTTTTTTTTTGGAAATAAAAATCGCAATTTTAGATCACTTAGCAAAAGGAGAGGGATCTACGGCGATTGGTAAACATTTTAATTTAGACGAATCTACTATAAGAGCAATTAAAAAGATTGAAGTTGCAATAAGAAAATCTGTCATTTCTGGCACAAAACTAAGTGCCAAATTATCATCATACTCAAATGAAGCTTTATTAGAAAAAACGGAACGAGCGCTCATAATTTGGATTGAAGAATTAACTCAAAGAAGAATTCCTATAAGTGGTGATAGGAATTTTATGAAAGATGAAGCAGTTGGAGCCATCTACTTCTGCTTCCCAGGCTGATAAAGAATTTTCGGCTAGCAAAGGAGAGCTAACCAGATTTTTAAAAAGGAATGCATTTCATAACGTGAAGATTACAGGTGAGGTTGCAGTAGCAGATGAAGAAGCAGCCAAAAATTTTCAAGAGAGGTTAGCCAAAATTATTTAAGATGGTGGATATTGTCCCGATTAAGTGTTTAACACTGACGAAACAGGATTGTTTTGGAATAAAATGCCTAGTCGAACTTACATCGCAGTCTGAAAAAAAGCAATTGGGTTTAAACCAAGCAGAGATCGAATAACGTTGTTACTTTGCTGCAATGCATCAGGGGATCGAATGTTGAAACACCTCCTAGTAAATCGATCTCTAAGACCACCTGCTCTAAAAGGCAAAGATCTAAAACAGCTGCCGGTACATTGGATGGCTAATACAAAGGCCTGGGTAACAACTGCTGTATTTACTGAATGTTTCAATAATTGCTTTGTACCAGAAGCGGAAACATATATTAGAGTGCTGTATGGAGATTAGTTAGTACAAGGTGTGATAGTAGAGAATTAGACAAAATCGTACCAACCTGGTGCAACCATTAAGGATGTAAGTGAGTCTATTAGGGAGAAAAGCAAAGAGTGAAACAAATGATAGTTGTGTCAGGTACGAATGATTTGAAAGAAGATAAAATGGAAATGATAGAAGACCTGAATGAATTGTTTGAGGTAGCAAAAGAAAAGAGTGAGAGAGTTAGGATGATTAGTCTTTTGGCGTGGTATGACAGTGAAGAGTTTAGAAGGAGGGCCATAATTGCAAATGACTTTATGCATAGGTTATGCATGACGAGTGGTGTGGAATTTGTGGACGCGTGGAGTGAGTTCGATGGTTGAAAGGATCTATGTAAGATGGAGGGTTTGCATTTGAATGGATTTGGTGTAAGGAGACTTGAAAAAGTGTTGTTGAATGAAGTGGATGTGCAGAATCAGGGACACTAGATTTATTAAGGGGTGGGGGAAGTAGATATGCAGACCTTAGGGAGGCAGTTGAGTGTATGTATGTATAAATTAGTATAATAAGCCTGAATGGGATAGTTAGTAGGAGGCATCAAGGTAGGAATGGGGCCAACGGAGGTCTGCAATTCATGTATACTAATGCTAGGAGTATTAGGAATAACCAGACCACAACTTATTGGCATTAGGGAAACATGGCTGACTGAAGATGATATAGCTAGTGGGATTGAATGTGAGGGGTATACTGTGTTCAGGAATGACAGGGAGAATAAAATGGGGGAGGAGTATTGTTGATGAAAGCTGACGAGCTACAGCCAAGGAGAATAGAAGCTGAATTGCAGGATACAGAAAAGAGCACATTTGAGGCCATTTGGTGTGAGATTGTGGCTAGCAGAACTAAATATACAATTGGGTGCTGCTATAGACCAGGTGATGGAAAAGATGGTGGTGACAGTATGCACAAGCAAATAGAAGAAATGAGTGGAAGGAGGGTAATTATTATGGGAGATTTCAACTATGGTCGCATTGATTGGAGTGAGGAGAGGACACACGGGAGGAAGGAATTGGATTTTATGTGGTTATTAAGGGATAACTATCTACGACAGCATGTAATGGAAAATACTAGGGGTCTCAGAGGGCTTGACCTAGTAATTGCATCTGAGGATCTGACTGTAACGAATATGACCACACTGCCACCAATTGGTGAGAGTGATCATTGGGTCTTAACTTGGGAGGTGGCTAAAGGTGTGGAATTTACAATTAAGACAGGGTACATGTCGAATTATCATGCTGGTAAGTATGACAAGCTTAGGAGTTTGATTAGTTTAGTGCCATGGCTTGTAAAACTGCAAGGGCTGGATGTTGATAGTGCATGGGAGGCAGTTAAGAAGTGTTTGCAGGAGGCAATGGCTGACTGTATACCTAGAGTCCGAATAATAAATCAAGTAGGGATTAAATGGATGAATAACATCATTAAGCTTGAGCTGCAAAAAAGAAACAACTATGGAGGTAATTTAAGGAGAAAGGTGACCTGCAGGCACATGAATGGTATAAAGCCCAGGCCAGAAGGGTAACAAGTGTAGTAAGAAAAGCAAAAGCAGATTATGAAAGAACATTAGCCATGCAGGCTAAAGAGAATCCCAAACAGTTTTTTCAATATGTTGCAAGTAAAAGAAAAAATGTATATGGCAGAATGATTTTAAAGAATGCTGATGGTAGGGAGGTAACCGAATCAGATGATAAAGTAGAATTACTGAGTGAGCAATGGTTTCTTCTCGATGGGGAGGAGGTGGAGAGGATTCAGAGACGAGTGACCAAGATAATAGCAGGACTATGGAATGAACCTTATGAGAACAGGTTGAAGATTTGTGGGCTACAGAATTTGGTTGATTGCTGGGAAAGGGGTGATATGATTGAGACATTCAAATTACTGAAGGGTTTATATAAGATTAATTCCGAAGATATTTTTGAAAATAAAACTGGTAGTGGGAGGACTAGGAGCCATCCATGGAAGCTTGGTAAGAGTGTGGTTAGCAAGGGTGTTAGAGATAGGTTTTTTACTTGGAGAGTGGTAAATGAGTGGAATAAGCTGCCAGAGTCTGTTGTGGGTGGCATGACTGTAAATGAGTTCAAGGTGAAGTATGATAGATACTGTGTGAATGTTGAATAGTTGTTCTTCACATGATGTAGGGCTTTCCCTTAATGAGTCTAAGCACTCCTTGGAGCTGCCCGTAATAATAATATATGAAAAAAAGCTCTCTATTTTAAAGTTTTATTTTTATTTTTTTTTTTATTACTATTACTATTATTACGGGCAACTCCAGGGAGTCATTAGACTCATCGAGGGAGGCCCCAAATCATATTCATCACAACTATTTGACATTCATACAGTATCTATCATACCTCGCCTTAAACTCATTCACTGTCACAGCATCCACCACAGACTCAGGGAGCACATTCCACTCATTCACTACTCTAAAAGTAACGAACCCAGCTCTAACACCTTTACTAACCACACTTTTGCCCAGTTTCCATGGATGTCCCCTAGTCCTCCCACAACCAGCCCTGTTCTCAAAAATATCTTCTGAATTAATTTTATAGAAACCCTTCAGTAATTTGAATGTCTCAATCATATCTCCCCTCCTCCGCCTATCAACCAATTTTTGCAACCCACAAATCCTCATCCTGTTCTCATACGGTTCATTCCACAGACCTGCTATCATCTTGGTCACTCGCCTCTGGATCCTCTCCACCTCCTCCCCATCAAGAAGAAACCTAGGTGACCAAATCTGAGCACAGTAGTCTAGATGGGGTCTTATCAAGGCTCGATACAGAGGAACAATAACCTGCTTGTCTCTGCATTCTTCAGCAACCAAGTGATTTGATGAGCTGATTTGGCCACTTTTGCAATGTGTCCCCTAAATTTCAATTCCTTATCTACCAACACTCCTAAATCTCGTGCCTCATCAATTTCCTGGAGCACGGTTCCACCAATGCAGTAAACTGCCGTCAATCTTTTCACCCCAAAATGCATAACCTTACATTTTGCCACATTAAACTGACATCCATTCTCCTTAGCCCAGACCTCCAATCTATCCAAATCATCCTGCAAAATTTTGACGTCATCTGCATTCACTATTGCCCTACCCAACTTCGCATCATCCGCAAACAAATGAACTGTTCCTCTCAGATCCTTTCCTATATCATTTATGAACAAATTAAACAGCAGTGGTCCAAGAACAGATCCTTGTGGCACACCACTAGTCACAGGCCGTCTTGTGGACTCTACTCCTGAGTAAACCACTCTCTGATATCTCTCCGTCAACCACCCTCCTATCCATCTCACCAACCCTATGTCCATTCCCATATGCTGCAATTTACTGATTAGAATTCCATGTGGTATCCTGTCAAAGGCCTTGGCAAGGTCCAGTAGAATCACCGTAAACCCATTACCCTTATCCAGTTCAGCCGTCACTGTGTTATAATACGTGAGCAAGTTACTGAGGCATGACCTACCCTTCACAAAACCATGCTGTCCTCGATACAGTATCCCATTTTCTTCTATCCAATCTTGTATTTTCCTCTTGACTATTTTCTCTAAGACCTTGATAATGATTCCTGTTATGCTGATTGGCCGGTAATTTTCAACAAATTACTTGTTGACAATGCACCATGTTTCCACATTTAGAGCATCCAAATGGCAGGTAATGTTTTTTCCACTCCATACAACAAGCATTATTCAACCATTAGATCAAGGTATAATTGCTACTTTTAAAAAATATTACATTAAGCACACTTTTCAATTTATATTGGATGAACTAGAAAATGAATCATTAACAGTAACTGACTTTTGGAAAAAATTTTCTATTTTGGACTGTTTAAATCATGTGGCATCTATGTTATCAGCTGAAATCATTACTTTGGCATTGCTTGTGGATAATGGCTTAAGTATTGATGATGTTATTGGATATCAATTAACTATAGATATCTTCAAAGATCCAGGAAATGATAGTGAAGTGGAAGAAAAACCTGTCCTCCCCCTCACTTCAAATATAATTCAAGAAGGTCTTGAACTATGCAGTAAATTGGAAAATCATTTTCTTGTTAATGACACAAATTCTGAACGAGCCTTTAAATTCCAACGTGAGCCGAAGAACTGTATTTCTGGATATCACAAGGTGTATTATAAAAAATTATTAAAATCTTCATCTCAAAGTTTAATTAATGATTACATTATCAGAAGAAAAGATTCAGCGCAGAACGAGAGTGAAGCTAATTCTGTTTGTGAAGAACCATTGCCTTTACGATACTGATCTGATGCGCTAACTATCTCTTCTGGTGATGAAAGTGATCTCGCAAACGTTGACGAATGTTGTCTAATAGCAACAATAATTCTGATGAAAAAATGTAAAAAAAAAATTGTTAACATTTCAGCAAAATTAAATGAATAAAGCTTTAAAATAAACTTAGGCATTCTTATTTTACTGAATTTTTATACTTTTTTTTTTATATATTTTTATACCATTTTAGGTTTATTTTAATTCATTGCTTCAGTTTTATGCGGTTTTAGAAAAGCATGGAATGTATCCCTAATTTTTCAACGTAAGGTAGGTCTTTTTTGTGCGAATTTTTATATGTGGTTTTCTATGGAACATATCTACCACATAAAACAAGATCCAACTGTACCTTGTTTAATCTTTTATCCAAGTGTAAGCAAACAAAGTTTGCACCTGAAGTATTTTCAGGACTGGGGTAAGTTTGCTATTTTCAGGTCCGCAAAGAAATATGCTTTGCATTATGGGATACTAAGGCTAAGGCAAGTGATGTGAAGTCATACACCTTTACCATGAGTTGCTCTAGTCCTGAAAATAGTTCAGGCACAAACTTGTTTGTTTACACTTGGATAAAAAGGATTAAACCAAGTATATAATTTCTTGGTATCTTTAATTTACTGGAAAAAGCTTTTGATAATGATGATGATAGTGCTAAATAGGAACTCGTATCACACACACACATGCACACAGTTCATCAAATCTACTAAACTCATTCACTGTTTTTCCATTCGTAGATAATGCATTTGACTTATCATCTACTGTCTATGCAAAAATAATAATAATAATAAATAACCTGCTGCTCATCTCCTCATACTCTTCTTATACATCTTCCAGGGATTACCTATTCTTCTATCCCTGTTTTCTTCATTCTATGAAAAATTTCTTTTGTATTGATCCAGTAATCTCCTCTTACCAACTTATGTATTTCAATTATATCTCCCTATCCCTCCTATTCTCAAGGCTCTGCAAATTGTATTTCCTCAATCTTTCTTCATACTCAACATTCCAGAGACTAGAAGCCACCATATTTAATCATTTCAGACCCCTTGAAAATCCAGTTAATAAAATCTGTGCACAATAATTCATATGCAGCCTTATCAAGGTCTTATAAAATGCTAGTATAATCTCTTTATTTCTACATGTCATTGTTCTTTACCTGATTGCCATAATACATTATGATGTCCTCAAAATTTTAGCTGTCTGCTAACTTTTAGGTCTCCTTGTCCACCTTTGTCCCTAGATCACTTATCTATCTTAAAGGAGATAGACTTGTGATATAGTCCATCTCCTCTAAGATATCTGTAATTGGTTGTGTACTCTGCAGCACATCTTTGCTTTCCTAATTCTAGAACATTACACTTTGCAACATTGAACTGCTAGCTTTACTCACTTGCCTGCACATAGTCTTTTCAAATCCTCCTGTAAAGCCTCAACATCTGCTCTATCCCTCATAAAATGGAAATTATAATGAATGAGTTTGTTAGAAATGGCAATTGCTGTATTGAGAGTTGAGTGTTGCTACAATACAATATCTTTTTTTAAGAATGAAAAACAATTTTAAGCAACAAAAATGATTTCTTTAGACTTAGTTTTGCTGCCTTAAATAAAGTTTTTTTTTTTTTTTTTTTTTTTTTAATTTCATTTTCTAATGAGTTATATGGCTCAAAACTGTTGTTAACAGCCTGGTGATTGTATCGTGTTCCACATGAAAACTCTACATGGTGCCCCTGGAAATCTTTCTATGAATACAAGGCGACGAATCCTTTCAACTAGATGGTTAGGTAAGCAAAAAACATTTTGATTTGCTTTTTAGCTAAATTGTTTTGCTACTGTAATACAAACTTTCTAATGGAGAACACATTTTTTAAAAATTAATTTTAACTGGATATTTTCTAGTTATGTAAACAAAATATTTTGATCCGGTAGATGTTTTTAATGCTTGAAGTGCAAGTTGTTTTATATTATTATTATTACTACGGGCAACTCCAAGGCGTCCTTAGACTCATCGAGGGCAGCCCTAAACATCATGTCTACAACTATTCAGCTTCCACACAGTATCTATCATACCTTGTCTTGAACCCACTCACAGTCATGGCACCCACAACAGACTCTGGCAACTTATTCCACTCATTCACCACTCTCCATGCAAAAAACCTAGTTCTAACACCTTTGCTAACCACACTCTTGCCCAGTTTCCATGGATGGCCCCTAGTCCTCCCACCACCAGACCTGTTCTGGTGGTGGGAGGACTAGGGGCCATCGTCAATCATATCACCCCTCTTCCCCCTATCAACTAATGTCTGCAACCCATAAATCTTCAACCTGTTCTCATAAGGTTCATTCCATAAACCTGCTATCATCTTGGTCACTCGCCTCTGGATCCTCTCTATCTCCTCCTCATCAAGAAGAAACCCTGGCACTCAGATCTGGGCACAGTAGTCAAAATGGGGTCTTATCAAGGCTCGATATAGAGGAACAATAACTTGCATGTCTCTGCTCGTCAAAGTATTCTTTAGTAACCAAGTGGTTTGACGAGCTGATGTAGCCACTTTTGCAATGTACCCCCTGAACTTCAACTCCCTATCCACCAACACCCCCAAATCCCTGTCTTCGTCAATCACCTGGAGTGCCGTTCCACCAATGTGGTATACTGCTGTTAATCTTTTCACCCCAAAATGCATAACCTTACGCTTTGCCACATTAAATTGATATCCATTCTCCTTAGCCCAATCTATCCAAATCATCTTGCAAAATTTTGACATCATGTGCATTCACTATTGCTCTACCCAACTTTGCATCATCATCATCAGCAAACAAATGAATAGTTCCTCTCAGATCCTTTCTGATATCATTAATAAACAAATTAAATAGTAGTGGTCCAAGAAGAGAACCTTGCAGCACACCACTAGTTACAGGCCGTCTATTTATTATTATAGTGGATTAGTGGCCGTTTGTTAGGCTGTTTATTATTATAGTGGATTAGTGGCAGCTTGCCTACTGTAGCTATAGTCCTCTCTTCCTATATTGCATTGCAAAACCTAGTAATATGTGTGGCTGGGTAGATAGCATAATCCACTGTTCAACTGGTAAGCCGTAAGTTTAAATCCTACAGTACATGGATGTTTGTGAATGTCATTAGGTAGAAAATTCTATCTAATGCAGTCATTTTCTACCTACTGTAGAAATGAAGAAAGTAGAGTCTATCTACATAAAGTAAGTAGAAAATGATTTCTATTTCATTATTGGTGACCTAAAACTCCAGAGCAAGGTTCTCAGATTACCTAACATTATCCTAACTACAGAATAAAATGTGATATGGGTTTCTAATCTTTCTTGAGTGGGATTAATATTAAAAATAACCAATTTCCAAAGCTGAAAAAGTTTCTCTTTTTTTTTTTTTAAGTTGTGGAATAACATATTCCATAAATGAAACAAAATTTGTGCTGAACTTGGGATTACATACACTAAAGCATAATTAGTATTATTATGTGACACCTCCAGGGAGTCCAAGGACTCATCGTGGGAGGGCATACTACTCCAGTTTGCTAAATACATCTCACTACTTAATTCTCCAACTACGACAATACTACCATCAACCATCCTCACCAACAACAGTATTTTTTGTCTGTAAATTGTGTGTGTTCTGAAGGCCGATTTGTCTGTACGTGGGATGAAAAACCCAAGTTTCCAGGAGAAAAAACCCTGCTACCACCATATGAGATTGGCTAACTCACCTTCAAAGAAAAAAGCCCATATAAGGATTCCCCTCGTCACGATGAGAATCGAACCCAGATCTTTTCCAATCGAAGAGCACAATGTTCTGCTATTCATTCAATTGCGCTATGGGAGCTACTAATTTGAGCTATATTTGTTGTAACCTGGCTAATTGTACTTTTGCTTTAATTTTTGCATTGGTACTGGGCCATGGTAAATAGTTTAAACCAAATATCCCAACTTATTGGAGTTGTACTTCTAGATCTGATACTTCAACTTCATTTGCAACAATACATTAATGCATTGAAAGCCAGCATTTCTCCTGTTCATTCAGGTGGTTAATACTGTTATGTTATTAAACTTAAATTTATGATACAGGATTGAAATTTACTGTACAGAATTCCAGATCTCTAATATTCGAATTTTTCTGTTCACCATAGCCAGTCAAAAAGCTCACATCTTATTGTCAAAACAGTTTCTTATTTTTAACTTTTTTTATATACTTTTTTTAAAGCTGTGTGTTAGGCATTGAGACAGTTAGTAAAAACTTCCTTACTGTTGCTATGTGCTAGCATGTCTTGTCTTTTATATAAACTCTAGTTTTATTACTTTTTTTTTATATCAGTTACACACACACAGATTGAAGGTTGCAAAACCTAAAAGTTAAGGAACATCACTACAGATGTTCCTTGACTTCTCTCTCTCTCGGATCTCCTCATGTCTGAGGACTCGTGACCTTCCTGATGATGCTTTGCCATTTCTTTCTCTCCTGTGCCTCTCTTATTGCTTGTTCTGGTTTAAGTTCAGTGATTCTTGATATTTGGTCAATCCATCTGTTGGGAGGGTTTTTTCTTTTCCCACACGGTTTACCTTGGATGATTGCTTTTTCTAGGCAGTTGCCTTCCCTTCTACAATATTTCGGACGTATGTGTATTCATTTTTGGATTATGTTTATCAGTCTTGTATGGATATTCAGTTCTTCTAGAATACTTTTGTTTGTTCTCTTTTCTGTCCAAGACACTCTTAACAATCTTCTCCAGCACCAGAGCTCGAACGCCCCAATTCTTCTGTCATCTTTTGTCATAGTCCAAGATTCAGAAGCATAGAGAAAGATTGAAAAAACTAAGGTTTCTACATGTTTAATTTTTGTCTTTTTGGAGATGTGCCTGTCTTTCCAGATCTTGGTTAAATCAGTCATTGCTTTTTTAGCTAGTGCTATTCTTCTTCTTAACTCTTTTTCACATCCATCTTTTTTTGTTATCATCACTCCAAGGTAGTTGAAATGGTTGACAATTTCAATTCCTTTTACATCTATCTCTTCTGCGTTGTTTAAAATCATTATTTTTATTTATCCTGATTTATTCTTGAACCATGGCTTAGGCTTTCCCATTCTAATTGATTCAGGATGGATTTTAATTCCTGTTCGCTTGTTGCTATTATCACTGTGTCATCTGCATATCATAGATTAGTGATTATTCAGCCACCTAATTTAATGCCTCCGTTCCACTTTTCTAGATATCTTTTCATTATAGTTTCGCTATAACGGTTGAATAGTAATGGTGAGAGTATGCATCCTTGTCTTGATACTTTTTCAAATTGGAATGCAGGGGACAGTGAGTTTTCAATTCTTACTGTTGCTTGATTTCCTTGATATAAATTCTTTATGAGGGTTGTTAGATGGTTTGGTATTACTGATTCTTGCATGATTTCCCATAAGATATCCCACCTCATGCAGTCAAAGGCCTTGTAGTAATCTACAAGGCTTAAGTTGAATTCCCTTGCTTTTTCAATTATTTATCTGATGCTAGATATATGATCTCTAGTCCCTCGACCTTTTCTGAATCCAGCTTGTTCTTCTGGGATCTGATGGTCTATAAAACTTTGTAATCTCTCCTTAATAATGTGTAGTAAAATCTTGTTGGTATGTAAGATAAGGTCAATGGTGCGGTAGTTTTCACAGTTGTTGTGATTGCCTTTTTTGTAGATTGGGATAATGGTGGAATTGGTCCAGTCATTTGGCCATCTTTCAGTCTTCCAGATTTTGTTGCATAAATTGTGTATCCAGTTGACTGCATTCTCTCCAAGGTTTTTCAACATTTCAGCTGGTATTGAATCAGGACCTGGGGCCTTGTTTTTTCTTTACCTTTGCAAGGAGTTGCCCGGTGTTGTACCACTTTACCCCAGTCCTGAAGATACTTTCAGGCACAAACTTTGTTTGCACACACTTGGATAAAGGATTAAACTAAATTTATTATAGTCTGACCAAGTGAAAAATAAACTTTCAACATCTTTCTCTAAATCCAAAGTAATTTAATAAAAAGGTGGCACACCATTTGGCAGCTCCTATAGGAGGAGATGACCTTGCTAATGCTTTTGCCTGGTATCTCCACTTGGGCCTGGCTCCCACTGAAGAGACTTCAATAAAGGTCTAAACTAGTCTGGGTAGTGGCCCTTCCCTTAATGCATAACATTATACTTATCCATAAGGAGATGTGTTTTGCATTATGGGAGATAGTGAGATAGGAGTGTTGGTAGCTTGCTCCACCTTTGCCAGGAGTCGCCCAGTGTTGTACCACTTTATCCCAGTCCTGAAGATACTTTCAGGCGCAAACTTTGTTTGCACACACTTGGATAAAGGATTAAACTAAATTTATTATAGTTTGACCAAGTGAAAAATAAACTTTCAACTTCTTTCTCCAAATCCAGAGTAATTTAATAAAAAGGTGGCACACCGTTTGGCAACTCTTATAGGTAGAGATGACCTTTCTAATGCTTCTGCCATGGTATCTCCACTTGGCCCTGGCTCCCACTGAAGAGACCTCAATAAAGGTCGAAACTAGTCTGGGTAGTGGCCCTTCCCTTAATGCATAACATTATACATATCCGCAAGGAGACGTGTTTTGCATTATGGGAGATACTGAGATACGAGTAATGTTAGCTTGCTTCACCTTTGCAATGAGTTGCCTGGTGTTGTGCCACTTTACCCCAGTCCTGAAGATACTTTCAGCCGCAAACTTTGTTTGCACACACTTGGATAAAGGATTAAACTAAATTTATTATTTTTGATTGCTTGTTCTACTTCACTTATGAGGATCTCCGGTTCTGTTTCCATGTTTTCCATAGCTCCTTCGTCTTCTTGTTGAATAGCTGGATCCTTGTAAAGCACGGTGTAATACTCTTTCCATCTTCTGGCTATGTCATTAGTGTTATTTAAGATCTTGTCATTTTCCTCTGCAATTATATTAAGTTTTGGTTTGAATTTTTTGGTTATATCCTTAACCTTCTTGAATAAATCTGCCGTTTCATTAGAATTGGAGTGTCTTTCTATTTCTTTACAGATATTTTTGAATATAGCTATTTTTATCTTTTTGACAAGATTTCTTAATAGCTTTATTCAGGTTCAGGTAATTTGGGTTTTGCCAGTTTGTTATTTTAATTTGTTTCGTTTTTTTCGATTAGTTCTAGGGTTTCTTTTATAATCCATGAACTACTATTCTTCTTTTTTATTGGGATGTGTTTGGCTGCAGATTTTGCAATGGTTTGTTTTAGGTGTGTCCAATATGATTCAATGCTTTGTTCCTGAGGTGTGCTTTTTTGTTTATTGAGCTCTGATTCAATGTCCAGTGTAAATTTGTTGCGTATTTGTGAAAAGTCATATCTTTTGTTGCTGTTATTCTTATTTGCTTTCAGATGGATCTTTAAATTAGAGATTAATAATAGATGGTCTGATCCACAATCTGCTCCTGGCAATGTTTTGGTGTTATTGATTAATGTCCTCCATCTTTTGTCAATTAAAATGTAATCAATTTGATTCTTACATCGACTCCTCTTGTGCTGCTTGTACATTGTGTTAGTGATTGCTAATTCTCTTTCAATGCAGAACTCCAATAGTTTTTCTCCTCGTTCGTTTCTAATTCCCAGTCTGTATTTTCCAATGATTCCATATAAGTGATCATCATGTGCATTGAATGACACCTTAGCATTGAAGTCTTCTAGAACAATTTTAATGTCCTGTCTTGATATTGTATCTATAGTTTCATTTAGGTCTTTGTAGAATTCTTCATTTACTTCATCTTCTGCATTCGATGTGGGTGCATAAACTTGAATCAGCATTGTTGGAATTGGGATGGTGTTTAATCTTACTGTTATGATTCTGTCACTGACTGGGTTTTATCCTTTTACTGTTTTACATCATCATCATCATCATCAAATTCCTGCCATGTACCCTCAAGGGGTGTACAGGATATGATAGTACTACATGAAAAAAAATTACATCATTACTAACTTCCTATCTACAATTTTCCTCCAAATCAGTCTGTTACTTGTCAAGACTCCAACATCATCAGATCTTATATTTCTATCGTCTAAGGCACTTTGTACCGTATCAATCCACCTATATCTTAGTCTTCCTCTGGGTCGTTTTGCTGCCAACCTGGCAGAGAACACTTGTTTTGCTAATCTTTCTTCACCCATTCTCTTTAAGTGACCATACCACCTGAGATTAGCTCTGCTAATACATTCCTGGATGCTGACAAAGTCAAGTTCTTTCCTAATATTCTCGTTTTTAATATGATATTGCCATTGATGCCATCTGTTCACACCTCTAATCTTTCTCAGGACTCTCATATCTGCGGTCTCTAGTCTTTGGTCAAGTGTTTTACTTCTGACACAGCTCTCAGATCCATAAGTTAAAACTGGTTTGGACATTGTCTTGAATACAGCTAATTTAGTGTTCCGACTAATTACTCTCTTATTCCATATGAATTTATTCAATTGACTTCCTATCATACCAGCTTTGTTGATTCTGTTGTCTATTTCTATATTTAATTTACCATCTTCACTAAAAATCATGCCTAAGTAGTTGAAATGTTTTACTTGTTCCACAGGTTCTCCATTCACAACACGGTTAACATTTTCAATGATTCTGCCTATTTTCATTGTCTTTGTCTTTTTATTGCTGACCTTCATACCATATCTATTACAACAGCTATTCAATTTAGTCAGAGAATCTTGCAGACTTGTAGCGGATTTATTTAGAAGTATAACATCATCCGCATAAAGCAAAGAGCTGACATTAACATCTCCAATTTTAATATCATGTTTAATACCACTTTCCTTCATGATGTGATCCATATAGATAATGAATAACAGAGGGGATAATGTACATCCTTGTCTCACACCAGATTTAACATTAAACCATCTTCCTGTGCTTCCTTCATTTCTAACTGCTGACTTACAACTCAAATAAAGACTAAGTATTGCTTGATATAATGCCCCATTGACACCATATAACTGCAGCGTATTGAATAGCTTCTATCTTGGCACCTTGTCATATGCCTTTTCCAAATCGACAAAACTTAAATACAGATCTTTGTTATATTCCCATGCTTTCTCGACTATTTGTCGTAAAGTGAAGATCTGATCCTGACAGCCTCTATTTGGCCTGAATCCAGCTTGTTCTTCACCAAGCTTTTCTTCCACAATTCTTCTCAACCGTTTCTCAAGTATACTTGCATAGATCTTGCCAGGAACACTTAGTAGGGAAATATCTCTGTAATTCTCACATTCAGTTTTATTTCCATTTTTTATATGGGTACTATGAGAGCTCTACTCCAATCATCGGGAATTCGTCCCTCTGTCCAGGCTTTCTGAACAATGCAGTGCAGCCACTGTAAGACTCTTATATCACCATACTTCGGCATTTCTGGTTGAATATCATCTACCCCTGCTGCCTTGCCACATTTCAAGCCTTTGATGGCTTTTTCTACTTCAAGTATGGATATGTATTATTGACTGCATGCCTGGTCAGTGTTTTTTACCACTGTGCTGTCATCACTGCTTGTTTCATTTAGCAGTTTTTCAAAGTAATTACTCCATACTTCAAGGATATCTTTTTCTCCCGTTTCATGTCACCTTTATCATCTCTAATTCCTTTTACAGCACTGTTTCCTCCATTCCTAAGCTTCTTCAACAACCTCCAGAATATTTTATCCCCTTCTTGATATTTATTTTCTATATTCTTGGCAAAGTCCTCCCATGACTTTTGTTTAGCTAGTTTTACACACTGTTTAGCTTTCTTACATTTGTCTCTGTATTCTCTAAGAGCACAAGCTGACTTATTTGACAGGAACTTTTGATATGCTTTCTTCTTTTCCTTCACTGCCTCTTTAACTTCCTGTGTCCACCAGGGAGTTCTGATTTTTTTATCCTTGCAGACAACCTCCCCACATGCCTCTCTGGCTGAATCAATCAATGTTTTCTTCAGAGTTTGCCACTGAGTCTCCAAGGTTTGATTCCTATTCTCAAACTCTTTCATTTTTCCTTCAATAATCTTTGTGTAATTTAGTCTACAGTTCGCATCTGAGAGCTGCTTAACTTTTATTCGCTTTAAAACTTTTTACATATCATTCTTTTCAATATGAAATTCAATTTTATCCTGCTCAAGACTAAATAGTGATCACTTCCAATTTCAAATCCTCTGTACACTCTGGTGTCCTGCACCAGGGAGAAAACATCACTGTCAACAATAACATAGTCAATGAGACTTTTCTTATTCCTTGCCTCTTCTCTCCATGTGAATTTGTGCACATTTTTATGTTGGAACATGGTGTTAGTAATAACCAGTCCATGTCCTCAGCAGAAATCCAACAAATAATTGCCAATATTATTAGCTTTGCTCTTTTCTCCAAATTTTCCCAAAATATTTTTGTATGTCTCACAATCATTTCCTACTCTGCTATTTAGATCCCCAACAAGGACCAACTTTTCCTTTTTCATTGTGTCAGTCGTTTTTTCTAAAGCCTCAAAAAATTTCTCCATTTCTACCTTAGTAGAACCTTCTGTGGGACCATAGGCACAAATAAGTCTCATTGTCCAGTTCCCCATTCTCATATTTGTCCACATTACTCTACTTGAGACTGGCTGCCATTCAAGAAGATTAGCCTCGTATTTTGTGTTGAATACTATGGCTACTCCTTCTTTTCCTTGATTGTCATTGCCTGAATATAACATTTTGTATTTATTGCTCAGAAAGATCTCAACAGTTTTTGTCTTTTTAGTTTCAGTCTCCCTATTATGTCGATCTAGTACTTATCCAATTCCTCAGCTAGCTCCATTTCCTTGCCTTTCAGGCTTCTTATGTTGATAGTACTGATCGTTAACTCTGGTTATGTTGAGTTGGGGTTTGTTTTCAAATTTGTTGCAGTAGCTGACTTTTCGCTGTTCTCCCTGGTTCCTTGGTGAAAACAACGGGGGCCTTGTTTAACCGGGCAATGCAACAGCCGGCATGAAATTTTGTCATGTCTTACCATCATTTTTTATTTTGGTTTAACCAATAAGAATACAATTTGGTCGGCTAAATCCCAAATTGCCAGCCCATCCTCGTTCGTTCACTATCCAAGTAGATACCCAACAGGGTGCACCACAAGAAGGTGAGGATTGGACATTAGGTCAGAAGCCCTGTTTGGTTCTCCACATTCCTTTAAAGGCTATGTGGAGGTCTCCTCTCAGTTATACAGCTTTGACCCTTAAGCACCCCCTTTACTGCTTTACTAATGTTTTTATTAATAATGATGGCAACTCCCTTTTCACTTATAGTCTGGACCAGAGAAAAACACCTTGTTTCCCTTATGTGTTGTAAAATGACCATGTTCTTTCCAGTGAGTTTCAGACAACCCTAAGATTGGTATCTTATTGTCTTCCATTGCATGCTGTATTATGTCTAGTTTCCCAGTTTGCAGGAATCCTCTGATGTTCCATGTTCCTATCTTGAAAGTCTTTCTGAGAGTTATTTTATGATGATCTGATTGATGATTTTTGTGACTAGGATTGTCTTCAGTCTTGTTGACATCATAGTTCCCCAGCCTAGTCAAATTTGGTCTTTGTTGCACCTTTCTTTCCCCTCCGTGCTTAGAGGTACCACCTTGGTGTGCCAGGCTGGCGGCTGCCCCTCTGTTATAAGTCTGTATCATCATGAAGGTTATGGGATAATAGTAGAGTGATTTTCCGTTGTCTTCTCTACTGTAGTATCCTGACCAGAGAGATGAACAGTTCGTCACGTAGCCCAAGGTTATCACGTTTGAGCTAAGTCAGGCCTCTGGATCTCCATCTCATATAGCATGTATACTACAAGAGGTTACAACTAGTAGCGCTGCTGCCCACTACTAGGTATGTTAATGGTTAGTTGGAAGAGGAGGAAACACCCCTAGCCCTCGAATACTCTAATAGCTTCAGGGAGAATGGAGGATCTCTTACTGGGGTTAGTAAGAGAGATAAGTGATAGATAGAAAGCTTAAAGTAAAGAACCCTCGTTAGGAGGAATGTTAGTATGAGGGTAGAAGCAATGAGTGAAAGAATAAGAGAAAAGTATGATCATAAGCTTGAAATAAATCATACTTAGCTCTGGGACCCCGGTTTAGCCATGCCCATGCCTGAAAGCTGCAAGCCCCATGACTTCACACATCAAGACTTTTTTCCACATGCCTAACGTAAACCCATCTTTCTCATATAAATCCTTTTGTCATCAAATTCACAACACTCTGAAAAGAATATACCTGATTGTAAGATGTGAGCAAAAAAACTGGTAATCAGGGAAAATATTATTATCGTTATTATTATTATTAGTAGTAGTATTAAAATTGGATCTCCATGGAGTGAAAAGACCCATAATAGGAAGTATTATGTTACACAAAAAGTTCTGTGTAACAATAATAAATGATAAATGTCAAAGTATTGTTACACACAAAGCCCATCAAACCATGCTTTAAACTCATCCGGTGTGCATTCAACACACTATCAGTTAATGCATTTCACTCACCAGTCACTCTCCATGCAAAGAACCTACTCCTTGTACCCTTGCTCACATCCTCCTTATAGTATCCAAGATGTCCTCCCTAGTTCCATCCCCTTCTCTCATTCTCTGAAAAATTTCTTCCACATTAATCTTGTAACAACATCTTACCAACTTAAACATCTCAGTCATATCCCTCCTCTCCTCTTCCAATTTATGAGGCTTTGCAGATTGCATTCCCTCAATCTGTGTTCATATCTCGCATTCCAAAGACCAATTACCACCTTAGTTAGTCTTCTCTGGATTAGTGGTGACTCGTCCATAAGGACTGCATTGAATGCAGCTCCAGTGTTCAGTATACTAGCCAGTACTACTTGCTAGTATACTCAATGCTGGAGCTGCATTCATTGCAGCTCTTATGGATGAGCCACCACTGCTCTGGACCTTTTCTAATATATCCTCATTACCATGAAAACCAGGGGACAAATCTTTGCAGAATAATCTATATGACACCTGATCAAGGCCTCATACAATAGAATCATAACCACTTTATTTCTACATATTAAGGTCTTCTGCATCATTGCCATAATCTGATGTGATGACTTCACAACTTGTGCAATGTGACCTCTGAACTTCAGTCAATTGTCTACCACCACTTTTGGGTCTCTTGTCTTCTCACCCTCCTTCGAAATTTTGGAGGTTGCAAATGTATACTTTGCATAAAAGAATGGGTTGCAAATGTATGCTTTGCAACCCATTATTGCCTACCAAATTTCAGAACCTTACACTCTGTTCAAGTCCTCCTGTAAGACCACAGCATCTGCTTCAGTCCTCATTGCTCTCCCCAGTTTTGTATAATCTGAAAACAGCTGTATATCTTCAATTAAACCTGTCCCATTATCATTAATATACAAGTTAAATAACAATGACCTCAAAACAGAACCCTGTGGCACACCACCCCACCACCACCATTGACGTTTCTCTTCTAGAATGCTGCACCCCATACACAACTTGCTGATACCTATCTGAGAGCCAATATACAACTCACTAATATATCATCCAATTCTATCTGCTCCAATTTAGTCAACGTGATACGACAACCTATCAAAAGCCTTTGAAAAATCTAAGTACACAATTGTATATGCATCTCCTTTGTCCAATACTTTTGTGACCTTGTTATGGTACATAAATAAGTCGGTAAAACATGACTTCCCTTTAACAAACCAAACAGAGAATATTACTGTTTTCAACCCACCTCTATATCCTATCTAACTACAACTCCAGATATACAGATAGGCCTATAATTTGTATCCCTTGCCTTATCACCACCTTTGTGAAGTGAAATAATTTTGCCTTCCTTCCACTCCTTTGGGAATTGTGCTGTTGCAAGACTCTTGTTAAACAGTAAGTCAAGGCTGATGCTAACTCCTTGGAACATCCCCTTAAGACATGTGGTGATGTCATCAAGTCTTATTGACATCAATATTACTTAACTCCTCATATACCTCTTGCTCTCTCTCAGCAGTGGGTCTTCTCTTATTTAATTCTCTACACTTGAACTTCTCCTGGTTTCACACATGATGAAACACCCTGATTAACTGGTCACTGAATACTTCAACTATATTTTCTGCAGTTACCAACTTACCACTTTCATCCATTAACATTATCTTGCCATAATCATTCTTCTTTCTACTTGCTGCATATCGAAAAAATTCCCTAGGGTTTTACTTGACCTGATTTGCTAATTTCTGTTTGTACGTACTATACTTTACTGTCCTTACCAATTGAATTATCCTCCTGGCCTGCTCTTTATACTCTTCATGTAACTGATTATTACAATTATTCTTCTTGTGCTGTTTCCAAAGCGTCTGCTTCTACTTTTTCTTCTTCCAGATTTCATGCTTAATGATGAGATAGGTGGATGAATGAGGAGTCATTCATCCACCTATCTTATTCAGCCTTTTGATCTTATACATTCACACGTTGATGTCGTTCAATATCTCTTTGTCTGTTCCCAAGCAGCATTTATTTCTTTTCTGTTCAATTCCTCATTACATGCTCCAAGCTATAATATAAGCTTCTCATAATCACCAGCCTTGTAATTCCACATACGAGGATGGTAAATGAAGTAGTGGCAGCATATGTACAAAATGTAAAATAGTTTATTTATTACTGCATTTTTGAAAATTATGGAGACAACTACCGTGTTTGAATAAAAACTTTAGTTTAATATAACTAAAATCTACAATTCGACGTTTCGACCTTTATGTCAAGGTCATCTTCTGGAGCGTACAAATATACACAAGAAACAAGCTATACTACAATCAAACTGGTTCGTTAAAGACACTGACCAACCGCTACCACAATTGTTGGCCTGACCTCTGTTGAAAAAAAAAAATAAAAATAAAAAATAAAATAAAATAAAAAATAAAAAATAAAAAATTATACATCAATGCTAGAGTCTTATTATTTGTGTTGTCTACTATATACATATATTAACATCTTTCCAGCCAGTTGGAGTGGAATGGTTTCTAATACTAGCGGATTGGCTAGAGTCCTAACATGTTTAATCTTTCATATTAGGTTGGCTGAATGTGTGCCATCCAAATCATTGGAATTTTCATACCATATTTGTTATTGATATTTGGGTGGTTTATCAGGATTTCGCAGGATTCCTTAAATTTTCTTTCATACCAGGTTTTTGTGCGGTGTAAGGAGCAGGTGCTTTTCCAGTTGATTTGGTGTAAGGTGTTAAGTGCGTGGTCTGAGAGGCCTGCTTCACCATAATGATTATATTTGATGTGTCTAATGTGTTCTTTCTTGCGTATAGGGATTGTCCGTCCCGTTTCACCTATGTACGGTAAGTTACAGGTGCAGCAGATGCAATAGACTCCAGGATGTGCTAATGGGAGGAGAGGATCCTTAGAGGAGCTGAATATGGTTTTAAGTTTAGTGGGTGGTTTAAAGGTGGCATTGAGGTTATAATGTTGTAGGATTCTGTTGATTTTTTCTGATAGCCCTTTAATGTATGGGATGGCTATGGTTTTACTGTAATCTAGATTTGTTTTTTGTTGTGGTTTTATAGAGTATTTTATTGACAGTATTTTTGTTATAGCCATTATTTATGAATGTGTCACTAATGATTTTTAGTTCTTGTTTCAGGGCTTGCTGGTTAGAGCAAATAATTGTGGCTCTGTTTTTAAGGGAGTTTATGACCATATTTTTGTGCTGGGTGGTGGTATGAATTCGCATGTATGTATTGGCCAGTGTGTGTCGGTTTTTGGTAGACCGTGAAGGATAGACTGCCTGAAGGAAGATGTGTAACTAGTGTGTCTAGGAACGGGAGCGAATTTTGGTTTTCGATTTCGATGGTAAATTATATGCATTCGTGTTGTTTGTTTAGGTGGCTGAGGAATGTGTTTAGCGTTTGTCGGCCGTGTGGCCAGATCGCGAACATGTCGTCGACGTATCTGAGTCAGACTGTCGGTCATAGCGTGGCGGAATCAAGAGCCCTTTGCTCAAAGGTTTCCATGTAGAAGTTAGCGATTGGGGGAGATAATGGTGAGCCCATGGCTGTACCTTCCTTTTGTAGGTAGAATTTGTTTTGCCACACGAAGTAATCGGACTTTAGTACGTGGGCAAATTAAAATCTCACCCTGCATGAAATGTACTGACCCATCTTGTGACAGTATGGTAGAACACTGTCACCACAGTATAATAAATTTAGTTTAATCCTTTATCCAAGTGTGAGCTAACAATGTTTATGCCTGAAAGTATCTTCAGGACTGGGGTAAGGTGGTACAACACCAGGGCAACTCCTTGCAAAGGTGGAGCAAGCTAACATCACTCCTATCTCACTATCTCCCATAATGCAAAACACATCTCCTTGCGGACTGTCACCACAGGCTTTTTTAAACCTACGATAACAGCTGCTTGCGGTGTTATCTCATGCAATCTAGACCTTGATCCAGGATTGTTGTTCTAATCTTAGAGCGTTGCACACTGAGATGTTGACTTTAACCACTTCTCCACACATGGATACTTGTTAGAATGGACTGTATCACCTTGTGTGCATGTACAGTACATACAACTAGCACCTCTATGATGGTGAGAGTGATCACTTCATGATCACTCTCACCAACTGAAGGGAAGTGTGATACTCCATTCACAGCCACATTCTCTAACAAAATAATCAAATCTAAAACTCATGTGAGCTCCTTTACATACTGCCTAAGATAATTGTCTCTCAAGAAATTCATTTTCCTTATTCCCAAATGCTATCTCTTCATTCCAATCTATATTGTCATAATAACTCTTCCTTTGATGACTAACCCATGTTGCTTATATGCTTCATCATTACCATCCATATTCCCCAGCCTACAGCATCATCCCACTAAATCTTTTCCTGTCAGCCTCCATCTCACACTACCTCAAAACCATTGCCACCATTTCCCTCTTCAATCTCTACCTTATGTGGACATAATTCCCCATGTGGGCATAATAAGGCAACTGCGCATATCTAAACTTACCATTATGTCAACCTTAAGTACAGTGAAATCTAATTTATTCCAAGTTCAATAAGTCAAGTTTTTAATGCATGGAGGGGATTTTACTAGTGTAATATTTTAGTAATTTAGGTAGCTTCTGGTTGAGACTCCTGCGATTAGAGTGTTTTGGAATTTTTTTATTTTTTTTAAAAACAAAAAAACAGTATATTGTTTATAAATTGTATTAGATGCAGTTTATATGGTTTCAATTAGATTTAGATTACGTTTGTGTTAGATATATAAGTTCTTCTGTATGATACATTTCATATCAATGTGAATTAGGAAACAATGCTGCTGAAGACCTCCTTCAGCAGCATTCTTTACTGAAAGTGAATGGTTAGTTTAAAAATGAGAATGGTGAGAGTATGAGTATCAGAAGTGTTGGTCAGATTAAAGTGAAATGAAAGTGATATGGTAGATTATTATTATTATTCAGGCCTCCATAGAGTCAAAAGACTCATCATGGGAGGGCCTTCCTAAGGAAACACAAAGTCTATCAAGACTCATCGAGGGAAGATCCCCCTTAAGAAACACAAAGTCCATCATACCACTCCTTAAACTCATTGACCGTTCTCACTCTCAATACTCCATCAGGCAATGCATTCCATGGTTCAACCACCCTCCATGCAAAGAAACCAATCCTCACCCTCTTGCTCACAGTTTCCTTTCGTAACTTTCAGGGATGGCCTCTTGTCATCACTCCTTCCCGCTGTTCAACCAAGCGAAAGAACTCCCCAGTGTCAACCCTGTAACCACCTCTCAACAGTTTAAAAGTCTCAATCATATCACCTCTCCTTCTTCTTTCCACCAAACTCTGCAATCCATATTCCCTCAGCCGATCCTCATAACTAACATTGTACAGTCCTGTAACCATCTTTGTTATCTGCCTTTGTACCCTTTCCACAGTTAATTTATCCCCTTCAAATCCTGGGACCAAATCTTTGAACAATAGTCTAAGTGTAGTCTGATCAGAGTCTTATACTACAGAATGATAACGCTTTTATCTCTGCTGGTCAGTGTCCTCATTACTGCAGCAATCCTCTGTGTTACCTTCACTACCTTTGCAATATGTCCCCTAAATTTCAGGTTTCTATCAATCATCAACCCCAGATCTCTTGTCTCTCCTACTTCCTCCATTATATTTGCCGGCAAAGGTTGGTCTATTGGTAGAGCCTCTGCTACTAATGGCTCAGTTAAGTAAGTTTGAGCGCGGTTAGTAGTTGGAAGGGGACCAATCGTTCGATGCTGTTGGCACACTCTCCCTCGATGAATCTTTGGACTCCCTGGAGGTGTCAAATAATAATAATAATAACTCCTCCCATAGCATACAGTGTCCCATCGATGTTTCCCAAACCTCAAGACCTTACATTTTGCTGCATCAAACTGACACCCCATTCATTTGCCCATCTATCTAGCTTATTCAAATCCTCTTGCAGGGCTGCCGCATCTGCACTATTACTTATAATCCTTCCCAGCTTCGCATCATCTGCAAACAAATCAATATCTCCTTGCAATCCACTGACAATATCATTGATATTGTCAGTGGTATTGACAATATCAATGATATTGTCAGTGGATAATATCATTGATAATATCATTGATATAAAGGTTAAACAATATATGTCCCAGTACTGAGCCCTGTGGAACCCCACTTGTAACCCTCTACTTCTTTGAAACTGCCCCACCATACACAACTCTCTGATGCCTATTGGACAGCCAATCCTGAATCCAGTTGACCAATCTGACATCCAGACCCATGTGCTGCAACTTAAATATCAGCTTATCATGTGGCACCCTGTCAAATGCCTTCGCTAAGTCTAAGAAAACGGCAGTATATGACTTTCCCTCATCTAATGCTCTTGTAACTTTATCATAAAAGGCTAGCATATTGCTAAAACAAGAGCACCCCTTCACAAATCCATGTTGACTCTCACAGATAATGCAGCAGGGAATAGGTGCAAAAATGTCAGTGATGGAGAGAGAGAGAGAGAGAGAGAGAGAGAGAAAGTAAAAGTGACAAACATAAGAATGATAGTATGCATAATATGAAGAATGAAATGTTGGTTAATATTAGAATGCAGAAAGGCAAATTGAAAGAGTTCATTGTCTTGGCAGGTATAAATGATTTGAAGGGAGACAAGTATAGTATGAGGGAGGACTGAAAGAATTACTGAATTAGCAAAAGAGAAGAATGAGAGAGTAAGATAGTCAATTGCCAGGGTATGATAGAGGTAAGTTCAGAAGAGAACCATGATTGCAAATGAGTCGATGCACAGCTTTGCAGGATGAATGATGTGCAGTTTTTGGATGTATGGAGTTAGTTCAATGGACTAACTCCATACATCCAAAAAGGATGTATGGAGTTAAGGGAACTTATACAAGGAAGAAAGTTTGCACTTAAATAGATTTGGTGTTCAAAGTCTGGAAAAAATACTTTTTTGAATGGAGTGAGATTGGAGCTTCAAAATCAACAAAAAACTAGAGCTATTGGAGAGGGGGTGAGGAAGCAGGCAATTAGTGATAAAAAAAATAAAGAATGCTTAAGATAGCACCATAGGTAACAAATCAGAAAGGGATACTTAATATAAAGTGTAAAGAGACTGCTGCACTTTATGTGATAATGCAGTAGCATTCAGAAAAAGGAGGAGTTTTGAGCATTCTTCTTAGCTGAAAGTTATTGGTATTAGTTGAGTGGCATAGTATTTTCAGTTAGAATAGAGAGAAAAAGATGAGGTGGGGCTGGGCAGATATATATTACTAATGATAGCTGATGAACTACAGTCAAAAAGAGTATAGGCCAGGGGATGTAAATGATGATGTTGATAGTATTCAACATCATCATTGATGTTGAATGTTGAAAGTTGATGGCAAATAAGTTCAGTTAGCAGAGGATAATAATTAGGGATTTTAACAATGGGAATATATATTAGGAGAAATAGACACACAGGCAGAAAATGGAATTTATGAATTACTAAGGAGTAATTACCTGAGGCAACATGTGATGGAAGGTACCAATGGTTTGAGAATGTTAGATCTGGAAAATGCATTAGAGCATTTGTCTGTAATCCAAGATGATCACATTTCCACCAATTGGTGAGAATGATCATGCAGTCTTAACCTGGGAGGTGGCTAAATATGTGTAATTTTCAGTTAAGAAGTAGTATATATATGGAATTACAGAGCTGATAATTGTGATAATTTACAGTGGCTCGTTGGTCTAGGATGTTTCTCAAACTTCAGATATCCGCTTACCCCTTCTTAAATTTTCATTATTACCAAGTACTCCATTATCAAAATAATAATAATAAATAAATAAAGTATGTTTCATTGTAAATGTCTATTTTATTTGAATTTATATGTTAATGTATACAAAAAATATGATTTATTTTTAATAGAACAAAATTTGGAATAGGTTACTCTTAATTTCCGGTGCATGAAAATCCACATTTTCAAGTAATTCATATCATACTTACGAAGATTTTTCATCTTCTTCTTAGTTGGTTATCTAGAGATGTCAGACGACACACCCTTATCAATTTCATTTGATCCAGATACAATATCAACATTTTCTTGTTGCTTACAGCTACTTGTATCTGCTATATTGCTCTCTTTTGTGCATTTTATAAATCCAGTCTTTAACTAATGATCCATACTTAAGAATTTGAAAGCTAAAAAACTTACCGTATTTACTCGAATATAACTCGCACTTTTTTCCCCAAATTAAAAAAGCTAAAAAATCGTCGTGCAAGATATATGCAGGGATTTTCGGAAACTAAAGTTTTCAGAAAAGAACTGAAAATGGTGTGACTTACCAAGAAGCTCCTATTCGCTATCACTACTTTTGGCATCGAGAACAGTTTCCTTGTTGGCATCGTCAAAGTCATCTACCAAAATAGCTTCATCTTCTTTTCCATTATTTCAAGCAAAAATTATCAGTAATTTACAAGACTTGAGATACGTAATGAACAATCCTTCACAAATGACTAATGAGAAATAAAATTCTGATGAATCCCAATGGTGGTGTGGTAACTGAAGCAGACAAAAAGAGTTGAATTAACTGAGTGATCAGTTTGCAAGAGTATATCATCCAGCTAGGAAAAATTGCAGTAACAAAAGTGACAAGGTCTGATGTGGAAATAGAGTTAGATGAACTGGATGTACATGGGATATTACAGAACCTTGATTTGAATATAGGTATCGGATTAGACAGTATATGAGCCTGTGTATTATGAGAATATGCTAGGGAATTGGCAGTGCCTTTGACCAGATTCTTTAATTGTCTCATTTCTGGATGGATTGCAAGGGTGGAAAGAGGGGAAGATAGTTCCTTTGCATAAAGAAGATTTCAAGACTGAGGTAGCAGATTATTGAACGATGATCATCTCAGGAATAGTAGTCAAGGTAATGAAGAAGTTGGTTAAAGGAAAAATCCAGCAATGAGTGGATAGGAATGCGATACTTGGGGTGGCAACATTGTTTTGTGAAAGGTTGGTGATGCCTTGGTAACGTACTCATTTTTTATAATAAAGTGACAGCAGAGGTGAATAAGGGTAACGCCTACGCAGTAATACTTCTGGACTTTTCAAAGGCATTTGATGGCATTTTGCATGGAATTCTATTATTACATGAACTGCAACAAATGGGAATGGATATAAAGTTTTTCAGAAGTAGAGTCCATGTAAAGGCATGCGACTAGCAGTGTGCCCAGAGCCATACACTTTGGTCACTGCTATTCAGTTTGTATATTAACAATATAGGAAATAATTCAGTTATTGGGTAGACAATAGTTAATGAAATATAATGTAAAAATCTTGCAGACTGATTTAAATAAACTAGCTATATGAGCAAAGGACAATGGTTGTGAGTTTAATGTAGCAAAGTGCATTTTGCTATAGTGTTAGGCATTTTGGGACTAAAAGATTACTTGTATTATAATGATGAAAGTACTCCAGGAAATTGATGAAGCTAGGGATTTGAGGGTATTGGTAAATAGAAGGATTGAAGTTCAGAGGGCAGATTGCAAAGTGGCTGAAATGGCTCATAAGCTTACCTGGTTATTGCAGAAAACCCTGACAAGAGAGATAAAGATGTTTACCTCTTTATAAAGCCCCATCTGTATAGTCTGATCACCTGGGGATGAGAAAGAGGTGGAGAGGATCCAGAGGCAAGGGACCAAGATGACAAGTCTTCATGACCAAGGTGACATGTCTATGGAGTGCTAATTATGAGGATAAATTGATGATTTGTGGATTACAAAAATTGATTAGCAAGCAATTGGTTGATTACAAATTTGTGATGGCTGTTGAGAGTGTTGAAGCAGTATGGTTTCTATCTAATGCTATGAATGTCCAAGTGATGAAATCAATCAAATGCAGGTAAATGGTGGGAGTGACTATAACATTCTTAACTATGACTCTTTCTCTTTAACAGAGACACTTTATTTGCTCCATTAGTGTCAGGGCCATCACAACTGCAGTTGTCCTCAGTGTTCACTGCACTGCATAACATCCAGGTGCACCCAACATGTGGAGTGCTGAAGAGGAACAAGTCACTGCCTGATATGAGTCCCTCCTCTCATCAAGGAGTTCACAACCTCAATGAAGCCCTTGTCAGACTGATGCCTGGTAGATGTTTTGTTCTATTAAGAGACACAGAAAGCAAGCTACATACAGATGCATACTGGAGGAACTTCAAGCATCCTCTTATCAGAAGCAGGAGCCAAAGATAGGTAATATCTCCATACCTCCTATCCAGCACAAGTAATACATCAGTCCTCCAGCTATCTTTATCAGCATCCTCCAATGACAGATTTCCAGGAGTAGTCTCTAGTCACTCCTCTGTGATCCATGCTGGACCAGTCTCCTCTTATAGCCTACAACCACAGCCACCTAAAGAAGATTACCCATAACTGCCTCCAGAACAAGCTATCACAGCTTCCCTTAACTTCTACCTCTTCTTAGAGTTCTTGGGATGCTGTAGGTAGACATATTGTTACCCCCATCCCATTCAGTGACTTAGGAGATCTTTGCAGGAGCAATGGCTGTTGTTACCAACTGAGCTCCTAGATACCATTATAAAGTATGAGACATCATTGTGAGCACTGTATTGCTGTGAGGAGAGACAACATTCCTTATTGAGGCACTTTGACAATCTTATTTTGGTCATGTTTAGTTAGGCTAGAAAACGTTTTTTAAATTTAAGTATAGTGTGGCTTTTTGTCTCAAATTGTGCTGCAGTTGTGCATTGGTTAGATACAAGTGTCCTTCAGTGGTGTTATTGTTTGAAACTGTGTTGTATATATTGTGTTTTCGGTGCCGTTTGTTTCACTACTTCAACGTGTAAAGGTGGTGTCGAACAAGAAACGTATGTCAGCGGTGCGCAGGACTTCTACTTCTACACGAAAGGCTGGCTCAGCATTAGATTTTTCACAATGGATGCGTTGCGGAAACTGCTACATGTATGCGCCGAAGAATGTGAAGGATCTGTGGTCGGTCTGGCTGAATGAGAAGAACGAAAATGTTGACATATGTGAGAAGTGTCAGGATAGGCTGGAGCGTTTAGGAATGGAAGATGACATCGGGACCGTAGCGGAAGAACTTCGGCGGGAGTTCATGAAAATGAAAAATGACCATCTTCTGCATGAAGAATTGGAAGTGCTCAGTAAGGAGATACTGGAAGTTAAAACTGAGTTTAATGTGTAAAACAGAGAAATTAGGACTATAGAGATTACTTTAGAACAGGATTATGTATGGGTGAGTCTTTGGTGAATGGTGAAGTAATAAATAGTATGGGAGTGATTGGAAGTCAACACAATAAAACCACAAGAGGTCTAAAAGAAACTAGATGTCGTGAGAGTGGGGAAGGGGGGGGGGTAAGTAAAAGAGCATTGAGTAAAGAAACTGGGAGAGTCATGCTGAATAGCGTAGAAAATAAGTCCATGAGTGATGCTTGTGTGGACTTGAATGAAGTTAAGAGTGGTAAGATATATGGTGATTCTCTGATTAAGGATATGGAGAGCGGTATGCCTGAGGAGTGGGACAATAGAAAGAGTGACTTTAGCAAAAAAATAGAGGGCATGATGCAGACAAGATGATAGTTATGGTAGGTACAAATGACCTGAGTGGTGGTATAAATCGGGTAGCAAAAGATTTAAGAACATTGTTAGATGTTGTGAAGAGGAATAGTGTCAATGGGAGGATAGTCTGTGTGCTGCCTCGTTTTGACAATTATGAGTGCAAGAATGTTCAAAAAAGAGGTCTGGAATTTGTTGATGTCTGGAGTGTGTTTGAAGGAAAAAGACAGTTGTATGCTAGAGATGGGCTGCATCTGAACATGGAAGGACATAAGCTATTGAAGAATTACTGTTTTCTGAACAAGTTGAAGTAAT
This sequence comes from Typopeltis vanoorti, assembly GCF_054136105.1. Taxonomy (NCBI): domain Eukaryota; kingdom Metazoa; phylum Arthropoda; class Arachnida; order Uropygi; family Thelyphonidae; genus Typopeltis; species Typopeltis vanoorti. Next base: position 93,941,660 of record NC_143561.1, on the reverse strand, counting down.
TGGGCAGGAACTAATATTGAAAAGGTTGAGTGTAAGAGAGAGAGAGAGAAACTTTAGCAGTGATTGTATATTTATTGATCCTTATTCGCAGAATAAATTGCAGAAGAGAGGGGATAAAAATTGGCATGGGACTACTGAAATTAGTGACCTTGTATATCAGTTCTAAAGCCGGTACAAGAACTAGAGGGAATCTGCAATTTTTGTACACCAATGCAAGAAACATTCGAAATAAGAATTTTTGGTATTAGTCAGTGCAATCTCACCAAAAGTTGTAGGCATTAGTGAAACTTGGCTATCAGTAGAAGATGTGGTCACTGGAATTGAATGTGATGGGTACAGTGTTTTCAGGGAGGATAGAGAAGATAGAACTGGGGGAGGAGTACTGTTGATGATAGCTGATGTGTTGCAGCCAAAGAAAGTAGTATATCAAGATGATAGACATGTGAATGAGAGTTCATTTGAGGCAGTCTGGTGTGAAATAGTGACCAACACAACCAAATATACAGTTGGATGCTGCTATAGGGCAGGGGGGTACATGGGGAAATATTGAATTCATGCATCATCAAATTAGTGCAATGAGTGCAGGTTTAGTGATTATTGTGGGGGATTTTAATTATGGTGATATCAGTTGGAAGGAGGAAATATCACGTAGCAAAAAGGAAATGGAGTTCATTCATCTTCTACGAGATAATTACTTGAAACAGCACATAACTGAAGGGCATGTGGTGTGAGAGTGTTGGACCTGGTTATTATTTCAGAGGATATATAAGAGGATATATATGCATAAGTAAGGTGCCCTCATTAACTCCAATTGGTGAATGCGATCATGTGGTATTGACTTGGGAGGTTGCAATATCTGTGGAATTTTCTGTTAAGAAGGGGTATATACGGAACTACATGTTAGGCAATTATAACAAGCTTCGGAGTGAGCTTGCAGCCATCCCATGGAAGAACATATTGCAGGGGAAAGATGTTAGCAGTGCATGGGATAAAATCAGCGGGTATCTGAGGAAAGCAATATCGGATTGTGTCCCTATGGTCAGGAAGACAAACAAGGTAGGCATTAGATGGATGAGCAATAGTATCAATCTTGATCTGCAAAAAAAGAAAATGTTATGGAGAATGTACAAGGAGAAATGCGATCAGTACACCCATGAACAGTACAAGGCTCAAGCTAGGAAGGTTATCAGCATGGTAAGAAAAGCTAAATCAAATTATGAGAAGACCTTAGTCAATGAGATCAAGGGTAATCCCAAAGAGTTCTTCCGCTATGTGGCAAGTAAAAGGAAGAATGACTTCCTTTTACTTGTTAAGATAACTTTAGTGGGTGCTGATGGTATTGAGGTGACAAAATCAGATGTAATAGTCAAGTTACTGAGTGATCACTTTTCAAAAGTCTATCACCCAAGTGAGGATATCTCTGTACCTGTAGCAATAACTAATGTGAGAATTGAAGTTTAGAAATCAGAGGTATTTAATATATTGCAAAATTTAAATGCAAACACTGCTGTAGGTTTAGATGGAATATCAGCTCAGGTGTTGCGTGAATGTGCAAAGGAATTGTCAACCCCTCTTACTTCGATATTTAACTTAAGTTTGAACTTTGGTATGGTCCCTAGGGAGTGGAAGTTAGGCAAAGTGGTTCCTTTACATAAAGGTGGCTCTAAAACTGCGGTGGTTAATTACAGACCAATCACCATCTCAGGAGTAATGGTAAAAGTACTGGAAAAGTGTTAAAGACAAAATTCAAGAATGGATGGATCAGGATATGATACTCTATAGAGGCCAACATGATTTTGTTAAAGGTAGATTCTGCCTTAGCAATCTATTAACTTTTTATAATAGAATGACATCTGAGTTGGACAAAGGAACTGGCTACACAGTGATACTTCTGGATTTTCTAAGGCATTTGACAGGATACCCCCATGGAACACTGTTATGCAAATTGGAGCAGATGGGAATGGATACTAAATTTGTGATATGGATAGGAGAATGGCTCAGGGAGAGATACCAGAATGTGGTGTATGGAGGAACCGAGTCCAGGACGAGGCAGGTGACCAGTGGTGTGCCTCAGGGCTCTGTGCTTGAGCCATTGTTGTTTAATTTGTATATAAATAATATAGGAAATGGCTTAAAGGGAGATATTCAGTTGTTTGCTGATGATGCAAAGTTAGGTAGCGTAATAAAATATCAAGCCAATGTTGAAAGTTTGCAGGATGATTTAAATAAGCTGGTAGAATGGACAAAAGGTAATGGATGTCAGTTCAATGTGGAAAAGGGTAAAGTTATGCATTTTGGGATTAAAAGATTACCAGCTGTGTACTACATTGATGGAACAGTACTCCAAGAGATTGATGAGGCTAGGGACTTAGGAATATTGGTAGATAGGGAGATGAAGTTCAGAGGACACATTGCTAAGGTGTCCAAGATTGTACATAGGATTACTTGGTTGTTGAGGAACACACTGACATCCAGAGATAAAGAGGTTATGATTCCCCTTTATAAAGCATTGATACTTCCACATTTGGATTACTGTGCTCATGTCTGGTGTAAGGACTTTTGTAACGAAGGCTTGCGAGTTCTCTTCAAACTGTGTACTGGCGGCGAGGAGGCGTGACTGACGTCATTTGTTTTCGCAGAGGGAGCGTCGGCGAGAAGAAAAACATTTTAGTTTTAGTTTTGGTTTTGAGTAAGAAGAGTGTGGTGTGTGCACGCTCTGTATGGATGGCGACATTTAGTTGTGAATGTATGTGTTTTTGTTTATTATTATCCATTTGTGGTGTGCTGCTATGTGTTTCATGTCAATAAAGGTTTAGCAGTTAATCTCAGCGAGCATTCATTCTGCGTAATGATCAGCACTTTCACCAGCTTTACCACTCACCACGAGTCCGAGTTTTACTTCTGGTCACCTGAATTCCTTGGAGATGAGGAGGCTGTGGAGAGGGTTCAGAGAAGAGTGACTAAGTTGGTGAGTGATGTAAAAAATGCTCCCTACATTAATAGATTGAGAGCTTGTGGATTGCAGAGGTTGGTTGATAGGCGGAGAAGAGGGGATATGATAGAAACATTTAAATTATTGAAAGGTTTTTATAGGATTGATGCAGGGGAAATGTTTCAGCTGTGTGATAGTGATGGAAGAACAAGAGGTCATCCCTGGAAATTAAAGAAGAGTGTGGTTAACAAGGGTGTGAGAACAAAGTTTTTTGCCTGGAGGGTGATGAATGAGTGGAATTCATTGCCTGACTTAGTTGTGAGTTCTTCGTCTGTAAAATGAATTCAAGAAGAGATATGACAGATATTGTTTTGCTAGTTTGGGTCTCCCGTGATGAGTCTACTGACTCCATGGAAATACCTATAATAATAATATCCATATATACAATTTTTGTAGATGTTTTTTTCACATCTCATATAATACTACTTTTGCAAATTTTGCATAAAAATGCATCATATAGTTTTTGAATTATCGTGATTTTTCTCTTTGTTCCTTAATTTATAGAATTAAGTGTAGTATTGTCTGCTTAATCCTATTAAACTATATTTTATGAAAATTAATAATAAAATGATTCACCTATCTAATTTAATAATGTATTATATTCCAAACCATAAATATTATTTTCTGAAATATTGATGTATGTATGTTGTAATTAATTTATTAAATGACACCAGACTGGAAACAAGACATGATTCTTCTTCCTTTCAGGAGATGATGCTGTTATAGTTACTAGACCATGGCAACTATCTCCACCTTTTCTTGGAGGACTGCAGCCAGGAGATCGTGCTGTATCTAAAGAATTTCCATGTTTATGGAAGAGAGGCATGCCTATGAAATCATCTAACCAGCTATCATAAATATAATAAAAATTAGAATAAATGAAAAAAGTTTGAAAAGTTATTAACAAAAAAGCATTTTTATTGAAATTAGTAACATAATAGTAATATAATAAAAATATTTGTAAACAATGTTAATTGTATCTACATATAACAATTGTATTAGTCATTACCTGAATTGTATTAGTCATCATATATGTTCATCTAAATAAAAATGCATAAATATTGACTCTAGATAATATATTTATATATTTTCATATCTAGAAGTCATTTACATATCTGGTTGAGAAGATATGAAAAAATCACTGGTGCAAGTGAATAGGAAAAGCAAGAGAGTAAGGTTTATGTCTGTTACCACAATATGATAGAGACAAGTTGAGAGGAATGGTCATAATTGTGAATGAGACAATGTGCAAGTTGTGCAAGAAGAACAGTGTGGAGTGAGTTCAATGGACAAAACAACTTATATAAGGAAGACAGTTTACATTTGAATAGATTTGAAGTTAAGTATCTTGAGAAAAGGATATTATTCAGTGAGAGTCTGGAAATACAGAGTTAGGGAAACTAACATTTAAAAGGGAAGCAAGTGATTGTAAATCAGAAATGTAGAGGTGAGTGAATGGGAGACTGCTCACTCAATGCCAAATGTAGCTCTCCAGGTTTTTAACTTTAGTGAGATACTCAATCCTAGGTGTGAAAGAAGTTGTGGGATGAAGGTGGTGTTGCAGTTTATGTACACTAATACCAGCAGTATTTGGAATAAGGGAGGTGAGTTTTTTTGGCATTGGTTAGTTTAACTTGATCAAGAGTTACAATAGTCCCCCACCCTTATCCACGAGGGATACATTCCAAGACCCCCCCCCCCCATGGATAGTACCAAACCCTATATATATACTATGTTTTTTCCTATGATAGAGTTTAACTTATAAATTAGGTACAGTAACAGATTAGCAGCAATAACTAATAATAAAATAGAACAATTATAACAACATACTGTAAGTTTCCTGAATCTTAGCAACTTCAGCATATGTTTTTTTTATTATTATTTATTTATTAATTTATTATTTTATGAAATTGAGAACTTTCACCTTTTCACTTAAAAGGAAACACTTTACTTGTTTCTCTCTGGCATATCTGAATTGCCAGCATCACCACTCTTGCACTTTGGGCCCATTATTAATAAAATAAGGGCAACTTGAACACAAGCACTGCTATACCACGACAGTTGATCTAATAACCAAGAACTACTCAGAATGGCATGCAATTTAAAACTTATGAATTGTTTATTTCTGAAATTTTCAATTTAATATTTTTAGACCAAGATAACTGCAGATAACTGAAACCATGGAAAGTGAACCCGTGGATAAGGGGGTGGCCTTATTTGAATGCAAGCTAGCCTCCATTTGAATGCAACTAGCCTCAAATGGAGGCTAGTTACCCACTAGTCTTCAAACATTAGTTAAGGGTAAGTAGCCTTGCTACTCTCTCTGGGGAATAAAAGACATTAGTGAATTTTTTTTGTTCATTTTAATATTATACATTTTCTAAAACCTGAGGGTATATATATTTTAAACCCAGTGTCAATAACATTTTTCCTAACAAAGAGATAATGACATATTAGAAATACTGCTGATTTGCCTAATCTTTTTCCCACAGTTATCATAAGATAATAATAATAATAATCTGGGATTACATGTCCTTGAGGTCCCACAACCTGTCTCCCAATTGATGTTTCTTAACTATAATGTAGTATAAGCTGGTTAATCGTATGCCTAAATATATATTTTGTGTGAGCTATCGGCGGTTTATCTGATTGTGTTTGGTTGAACAGGAAGGAGTCATGACAAGAGGCCATCCCTGGAAGTTACTAAAGGAAACTGTGAGGAAGAGGATGAGGATTAGTTTCTTTGCATGGAGGGTGGTTGAACCATGGAATTCATCGCCTGATGGAGTGGTGAGAGCGAGAACGGTCAGCGAGTTTAAGGAGTGGTATGATAGACTTTGTGTTTCTTGGGGGGGGGGGGGACCTCTCCTCGACGAGTCTTGATAGACTTTGTGTTTCTTAGGAAGGACCTCCCATGATGAGTCTTTTGACTCCATGGAGGCCTGAATAATAATAATAATAATAAAAAGACCAACTGAGCTACTGTGGCTCTTGCATAAGGAAATTATCAAAATTTATATAATACACTTCACATGACAAGGTTTTTTTTGTAATTAGCTGAGAATACAATTTTTCCTCATTCTAAGTGTACCTATATTTAAATTTTTTTTTCATGTATACAAGTAATTTTGTTTGATCAATCAGCAGTTTGGATTAAGGCATATTAGCACTATGCACAGATGGCTAATTGGTGTGTTCCCCCCCGCCCACACACACACACACAAAATAAATAAATAAATAAAATCCTAATTTTTTTCTTAAAAAAGCATTTCTTTTACGAAATCTTAAATTAATGATACTTTTTTATTTATTTATTTACATAAAAGGTTTCTTTTCTTTTCTTTCTTTTTTTTTTTTCCAATTTACCATGTGAAAAGTATCAAAGAATTCTGAAAAATTCAATTTTTGGAGTGATGTTTGGCTGGTTATTACACTCTTAATAAAGCACCTAATAATCAGCGAGTTTACTTTATCCTATTTGTTAAAAGTTTTTTCACTTGGTTATACTATAAATTAAAGATGCCAAGAAATTAAATTCTTGGGATGATCTTTTATCCAAGTGTAAGCAAACAAAGCTTGTACATGAAAGTCACTTCACGACTGGGCTACTTGTATATAGAAGCTAATAATTTCACATCAATTGCCTTAGTATCCCATAATGTGATGCACATATCCTTGCATACAAGCCTCTGTATACAAGTAGCCCAGCATAAAGTAACTTCACATGCAAACTTTGTTTGCTTACACTTGGATAAAAGATGAATCCAAGAATTTAATTTCTTTGCAACTTTAATTTACTTTATCTTAAGAATAATAACTGCTCTTTTCAGCACTTTTTTCCAATTTAGAACTGAAAAACTTCTCTTAGCTGTACAGTTAAAGTAGAAAATAAGGTGAAGAGGCTCTAATTTCTTCCATCTCACAGTCAGTATCCTATGTCTGTAGAACTGTGTGTGTATGTGTGTGTGTGTTTTCAGGATTGATTGCCTGTATTAAGAGATGAAAATCCTGATTTTCTAGGAGAAAAAAAATGTCCACCTCCGTATGATAGCGGCTAACTCACCAGACTGAAAATGTCTGATAAAAAAGGGATTTGAACTTGGGTTTTTCCAGCCAATGGGCTCATCTATACCAACTGAGCAACAAAGACTCCATGAAGTAAAAACTCCAGAAAGCAATTTTCACCCATTCTTAATCTAAATAGTTGTTTCTCTGTAACCTATAAACAGATAGATTTTTAATAAATTTACTAAATTGTTCATAATGTATTTTCAAAGTAGTAAGTGATGAGAAACTATGATGATGCAGTCATTAATCTCTTTCCCAAAGGTTCATGAAGACAGGAGTGATTCCCCCCCCCCCCCCTTTAATGAATTGGATGTATGTCCTCACAGTTTAGCATAGCCATGTAGACATGATCAAAGTTTATTCAGATAGATTCTGAATAAACCACTTCCAGCAGTACATCCTTGGTGAAATATTGATATAGTGTATTGCTCCTGATGTTTTATTGTCTTTTTTTATTGGAAATCCAATGTGTTCTATTTTGATTCACTATCTAGGAATTAGTTCTAGTGATCTCCAAGTCATTCATAAATCACTTGATCAAAGGATAGTCATATTTTCATTACAAAAGACTCCATCACTGTTGAATAGAGTGATATCAATGATATACCCGAATAGCAGCTGCATGGTTGCTTAGAAAATTATTGAACTCTTCAGAGGTTCTGACATTTAAACCTATCACCACGAGCCCCATGTGGCAAATAGACCAAGGGTTTGGGGCAAATTGGTATTTCTAGATTTTTAAATATTCTTGCGTAAATATATATATATATATATATATAAATATATATACATATATATATTTTTTTTATTTTTATTTATTTATTTTTTAAAAGTAAACTTTTACATAAGAAAATTAACTTCAATTTCCTGTATTTTGGATGAAAATACAAAGAACAGAATTATGATGTGTGTTATCGAATTCCATGCTGAATTTCAATCTTCTGATTTCAAGGAAACCAGGCCAATAATCATATTAATGACAATAAGTGTTGTTAAGCATATGTATGATTTTTTTTATTAAAAAACAAAGAGAGAGTAAAATATTGTGATTTAAAATACACGTAGATTTCATATTTAGTATTAGTATTATTATTATTCAGGCCTCCATGGAGTCAAAAGACTCATTGTGGGAGGTCCTTTCTAAGTAACACAAGTCTATCAAGACTCATCCAGGGAGGTCCCTCCTAGGAAACACAAAGTCTATCATACCAGTCCATAAATGCATTGACCGTTCTCGCTCTCACCACTCCATCAAGCAATGCATTCCATGGTTCAACCACCCTCCATGCAAAGAAACCACTCCTCACCCTCTTTCTCACAGTTTCCTTTCGTAACTTCCAGGGGTGGCCCCTTGTCACTGTTCAACCAAGTGAAAGAACTCCCCATTGTCGACCCTGTAACCACCTCTCAACAGTTTAAAAGTCTCAATCATATCACCTCTCCTTCTATCCACCAAACTCTGCAGTTAACACTCCCTCAGCCGATCATCATAACTAACATTGTACAGTCCTGACACCATCTTTGTTATCTGCCTTTGTACCCTTTCCACAGGGTACAAAGACGGTTAATTGTCCCCTTCAAATCCTGGGGACCAGATCTGAGAAAAATAGTCTAAGTGTGGTCTGATCAGAGTGTTATACAACGGAATGATAACCATTTTATCTCTGCAGGTCAGTGTCCTTCTCATTATTGCAGCAATCCTCTGTGTTACCTTCACTACCTTTGCAATATGTCCCCTAAATTTCAGGTTTCTATCAATCATCAACCCCAGATCTCTTGTCTCCCCTACTTCCTCCAGTTTAACTCCTCCCATGGATTATGCAGTGTCCCAAACCTCAAGACCTTACATTTTGCTGCATTTATGCATACAAATATAATTTCATTTTTATTGCAATAATCACTTTCTTTGATATTGGCCCATATAAAAAATACTCATCTCTTTGAAGAAAGTAATTATTTGATATTTGATCACATGTGGCAAAAACACTTTATGCCATAAACTATTGCACCAAATGAAGAGGGTGATTATGAATAACTCAGGAGACAGCTTGCGGGTGTAGCATGGAATGAGGAATTAGCTGGAAAAGAGATCAATGCAGCTTGGGGGGATTTTCAAAGCCTATCTAGTAGATGCAATGCCTAAATGTATTCCAAGCATGAGAAGGTTAAATAAGGTAGATCTGAAATGGATGAATAAAGAGATTAAGCATATGATACAGAGAAAAAGGGCATTATGGAGGCAGCATAAGAGAAGTGGAAATAACTGATTCCATGAGGTTTACAAAGACCAGGCAAGGCAGGTGACTTGGTTCATGAAGGTAGCTAAAGAGAGGTATGAACAGCAGTTAGCTAATGAAGCCAAAAAGAATCCTAAGAAGTTCTTTCGATATGTAGCCAGCAAAAGAAAGAATGATTTTGGAAGGATGACATTGATTGGAGAGAATGGTATAAAGACAGCTGTTGCAGAAGGTGTGGTGGAGATACTTAATGAGTAGTTCATAAAGGTCTTTCAATCTTGTGAATGTGACTTCATGCAGAGATTGAGAGCAGTTGATGATGGGGAAGAGAGACTGACTGTAAACAAGAGGTGTGTGGGGAGTTGAGCAAACTAGATGTAAAAAAGGCTGTGGGACTTTATAATATATCACCACGTATGCCAGGGAGTTGACACCGGTCTTGACATATTTTTTTAATAAGAGTCTTACACTTGGTCAAGCTCCTAAGGAGGGCAAGATTGTGCCACTTCATAAAGGGGGTGATCGAACTCAAGCATCAAACGATAGGCCTATCTCTGTGTCAGGTGTTGTAGTTAAGTTGTTGGAGAAGCTTGTGAGAACTAGGATTTAGAATTGGGTTGACAACAATGGTATTATCTTTGATGGACAGCATGGATTTCAGTGGCGGCAGGTGAAATTTTAATTGGGGGTGCTGCCTATACAAAATAAAAATAAAAAATTATTTTTTTCCTAATTATTAACTAATTTTTAAATAAATAAATCTGTAGATTTATTTATTAATAAATTGGTTACTGATTAGGGGAAAAAAATTTTTTATTTTCTATAGGCAGCACCCCCACTTAAAATTTCACTGGCCGCCACTTTAGCAAATCCACTGTACCATGGATTTGCTAAAGGAAGGTCATGTTTTAGTAATCTACTTATTACAATAAGGTGACTGCTTCCATGGACAGAGGAGAAGGATACACAGTAATATTATTATTATTATGGGCAGGGCCAGATTTAGACTCGCTGAGGCCCTAAGCTATACAAAACCCAGAGGCCCCTACTGTTTTAAATTACATCAGCTGTTCTTTTTGTTTTTTTATTTGAGGCCCTAAGCTGTAGCTTTTTTTTTTAGCTTATACGTAAATCCAGCACTGATTACGGGCAATTATAGGGAGTCCTCAGACTCATCGAGGGAGGAACTAAACATCATGTCAACAACTATTCAGCTTCCGCATATCTATCATACCTTGCCTTGAATCCACTCACAGTCATGACACCCACAACAGACTCTGGCAACTTATGCCACTCATTCACCACTCTCCATGCAAAAAACCTAGTTCTAACACCTTTGCTAACCACACTCTTGCCCAGTTACCATGGATGGCCCCTAGTCCTCCCGCCACCAGACCTGTTCTGAAAAATATCTTCTGAATTAATCTTATAGAAACCCTTCAGTAATTTGAATGTCTCAATCATATCACCCCTCTTCTGACTATCAACCAATGTCTGCAACCCACAAATCTTCAACCTGTTCTCATAAGGCTCATTCCATAGACCTGCTATCATCTTGGTCACTTGCCTCTGGATCCTCTCTACCTCCTCCCCATCAAGAAGAAACCCTGGTACCCAGATCTGGGCACAGTAGTCAAGATGGGGGTCTTATCAAGGCTCGATACAGAGGAACAATAACTTGCTTGTCTCTGCTCTTCAAAGTATTCTTCAGTAACCAAGTGATTTGATGAGCTGATTTAGCCACTTTTGCAATGTGCCCCTTAAACTTCAACTGGCTATCCACCAACACCCCCAAATCCCTGGCATCGTCAATCTCCTGGAGTACTGTTCCACCAATCTGGTATACTGCTGCTAATCTTTTCACCCCAAAATGCATAACCTTACGCTTTGCCACATTAAATTGATATCCATTCTCCTTAGCCCAGTCCGCCAATCTATCCAAATCATCTTGCAAAATTTTGACATCATGTGCATTCACTATTGCTCTACCCAACTTTGCATCATCAGCAAACAAATGAATAGTTTCTCTCAGATCCTTTCTGATATCATTAATGAACAAATTAAATAGTAGTGGTCCAAGAACAGAACCCTGCGGCACACCACCAGTCACAGTGAATAAACTATTCTGTGATATCTCTCCTTCAACTACCCTCCTATCCATCTCACCCACCCTATATCCATCCCCATATGCTGCAGTTTGCTGATTAGAATTCCATGCGGTACCTTGTCAAAGGATACCGCATGGAATAATTACATGGCAAATTACACATGTCCATAAAGATATGCTTTGCATTATAGGATACTAAGGTAAGTGCTGTGAAGTTATTAGCTTCTGTACGAGTTTCCCAGTCCTGAAGTTACTACAGGCACAAACTTTCTTTACTCACATTTGGATAATGGTTGATTAAAGGATTAAATGAAGAATACAAATTCTTGTCATCTTTAATTTATATCCTGTTAGAGTTAGATACCAAGAGATGCTTGGTATCTAACTTGCAGCACTTGTTTGCCCATCTCCTCATCGGTTGCAGCTTATAATTAGTGATAGCCTTGGAACAGCTATCTCTGATAGGTTACCAGTGCAGATTGAACTGCCCATTCAGTCTCCAAAAGTTAGATATGGTTAGAAGACCTTGCCAACTCCCTATAAGAGATTATTATTATTATTATTGTTGTTGTTGTTGTACGGGCACCTCAGTGGAGTCTGAAGACTCATTGGCAGAGAACCAAACTAGCCATGCAATCTATCATACCTCACCTTGAACTCATTAACAGAAAAAGAACTCATAACTGACTGGCAATCCATTCCACTCATTCACAAATCTAAAAGCAAAAAATCTAGTCCACACACCCCTACTAACCACACCTTATCCAACTTCCACGGATGATTCCTTGTTCTATCCCCTCCAACCAAGTGCTGAAACATTTCTCCTACATTAATCCTATAAAACCTTTTAAGCAATATTCAATATCCACTTAATTTTGAATAATTTACTTTGCCGAAGTGAAGCCTGTTGGCTCTTTTTTTTCAGGAATTGTATTTGTACACCTTTTTTTGGCAACTCGTACAGTAAAGATATAAGTTCTGACCATTGAAACCTTAGTATTACATCCAGGTCTACCTACTCACTGATGAGACCTCAAAAAAAAGGTCGTAACTGGTCTGGGTAGTGACCTCTCATAATGTAGAACAGTAATACATCTCCTAGGACAGTGGTGTTCAGCCTTTTTTACTACGTGAGTTACTTTTCTATAAAAAGTTATTCGGCGAACTACTCTCTTATATAGATCACGTTCCCCCAACCTGATATCTCATTACCCACAAATAAACAACTAAAAAAAAATACACAACTAAAAGCTTGATTTGTGTATTTAAAAATTTATTTATCACTTTTAATTATAATTATTTTAATACAACAAAAAAACAAATATATTGGAATAAAATATTTATTTCTCTATTTTGGAAAAACCAAAGTTAGAAAAAACAACAGATTGATTACAAACTCACAAGTTACAGGAAATGCTGGCTGATTAAAAAAAAAAAAAAAAGTTAATGTGAAATTTGGCATTGTTTGGACTTCGTAATATTTTCATAGTCAAGTTGATATGAAGAAGTGGCCAATCGCAGACAATCAACCAAATGATCATTTGTAATTTGGTTTCTTAATTGATTTTTTGTGACGGTCAGATTTGAAAAAGCGGATTCTCACAAGTATGTCGATCAGAAAGACGACAGAATTTTTCGCGCAATATCAGTTAATGTTGGGAATTTTTCATGTGCATACTTCCAAATGACTTCATTGTTTATTGCTTTTAAATGTAAACTATTCTGAATGTTTATTATCTCAAGTTCTACTTCAGCTTGGTTTATATCAAACAGCCCACTAATTTTATTTGAAATTTCTGTGATGTTCAAGTTTTCTTGAAATGGATTATTGATAAAAGATACAATCATCTTGGTTTCGAGTCTAGTCGGCAACTAGATGAATTTTTTTTTCTAAGCCTTTTTTTGACCGGTTCCCGAGTTAGTCGATCTCTGACACGGGCAAGCGGGTTTTTTCTCCCGGAAACTCAAGAAAATCGACCGTAGAACCCACATTATTTCAGACATTAAATACGCGTGTTAGGGTTAGCAACCACGAGATGGCGACACATGTAGAGCCACCACTCTTCACTGCGTGCCGCTTAATTAGTGATAGGCTTGGTCAAGCTATCTCTGATTGGGTACCAGTGGAGATTGAACTGCCCACTCAGACTCCAAAAAGTTAGATAGGGCTAAAAACGGCCTCCTCTATTCACTATATATACGGGAATAAAAAGGCGTTAGCTGATTTTTTTTTTTGATCATTTCAGTTTTATTAAAATCTTTAAATCTTGAATTTATTTCTTCCTCGACTAATTCTATTTCACGAATAAATTCTTTTAAATCATAGCGAAGCATTTCTTGATTTTGTTCAAAAAATTTTAATAAATATAGGACATGTCTAAATTCGCGGTCATTTATATTTTTCTTTAATAAAAGTAAGTATTGTTGGAAAGTTTTTATTGAACTTAACATTTTAAATTTTTATCGCTACCTTGTAACTCTAAATTTAAATTGCTTAATTTCGTACAGAAATCTACTATAAATGATAAGTGTAACAACCACCTTTTATCACTCAATTGTGGATAAATATCTCCGTTTTCATCAAGAAAATTTTTATATCGTTAATTAATACAAGAAATCTTTCTAAAAATTGAATGCTGCTGAGCCAGCGAACAGTATTGTACAACAGAAGTTCCCTATCATCATCTGCCTGTAATTTAAATAACCGCCATTGCAGGGCTTTTCCTCGAACAGAATTTTAATTACAATTATAATTTTAAATGTAATATCGAAAGCAACTTTTTTGTTTAATCTTTTACTACACAGTACTTGTTGGCGAATAATACAGTGGTACATTAAAAAATCTGGATATTTGTCATCGTTTTTACATAATGAAATGAAGCCTGATTTATTATCTATCATTGCAGGAGCACCATCAGTAGTAATAGACACAAATTTAAAAAGCGGAAGTTTGTGTTGTTTCACAAATTCATCAAATGCCGAAAAAATGTCTTCTCCCCTAGTCCTTCCTAATAATGGTATAATTTTCAAAAGTTCTTTACTTGAATAATCTTAAAATACCATGCAACTAAATACCATTAACTGAGCAATATCAGTGAAGTCGTTTGATTCATCAAATTGTAATGAAAACGCAACACACTGGTGAATGTCTAACATTAACCTGGCCTGGAAGAAGTAATCCTCTCGAGCGACGCCTCGAACCGAGAAGCTCCTTTCTGGAAGCGGGAAACTCCTCTCTCAAGCAACGCGGATCCGGGAAGTCTCTCTGACGGCGACTCTGGACCGTGCGGCCTCCTCTCTGACAGAAATTCTGGAACCCGGACCCCCTTCTGCTTGATTCAGTCCCTTTTTATTAGGCCTTCTCTGAGACCTCGCATGAAGTTTGACAACCCCCAAATAATCGGTATGAGTCTTTCATCTTAAGTTTCAAGTTCGTCACGCCTTTTGTTCTGCTCCGCCTTCTTTTGATTGTAAGTTGCCGACCATCGGAAAGTTGTTTGAACTCTTTCTGACTGACTTTCGAGATGTTTGCACTTAGAGCCTGCAAGCCTTTCTCATACATACAAATTTCAATAACAATCTTTCTAATGTCGCCATGTACAGCTTCGGCGACAAAACCATTGCCTTTGTTTTTAATACTCTAACATATTCTTATTAAAGCAGTTTATACAGTTAGCTTCAAAAGAGTTATTTACAAAAACATTTAATGCAAACTATACCGAGACAAACAAAGTTTATTTTTTTACAATATTCACATGGGACTTAACCTAAGTAAAAAATCGATGTAATGTGCGTTGGAATATTTAATATTTAAGCTACAATCGAGTGTTTACACTTTGCTTATAATCCTATTCACTCGGCTCCCTGTTTGTCTTCCACTGATCAAAATTAATTCATTTACCCAGACTCATAAGAAAATTACTGATTTGACAAAATAAATAAACAACAGAATACACTTAAAGCGAAGTAAAAATAATACAAAATAATGATAAATAAAATATTATGTTTTCAGTTTTAATTAAATTTGTAAGTAAGGAGGAATACACAAGAGATCGACCAAAAATCGCTCCGCGATCGACGGGTTGAACACCCCTGTCCTAGGAGCTGTGTTTTACATTATGGAAAAATAGTAAGAACAGTGATCGGAGCTTGCTCTACCTTTACTACGAGTCACCTAGCATTGCACTACCAGGTGTTTGCTTATGCTTGGACTCGCCGATCTTTATATAGTATTCTATATTCGGCATGAAACTCTAGATTAGGTTTCCTATCTTTGAGTTTCTTATTCGGCTAAGAAATAATGTGGTATTCAATATCCACTTAATTTTGAACCATTTAAGCAATTTAAACGTTTCAATTATTAATATTATTATTATTATTATTATTATGTGACACCTTCAAGGAGTCCAAAGGCTCATCGAGGGAGAGTGTGCCAACAGCATCGAACGATTGATCCCCTTCCAATAGGCTGACCATATTTCCTTGAGACAAAAACGGGACATTGGGATGGCAAAAATGGGACGGGGGTTATGTAATATTCTCTATTCATGGAAAAAAGTAAGACGGTTAAAAAACATTTTACTTTGTTCAATATGTATAGTGATTTGCGTTAGTAATTATTGCTTCTGATTTGGTACGTGCTGAAGAAAATTTAGATTCATAACTTTTATTGATCAATGTCGACAAGCAGTCATTTGAGAGAAAAAAAAAACTTTGGTCGTGACCTACAGTATGATAAGCAACAAGAGTTTCACTTACTGCAATTTTATCACTTTCGCTATCACCATCACGTCTCAGTCATCATCTCGCTTCTACCTCCAAATGCAACGGAAAAATGGATATTACAATGTTGGCATACCACTTTTGTTCCATCACTACACAGCTTGTCTAGTTTAATAAATTTGAATTCTTTCTGGAGATCGTTATTAAAACTGCAGTTTCGCCTCTTTGACATTGCAAGAATAGACTTCATGCGTTAAAAAATAAAACTTTAAACTTTAAAAATTATGAAATTGAAACCACCTGCATTGAATAACAAAGCCACCGATTTGCATAAAGACAAAGCAAAAACTAACGCTACAGCAGAACATACGCCGCGTCTGAGACGCAATTGTTGCCAAAATATATTTATTATTTTCTTTGAATAAATCACTGCAGATATCGATATTTATATCGAACAATGCGACTCCATGGTTATACAAATTACTGGTATCCATGATATTGATATACGATTATAGGTTATGAATAATAATTTATGATCGACCAATATTAAAGTATATTTATAGGTTTTATTAAAAACGGGACAAAATTTACATTTTTATTAAAACGAAAGGACTGTCCCGTTCAAAACAGTACGTATGGTCAGCCTACCTTCCAACTACTAACCGAGCTGAAACTTGCTTAACGTTTTGCTAGCCGTTAGTCGCCTAGGCTCTACCAATCGACCAACCTTTCAGTGATTTTGTTGCTCTAGTCTGATGATGAGCATGATAGAGTAGAATGCGAAAGTGTTATATCATATCCCCCTCTTTTTTCTCCTATCTGCTAACTTCTGAAATACACACATCCTCAATCTATCCTCATAGGGAACATTCCATAGGCCACTCACCAACTTGGTCACTCGCCTCTGAGTCCACTCTCTCCATTGCTTCCTCATCCCCAAGAAACCCAGGGTCACAGACTTCAGCAGAGTATTCCAGATGTGGCACATCAAGGCCTTATAAAGAGGAATAACAACTTCCTTATCTCTACTTCTTAATGTGTTCTTCAACAGCCAAGTAATCTTATGGGCTACCTTAGCAACATATATAACAATATGTTCTCTAAACTTTAACTCTTTGTCTACCACCACCACCACGCCTCAATCTCTGGCTTCATCTATTTCCTGTAGTACATTTCCATCAATGTACATCGATATCCCATATATATTTATCCCAAAATGCATAATTTTACATTTCTCCATGTTAAACTGAGATCCGTTATCTTTTGCCCATATTTACAGCCTGAATTTAATCAATTCGTCGTGCAAGCTCTGCACATCGCGTTCGTTAAGTATTACTTTACCTAATTTCGCATTATCAGCAAACAACAGTATTTGCTTTCAGGTTATTTCCTATGTGATTTATGTACAAATTAAACAGCAAAGGTCACAGCATTGAACCCCGTGACACACCGCTAATCACCTGTTTTCACCTTGATCCTTCTCCTCCATATACCACTTTTTGAAAACTGTCAAGCAGCCACCCTCTTATCCACTAAACGAATGCTATATCCATCCCCACTTTGTTCTAATTTGTGTAACAGAGTATTCTGTTACACAAATTCTGTCAAATTCCTTAGCAGAATCATCATGTAGCCATTTCCTTTATTGAACTCTGCTATTACTCTATTATATAAAGATAGTAAATTACTAATGATTGACCAACACTTCACAAAGCCATGTTGCCCCCTCCTTCATATAGTGTCATATTTTTTATCCTCCCATTCTTGAATTAACTTTCTGACTAATTTTTTTTCGGTACTTTTCCACCATGCCTGAGATACTGATTGGCCTGTAATTTGCTACTGCAGTCTTAGAACCTCCCTTATGCAACAGAATTGTTTTATCTTATTCTGTTTCCATTCCCTTGGAACTCTGGCAGTACTAAGACTTAAATCATAGAGTCTAGTCAGAGGCCTTGCCATTTCTCTTGCACGTTCTCACTAAATCCGAACAGATATCCTATCTAACCCGATATCTGTATTTACACCGAGATTCTGCAATATCCTAAGAACCGCCAATTGCATCAAATTTTTCCCACATTAGTGTCTGTCACATATGTAAAAGCAGTAACCTCACCAGGATGATATATCCTCGCAAAATGGTCACTCAGTAACTCAACAATTTTATCGGCTTCTATCACCTCGTGACCAGAGCCTCCATTGCTCAGTCGATATAGACGAAGCCCTTTGGTCGAAAAGCCCTGAGTTTCATTCCCATTCATGACACAAGAAACCTTTATCTGGTCTCTTTCGACTAAAGGTGAGTTAGCTAGCCTCATACGGGGGTAGAGGGTTTTTTTCACCTGGAAACTCGGGGTTTTCGTACCTCAGAACAGGCAAACCTGTCCGTGAATACAAACGGATCGACAGTCATAAAATACATACTTAATCCATCCTAGAAGAGCTCATCAAGTCCTAAGGGACAGTGGAGGAATGGGGAGAAAAACCCTACTTATCCCTGCAGTGGTGTAGCTATAGATCTTTTGCCGCCTGGAGCGGTCCCTGAGTTTGCTGCCCCTCTCAATACACACCAAAAATTCTTCAAAAAGTCAAAACAACTTATAGGGAAATTAAAGTTTTGAAGTAAAACTTTAATTTCAACATTCTAAAATGTTGTTTTTCTTGCTTTCCTGTTAGCAAAATCGTCAACGACATTGGCGAAGTATATTTTATAATAATGTAGGTAATTCTGAATCTATATTATTTGGAAAAACTCCTCTCACAGCTAGCAACACCTACAGCAATTGTGAGGAAAATTTGCAGTTGTATTACAATAATTGGAAATGGGTACTCGAGACTGTATTTTAGAATGAACTGTCAAAGTTCAAAAAGGTTCAAAGTGCCTCCCGTGGCGGATCTCCCCCTTCGATCCTCCCTAGCTACGCCTCTGTATCCGTGTCAGAGATCGACTATCTCGGGAAGTGGAAAGACTTAGAAAAGTTCCTCTCCTCGGCGACTAGAATCAAACTTAGAACATGCTTTCTTCTAGATGCCTACTGCTATGGACTCATAGGCTAATGCTGAGCTACCCAGGCTCTTTTCTGATGTTATTCAACTGAACATTATCTTCTCTCCTTTTTCAGCCATTTCCATTCATTTCTGGATATGGCCTTTGTTATGTGATGGCAGACATTTAGCTTATGTCTGCCATCTTATGCCAAACCGTTGTAGATCATTTTTCTCTCTCTCTTATAATTTTATGACATATTCTCCTCTTTCATTCTCTTGGAATCCATTTAGTGCTTATTTTTGTCCATTTTTTATCTGTTAATCTGGCCAACTCATCTCTATTTACATGCCTTACGATACTTTACCTTATCTCTACTGCAATCATCTATGGAATTTTATTATTTCTAATTATGTTCCTTTATGTCATGTGGAGCATTCTTCTCTCAATGGCTCTTTGTACATCAAGCAACCTGTCTTCCTGGTTTTTAGTCTTCTCCAAGTTTCACTTCAATAGTTAAAGACTGGAATAATGCACGACAGGAACCATCAACCATCTTTATGCAGCCTGAACATTATGTTTTTTAATGTAGAGGGCAGTTCATTAGAGGCTGTTTGGTGTGAGATAGAGATTAACAAGGCGAAATATGTAATTGGTTGTTGCTATAATCCAAGGGGAATAAGGGAGAATGTAGATAGCATGTATTGGCAAATTAGCACGATGAGTAAAGGTTAAGTAATTATTATGGGGGATTTTAACTTTGGGGACATAGATTGGGGGAAGGAATGGTCACAAGGAACAAAGGAAATGGAGTTTATACAATTGTTAAGAGATAATTACCTGAGACAGCATGTGATGGAAGGGACAAGAAATTCTAGAGTGTTAGATCTGGTCATAACATCGGAGAACATATCAATAAGTAATTTAGTTACAATGTCTCCACTTGGGGAAAGCGATCATGTGGTCTTGACCTGGGAGATTGAAAGACGTACTGAATATTCTATTAAGAATGGGTATATGTGGAATTACAAGGCTGGTGATTATGGCAAGCTGAGAAGTCAGCTTTCAGCTGTATTATGGCATGAGAAATTCAAGGGGAGAGATGTTGATGGTGCGTGGGAGATTCTCAAGGAGTATTTGAAGAAAGCTGTATCAGACTGTATTCCCCGAGTCAGAAGGAGAAATCAAGTAGGAGTAAAATGGATGACTAATACTATTAAACAAGAGTTGCAGATAAAGAAAAGGTTGTGGAAGACATATAAAGAAAAAGGTGATGAGCGTTCCAATGAGCAATATAAGGTACAGGCAAAGAGAGTAGCCTGTATGGTAAGGAAAGCCAAAGCTAATTATGAGAGGAAGCTAGCTGATGAATCCAAAAGAAACCCTAAAGAGTTCTTTCGCTATGTGGCTAGTAAAAGGAAGAATATCCATGGAACGATTACTTTAAAAAGTGTTGATGGTAAGGAAATTACTGAAGCTAATCAAATAGTTGAGTTGCTTAGTGATCATTTCGCAAAAGTGTACCATTTTCGTAGTGATAGTGCAGTGTCAGATGTGCCATTGACTGATGAGAGTATAGAGATAGATGAAATTGAGGTGCTTAATATATTAAAGAACCTTAATGCTAACACTGCCATTGGGTTAGATGGCATATCGGCCCATGTGTTACGAGAATGTGCAAGAGAATTAGCAACTCCTCTAACCAGGATGTTTAATTTAAGCCTCAGTTCTGGTAAAGTGCCAATAGAGTGGAAAGAGGGGAAAATAGTTCCATTGCACAAGGGAGGCTCTAAGACTGATGTTGCAAATTATAGACCAATCAATATATCTGGAGTGGTGGTTAAGATTTTGGAGAAATTAGTTAAAATTAGAATTCAGGACTGGGTGGACAGCAATATGATACTTTATAAGGGGCAACATGGTTTTGTGAAAGGTAGGTCTTACCTAAGTAATTTGCTTACGTTCTATAATAAAGTAGCAGTGGAGTTGAATAAAGGAAATCCTTACTCAGTGATACTGCTTGACTTTGCAAAGGCTTTTGACAGGATTCCACATGGAACTCTGTAACATAAATTAGAGCAAATGGGTTTGGATCCGAAGATGGTGATTTGGATTAAAGGATGGCTGGCGGACAGATAACAAAGAGTCGTTTACGGAGGAGCTGAGTCCAGGAAAAGGCAAGTGACTAGTGGTGTACTTCAGGGCTTAGTTCTTGGTCCTCTATTGTTTAATTTGTACATCAATGATATTGGAAATACCTTGAATGGAAATATCCACTTGTTTGCTGATGATGCAAAATTGGGAAGAGCGATAATCAATTCAAATGATGTGGATATTTTACAGGATGACTTAAATAGGCTGACGCTATGGACTGAGGTAAATCGCTGTCAGTTCAACGTGGCTAAGTGTAAGGTGATGCACTTCGGGAGAATGACATCGCATGCTGTTTACTATATTAACGGAACTGAACTGCAGGAAGTTGATGAGACAAGAGACTTGGGAGTTATTGTGGACAGAGAACTTAAGTTTAAAGGGCATATTGCTAAGATTGCCAAAACATCACATCAAATTACATGGTTGTTGAGGAACACACTAACAAGCAGGGATAGGGGAGTTATTATTCCACTCTATAAGGCATTAATAAGGCCGCATTTGGACTATTGTGCACAGATCTGGTCGCCAGGATTTCTTGGTGATGCGGAAGTGGTAGAGAGGATTCAGAGGCGGGTTACAAAGATTGTTGCAGGTCTGTGGGATGTTCTTTATGAGGATAGATTGATGATCTGTGGGCTCCAAAAACTAGCTGATAGACGTAGGAGAGGAGATATGATAGAGGTATTTAAATTGTTAAAGGGATTTTACAGGATTGATACTGATGATATTCTTAAGACCAATGCAGGATGTGAGAGAACGAGGGGCTATCCCTGGAGATTGTGTAAGAGTGTGGTTAACAAGGGTGTTAGGACTAGATTTTTTACTTGGAGGGTTGTGAATGGGTGGAATGCTTTGCCAGATCTGGTTGTGAATGCTTCAACTGTGAATGAATTTAAGGAGAGATATGACAGGTATTGTGTAAATAATGGTTAGTGTGTCAATGTCGGGTCTCCCGCGATGAGTCTTTTGACTCCATGGAGACACCGTTAAAATAATAATAATAATAATAATAATAATAATGTTATTTTTCTATTTATTTCTTAATCTTATTTTTTTTCGAAAAGATAAATAAATAATTATTTATCTTGGACAACTGAATATGTGATTGGCGTTTTGAGATACGTTTTTCAGTTGATTAGTTCTAAAAAATCAGCTAATGCCTTTATACGTGAATAATATGCTCACGTATATTATTGACGTATAGGGAGTAGACGAGGCCGTTTTAGCTCTATCTAACTTTCAGAGACTGAGTGGGCATTCACCAGTGGCGGCCGGTGAAAATTTTAAGTGGCTGCATATACAAAATAAAAAACTAAAAAATTATTTTTTTCTTAATCAGTAACCAATTTATTAATAAATAAATTTACATATTAAAAATTGCTTTATTAAAAATATTTCACCCTCACCACAAACAAACATCAATAATAAAAGTTTCGTATCTCACAGAAATAACGCGGAAGCATATCATACACTGCCCAACCAACCAGTGTCGGATTGACCTTGTAACGTGCAATGACAAGCGCAAACGATTATCGGCGAGCCTGGCTGCATTTCGCCGAACGAAATAATTCTCACACTGCATTAGATCGCAGTGTATTTGTTTCATGTAACGATAATTGAAAAATAAATAAAATTATTTTCATATTTTCAACAGTGATATTGGTCATAATTCAGCCTTGTATCTATAATAAATAAATAGTTATATGTTATTTTAACAGAATAAAATAAGTTTTGCAAAAAATAGTTCGCCCTCACCACGAACACCACCAATAATAAAAGTTTTGTATCTCACAGAAATAACGCGCGGAAGCATATGATACACTGCCCAACAAAGCAGTGTTGGAATGACTTGTAACGTGCAATCACAAGCGCAAACGAATATTGGCGAGACTGGCTGCAATTGGTCGAATTTGATTATTCCGACACTGCGTTAGATCGCAGTGTATTCGTTGCGTAATGTAAAGCGTTAATCGAATAATCCCAATTATTAACTATTCAGTCACTGTCGAAACATAAGCTGTAACCTTTAACATATTGTACTACATTTATATAATGTTGTAGGCATTGTTATTATTTACAAACACAAACAAAATTTTAATTTTTCATTTTTTCCTTAGGGGTGCTGCAGTGTCGCAGTGCTTATGCAGGCCACCACTGCACTTCACCTTGCTGGACACTACTAGTTAGTGTGTTTCGTCTTGATTCTGCACCTTGATACACCACTTTTTGATATTTGTGTATCCATCCTCTTATCCACATCCTCCTCCTCCTTTTTCTTTCACAAATTAGGTCTAGTGGTCCGTTATGTTCGTATTAGGCATAGCCTATTACGATTTGAAACCACGATACCCGTTCGAGGATAAAGTCGTTAGCCCTATGCCTCACGGTGTGTCCCATGTCCATAGATGAGAGTGTTCGAGGGGACCGGTTTGCCTGTTCTGGGGGACGAAAAACCCGAGTTTTCAGGTGAAAAAAACCCTTACCCCCGCATGAGATCGATTAACTCACCTTTAGTCGAAAGAGACCAGATAAAGGTTCCTTACATCACAGATGGGAATCGAACCCAAGTCATTCTGACCAAAGTGTTTCGTCTATACTGACTGAAAACGATTTTGTTATAATTTGCGTAACAGAGTTCCATGTTGTATTCTGTCAAATGCCTAATGTATAATATGAAATTTGAATGGAAGATAGCAAGAAGAATACCACGGAAAAAGTGCAGATACCAGATATGAGAATATTTAGAAAAAAGAAACCCACATTGGTACAATGTTCAAGAAGCAAGAATTAGGAAGGATAGGAAGAAATGGAGAAATGTTATCTGCCTGTCTACAGTTTCTGTTGGAACCAGGGGTATAGTCGGGCCAGGGCGATGCCCTGATACTTTTTTAAAACTATCAAAAGTTTTAAATTCATTATAATAAATTATAAGAATTATAATAATGAGAATTATAATGCATTTCCAGCGTTCGGTCAAAAAATACCAGCTTGCCATACTTGTCATTTTCGTTTCAGAAAACAAGGCAATCTCTCTACCATATGGCCGTCACAATAATAATAACAATAATAATGATAATAATACCGAACTTCGTGTTCTAGATTTTTGTTTCCGAGGTAGAGCCCTGGCCCTATTTCTTTTAGGACTACATCCCTGGTTGGAACCAATGTTGCTAAAGAAGAAGGGATTCAGTCGTCATCCTAAGACAATCGGAGGTAACTGGCCCAAACTACTAATGATTTCATCATCCGATGAAGAGAGTATTGTAGACGACTGCTGCCATCTAACCCTAAACTCAAAAACTAAAAAGAATACATTTAGCGCTGAAAGATATATTCTTGTTATCTCAAGGCTAGATCGGTATAATAAATACTTGGATAATCAGACCAAAATATCTGATCTAATATGGAGAGTAGAACATTTGTAGTCGCAATCGGTTGGGCATATTGCAGGAAAACCATACCTAGGATGGATAATAATTGTACGGAGTTGGATTCTGAGGAAAGTAAAATAATCGTGGCAATGGCCAAAATTGGAGCTGTAGTGATCAAATCGTCAGACAGTCTTGGATCATTTGTACAGCAGCGAATCGATAATGGCTGATAATGATAGTGGCTGTAAATGTTTGGAATTTGCTGAGGCTCTGAGTTCTGGTGTATTGTGTTTGTTAAAATTCATGCGTTCTTCTGGTCAGTTTGCTTGTTTTACGAAAAAAACACACAGTTTGCTGTGGAAGAGGGTTGGAATTCCATTTACTAGCTCACCACCGGTTAACTCACGGTCATATGAAAAAACCCTAATAAATGTACTTTCCGGCTAGACAGGATGCGAATCCTCGGTCTTCTAACCAAAAAGCATCATCGATATCGACTGGATACTGATATGTTCCCACCGAAGTAGAAAAATAAAACTAAACAAAACAGATGGTGTATTGTTGCTCATATCACTGGCCATTGAAAGCATGCCTCTATTTCAGCTAGGCCAAAACGGTATAGAGTGAAAATTGAACGTTTTTAGTTAACCAGCTATGACTGTGGTTCGATCTTTAATTTATGTATAAGTTTATTACTAGTATCGCTGGTTGTCGTTAGATGTCACTTAATACTACTCCTCGCCATGTTTATTTGAAGTGTTGACGCTGATGTTGATCTTTGAAGGGTAGTAGATGTGGAAAATAATTAAAACAAGTTTTTAATTAGCGAAGCTGTTACTCAGAATTATTTATTCAGATATATTTGTAACAATGTATGTAATCGCAAAATGCAATGCCACATCATCGCAGACCTTTCAGAACTGTATGTGAATTATTGCATATTTAATTTTTTTTGTGTTGACAATTTTCTAAACTCTGGATCGCAGAATTAAAAATCTGCAAGTTTTGTAATGCATTTGTTTCTGATGTATAACGGAAGGTATTTCTTAAGTGTTTTGGTTGCAAAAGCTTTACAGATTATCCAGTGATTCTGTTACTGCAATAATTGTAGCAACGAAATGGATAGGTAAGATTATTTATATACATATAATAAATTCTGATTGTCATAAATTTTAAACGGCAGCATATTTGGTGCTGTCAGTTCATTTATCTAACTTCGATAACCTTGAAAGCAATCTTAATAAGTAACGTGTAAAAACAGTTTATTGTATTTTCTTTGAGGGCCGAACTGCTATCAACATAGTTTTAGATTAGCAAATGTATCTCTCTAAAAATCTTAAAATACATCTGTCTCTGCGGGCTCTGCCAGGGGCTGGCGGAGAAATGTACTTTGCAAGTTTAGAAGGCTATTATACCCATTCTCTACAATGCAACCCCCCCCCCCCCCAAAAGAGATCAGAATGACCAATTATAATGGCAGAGCTTTAGGAAGCTTTTTATGTCAGCAAATAAATAATCCATTACCGAGAATTTTTTTATAAGAGGTTCAAAGGAAAATTTCCTCATGGGAGGATAATTCTCAGTAATTCTTTATCAGATCATAGCTTCTCCAGCATCCTCATCTTGTTATGGTAGAATTCATAATTTCTCCAACCAACAGTCTGCAGGTTTAGGTTCAAATTCAGTTGTTGGCATTGATGTTTGTGAATGCCTTTAGGTGGAGGAGGGATGAATTTCATCATCTGGTTTGAGACCACTGCCCCACTTATTTGAGGTATGAAGTGACTTATAAAAATTCCATATTTTGTTTCTAGCAGGGTTTCTGTATATTAAAAATGCATAAAAATAGAAAACTGTCCTTAGCCCATCCATAGTACTAATTACTATAGGTTTATCTTTCATGTGTGGGAGTCATAAAAAAAAAAATGTATACCACTGATTAGATTGTATAAAAGCTTTTTAAGTGAACACCTGTCTTATGTTCATCTTTTCTAGCTGTGTAATCAGTTTTCTCTCTCATGTAAAACGTGTAGAGAGGCTTACGTGTTCGTCGTTCATGTTGTTTAATTTTGATGGTATATATCAAAACACAGAATTATAAGTAAATAATTATTTATTGACTTATTGCTGATATTTCATTGGTGTTATAGCCAACATCTTCAGAGCACAAAAACACAGTTTGACACAGTATGCAAGACCATAACAACATGGTGTAACAAAGGGACTAGTTGAACAAAATTGTAGCAACAACACAAAGACTAAAGTCCTAAAAAAAAAAAAAACGAGAGAAAAAGCAGGTACTAGTTATGTCTTAAGATGACTCTCCCAAATCTTAGGCAAATTTATACAGCCATATTTGTTGAGAATCGGAGTATGTTTCAGGGCTTCTGTTGCTTCTAAGGACAATCTCTGATTTGTAAAAGCTTCTGTGTGGTACTTTTGTTTTCTTCCAGTTGATCCTGTGTGCAGGGGTATCCAAAGCATGGTCTGCTAGGCCCAGCTTGCCATAGTGATAGTGCCAGATGTATCTTTTATGTTCACTGATGCGGATGTCCACAGTTCTTCCTGTTTGACCGTAGTAGGCTTGATCACACGAGCAGGGTACTTCGTAGACTACGAAGTACTCTGCTCATACCCTAGTGCTTTTCCAGTCAATTCTATGTAAAGTGTTCATAGAATTGACCGGAAAAGCACCAGTTGTTTACATCATGCCAAAACATGGTATGAACGTAAATTTAAGGAAACCTGTGAGATTTTTATCAACCACCCTAATCTGAACAATAATGATGGTCTGAAAACCCCATGCATATGGAAGGCACATATTTTACCCATTCAACCTTTCTCTCTAAGAGTTAACTAGAAACAGACTGTAAGTAATCCAGAATCTTAAATCTAATATAGTAATTGTCATGTTAAACTAGGACATCAGTGTTACTGTAAGAAAACTATCTATATGAAAGAATGTTTCTCTTATGTTATCCTAATTAGAATTTAGCTTTGATGTAGTTTTTTTTTATTATATATATACATATAAATTATTAATTTTTATTTATTTATTTATTTATTTTTAATATTATATTTTCACTAGAGGTCATGCCAGTAGAATAACCATTGATTAAATCATTGTCTCTTTAGCATACTGTGCAAAATGTAACTCAGCTTGTCCTTGTATATTTGTATATACTCCAAATGATGACCTTAATATGAAGGTTGAAACGTCAGGAAATTAAAATAGTTAATCTTGCTGCAGGTGGCTTATAACTAAGGAGATGGTATTATACTGATGGAGATAAATCATATACCAAGCGAGGACCAAGGAATTTTGATGATTTGTATGGTTCAAACCTGTTTGATGATAAACAGACTTTTTTTTTTTTTTTTTTTTTAATACTTGATAATCAGCTATCAAACCTGACTCTCTCTAAATATGTTCTTAAATACATTATGAAAAGTGTTCAGGTTTATGGCTTATCATTGTTACAGATCTCTTCTCATCTGTAATTAGGCATTTGACTTTTCTGGCTTCACTGGTTTTTCTCTCTTGCAATGGGTCTTCCTTTCTCATTTTATCTTTTGCTCTGTATTTATCTGCATCTATTGTTGGTCTGTATCTTTATTGTATAAATGCTCTTTCCGTTTCTGTGTTCTTTGATTTTTCATTTGATTTCTTTTCATTTTAACTATAAATATGACTAATATATTCATTTTTATATAATTTAATTTTGTGCATCCTTTAACTGTACTTAAAAATCTGATTTGTGCTGCCTATATTTTACATAGATCATTTTTTAACAGTCCAAATTTCTGAACCATACAAGAGTGGAAATTGCTTTTACTTTATAAAATTTAAGCCTAGGTTTCTCATCTTGTTGAATTCAGTATTCTAATTGTTGCAGAGATTTTCTAAAATTTATTTACTTATTTTTCATCTATATCCACTATTTTAACTTTCCACATATTAAAAGAACTAAGATTTTTCTTGTCTTGATTGGCTAATTTCTTCTCATATTGTACTTTTGCTGTCTTTGCCAACTGAGTCCCCTGCCTAGCTTGCTCTCTGTTCTTCATGCAACTGATTATTACTAGAATTTATCTTGTGTTGTCTCTATAGTACCTTCTTCCAGATTTCATTTTTAAGCCCTTCATTTATCTATATTACTCCTACTTTATTTAGCCATTTCATCTTTGCACTGTGCTCAAGTACTGCTGCTGTTAAATATCTCTTGATTAGTGCCCAAGCAGCATGTCTTTTTTTTTTTTTTTTTTTTTTTTTTTTTTACTCATATCCTCTTTCCATGCTTTACCTTTCACTTTATAACCTCATAGGCACTTGCCAACTGGAGAATATTAGAAATGCCATTCACAGTCACATCCTCTGATGATGTAATTAGTTCCAAGACACTTAACTCTGTTGTGTCCTGTGTTATAAGGTAGTTGTTCCTTAGAAACTCAAGAAATTGATTCATCTTATTCTCTGTTGTGATCTCATTCCAATCAGTATTACCATAATTAAAACTACCCATAATGATCACTTGCTTACTAAGTTAATTTGCCTCTACATTTCTTTTTCTCCATTCTTCCCATTCCCATGTCAATAGCAACACTCAAGTAAATATCTCATCCTATCAATCTCTGCCTCACACCATGCTGCTTCAAAACCACTGTCACTATTTTTTTCTCCTTGTATCTCAACTTTGTGTGGACATGATTCCCCTGCTATCATCAGCATCACTCTCCCTCCCACCCTTCTTTGTCTTCCTATCCTCACAAAAAAACATTATACCCTTCCTTAGATCAGCACATGTCTTTTGAATGCAACTATTTTACTTAAAAATAAAATAAGAATTTTATGAAGTGATCATATATATTGCCTACCTTTGTAGTGCTTTTGGCAGTAATGATCTGTGAAATTTGATGTAGAGATTGCAGATGGTGATTTGCAAATATGGTATCAATGATTGGTAAAATAGTAAGATGGAGCTCTGTTGATTTTTAAAATTTTAAAAGTGAGATATGAAAAGAAGCTAAAAATAAATAATAGGATATCATTAAAGATGAGACTAACTTTGGTAATGAATGAAGTGATATTATTAGTAATTGAATTATAAAACTTGTAAAATTTAAAAAGAAATATTAAAAGATTAAAAACTTAAAAACATAAAAACTGTAAAGGATAAAATAGAAAAAAAAAAAGAATGTAAAGATCTTGAAAGTAAAATATACAAATATATGATGGAGATGAAATAGATTTATGGGGTGGAGGAAGGCTGTTTCTGTACAACTGTCACATCTTTAAGTTCGATGTTTCAACATGTTGCAAGGTTTATTATGAATAGGAGGAATGGAGACTGCTGTCATCTACAAAACTGAGAATAAGGTTTAATGTCAGTGAGAGAAGGTCATTTATGTATAAGAGGAAGAGAGTGGGTAAAGTAACAGGGCCTTGAGGAATGTCTGGATTAAGAGGAAAATCTGAAGAGAGAACACTCTTCACTATGACATGCAGTGAATGACCTGATGAAAAAACTAGCAATCCAATGATGAAGGAAGGCAGACCATAAGATGACAGTTTGCTGAGAAGCTCTTGATGCCAAACCCTATTAGATGCGTTGGAAATGTAAGGTGTGCAACAGTATGGGTTTCTTCAAAACCTTTACATGCCATGTGTCTAGAAGTGGGTGATGCAGGCAAGGTGATCTGTTATGAATTGGCAGAATCCATATGGTGGTCCATATTAGTTGGCAGTTTTCCAAGTGTTGATCTTCTGCATCACTTTAGGCAGCACTGATGTGAGAGAGCAGAAGTCAATAGTTTGGTAGCAGTAGTATGCTTCTCTCTCTTTCTCTCTCTCTCTTTTGGAGTCAGCTATGTACGTGGACTTGCTTTCCATGCCTTGAGGGCTGAGATCCTGGCTGATTGCAATGATGTAGTGCAGTGTTTCTCAAACTTCAGATATCTGCATACCCCTTCTTAAATTTTCATTATTACCAAGTACCCCCTTATCAAAATAATAATAATAACAAATAAATAAATAAAGTATATTTCATTGTAAATGTCTATTTTATTTGAATTTATATGTTCATGTAAACAAAAAATATGATTTATTTTTAATAGAACGAAATTTATTGGTTACTCTTTATTTCCCGTAATTCATATCATACCTTCGAAGATTTTTCATCTTCTTCCTAGTTGGTTCTCTAGAGATGTCAAATGACACATCCTTATCAATTTCATTTGATATATCAACATTTTCTATATTTTTGTGCATTTCTTTTGTGCATTTTATAAATCCAGTCTATAACCAATCATCCATACTTAAGAATTT
Source organism: Typopeltis vanoorti (assembly GCF_054136105.1). Classification (NCBI taxonomy): domain Eukaryota; kingdom Metazoa; phylum Arthropoda; class Arachnida; order Uropygi; family Thelyphonidae; genus Typopeltis; species Typopeltis vanoorti. The sequence goes on along the minus strand of NC_143561.1, from coordinate 93,910,698 downwards.
GAAAGCTAAAAAAATTATCATATTTACTCGAATATAACTCGCACTTTTTTCCCAGAATTAAAGCTAAAAAATCGTCGTGCGAGATATATGCAGGGATTTCGGAAATTAAAGTTTTCAGAAAAAAACTGAAAATTCTGTGACTTACTGAGAATGACTAATGAGAAGTAAAAGCAGATCGCAAAACAGACAGCAATGGTAGGCCAGTAGAGATAAAGCAGGTGTGAAGAAGTGCATATGATTGGTACGGTATTAACAAAAGATTGCACGAACCAAAGACAAAGGCAAGCCAACAATTGAGTTGAAATGCTAATTCTCTTCAACCAAATTCAATATCTGAAACACATTTACTATACATTTCTTAGTTTTAATATGTTCATGACAGGGTAGTGTCAAGCAAAACCATATGTTGTTGCACTGGCAACAAATGGTTTTGCTTGAGTCTATACAGCAGTTTCTGTTGGAGGGGAGATGTTATTCATTAGTTAATGCCATTTTTATCCCAGTTGTCTGTAATTGCACTATTTGTTGAGAAATATATTACACAGACTGCAAATATCTCTGTACCTTATTCAGTGATACAATAAAACTACTTGTTTTTCTTGTGTCTTCAGTTAATGCTGTTACAGAGGGCATGTTGTTTACTGTAGGAAGTGAGTTGCTACCACCAGGACGTGAACGTCGTGGCAATAGTAACTCACAATTTGAGTTGGAGAATTCCTACATAATATAATTTATTGAGAAATATATACATATAAAATTATTATTTTTTCTTAATAATAATTCGATGCATTAATGATGCATAGCCGAAAATTGCCACGTACCTCCTGAAGACCTTTCGCGTACCCTGGGGGGGGGGTGTACACGTACCACACTTTGAGAAACACTGATGTAATGTTAGAGATGATAAAGGACAGACATTAGTTCAGAAGCATTTCTTGAGCACAGTTGGTGGGATAACATGAGGACGAGAAGCCTTTTTTTGATATCCCAGTTGGCAATGATTCTTCTGATGTCTTTTAGCAAAAGATTGCAGAAGGCATGCGATGGACCTTCCAGGTAAAGATAGTTGATTTGTCTTGGTCATCTTTACAGTGGTTGATTGAGAAGAATGATACTGGTCAGCCAGCTTTCTTTAGGTAATACTGTATCTATATACAAAAACTCCAGCTCCACACATGGCCTATACAGAAGACCACATCATTTGTAAAAGCTATTAATAGAGCTATTAAATGTAGAAAGCTCACTGCCTATGCCATTGGCATGCATGCCTTTGCACCCAAAAGTCTTTTGAGGGTAATCAGAAGGCATGCCTGTCATTGAGCTCTCTACATTTAATAGCTCTATTAATGACTTTTACAAATAGTGTGGGTTTCTGTATAGGCCATGTGTGGAGCTGGAGTTTTGTCTCAGGCCACTTACATGCTTTTTTTTTCCTCCTCTTTTCACCAACCTGGCATACCTCTTGGAAAATTGTGGTTAATATGCTGAGCAGGAATTTTGAAGAGTGGTGATTGAAGGTCCTTATTTCAATGTGAATAACTTCTCTCATGTTCACAGAGCATCTGGAGTTGAAGGACAAGAAATAGTAGTCTGAATTTTAAATGAGGAAAAAGTCTTGATCTTCCCACTTGGCATTGTAGTTTCAAAGGAGGCAAGATTGTGTCTGAGAGCAGATTGTTTCACTAGAGATGAAACTTTTATGAGATTATAACCCAAATTATCGAAAGGAGATATCACCTCGACATTGTACCTGTAAAGTAATAATACTTAATTAAAAAAAAAAAAAATTAAACTTGTGTTAATGCTGGGTTGTCTCTCACATGTGTTGCACATTAGGCAAGAACTTGAGAATAAAATGTCTTGTCCTTGTTGGGTTTTACAAAGTTTTCAATATATATGTTTCTGAACCCAATGATGTATTTGATGTATTTTCTATACCAAATTTTGAAATTGTTTGTTTAGGCATTGTATTTAGTTAGATACGATATTTAGCATTAAATAAAACTTCTAATTTGTTTTGCTTCCCATTATGCTGTGTAGTGTCTGTGGGAGGGATGTTTTTATTCCAGTTTTTTGGAATGAATAGGGGCAGTGAGTAAAAATCTCTCTATTCTTGGGAATAAAAATCAATGCTTCTGTGTTTTACAAGTAAAATGAATCCTGTGTTTTACAAGAAAAGAAGTGTGTTTGAGTGATCTCCAGCAAGATATTAGATTAGTATATCTAGGATTTGTTGCTATGTAAAAAAGGTGTATACTGATCATAATCATTACTGAATAAAACAAAATTCTTTCTTGAAAACAAAAGCAAAATAAATACACATATAAATTATATAGGATGATTTGCTTATTTAGAACTCTGTTATTGCGCATGTAATTTGTGGTATGTCTAGGTGAATTGATGAACATTATTAGTTGGATGGATATGCTTCCTCCCTAATAGTGCCCACTTGATATACAGTGTCCCATCCCAAGTACATGATATTCACTGCTCAGTGTGAGATCACACTGAGCAGTGAATATCATGTACTTTAGAGACCAAACATGGAAGCCACTTCATGTCTACAACTTTTTGTTGTAGACATGAAGTGGCTTCCATGTTTGGTCTCTAAAGTAGGATTCTTGAATTATCTAACACTTAGTACATCCATTCTAATAATGTTAATTTCATAAAAAAATAAAAAGAATTCTGACTTTTTTTTTTTAAGCTTAAAAGTTGCTTATCTTTTATTAGTTAGTGAAATGGGGTTGTGAAGTTTACAATAAAATTATTAATTATTATAAACTTATTCTATAAATTTATTATAAACAATAATCTATTAAGTTTTTATTAGTAATGGCTTGTTAAGGTTGGTATTTCTTATTAACTTCCAGTATATTTACGTACTAGATATTGGTGAGTCAAAGGTTAGATAATCCAGTAACCCTGCTCTAAAGACCAGGCATGGAACTTTTTTCCTTTGCCTTCAGTGTTACATCGATATTCAAAACTTAAGGACGAACACATTTCAAGATTACAACTGCAAATTCAGATGAATCAACTTGTGGCAATTTGTATAGCTGATGATTTTGAGTAGAAAGTGGGCACACTTTTAAATTTTTTTGAATTGCACCCAAAGGGATTATGTGGTAACACTCAACAGGATGTTGAGTGTTACCACATAATCACTTAGCCACAATTCACATAACCACAATTCACTTAGTGCTTCCTTCAAGCACTAAGTGAATTGTGCGTGAAGGAAGCTTTTTTTTTTGTGAAGGAAAAGTTGCACACTTGGATGTCTTGTAATGTCTCAAAGACATCACTAGATGATTTCACATGGGGAAGAATTATTGGAAAGTTTGATACTGATATTGCCAGAGAGTTTGCAATCTCACATAGCATTGTATCCAGGCTCTGGGCAGTGTTTCAAACCAATGGAATGTGTTCCAGACTTTTGCTAAGAAGTCGGCCAAAGAGTGGATACTTCATCTTCAATAAAGTTAGTTAACACTAAGTTAACACTAAAGGTGCTGTGTACGTGCTCCCTTTGGAAGTGAAAGACATTGAGGATTTATTTATTTAAACTTTCTAAAGACAAAATAAGCAGTCAAAAATAATAACTATTAAGGTGCCGTCATTCATTAGAAACATCATGGATCAAATAGCCTTTATTTTCAAACAGTATAACTTGAATGTGACATTCAGAACTTTGAAAAAAAGTATCTTCAATCCTAAGCCTACAGCAACCTCATCCATATCTAAAGAATCCAGGTATATACAAAATAATCTGTTCCTTTGTTGTATGTAGGACAGATGAACCACTCAGGAGAAATTCATATGAAAGATCATTTAAAAGATGTTCACAGTAAAAATCCAACAACAAAAATCAAGGCTTCATCTTACTAGTTATGATCCTCCATAGAGTACCTTCATTTTGTAGAGTTTTTGGCCCTGATGGATTAAACATTTATGTTTTCCAAATGAAAACTGAGGCATGTATGTGACTTAAGCAACATGCATATATCAGTAGCTTTAACAGAATGCAAAGTTACAGATATACATTTTTTAACTTCATTTTGCATACTCAAATAAGTACCCTGAGTTATGTAAAAAAACTAGTATAATTGATTAAAAAAAATTATTGTGGCAGTACCAGAAATCATTCTAATATGAATAACAATCATAGAAGCTTATTGATGTCACAAATTTAATATATTTCAAACCAGAAATTATGAAACTGCAGTTCAAAAGTATCTTGAGGGTATAGGTAAGACAGTATATGATGGATTTTTTTTTTTTTTTTTTTTTTGGTGGGGGGGGGGGTGGAGAGGAGATGCTACCACTAGGATACTTCATTAAAACTGATTTCATCTTCTTTAGATTTTGGTTTTGTTCTTTAGTATTTTGTAGCACCCTGTAAATTATCCTAGTTTTGAATTCAGAAGCTCTTGTAAAATACTGTAATTATGCTGCTATTTTTTTTTTTTTCATAGTTTCAAGACAACTATGCTGTGCAGAATTCTGCACTCAGAATTTATGTAAAATACATCAATTGTTTGTATTATATTCAAAAAGATATTTAGTTTTACAAAGTTTTTGTTATATAATTCTATATTGTTTAAAGAAAACTTTATTCTAAGGAAATATTTACTAATGATTCTGCATCAGAATATTGCTTATGTTAAAATAACATTGTAAAAGTCTCATGGATTATTATTATTTTGTAAAACAATTTATCTTTTTAAATACTGCCTACCTTAGTGCAGGTAATATTTAAAAAGAAAATTTGTTTTACAGGTTTTTAACTAATTATGCTGCTGTAGTGTTTAAAGAAAACTTCAGGCTGTTTGCAGACATTTACTAATAATTCTCACATTTTTGTAACTTCATTTTTTTAATTTTAATTTTCTTTATGTAGTATGATCGATGACTTATTAGCCGATGATGGACAGCTCAAGGTAAGAAAATGTATATTTAATTATGTCCTTTCATATATATATAGAACAGTAGAAATTATAAAACAATTTCATTACAGATTTGGAGGTGCTGAGTGCAGGTAGTGTGAATGAATTCTAGAAAAGGTATGCAGTTGGTGTGTGGGGGAGGGATATGTGGCCTCCCTAACTGCTTGAGAGTCCGATCAGATTCTCAGGCAGTTAGGGACTCAGTGAGGGAGGCTGTATACCTTTTCTAGAATTCATTCACACTACCTGTACTCACCACCTCCAAAGGCAAGCCATTCGGCTTGCTCCTGATCATACTCCCCTTTTCTTAACTGCATTCATTCTCAACTTACATGGATGCCCTCTCATTCTATCTACATCTTCTATAAAATGAAAAATTTCATCTACTGGTATCCAGTATTACCCTTTGAAAAGTTTGTATTTATCTATCTTATCTCTCTCTCTCTCTCTCTCTCTCCTGTTTGCTAGTCTGAAATGACTAAGGACAGATTTCAAGTGATCCGACCTTGGTCGTTTCAGATATTGCAGACTTACAGTTACGTTTTACGGATAAGAGTATGGCTAATAAGAATCTGTTCAGCCATACTCTTATCCAAACTAATAGTTTATAATCTAATCCTCCTTCCATACTGTATTCTGTCAAAATCCTTAGCAAAGTCCAAAAGTATCATGGTGTATCTTGATTATATAGAGAAACCTGTGTAGAATTCATTACTAAATTTAACACACGTGAACCAGAGTAGTAGGTTTTTTTATTATGTAAATCTTTCGTCCTAGGTATCTTAGGACATCATCATCAGTACAGTAGAACAATACTAGGAATGACACAAAGGATAGGGCGTGTACGTACAATGGAATCCAAATTGCGTGCAGTGGTGCGTTGCGGCCTCCTGAACTTAAATTAAATTGAATTAAATTAAATTTAAAAATTAAGTTATTTTTACACAATTTTGTATGACAATTTCCCATACTTTAGGGATGGCAAGAACATCATTGCAGTTTAGATTTGGTCTGTGAAGTAGGGCTTCAGCACTTTTCCCAGTGGATCTTGTGGTTTGGGTTTTTAACTCCATGTTGAGTGGGGCCTGATTTTTGCAGTTTGATGAGGCGGATATGGCCTTGACATTCCGAAATACATTTAAAAACTGATCTGCCTGTCTGTCCATAATAAGAGAGTTTACAGGAGCATTGAACCTCATATGCACCAGGTAGTAGCATAGGTGAAAATTTGTCTTTAGGTGAAGGTAACAAGTTGCAGATCAAAATCTGTGTGCTCTGGTTATCAATGATTTAATGATGCCAAATTTTTGAGAGGGATGATGAGCAGAAGTATGGTGAATATAGTGACCTGAAAATGTCGGCTTGCGATAGACAGAGGTGGAGATGGAACCGTCTTCTTTTCTTTGGATGTGTAAATCCAGAAAGGGGATGCCCTGTGGGGATTCTTTTTCTAATGTAAATTTGATGTGTGGATGAGGAAGGTTGATTTTATCTATAAACTGAAGTAGCTCTTGTTCAGAATGACTCCAGGCTGCAAAGATATCATCGACATATCGAAGCCAGAGTTTTGGTTTGGGTTTAAACGCGAGAATTTTTTCTTCAAGATGTTCTATAAACAGGTCTGCCAAGTTGAGTGACAAGGGTGACCCCATTGCTGTTCCCTCCTCTTGCTTGTAGATTTTTCCTTTCCATATGAAGTAACCGGAAGTGATAACAAATTTGAAAAGTTTAACAATATCCGACGGAAAATTTTGATTTAACAGGTCTACAGTTTCTTTATGGGGGATATTGGTGAAGAGAGAGATGATGTCGAAGCTAATTAGCAATTCAGTTTTCAGCAGTTGAAAGTCTTTTATTTTGGTGTGAAATTCTGTGGAATTATTTATTGAAGAGGTTGAATGGCCTGTGTGGGGACGGAGAAGGTTGGATAAGAATTTTGATAACTTGTAAGTCGGGCTACTAATTTGCTATTTTGCTATTTCAAAAACGAAGTTTGTTGGCTTCAATACTTAGAAGGGGACTGATGTTTCTTTCAATGTTGTGTATGAAATATAGATATGGGAGACATTTAGGGGGATGGCAAACTTATGGCCTCTTGCTAGAACATTTAATTCATCTTCTGTTAGTGGGCGGTTAGATAAGTTAACCATCCATTTTTCCATTGTTTGTATGCGCCCTATCCTTTGTGTCATTCCTAGTATTGTTCTGCTGTACTGATGATGTCCTAAGATACCTAGAACGAAATATTTATGTAATAAAAAACCTACTACTGTAGTTCACATGTGTTAAATTTAGTCATGAATTCTCCACAGGTTTCTCTATATAATCAAGTCTTATTCCTGCACAGGGAAATGACAGCACAGAAGACGGACTTACTAGGCAAACTCCAACTGAAACAGGGTAAGCTACGTGCCCATATCTCTTTTTTAAAAAAGTGCAGATGCAATAAACTTATTCCAACATTCACCAAGCTAAAGGAAGTGATTAAATCACCATGTGCCCATAAAATCTATCAAAAAGCAAGCCATTCACTACTGCTGAATCAATGAGATTCCAAACATAAATTGGTAACAAATAATTTAAAAATTATAGAACTAGAAGCAGATTTGTCAAACACTCTAAATCAAGAGTTGATACAAGTGATTATTAGTATCTCAAAAAACTCAGGGATCCAAGCTTTCGATAAAAGCAACATTAACGTACAGAAAAAATACCTTAACCTGTTAAATCGATCTAAGAAAAATATCAATAAATTACCGACCGAAAAATGGGTGGATAACTTATCTAACCTCCCACTAACAGAAGATGAATTAAATGTTCTAGCAAGAGGCCATAAGTTTGCCATTCCCCCTAAATGTCTCCCATATCTAGATTTTATACACAACATTGAAAGAAACATCAGCCACCTTCCCAGTATTGAAGCCAAGAAACATCGTTTTGAAATAGCAAAAATAATTTTAGATGCCAAACCTTCAGTCTTAAATATTCCACCTTCAGAATTGAAGGCTCTTACTTCCTTAAAACATAATAAAAAATATAACCACCACCAGAGCCGACAAAGGAAATACCACAGTGGTTCTTGATACTGTTTCATGTGACCGAAAAATGAATTTATTACTCCAAGACCGAAATACTTATGCAAATCTTGACTATGATCCCACAAAAAGACAGCTGAAGAAATGAACAAGTTACTCGATGAAACAAAGTTGTTAGATGAAGAAACTTCAAAAAAAACTCAAGACATACCATGCTAGACCTCTGAGAATATACAGTTTACCCAAACTTCACAAGAACAACGTCCCACTCAGACCTGTCGTTGATTCAATTAGCAGCCCGACTTACAAGTTATCAAAATTCTTATCCAACGTTTTCCGTCCCACATAGGCCATTCAACCTCTTCAATAAAAAATTCCACAGAATTTCATGCCAAAATAAAAGACTTTCAACTGCTGAAAACTGAAGTGCTAATTAACTTCGACATCGTCTCTCTCTCTCTTCACCAATATCCCCCCATAAAGAAACTGTAGACTTGTTAAATCAAAAATTTCCATCGGATATTGTTGAATTTTTCAAATTTGTTATCACTTTCGGTTACTTCACGTGGAAAAATCTACAAGCAAGAGGAGGGAACAGCAATGGGGTCCCCCTTGTCACCCAACTTGGCAGAACTGTTTATAGAACATCTTGAAGAAAAAATTCTCGTATTTAAACCCAAACCAAAACTCTGGCTTTGATATGTTGATGATATCTTCGCAGTCTGGAGTCATTCTGAACAAGAGCTACTTCAGTTTTTAGATAAAATCAACCTTCCTCATCCACGCATCAAATTTACATTAGAAAAAGAATCCCCACAGGGCATCCCCTTTCTGGATTTACGCATCCAAAGAAAAGAAGACGGTTCCATCTCCACCTCTGTCTATCGCAAGCTGACATTTTCAGGTTGCTACATTCACCATACTTCTGCTCATCATCCCTCTCAAAAATTTGGCATTATTAAATCATAGGTAACCAGAGCACACAGATTTTGCTCCTCTGAGGATTCTCTAAAACAAGAATTGGAAATAATCAAAAACACAGCCACTCTAAATGGATACAATCTCAAAACAAATCAAAAAATCATCAGCAACTTCTCCACACATCAACCTAGACAACAATAAGCCCATAGGTTTCCCATACCTTATATCAAAGGCATCTCCAAACGGCTCTTGAAAATTATGAAGAAATACAATCTTGCTGCCACCTACAAACCCATCAACCAGATCCACAACTTGTTACCTTCGCCTAAAGACAAACTTTCACCTATGCTACTACCTAGTGTATACGAGGTTCCATGCTCCTGTAAACTTTCTTATTATGGACAAACAGGCAGATCAGTTTTTAAACGCATTTCGGATCATCAAGACCATATCCGCCTCATCAAACCGCAAAAATCAGGCCTCGTTCAACACAAGAGTTAAAAACCCAAACCACAAGATCCACTGGGAAAAGACAAAACTCTTACACAGATCTTCATATAAATATGAAAGAAAGTGCTGAAGCCCTACTTCACAGACCAAGTCTAAACTGCGATGATGTTCTTGCCATCCCTAAAGTATGGGAAATTGTCATACAAAATTGTGTAAAAATAACTTAATTGTAATTTAATTTTGATTTAATTTAAGTTCAGGCCGCAATGCACCACTGCACGCAATTTGGATTCTATTGTACGTATGTGCCCTATCTTTTGTGTCATTCCTAGTATTAGAAAGTTTTTTTTACCTTCGGCATAATATATGTTAAAGATACCAAGCTATTTTAAACCTGGTTTTACTCCATTTCTTAAGTAATCAAACAGACAAATAAGTCAAGTTTGCACCTGCACATAATGCAAGTCTAGGTGACCCGCAAAGTAGTGCAGCTCGTGGTAAAGGTGGAATAAGCTCTGATCACTATTCTTAATATTTACCCTTAATGCAAAGTCCATCTCCTCGAGGAGATGTATGATGCTATGCATTAAAGGCAAAGGGCCACTACCCAGACCTATTTCGACCTTTATTGAGGTCTCATCAGTGGGAGCAGACTTGCATTACGTGCAGGTGCAAACTTGACTTATTTGTCTGTTTGCTTACTTGGGAAATGGAGTAAAACCAGGTTTAAAATAGCTTGGCATCTTTAACATTCCTAGTATTGTTCTACTGTATACTGATGATGTCCTAAGATACCTAGGATGAAATATTTACGTAATAAAAAAAACCTGCTACTGTGGTTCATGTGTGTTAAATTGAGTCATGGTGTATCTATTCCCCTTGTCTAACTTAACCATAACATTATCATTATAAAATATGATGAAGTTGCTCAAATATGAACTTTCTCTTAGTAAACTCATGCTGCTCACTGCAAAATATAGATTCTATGTCAATCCATTTCTGTGTGTAAGCTCTTTCCAACTTTTGCGAAATCTTTATCGCTCCCAAGATACTACTAAGTTGATAGTTAGACACATCAGTCTTTGTATTGTCCTTGTCCAATCAGATTAGCATGCATTCTTTTCACTCCTGTGAAATTGTACCTATTCTGAGATTCAAATTATACAGCTAGATCATGGCATGGTCAGTTTAGCTGAAGACTTTTTTTTAGCATCTGTGCCAGCAGCCCATCAGCCTTTACTTCTGAATTCTTATTCATGCTCGTGTTCTTGTCAATGGGGAATTGACAGAAAAATTTCCTATAACAACAGGAATTCTAAAAGGAGACACCTTGTATCCCTTCCTCTTTATAGTAACCTTCGACTACATTTTCAGGATGGTTGAGGACGAATCGGTGCAACATTAACAACCAATGATAAACAACTCTGTTTCAGAGACCTCAGCTATGCAGACAATATAGTATTAATAGATTCATCTTTATCCATAGTTTATCAAGGTGCAACAACTCCTTGATAAACTATGCCATGCTGCAAAAATATTTGGATTGACAGTTAACTGAAATAAAACTAAAATACTCACAATTATAGTATAAGGTTCCATCATTACAGAACACCACCAACCTTTAGAAAAAGTCGAAGACTTCCAGTACTCATGCTCAAGTATAAATAATACTGTAAATGACGTAATATTAAGAAAATATAAAGCTCTCAATCAACATAGGAATCAGAAATATATAGAAATTGCCCCTCATTACCTTGGAAACAAAATTTAGGCTTTACAAAGCAACCTCAGGCTTTCTTCATTTTTGGTGGAGAAACATGGAACATTACCACCCAAAAAGCATTAAAACCATTAATAGCTTTAATACAACCTGCGTTACTCTTCAAGTTACTCTTGAAGGATTATATTCGTAATTCCACTATTTTAGAAGAGGTAAACCAAAAACCCTTGATTGAAACCCAACGGAGATGCCAACTTGATTGGCTTGGACATCAACTGAGACATCCTTCTTCTCCATCCTTTGATATCTTAGTTTTATGTGTCCCCTCAAATGGGTGAAGACAGAGAGGAAGACCAACTAAACAATGCTGGCAGTATATTAACCACCTTATCAGCACAGATACTCTCTCTCTCTCTCCACAAGAAATTACTCAGCTGGCTCAAAACAGAGAAGCTTGGAAAGTTATGTATAATTAGCTTTTTCTAATTTCTATTTATTTAGTTCATTTACAAATTATTTACAAACTATTTACAAATTATAAATTGTAAATAAACCATGATGATGAACATGGATGAAGACCATGTTGTTTACACTAAGTTGACAGCTGTTAACAAAATGGGCACTCATTAATTGAACAATCTCTTCTGCCACCTACATTCAGCAGATTTATTCTTTCATATTTATTGATTCTTTTACTTGCATCATAATGGTAGAATTCCTTGAGGTTATCTTTGGGTTGCAGTGCCAGTTTTTTTTTTTTTTTTTTTGACATTCCATACAATACTAGTTACTTTTTTGGCCTGTACCTTATAATTTTCATAATTGACATCCTTACACATGCGGTATTTCACACACTTTTTCTTAATAATCTCTTAAGATCTGCACAGACATTTCATTCCTACCCTATTTATTTTTCAAACTCTAGAGACACATTCTGACATTGCATCATTTGAGGTTTTTTTTTAAATGCTTCCCATGCACTGCCAATACCTTCCCACTTAGCAACTGATACCATAGGATAGAACCCAGTATTCTCCTCAGTTGGTAATTTCTTGCTTTGTAACTTAGCATGTAACTTTTTCTGAATGAAACATCAATATACTTGTGAGGGTGGTCTGAAAAGTTCTCGGCCTAACAATGAAAAAACGAATTTATAATTTTAAAATTATTTTTATTTTTCAACATAATCTACCTTAAGACATACATTTATTCCAGCGATGCTCCAGCACCATTATCCCATCCCTGTAGTGGTTCTGAGTAAGATCTACAATCACCTCTTGATTCGAAGAAACACGCTGAACAGCGAGGAAGGGTTTTAGTTTTGGGAAGAGATAGAACTCAGAGGGAACCAAATCTGGGGAATAGGGTGGATGTTTCAACAATTCATAGTGCAGATCCCTTAATTTTCCTGTTGCCAAAACACCTTTGTGGGCAGGTGCATTGTCCTGATGAAAGATGATTTTTTCTTTTGCAAACCGGATCTTTTCTCACAAATTTTTTCTTCTAGTCTGGTTAAAAGATCGGAATAATATTCCCGGTTATTGTTTTACCCTTTTCAAGATAATTAATATACAAAATGCCTTTAGCATCCCAAAACACCAATGCCATGACCTTCCCTGCTGATGGGAACCAACTTTGTCTTCTTTGGCGCTGAACAACCGGCTTCTATCCACTGTTTGGATTCTGGTGTGTAATGGTGAATCCAAGTCTCATCCATAGTAATAAATCGATGCACAAAATCAGTTTTATTCTTGTTAAAATGCTCCAAGCACTGTTCAGAGATTTTCATGCGAGTGTGTTTTTTATATGCTATGAGCAAGATGGCCCCATCTTGTGCAAAGTTTTTTCATTTGCAATTCTTCATGCAAAATATATCCTACACATTCTTTTGAAATGCCTATAGTCATAGTAATTTCACACACTTTGATTTGCTGTCATCCAATATCATATCGTGCACTTGATCAATGATTTCTGGTGTTGTTACACTTTTTGGACGTCCTTCACATGGATCATCTTCAAGACTGGTACGGCCACGTTTAAACTCGGCAGCCCATTTCTTAATTGTCGAAAACAAAGGAGAAGAGTGCCCATAAACTTTTATGAACTTCGAATGAATTTCTTTTGGCATTAAACCTTCTTTTACAAAGAATTTTATAACCGCACGATACTCGATACTCATTTTATCCATTTCAAGGGATACAGACAACACTTTTGCTTGAGAAAGCTATGTAAAACAAAATGCATGATAGAATGACTTGCAATTTCACATGGATGCTTATGACAGATGTACCAACTTAGAAGAAAAAAAAATCTTCCCGATAGTGTTGCGATCCATGGTTGAGGCTGAGAACGTAACAGCTATCCAGATCACAGCATGATCATTGTCACAAATTGGAAGTAGAATAGTTACAGCAACTGAAATCTCCTCTGCCACTGTAATAATTCTGATATTCTTTGTCTTAAATTCCTTCACTTCTGTCACATGTTGTTTGTGGAAGTTGTCTTGCAACAGCTCAGTAAATTTGGCTTCATTCTTCTTGTGTAATTTCACTGCTATCTGATTAATATTTGGATAATTTAAAGTCACCCATGATGATATTTTAGCACCTATCTGGTTGTTTTGTTTCATTTCATCACTACAGGCACATCAATTCCAGTCATCAGCGGAACACCAATTGCTAGATAGAACCTTCGCAGGTCCAACTGGAATGCATTTCAGAAACAAATCGAGCAAACTATTAGAGCAATTAAACCCCCCCTAATTGCTATCTAAGATTTGTTAAACTAATCAAACCTGCAGCCAAAGCCTCTATTCCTAGAGGCTATAGAAAACAATACATTCCATGCTGGAATAGAGAAACTGAGGAACTTTTAGCCAAATATGAAGAGACTGAAGATCCAACTGTTGCTAAGGAGCTCATAGCAACGCTGGATAAAAACAGAAAGGAAAGATGGATCTCAACCATCCATGAACTCAATTTCACCACATCTAGCCAGAAAAGTTAGCCACTTCTGAGAAAATTAGGTGGGGTAGAACCAACAACACACAAAACAACAGAAATAACTCCTGATCAAATGGCTAATCATTTATTGAAAACCTCCAAGATACGTCCCAGCTCTATCAGGGAAATTACTGTGCAATCTTCCATCAGACAGGTCCTGAAGACGGGCCCCGAGCACTTGTATACCCAGTATATCGGGATACTGGGTATACGAGTGACAGTAAGACAGGTAGCCTTAAAACTCATCAAGAATGACAAGGCTGCAGGAGCGGATGGTGTCCTCCCCGAGTTTCTAAAACATCTCGGTCAACAAGGCCAAACATGGCTGGCTGCCCTTTTCTCAAAAATTATAATGACTGGAAAACTACCAAATCTGTGGAGGGAAGCCAAAATAATTGCCTTGCCCAAACCAGGGAAAGATTCAAATGATGTCAAAAATCTACGACCTATCTCCTTGCTTTGCTCCACCTTTAAGCTCTTTGAAAGAATTCTCCTTAAAAGAATTTCACCACTCATCAAAAGAGCACTCCCGATTGAACAAGCTGGCTTCAGGCCAGGAAGAACTTGCTGTGACCAGGTCTGACCCTGACAACACAGATTGAAGCAGGCTTCCAGAAGAAACTTAAATCTCGAGCCACTTTCATTGACCTAACATCAGCTTATGACATAGTCTGAATCCGGGGCCTCCTCCTAAAGCTAGGAAATATTATAAGGTGCGAAAAAACTTTCCAGGTTTTTGAATCCATTCTCTCCAACAGAAAGATCCGGGTCAATATTGGTGGAAAAAAGAGCAGGACCAGATTCCTTCACAACGGTTTCCCACAGGGCTCTATGTTATACGTGTATGACTTACCACATACCAGCTCAAGCAAGTATATGTATGCTGATGACCCAGCGATCCTACATCAATCTACCTCCTTTGCCAACCTGGAATCAATCTTGAACACAGACTGAACATTCTGGAAGAGTACTTCAAGCAGAAGTACTTTGGTGCTTGAAGCCAAATCCAACAAAAACTGTGTCCACAGTATTTCATCTGAACAATGCAGAGGCGAATCGACGTCTCAACCTTTCTTTCTATGGAAACATGGTAGAAAACAAGCCTCACCCGAAATACCTTGGAGTGAGCCTGGACAGAAGCCTAACCTTTAAAAGGCACATCACCAACCTGTCCAACAAAATTAAAATGAGAAACATTTCAAGGTTTGCTGGAACAACCTGGGATTGTGGTGCAGAGGTCCTAAGGTCGTCTGCACTAGCCCTCACATTCTCTTCTTTAGCAGAATATTGTGTCCCCTATCTGGGAAAGAAGTAGTGGGACAGTGAGAAGCACCCCTCTCTCCTGTCTGCCTGTCCTATCTAACATTGCTCCACCAAACATACGGAGAAGACAAGCCTAGCCTCAGTTAAAGAATTTAATAAAGCAATGAGCAACCCACTCCTGTCCCTGCACCAGACTCTCATAAATCCACCTAGTCTTCACCTAAAATCTAGAAAGCCTTTCTTGTCCATGGATGAACTCTCTTCAGCTGCCCTGCCATCAACTCCTGACATGTGGAGAGAATACTGGTTTAACAGTCTTCCAAAAACAGCTTCCTGGTAGAAGATCCCTGTGCTCTGCAGCCTGGTTTTGCTCTTTCTAGGAAGATCTAGTCATCAATCAACAGGATCAGAACTAACCAGTGATGTGGCTACCTACTACATCAATGGAGGCTGTTAGGCCACCTTTATTGTAATTGTTCTCCTGTGGCTCAGACGATTACTCATATTGTGAATGACTGCCCGAGGCACCAATTTCACGGTGGTGGCCTATGGGACATCCACAAGGTGACGGATGAGGCCTTGAAATGGCTTTCCAGACTGAACATTGACCTTGTTAAATTTGTGATCCTTGTAAACTTCATAAGAAAATTTACTTGATCACAATTTAACAAGTAGAAACCTTAATGTGAAAATAGTGCTTGCATCTAAGTATGAAATGAAATAAATGTATTGAAAAGAATAATTGTTAACTCTCATAAGAACATTAATTGTATAACATTAGAAAAATGAGATAATTAATTTACAGTTATAAGAATTTTGTATGTAAAAGGCTTGCTTGTTATACACTTGAAACAAGAGATTGTAAGTTGTGCTAATTCTTAGAAAATTTGGGTGAGCTGATAGAGTTTGATAAAGCTGACTCATAGGATTAACTAGAACTAAAGTAAAGCCCAAGGTCACAGTCCCCGATTTAGACACTGCCGCGGATCAGTCGTGTGCACACGGCCCACCAAAGGTAGAAGTTTCAGCAGGGGAGATGCCACCCTAACAGGTTACGATAAACATATCCTAATGTCGGGGTGGGGGGAAATTTAGTTGCACGAGGTGCTGGTAGGGTCATAATATAAAAGGGGTTAGGAAACCCCCCCCATGAAGTCTTTTGCCAGTTTTTGTTTGGAGGTTACCTTATGAGTTTCCTGAGTGACGGTCAGGAGTCCTCCCCCCCCCCCCCATCCACCACAACATGGAATATTAGTAAGTAGGATTTAGGTCATGTTTTCCTACCATCGAATACAAAGGCCGCCACATGGTCAGGAAGAAGGTATTTACTGTATACTAAGCCAACCCTGGTCTGAAGGAAGGAGATCATCAATAGATATCCTGATGGCAAATTTGATGACTGCAGAACAGCAGATAGATCATGTTTCCTTAGAAGAAGCCTGATATGCTACAATCGAGATGGCCCTCATAATCCGAAATACCCCAAATATGTCCCACTACAGAAGGAATATTTCTTCAGGAATCGTAGACAAGTAAAATCTAGTAGAAGAGCTTCATCAAACGGTATTGTGAAAGACTTTATGTTAATTCTGTTAATTTAATATGGCTGTAATTGTAGTTCGTATTACTAAGCAATTTGAAGGACTTGAATGAGACTTGAACTAGGACTTTAGCTCACTTAATAGTATAGAGAAAGAGGGAACTAGTTTATCAGTGTTACTTAACGAGCGATAATGTGTGTAGATATTAGTATATGTGATTTACCCTTAACTGAGAAATGTCAAAAGAATTGAATGTGGTATTCATTGTAGCAACGGAATTGTTAAGCCCACATAACTCTTGTAATTAATGTGTGTAATCCAATTGTGTCTAATTGATGCGGGTGAAAGATTTAAGCCAACTTAATCATTAATGGGAAAGCCCCTTTATCTTGTGTGTGTGTGTAGAGTCTTTGTGGAGGCATAACAGTTTATCCCACGTGCTAGTATGAAATTTTCATATTTTGTATTTTGCTTATCTTATGAACATTGTATCATCTTAGTATTGAATTGTAGTTTTTAGAATTTAATGTACTGTATTGTACTGTACAACATACAAAAGTTTATGAGTTTAATAAACTTTTGCTTATCAAATATTCAGTTGTCTGTAATTGCCATTCAATGCACCGCTTGAAATAACGTACGAACCTAGGCGCAGGGGGAAAGAAAAAGTTAAGTTACGAGATCAAGGTTACGACTGCATGATTATTTCACTTCTAGACTTATTTAGGAGTTGTTTCTTGTTTTAAATTTCTTTATAAACTAAATATCCTAAATGGTGCAGCTTTAAAAAATAAATGTTTTAGGATACTAAGAGGAGCAAGAGCTTAAATTTCTACTATGGAAGTGACGATACACGGAGAAAAGGGATAAGATATATAAAGGAAAGGAAAGTATAAGGGAAATATATATTTAAACAAGAATGGGACACAACAACCTATAGCTGTTCAGTATTCCTTTTGCCATAAGAATAAATAAATAAATTTCATCACTTCCAACAACTGATCTACTATGTCTGGAATAATACCCCTTAGATTCCACCTCATACCATATAGCTTTAAACTTGTTACTGCATGGGAAATTGTTACTAATATTGGAAGCATTCAACACCCTCACTGCTTATGGAATGCCTGAAGTGCCAAATGCCTTGTTTGTCCTCTAGAGTAGGTAGGGTATTCTGGTTTCTGTCTCCACATCTCTCCTTCACATAGTACAAGTTCCATGTGGTGCTTGACATAGCACTTGTTTTTAAGGTCTCTAAAAATGTTTGGCAAGAGCAAACTCCTCTATTTCAACTATACATCAGTCAGTGGCTGTGCTGCTAGATATGGATTCCAACTTGTCAATGATGAATCAGTCAGCTGGTGGTGGCGGCAAGTAGACTGTTTACTTTCTGCATGGGTTTTGTGTTCAAAAGTCTATCATCTCACACTGAATGACCCTACCTAATTCTTTCACCTGACTTGAATCATTAATTAAACACAACAAACAATGACAGTGTCATTGTGACTGATAAAAATCTCTCTCCAAAAACTTAGCTAAACACAAATGCCAAACCCAATACAACATACAAAAGTGTCAGAATAATCCCCCTCCCTTAAAAAAAACCCTTTCATATACACTTTTCCAATGTCTGTGGCATAAACCTCACCATAAATGATGTACATCATCACTTTCAGACATCCAGACCTGATTCTTACTCTTGACTTAAACCCATATTGCAGCTACATTAACCACTGTCCATCCCAATGTTCAAATTACATTGAAGGTATTACTTCATGATACATTTTACCTTTGTGTGCCTTTGCATAATCTGACACTGCCTGTCAGGTAATGCTTAATTTAAAATCAGTTAATCACCTGCTTTCAACCTCCTCTGGCTTATGATATCTTTGCACCATTCAGTAATGTTCATCTGCTGTATTTTCATCATCATGTGTGATCTCCATTGCAGAAGGTTGACTACCATGATGTGACTCATGGTTGACTACAGGCATAAGGATAATGTGGTGAGGACCCTATCTCTTTCACATTGTTGTAAGTATTCATGGCTGTAAATCCGTGTGTGTGTTCACAGGGCTGGTTTGTCTGTTCTGAGGAACGAAGAACCTGCAAACCAGCTTGGTTTGTTTCCAGGCGAAAAAACCATCTGCCTGTGTATGAGACTGACTAACTCACCTTTAGTCAAAAGAGACCAAATAAAGGTTCTTCACATCATGTACAGGAAACGAATCCAGGTCTTTCCAAACAAAGGACTTCATCTATTCTGACTAAGCTACGGAGGCTCCACTGCTGTATTTTCCACTCCAAATTATGACATCACTTTACTATTCATTGATTTAAAAATTGAGATGTAAGTAGAAGACATTATAATAATAAATAATTATGGAAGTTATTTATGTAAATAAATTTCATGCACTTTCAATTTAATTACTATTTGTTTTTGATGTGTATGTCTTATTACTATAGTGTATCAAAAATGGCTATGAAACATAGCCAAAAATTCTACAGAAATAAATAAATAATAATAATAATTATTATTATTATTATTATTATTATTATTATTATTATTATTATTAAGGGAGACCTCCAGGGAGTCAGAGACTCATCGAGCGGCCACATATTACATGCGTCAGCTATCATACTTAGACTGTATGATAGCTTTGCCTTTGCCTGAGTGCAAGCAGTGTGAATTCATTCACACTGCTTGCACTCACATTTAACGGCAATCCATTCCAATCACGCACCACCCATGACCTCTGTAATTATTTATTATTATAATTTCCTATTCATGAAACATTACCTTGAGCATCCTTGCTATCCCTTGACCTCCCTACTAGCCAGAACATACACACACACACACACACACACACATATATATATATATATATATATATATGTGCAGCAAAACCTGGATGCAATACATACTATGAAATATACTATGCAATATATACTTTGAAAGAATATGGATAAGAAGTGCTAGTTTGCTGGCATCTCCATTATAAGGCATGATAATCCTTCATGCTGAGGAGAACACTTATTAACTCATGTTCATAGTTGCATCTTAGTTACCTGCAGTTTTTCATTATGCTGGATAACTGAAATCTTAGTTATATTAGATAGACCAAATACTACAAACTATTTTTTTCTACTTTTATCATATAATTCTAGTTTTTAATGCTAGAATTAAAAACTAGAATTATATGATAAATATAATATCATATTTATCATACAATAAATATGATAATATAAATTATCAAGGAATTCATAGGACAAAATATGAATTCCTTTCATATTTTTGTTACTTTATTCTCTTTATCAGTATGACTTACTGTTGGTGTATGGACTTGGATGAACTATAGAGTATATCTTTTTGAAATTTGGATAACAATACTTGCTATTGAATCAGAAATACTGTCAAATTCTATTATATTGTTCTTCAATTTTCTGTTGATTATAAACCCAACTACACTGATTCATTCCTTGTCTTTGCCTCTATAGTTACAATGTCTCCATTTTTTAATTAACACAGTTCTTCACCGTTACATCTACCTTCACACAATCCAAGAATATCCCATTACTTTAGCTCTTCAGTAGCCATGCTTACTGCTCAGTCCTACAGTTGAAAGTTACAAGATCTAGTTTCTAGTGGCAGCATGATCCAGTTACCTGGGGGATTTTTAGCACCCTCTACCTTCATGTTTAACTGTCTGCTGCAGAAGGTAATAACACAGTAGTAGGTAGTAAATCTGAGCTCTAGGGAATGGAGCCTAGATTGTTACTGAGCTCCATTCACCAAAGCCTCATTCTGGTACACTGAATGGTGAATTGCAATGGTTTCACATGGGATCACCAGTCCACAAACCACTGGTCCATAGCTCTTTATTCATTATAATCATTGCTGCCCTGATATTCAATGATGGTAGTTGGAGTTCCCCCCCCCCATCTGCTACCTGTAGATGTTCTTGGTAGCTCATGGAAGTCCTGAGATTATATATATATATGTATATAGACCATCTTTAATAGAATTTAAAACAACCAAATTCAAATTATATATGTTAATTTATAAGACATGACATGTCTTTCTCTCTAATTTGGCCGCTAGTCTTTTCTTCTCCCCCCCTCCCCCACAGAATGTTACATGCTACTTCTGTTCCGCTATCTGATAACCAGTTACCATTATGCATGTTGAAATTTCTGAAAAGCAAAACTATGTAGACACTGGAATGCAAATAAACAATTTATTAATTATAATTATTTACAAGCCAATATTTTGTTAGCTCGAGATTGCATTATCAGAGACTATTTAATGATACGCACTCAGCGAAGACACAAACCGAAATAACCTGGATAACAAGAACAGTCATGTGCATGAAGGGCAACAGACTTTGTCATAATTCCTGCCCAGTTAATGCTAGTGGGTAGATAGGATGTACCAGATATATGTATAAAATCATACCATCAGTTCTATTATAGTTAACTGGGATCTATAGAACTGGTGCCGTTTCCACAAACTCTTTCTCTGATTTAAACTGGGATTTGTGGAGTGGCCTGGATTTCTTATGAAGTGGCCTTTCAACTAAGGCATGTTAATAATATAGTCCACTTTTTGGATGTATTTTTTTATGTTCTTTTTTCCCTAACCAAAGTAGTTTGTACTCTGTGTCCAAAATACTGAGTTCCACACTGGCAGGGGATACTGTCAACACCTGGAAAGGAGAGATGGCCCAAACCATCCTTGATTTGTCTTAGGAGGATAGATACTTTGTTTAGAATGTTGAAAGTTTTTTCATTTGGTTATACTATAAATTAAAGATGCCAAGAAATTATATTCTTGGTTTCATCCTTTATCCAAGTGTAAGCGAACAAAGTTTGCACATAAAGTAAGTTCACGACTGGGCTATTTGTATATAGAGGCTAATGACTTCACATCAGTTGCCTTAGTGTCACATAATGCAATGCACATATCCTTATCCTTCTGGGCTCTTCCCATAATGTGTCTATGGGAAGGAGCCACTATCCAAACTGGTTTCAAACCTTATTGAGATCTCATCAGTGGGAACCAGACCCAGTATTTATGTCAAAGTTGAAGTAATACAGAAGTCATATTTCCATATACAAGTAGTCAAAAAGTGTCACACCCTATTACTAAAATACTCTGGATTAGAGATAGATGTTGAAATTTTTTTTTAATTTGGTTATACTATAAATTAAAGATACCAAGAAATTATATTCTTGATTTCATCCTATATCCAAGTGTAAGCAAACAAAGTTTACAGGGGAAATAATTTCACATATAATTTTTTGGCATCTTTAATTTATAGTATAACCAAGAAAGTGGAAAAAAAAACTTTCGACATCTATCTCTAATCCAGAGTATTATAGTAATAGGGTGTGACATCTTTTGACTACTTGTATATGGAAGTATGCCTTCTGCATTACTTCAATCTTGGTATCACTTCTGGGTCTGGGTAGTGGCACTTCCCATTACACAGCATTATACATGTCTGTAAGAATATGTGCATTGTATTATGGGATAGTAAAGGCAAATGATGTGAAGTCATTAGCCTCTGTATACAAGTAGTCCAGTCGTGAAATTACTTCAGGCACAAACTTTGTTTATTTATACGTGGATAAAGGATGAAACCTAGAATATAATTTGTTGCCATCCTTAATTTATAGTATAACCAAGTGAAAAAACTTTCAGTATTTATCTCTTATCCAGAGTATGTTAGTAATAGGACGTGACACCTTTTGATTTCTTGTATACGGACATATGGCTTTTGCGTTACTTCAACTTTGGTATCACTTCTTGGTCTGGCTCCCACTGATGTGCTTTTGTGCTGAAGTGGTTACTTTCCCTGAGATATGAGTGGCTCTGCTCAATGATAGGGTGAGTGTGCCATTGGGCAGAGCCACCACTTTAGGCTTCTTCTTGGTGGTGGAGTGGGCCTGTCACTGAGTGGAACTACTGCTGAGCTAAATGATCCTTTGGGTCATTCATTGTTGGGTAATCTGAGGGATCGCACGAGTTTTTGGAGAGGTATTCCTGCTCTTATCATACCTCTATAAAGGTTGAAACCGTTCTGGGTAGTGGCCCAGACCTCTTAATGCATAGTGTTAATAATTTGGTTGATTTTTATATCGATGATATTATTCATAGATATTATCATATTATTAATCCTACCATAGAGATAATCTCTGTTTCTAACAATTATTTTTTTTTTCCGAGTGTACCTATGTATTATTATATGCACAAGGGTTCACTCCAGTTGGTGCAATGATCTTAACTCTTTCTTTCAGAATCTAAATAATCACTGACTCAAGACCAAAATACAAAATAAACACATTTAATATAACAAAAACAATATATATATATATATATATATATATACACTTCAAACAACTTTACATAACTAACTACAAATTTAATTGGATCCAAGGCCTTTTTAAAATAAACTTACACTTAAGACTAAACACTTTGTTTTCACAATCATGGCCAATTTCTCTCTCTGTCAAGGCCCTTTTCTGAAGATATATGACTCCATTCTTCATTTATACAGGATCCTTTTCATCACTCATGTAGCACATAAAATCTTCCTGACTTAATTCTGTCTCTTTTCTTCAGTAGAAATAATAGTCAGATCCGGCGTCCTTAATACAGGTGAAACTTCATATTCAGAGTTTTCTCGAACATTCCTTTAGAACGTAAATAGCAAATTCTTCTTTTATTCACTAAATGCTTATTGACAGTCTTAGCTCTTCCAATAAAAAAAAAAAAACTTACAGTTCTATGATTTCCTTTTTGGAATCTACTATAAATCTTTCAATTAGTGTACCTATGTATTATTATGTATTATGTAATCCTTCAATATTCCGTTTAAAATGCATATAGCAATATTTTCTTTTATTTATCCACATACTTATTCCACATTAAAACTTAATAGTTCCACGATTCCTTTTTCGGAATATACTATTAATTTTCCTCCGACTGTCACAATAAAACTTAAGTTCCTCCGAACCTAAATATCTGCCGGCCTGTGTTCTAAATTCCTTCCGAACGCTCTCCTGTTTACGGCTGTTACTCAGATACTGAACGCTTTCCTTGTCAGCTGTCAATCACACATCCAACTTCTCGGCGAGCATGCGCACTCCATGAAACTGATAAGCGAGAAGTTAGGTATAAATAATGGCTGACACGTTGTCCCCGTTAGCGACAAGAGAATGTCTTCATAAAACACAACCTTTGTAATTTTAAATTACAATAAAATTCTTTTAAGTAATACAAATATTCAAATCCGGTAAATACATTAAATTTTTAACTGCTTTACATATCACTTTTAACAAAACAATTTCCATAATGGGCACATCGCAAGTGCCGACAATGAGTGTTATGAAAACAAAACTAATAAACATACTAACATAAACAATACGTAAAAATATTCAGAATTTTAATTATGATTATTTTTACAATAGCATTATGGGAAGGGTCACTTTAATGCATAGCATTATGGGAAGGGTCACTTTAGCATTATGTGCATTGCATTATGAGGTACTAAGGCAATCGATGTGAAGTCATTAGCCTCTATGCTTGCAATTGCAAGTACAGGCTTGGCACACCCGGGGTACCTGAGCTAAGTATGACCTCTTCACTCTTTTATCCATACTTCTTTCCTATCTTGTTCTTCGTCTACTTTCTTTCATCTCCTCTATTAACATCTGTAGAAGAGGATACGACACTATAATCTTTACTATCCTAACTTCTAACTATGGAGGGTACCTCCACTTTCCCCTGAAGCTCTTAGGGTAATAATTGAGGGCTAAGGGTAATTTCATTTTCCTTTAATAACCACTAACCAAGGCAAGCTTGATGACCTCAAGATAGCAGCCTCATGATCAAGCTAGACTGCAGAAGACCAGTAACCCCCACCCCAGTTGAATTGAAATTTACTAAAAAAAAAAAACTCAAGACAATTCAAAGAGAACGTACCCTATTGGAAATGACTCAGCTCAGAGAATGGATACGATTGGGACACAGATACAAAAACGCAAAAAGAAAATATCTAATATTTGGTAGCTAGCAACATGGAACATTAGAAGTATGCACCATAAAATGCAAGAATTAGACCAAACTTTGGAAAAACAAAAAATAAAGATAGCTACCATTACAGAATCAAAGAAAAAAACAAAAGGGATCAGATGAAATTGAGAATTATAACTATCTTTATAGTGGAGTAAAGATGGAGGAAATGGCAAAGTCAGGCATAATGATGTTCATACATAAATCTTTGAGAAAAATATTATACATTACAATTACTGGAATGATAGGATCATAGAGACAAGACTAAAGATATTTAGAGGATATTTAACAATAATAGGCACTTATGCCCCAGAAGAGGGAAAAGAAGAATCAGAGATTTTTTTTTATAGATCAAATAAACCCATCTAATTATATTATAATAATGGGTGACCTAATTGCAAGGATTGTTAATATACCGCATATAAACCTAATATAGGACCGATAGGAGAACCAACATATAATAATAATGGGAAGAGATGAAGAGCATTCACCCTATACAACAATTATAGAATAACGAATACTAACTGTAAACATAAAGATATTCACAGATTTACTTGGCTGGCAAGATCTATTGGGTTTTGATCTATTGATACAAAAAACATCATAGACTATATAATAGGTAACATGAAATTGTTAAATATGATCATAGACACTAGAGTATATAGAGGAGCAGAGATGGAGTCATATCACTACTTATTGGTAGGGAAAATTAAATGGAAACCAAGATGGGAGGGAAGAAAAAAATCAAAAGAAAATAGAAATACAGAACTATATAAAATTAAACTCTTAGACGATGAGAATATTAGAGGCTTGTATCAGAATAGAATTAGGGATTGGCTGAGTAAAATTGAGGAAAGTAGGATAGTGGAAAAAGAATGGTCAAACATTAAATATATATTAGAAAATGCTGCAAGAGAGAGTCTAGGAACAAAAAGAAAATGGTTAAGATGCAGAGGTCTAAGACAATGGGATGAAGATATCAAACAGATAATTGAAAAAAAAAAGATAGCATATAAACAATGGCTAAATTTAAAAATAGATGAATCATTCATTGAATATAAAAGGAAAAGAGCAGTA
Source organism: Typopeltis vanoorti (assembly GCF_054136105.1). Taxonomy (NCBI): domain Eukaryota; kingdom Metazoa; phylum Arthropoda; class Arachnida; order Uropygi; family Thelyphonidae; genus Typopeltis; species Typopeltis vanoorti. The sequence goes on along the minus strand of NC_143561.1, from coordinate 93,884,666 downwards.
GCAAAGAAAGCATGTAGAAAAAAAATAGAGAAACGTATGAATATTTTATAGCAAAATTAGAACTGAATTGTACATCAAAAAGACTTAATACATATAGAATCCTCAAACAAATGAATAATGATTTAAAAGAAAGAACAAAAATCGATATAATCAAACCAGAAACTTGGCAGGAGTATTTCCAGAAGCTATGGCATGATAACTCCTTGATACAAGAACCCTTCCTGAAATATAACATCAGTAATATAGATGAGTTTACATACGAAGAACTACAAAACACCCTCAAACTAAGCAGAACAGGCAAGTCACCAGGTGAAGATAATATAAACACAGAACTTATTAAATTTGCAGGTAAAGAATTTAACACCAGATTTTTAAAACTTATAAACCCAATATACAAAGAGGAAAAATCTCCAAAAAGCCGGGGTAGAGCTCTAGTGATCCCAATTTACAAAAAAAGATTCAAAAACAGATCGCAATAACTAACGTGGCATCAGCCTCCTCAATACAGGATACAAAATCTATGCCAAAATATTAACAAACAAATTAATATCCTATATAGAATCACAGTTAGGAGAAGAACAGAACGGATTTTGTAAGTGAAGATCATCATGTAATAGACTCAGCTTTTATTTTAAAAATAATTATAGAAAAACATAGAGAATACAATAAAGATTACCAAACAAGATTTTAACATATAATCCTAGAAGAACAAGGAATAGGGGACGACCAAGAAGATGGACTAAGTCCAGAACAGACCACTTGGCCTAGAACTTGGATATGTTTTCTTTGCTTACACTTGGATAAAGGATGAAACCAAGAATATAATTTCTTGGCATCTTTAATTTATACTTTATTTAAATGTTTGTGTACTATTCTAATTCTTTGTCATTTCAGGAATGAGCCGAGGTTATCAGTTGTACTTTTGATGTAGGGTAAAGATATAGTGTGTGTATAGTCTGGTTTTGGGGGGTGGGTAGTTCTAGTAGTTCTGGTATCCAAGAAGGCTAGAGTCCAAATGAAAAAACATTGTCTATATACCTCAACCATACTTTGGGCTTGAGTGTAGCCAAATTAAGTGCCAATGATCTATGTATGTTAGTAATGGGGGAGAATGAAAATGGAAAGCCCATTGCTACATCTGCAATTTGTTTATAGAGCCCAGTTGTTCAAGTTAAAATACCCTGATTTAAGACTGTGCTTAAGGAGTTCGGAAATGTTTGGGAAATAAATTTTGGATTGGAGAACTACTGTATTGTCTACTGAAACATTTGTAAAAAGGGATGAGTCATTGCTGAGCGATCATTCTCCTATAATTGAGGTTTTGTGTAGTGATTTTAAAATGCATGGAGAGATACTGTCTTACAGGTGTATTTTATACACCTGTAAGTGTCTTGTTTATGTGTTTGTTGAGTTTGGATGCCAAGTTTTTAGCCAGTTTATAATTGGACAATTTATGGCATCCATGATGGGTGCTCTGTGTTCGGGGCTGTTTATGGACCTAAGATAGCTCATATGTCCTTGGTGTATGCTGATAACAAATTTTTAGTTTGGACACAGTTTCAGTTGGCCCATTTGTAATGCTAGCCAGCAGACTTAAAAGTTTTATTTTTTGTTGATACTGTAGGATTCTTTATTATAGGCAAACAAGTTGATGTATCAGAAAACAATTCTTTCAGTTTATTATTGTAATCACTTGTATTCATATTCACTGTAGCATTGCCCTTGTCTACTTTCACTATTACATCATTTCAACAAAATGGATGCAACAAAAATCCTTGCCAAACTTGTTAAAAAAAAAGATTGAACCCCCCCCTCCCTCCAAACCAGACCATACATACTCTGTCTTTATCCTGCATCAAAAGTGCAACTGATAAACTGGGCTCCCTGAAATGAGAGAATCAGAACAGTATACCAACTTCTAAACAAAGTATCTACCTTCCTAAGAGACAAATCAAGGATGGCCTGGACCATCTCTTCTTCCCAGGTGTCTATAAGCATCTCCTGCTAGTGTGGAACTCAGTATTTCAGACAGACAGGACAAACTACATTGGTTAGGAAAGAAAATAACATAAAAAATACACCCGGAATGGACTATCTCAACATGCCTTAGAAAAACACCACTTCATAAGATGGAAGAAAGCCAAGCTACTTCATACATTCTAGTTTAAATCAGGGAGAATGTTTCTGGAAGTGGCACAAGTTCTACAGAACCCAGTTAACTGTAATAGAACTGATGGTATGATTTTACATAGATTTGGTGCACTGCCCTATCAACCCACCAGCATTAATGATAGTGCTAGTAAAATGCCAGCTGGTAAATAATTAATTTTAGCCAGTAAATTATTTATTTGCATTCTAACGTCTGCATAGTTTTCCTTTCCAGAAACTTGACATGAATAATAGCAACAGCTACAGAAAATTAACATTGAAATAACTAATTACTAGTCTTCCATGACAAGTAGAACTTGTTTGTTTCACTCTCTCATATATCAAAGTACACTGCAGCTGAGTTTTGGAGAGGAATTATATAAACAAATACCTTTTCAGATTTTTTATTTATGCATCTCATATAATGGAGAGTTTTTCCTCATTTGAAATATCTATAGGAGGATCTAGAAGAAAGCTTGCTACTGATGTCTTTGATTTCCTTAATTTTTGTTTAATGACATTAGCAATAACTGACACAAATGCTTTGCATTTCATGTAATTTTGATACTATTCTACCGCTGTCCCTATGAAGTTTTTGAAGTCAGTAAAGAGTTATTGAATTAAGCTTTATAATAATCTATATTAAAAGGACACTTGCCTAGGTGTTAAAACATTTTAGAATCCATCTTTCTTTGGAAAGCAGCTAGACATTTCCCAGGCAATTTCTGGCCAAATCTATGTCACAGCATTTTTTGTGAAAATTGAATGTCTCGTGAAACCTAAATGGCTCTACTTTTTAAAAAAAAAAAAAAAAAAGACCTCAAAAATTTGTAGTAATCTACAGTTTCTATCAGCAGTTCTATGATATTTTTTTATACATTGCAGAATGCAATTTTTTTTAGTTGATGACATAACAGAAGTCTTTTCTCCATCTCCATTTCTTTTAATATTTTCTGGTCCCTAATCTTTGCTTTTAGTTTTGCACTTCACAAAACTACAAAGTCTAGTTTGCATTTCCTTTCATTTGTTGTTTCTAGGAAATGTTAATAGGAAAGTCAAACAATGAAGTTTACGAAACCAACAGAAAATGGTTTGCACTTGGAGTCAGACTAATTTTCCATGATGTCGTGTCAGTAATGCTATCCGTCTCTAACTCATCTTTGCAAGATAATTATATTTTTTAAATAACAATCTTCAAAAGTTTCATTATATACAATGTTTGTGTGTGTGTATATATATATATACATATATATATATTTGAACATTCTACACTAAACTAATTCATGTTGTGAATTGTGAAAATAAGTTTGCCAATACTACATTACAACTGCTTGCTTGCTTAAGAATTTGAATGTAATTTTCCAAATACTTTCCACCCAAGCATTGTGCACCTTTTAATATATATATATACATATACAATAGGGAAATTTGGAAAATAGCAAAAGTATTTGGAAAATGTAATTTTCCAAATACTTTCCACCCAAGCATTGTGCACCTTTTAATATATATATATACATATACAATAGGGGGCTCTGCCCCCTGATGCCTACGGCGCCCAATCCCCCTGTGTTCCGGATGTAGGCCAGTTCTCCTTGAATTCCGATGACTCGAATTTTGAAGACTCAACACTCAGGGTAGCCCCTGAGTTTCAAAACGTTTCAAATAACTTGACAAAAACGTTACAGCCTACACCCGTTTCAAGCCAACGTCACATCCGTTTCCAATTTCAGCTTATTTTGTAGTATAGAGTAGATATATTAAACACTGGGCTGTTTGGCTTCTTCAGAGCATACAATAGAAGCCAAACAGCATAAGAATATAAATTTGTCTTGTTTTGTGTTAATTGTCAGTGAAATAAATATAAATTGGTCTTCTTAATTTAGATTTTTTTTATTTGTTTAATATTATCTGATTTTTATAAGATTGATGATAACTTGCAAGTTTGAAAAATGTTTGAGAATATGTGATTATTTATTTAAAAATTAATCTGTGGATGCAGGATTGACAGAAGATTAGAAATAAATTGTGCCAGCTGTTGTCATAGATTGGAATCATTTCATATTTTGGAAACAGCAGCAAGGCATCTTGGAGAGTATCTTCGTACAAACTACCTTTTGGCAGAAACAAACAATCTATGAAGGAATTAATTTATTAAATGAATTGCATAAGATGCTGTCTTTTGGTTGAAATATAACTTATTTGTTACATTCTTTGAAGGCTGCTGTGATAGTAAAACTTGATAGTGTATATGATGATGTTTTAAAATGAAAAAAAAAATTAAAAAATGTGTGAGCTATGTGAAAAAAAGAATATTCTTTGAATGCATTTAGAATGAGGCTGAAAATTCACTTGTCCGATAATCTTTCTTTTCTTATTCTGTTTAAGTGACCACCTTAGATTAGCCCTGCTCACATATATGTGAATGCTAATAATGTCAAGTTCCTTCCTAATATCTTAAGTTTTAATATGATTCTGCCATTGATACCATCTGTTCGCTCCCCTATTTCTTCTCAGAACTCTCATATTTGTGGTCTCCAGTATTTGATCATTTGCTTTATTTCTAACCCATTTCTCTATCCATAATTTTGCGTACAAAATATTAGTTAATTGGGACCAAAGGTTTACAAAAACACCTATATTTTTTAAGAAATATAATCATAATTGTAGTTTTTCGTACATAAAAAAAAAAAAAGAAAGTTATTTCAATGTCAATGGTTTCATAAAATCTAATAGATTCATCTGATGGCATAATGTCTTTTTCTTGTCATGCAAAATTTCTTCATGGCAAGCTAATGATTTTTTTATTCCTTACCTTGTGGCTACAATTGGTTCCTCGTTAGAATCTATGTCCTCCAAAATCTGTAAACCTTTCTTTTATGATTGTTCTTACTGTGGATTCCTGTAGATCAAACTTCTTTGCTAGCTCTCAAATTTTCATTCCGCATTCAAAATCCTTAATAATGTTGAATTTTGTTTCCAAAGTCAATGTTTTTCTTTTCTTGCTAGCTGTAGAAGAATCGGACTTGCTTCCTTTGGATGACATTATTATTTTTTATGTGATAAAATTTTTATCAAGAACAACATTAAACAATCGCAAGGTTTGTATACTATAAAAATCGTGTATGAATGGAGACCGCGCGAAACATGTCAGTACTTGTTCACAGCATGTGCAACACTGGCAAATGCAGCCGGCACCGGAATGATACGACTAGTGGTGAGGCAGGATGGGAATACATACATATATGAAAACTGCATAACTCCGGATTTGCTTAAGTCAGGGTATGACTGTACTTCAAAGGACCAACTTTTTCTTTGTGCCAGCTGCCTTGTCTAATGCCTTTAAAAATTCCTCCATTTCTTCCTTAGTAAAACCTTCTGTGTGACCATAGGCACAAGTTTCATTGTCCATTTCTTCATTTTAAAGTTTTCTCACATAACTGTTTGAATTGCTTTCCAATCTAGAAGTTTATGTTGATGTTTGGCATTCAATGATATCACTACTCCTTCCTTTCCTTTATTGTTATTGCCGAATATCACATCTTACACACTTATTATTTAGTGGGATTTTGCCTATGTTGTCTTTTGTCTCAGTAATGCCAATTATGTCCATGTGGTACTTTTCCAGCTCTGTAAGTTCCATATCCTTTCTGTTAGTACTCCTTATGTTGATGGTTCCTATTTTTATTTCTTTTAAATGGTGGATTTGGGTTTGTTGTTCTTCAAGATGTTGGATTGGAGTTTGTTATAATTTTCTAAAAATACTGTTTCTTTCAGGATGATGGTTTAGAAGATTTGGACATTGATGATGAGGATGCTTTGTTGGGATTTAGTGATGAAGAAGAAAATGAAGAAGCAACAGGACAGAATAATCAAAATAGTGAGATTTTTAATATTTAATCAGTTTAGAATCTTTTTATCAATTATATTTAGTTACTGCAAATGTTGGTGGCTTTTTTTTTTGTCATCATACTTTGTAGACATCTGGATGTTTCATTCTCATAACGTTTTTTTTTTTTTAATAATATTTATTGTCATATCATTTTTGAAGGGACAGTGATTGAAATCTGTATCCTTTCTTAATTTATTATTTAAGTTTCCATCTTGTTTTGGAATTGCATAACCATTTAACTAAAACCAAGATAAAACCAAGTTATTTATTAACAACAACAATTGTAACAAAATATATGAAACTGGACACCTGCCAAAAGATTTTAAGCACTCGACATTCCTACTAATACCTAAAACATGTAAGACAGTCAAATGTGAAGAGTACAGAACAATCAGTCAGATAGCAAAAGTTATGCTATATATCATCCTGGAAAGAAATAAACATAAAATGAAATTGGAAATTAATGAGACAGAGTATGGTTTTCAGGAAAATAAAGATACTAGAGAAGGATTCTTCAACATTAGAACTATTGTAGATAGATATCTGGAGAAGCAGAAAGAAGTCTACTTATGTTTTATTGACTACACCTCTACTCCTAATTTTTTAATATATTCTATCAGTTGTTTATGACAATATAGAACATGAACAACTGATAGAATGTATCAAAAATTTAGGAGTAGATGGCAAAGATATCAGATTACTGATAAATATATATTGGGAACAAATTGCCTCAATAAAAATTACAGGAGAAACCTTGGAGGAATTTCCAGTAAAGAAGGGCGTCAGATAAGGCTGTGCTCTTTCGCTTATATTGTTTAACTCTATACTGAAAATATTTTCCAAGAATTAGCAGAATTTAAAGGCTTCAACATAGAAGGAAGAAATATGAACAACTTAAGATATGCAGATGATACAGTACTGCTGGCTGAAAAAAAAAAAAAAAAAAAAAAAAAATCAAACCTACTAGAAGAGATGCTGAAACTAAGTGAAAAATATGGACTTAATTTCAACTTAAAACACCAAAACCATGCTGCTAATGAGAAAAAGGGAAAATACCCAATATAAATATTAAGATCAGAGGAAATGCTTTAGATCAAGTAGAGAATTATATATATTTCAGTCAACTATTTAAAGAATGGACAGTGTGATAAGGAAATATTAAGAAGGATAGAAATTGCTAGATCAACCTTCATTAGCATGAAAAACATTCTGCCCCCAAGGGGAAATTCACACAAAACAAGAATTAGGCTGTCCAAATGCTATGTATGATCAACACTGCTATATGGAACAGAAACCTGGATAATATCAAAATATTGCAAAAATAAACTAAAAGCCTTTCAAATGTGGATCCTCACAAGAATCCTTAGAGTCCTATGGACTGCCAAAAAAACTAATTTAAGAGATGATTGGAGAAGAAAGGACTGTTAACACGTTCGCTGCCAACTACGAGTATACTCGTAGTGGGTACTCCTGCTTCACAAGCCAGCTACGAGTATACTCGTAGGACGCTTACCGCCGGGAACGAGATTATTGTAGTGACCTTGAAGAAGTGAAAATGCTTGGCTTGTGGGGCTAGCTTCAAAACTGTGTATTCTCATAGACCGTATATGCTCTGTACAAGCCAACTACGAGTATACTCGTAGGTCGTTTACCTCCGGTAACGAGATTATCGTACTGACCTTGAAGAAGTAAAACAGCTCGGCGTAGGGGAACAGACCATGAAAAAGTAGCTTGGCAGTGAACGTGTTAAAAACCATTAAGAAAAGGAAAACCATCTACCTTGGTCGCATACTAAAGCATGAATCCCTACAAAAAACGTTTCTGGAAGGAATGATACAAGGAAAAAAAAGACAGGATGAGAAATATCAAGGATTGGACCTTTTTGTCTTATGAAGAATGTGAGAGAAGCACAAAACTGTACATGGCGGAACCTCATGGTAGTCAACCTCCTGGAAGAAGAAGACACCTGACAAGACAAGAACAACAACAAAAGAAATTGTTATATAATGGTCATTTCACCTACACCTTAAATACCCAAAATATGAACAGAAACGTGACGATTAAAAAAAAAATAAAATGTGCATGCATGGGTGCATGTACGTGCTCACACACATGCAGTGGAATTATTTTCTAATAACGCAATAATCTAAATTTGGGAAATCAGAGGATTAGTGATGTATGACTTCCATGTCAGCATTGATTTATCTTTCTTAATGTAGTTAATAAAAATAAATAATTTTGACAAAGTTGGCAACTTCCACACAGTTAAGTTGACAAAATAGCTCTTATCTCAAAAGACCTTTTGAGTGTTTTAAAATATTTCCTTTCCTTGTGATAAAGTGAGTGGAAGCCTGCTTTATTTTATAAAGTTCACCACTAGAATACAAAAATTACATATTAGCTAGTGATGATTCAGAATAATTTGACCTGGTTGGCTGGATGATTAATGTATCCACTTGGCAGTCAGCAGGCTGTGCGTTTGAATCCCATCATGGGCATGGGCATTTTTTATGTTTTTAGGTGGGAGATGAATCATCATCACCTGGTATGAGGCCACCACCCTGATTATTACATTCCTGAACTGACATTACAAAAAATATCCTCTAGATCTGGGTTTCTAAGTTATCAGAAATCCCGACAATGTCACTCATGCTAATGTAACATAAGCAAACAGCCTTTCGTAGGTGAGATCAAACAAATCTAGCATTATGACATTTTTACCTTCTAAGTATGTGCATGCTATCTTTCCTTGAGTTTTTATGTTTATCACATGAACATCAAATATTCTCATCCAGTGTAAATAGAAAGAAAGTATTAAATGACACTGGTGTACACACCAGTGTTATTTAATATTTAATCATTAAACCTTTTTGCACTTCATGTATTTACACATCATTTGGGATGAGTATCAAATAATATGGAATAAGTATTTAGCATCAGGACATTCAATTTACTTATAAACAGTTTCTTTAGGGGTGCTTAAGGGTCAAAGCTGTATAACTGAGAGGAGATCTCAGATGAAAAGAGATCTCCACATAGCATTTAAAGGAATGCGGAGAACCGACCAGGACTTCTGACCTAATGTCCAATCCTCATCTTCTCGTGGTGCACCCTGTTGGATATCTACCTGGATACTGAACAAACGAGGATGGGCTGGCAATTTGGGATTTAGCTGACCAAATTGTATTCTTATTGGCTTAAAAACCACAATATTAAATGATGGTACAACATGATAGAATTTCATGCCGGCTGGGGCGTCACCCGGTTAAACAAGGCCCCCGTTGTTTTTTACCAGGGAACCAGGGTGAACAGCGAAAAGTCAGCTACTGGAACAAATCTTAAAATACACCCCAACTGAATTGAAGATCGGTACTATCAACATAAGAAGCCTGAATGGCAAAGAAATGGAGCTAGCTGAGGAATTAGATAAGTATCAGATCGACATAATAGGGGTGACTGAAACAAAAAAGACTTAAACTGGTGAGATCTTTCTGAGCAATAAATACAAAATGTTATATTCAGGCAATGACATTCAAGGAAAAGAAGGAGTAGCCATAGTATTCAACATTACATATGAGGCTAATCTCGACTGGCAGGCAATTTCAAGTAGAGTGATGTGGGCAAATATCAGAATGAGGAACTGGACAATGAGACTTATTTGTGCCTATGGTCCCACAGAAGGTTTTCCTAAGGTAGAAGAGCGGAGGAATTTTTTGACGCTTTAGAAAAAGCAACTGACACAATGAAAAATGAAAAGTTGGTCCTTGTTGAGGATCTAAATAGCAGAGTAGGAAATGATTGTGAGACATACAAAAATATTTTGGGAAAATTTGGAGAAAAGAGCAAAGCTAATAATAATGGCAAACATCTGTTGGATTTCTGCTCAGGACATGGACTAGTTATTACTAACACCATATTCCAACATAAAAATGTGCACAAATTCACATGGAGAGAAGAGGCAAAGAATAAGAAAGGTCTCATTGACTATATTATTGATAGTGATGTTTTCTCTCTGGTGCAGGACACTAGAGTTTACAGAGGATTTGAAATTGGAAGTGATCACCATTTAGTCTTAAGCAGGATAAAATTGAATTTCATATTGAAAAGAATGATATGTAAGAAAGTTTTAAAGCGAATAAAAGTTGAGCAGCTCTCAGATGTGGACTGTAGACTAAAATATACAAACATTATTCAAGAAAAAATGAAAGTTTGAAAACAGGAATCAAACCTTGGAGATTCAGTGGCAAGCTCTGAAGAAAACATTGATTGATTCTGCCAGATAGGCATGGGGAGAGGTTGCCTGCAAGGATAGAAAAATCAGAACTTCATAGTGGACACAGGAAGTTAAAGAGGCAGTGAAGGAAAAGAAGAAAGCATATCAAACGTTCCTGGCAAATAAGTCAGCTTGAGCTCTTCGAGAATACAGACAAATGTAAGAAAGCTAAACACTGTATTGTTTAGCTAGTTTTATGCACTAAATAGTACATAAAACTAGCTAAACAAAAGTAATGCGAAGACTTTGGTAAGAACATAGAAAATAAATATCAAGAAGGTGGGCAAGATATTCTGGAGGTTGTTGAAGCTCAGAAATGGAGGAAAGAGTACTGTAAAAGGAATTAGAGATGAAAAAGGTGATATGAAATCTGGAGAAAAAGATATCCTTGAAGTATGGAGTAATTACTTCAAAAAATTGCTAAATGAAACTAGTAGTTATAGCACAGTGGTAAAAAACACCGACCAGGCCTACAGTCAGGATTACATATTCATGATTGAAGTAGAAAAAGTGATCAAAAGTGATCACTTTTTCTACTTTCGAATTCCAGATGATTGGAGTAGAGCTCTCATAGTACCCAGATATAAAAAGGGAAATAAAACTGATTGTGAGAATTACAGAGGTATTTCTCTACTTACTGTTCCTGGTAAGATTTATGCCAGTATACTTGAGAAACGGTTGAGAAGGATTGTGGAAGAAAAGCTTGGTGAAGAACAAGCTGGATTCAGACCAAATAGAGGCTGTCAGGATCAGATCTTCACTTTACGACAAATAGTTGAGAAAGCATGGGAATATAACAAAGATCTGTATTTAAGTTTTGTCGATCTGGAAAAGGCATATGACAAGGTGCCAAGAGAGAGAGAGAGAGAGAGGCTATTCAATACTCTACAGTTATATGGTGTCAGTGGGGCATTATATCAAGCAATACTTAGTCTGTATTTGATTTGTAAGTCAGCAGTGAGAATTGAAGGAAGTACAGGAAGATGGTTTAATGTTAAATCTGGTGTGAGACAAGGATGTACATTATCACCTCTGTTATTCATTATCTATATGGATTACATTATGAAGGAAAGTGGTATTAAAACTGATATCAAAATTGGAGATGTTAATGTCAACTCTTTGCTTTATGCGGACGTGTTATACTTCTAAATAAATCCGCTACAAGTTTGCAAGATTCCCTGACTAAATTGAATAACTGTTGTAATAGATATGGTATGAAGGTCAGCATTAAAAAGACAAAGACAATGAAAATAGGTAGAATTGTTGAAAATGTCAGCTGTGTTGTTAACGGGTAACCTGTGGAACAAGTAAAACATTTCAGGTACTTAAGCATGATTTTTACTGAAGATGGTAAATTAAATATGGAAATTGACAACAGAATTAACAAAGCTGGTATGGTGGGAAGTCAATTGAATAAATTCATATGGAATAAGAGAGAAATTAGTCAGAACACTAAATTAGCTATATACAAGACAGTGTTCAAACCAGTTTTAACTTATGGATCTTAGAGCTGGGTCAGAAGTAAAACACTTGACCAAAGACTAGAGACCGCAGATATGAGATTCCTGAGAAAGATAATAGGCTTAAACAGATGGCATTAATGGCAATATCATATTAAAAACGAGGATATTAGGAAAGAACTTGACATTGTCAGCATCCAGGAATGCGTTAGCATTGCTAATGGGTGGCAATGCTAACGTGTTATGGTCACTTAAACAGAATGGGCGAGGAAAGATTAGCCAAACAGGTGTTCTCTGCCAGGTTGGCAGGAAAACGACCCAGAGAAAGACCAAGATATAGGTGGATTGATACGGTACAAAGTGCCTTAGACGATAGAAATATAAGATCTGATAGTGTTGGAGTCTTGGCAAGTGGCAGACTGATTTGGAGGAAAATTGTAGATAGGAAGTTGGTAATGATGTAAATTTTTCATGTAGTACTATCATATCCTGTACAGCTCTTGAGGGTACATGGCAGGAATTTGATTATGATATATATATATATATATATTTAAAGTTAATATTAGAGGCAGCAGCAGTGTTTCCATGGAAGATAAATCAATCAGTAAATCAAGTTGGTAAATTTGATTTATCTTCTGTAGATATACTGATTATTCTTAATTATTATATACTGATTAATATATAATCTTAATTGCTGCATAGTCTGTGTTCATATGGTATACATCAAAGTGTTAATTTATATTTATCATATGAACTTGAGTCGGATTTGTAGCAGTTTCAAAACTGTTATATTTGAATGTATAGTAATTTGACTCAAATATTTATATTTGAGTAAAGGGAGGGAGAAAAAGATTAGATTTGTACAGTTCAATGTAATAAATGTTCAAAAATGGCTGCCCAGGTTTAGGTGTGTGCATCCTGACTTTGACTTTGGAAAGTGTTATGTTACAAAGAATTTTGGTTTCATTAACACAGTTTGTGGCATTGAAAATTAGCTGAATTATTTTATTCCTTTGTCCATCTTGCATTTGTAAATTATGTTTTTCACCCCATGCATAGGAAACTAGTAGGTTGAGATCCAGTGTCCTCAGTAATCATTTCATCATACTAACATGTTCATTTGGTTAGAGAATTGCATGCTGAAATGTCATTTGTGAAGGTGGTGCCATCATGCTATTATTTTATCTTATTCTTGTTTGAAAGGAACAGTTAAGACAGCTAGTAATTTGTAGTGGTAATGGCAGTTGTGAGACATTGCAGGACGATGTATGTTCTACTCAGCTGGTCATTAATGATACATGCCACATTTTCAAAAAAAAACAAAACAAAAAACTTTCTTTTGTTTTGTAATTAGACCATTAAAAACCCTTTACATAAAATGTATATCTCCATTAAAAATGTAAATGACATACATTTTGTGTACAGATTTTATACTTACTACTATGGTTGCGAATATTATTAGTGGTTCCATGATGAAAATTCTTAGAGTTTTTATGTGACTTCCACTTATGAAACATTGTAGACCTATCGTACATTAGTACCGTGAGTGAGCTAAGAAATTTATTTTTATTAATTTTAATATTGTCTGAAAACACAATTTCAGACAATCAACATATAATGTCAGAATTAAGGACCATGGGGTGGTGGAACCTGTCAGCTGTCTCTTCGTTGGGTGCCATTTATAATTAGTGATAGTCTTGGGCTAGCTGTCTCTGATTGACTACTGGTGGAGATCGAACTGCCCCCTCAGTCTTCAAAAGTTAGATAGTGATAAAATGACCCTGTAGGGGAATAAAAGGTGTTAGCAGGTTTATTTATTTATATTTTGTATTGTTATTTATTTTTAAACATGGATCTTTTTTAAGCTCCTTCAGACCTCCAATAAGTTGGGTGATAAAATTCATCTCCCAATTAAAGACCACCACAAGTATCCATGCTCGCATTGAATTTGAACCTGCCACCTGTTGGTTCATTGGTCAACCAGGCTAGCAAATTTAAATTAGTAATACAATTTAATTAGTAGTTTAATTTGATTTAATTTAAATTGCTAATGGCATTAGTAACTATTTTTTCAGATATAACTAGAATATATTATAACTTAAGTATGTCAACTGTATCAGGAAGAATCCTGTGATGAAAGGTATAATACTTGATCTGAGTATGTTGCTTAACAGATATCAGATTTGTCGGCTTCAGTGTAATGTCTAAAGAAAATGAGCTGAATTTTTGGAGAACTTGGAATGGTCTATATGTGTGTGCACCTTAGATGCAGTAAGAACTTTGTTCTTATATGAGTAGGTGAACTGATACAATTTTACATTTGGTTCTCATTGAATAGTTACCTTTGGAATTTATAATATATTGTAATGGACAAGACATATTATAATTGAAAGTTTGCGATTTTTCCAGAACACGCTGTCCATTTCAACAATTGTTTCTTTTGATACACTTCAGATGGTGCCAAAGTTCATATCACATTTCAGAGTGTGTGAACTTTGGCTTCAGAAGTATTAGGAGGAGGTCATTTGACCTTCCTAAATATTCTTCCTGCTTGATGAAAGGTATAATACTTGATCTCAGAGTGTTGCTAAACAGATATCAGATTTGTCGGCTTTAGTGTAATGTCTAAAGAAAGTGTAATGTGGCGGTAGCTGATCTTCCAGTTTGATCCCAAAATCTTTCAGGACTAGGAGAGTTGATAAGAGTAGCCAGCTTAAACTGAGGTTTGAAAGCGTTACACATATATTTCTTTTAACTTCTATTTTTTCTGACAAGACCTGTATTTACCCTTGCCAGCTTCATAAGTATACGACATAAATAATATAACTGATACTGCACAAAATTCCTTAGTACATTTTGGTGTTGTTCATTTTTAAATAATAATACACATTCAAACATTTACAATAGCTAGATGCAGTGGATACTGTTAAAAAAAACTTATCTGCACATAGCTGCAATGTGTATATGTGCAAATAGTTGTTTAATGAATTGCATAATAGTATAATGTTGGCATGAATACATGTCTGCAGTTATTATAGTTTATTGTATTGGATGTTCTTTCTTGTAGATATGTATTATGAATAATACATAACCTTATTTCCTGTTATATGTTAACAGCTCTGCTAGAAGATGAAGTGGAATATGTGGATGAGCAAGGAAATCCTGTTGAAATTGGTGAAAATGATAATATAGAACTTTTTGAGATAACTGAAGGCTATGATAATGATGCGTGAGTTTAGAATTAGTATATATACCTAAATCATATATTAGTCCTGTTATTATATTTCATGAAATATTAAAATAAAAAGTTTCGCTTTTATTTTCTTCTATTTTAAATGTGAAATGGAGGTATCGCATAATAATAGTGACAATAAAAGTATGTATTTTTCATTAATTTACTTTATATTATATTATATATAATATATTATATTACTTTTCATTATATCTTCATTACTTTTTCCAGTAGAGGTTTTGTCACAAAACATGACTATTTTTATTCTAGTAGCAAGGCTTATACATTGGTCATACATAACTGGTAATTAGTTTACGGAATTAACAACGCAGATAAAGTATATTAATTAAAGGTAACTTTAATGAATAACTTCTATATTTCGGCAACGTAATGTTGCCATCTACAGGAACATAAAGATATGGTATGTGCACGCAGGCACTAACAAAAGCAAATGAGGAAGAAAGCAAGAAACTAATATTGTTCCTAAAATCCTAATGGTGCCCTCTGGTGGGCTAATTTGGTTGTCTTGGAAGTTGGGCTGAAGTTCTCATAATGTAAGTCTCCCAAATTTGGGGTAGTTTCATGCACCCAAATTTGTTGAGGTTAGGAACGTTTTTTAGAGCTGCTGATGATTCCTTGAATAATCTTTCGTATTTAAACTTGCTGCGGTGTATTATTTTTGTTTTCTTTCAACGAATTCTATGATGGGTATCTAAGGCATGGTCTACCAGCCCAGAGCAGCTGTACTGGTGAAACCGGATGTAGTCTTTGTGTTCTGAAATCCTGATGTTTGCTGTCCTGCCTGTTTGGCCAAAGTAGGACAATTTGCAGCTGTAAGGGACCTGGTATTCACCAGGTAGGTCTAGGGGAAGTGGTTGGTCTTTGGTAGAGTGGATAAGGGATGCTAACTTTTTATATGGTCTGTAACAAGAAGTTACAGACCATGAGGTCTGTAACATCTTGTTTGAGGATATTGGTTATTTTCTCAGAGGTGCCCTGGATGTAGGGGATGGCAATAGATTTGGTGTAATCTTTATTGTGGAGGAGGAGAGGAGGGTTGTGGTTTACAGGTTTTAGTATTTTTTGGGAGTTATAGCCATTGGCTAAGAAAGTGTTGAGGATGTGGTTTAATTCAGTAGTTAGGGCCTTGTCATCTGAGCAGATTAATTTTGCCCTATTATATAGTGTTTTTATAACCCCATATTGTTGTGAGGGGGTGGGGGGAGATTGCTGGTGAATGTATCTGCCAGTATGGGTGGGTTTTCTGTAAACAGAGAAAACCAAAGATCCATCAAGCTGGCGAGTGATTAAAGTGTCTAGGAAGGGGAGGGTGTTGTTTTCCTCTTTTTTTAAGGTGAACTGGACTCTAGGGTCTTGGTTGTTTAAGTGTGTTAGGAAGGAGTGGAGTGTGTCTGAGCCATGTGGCCAAATAGCGAACACATCATCCACGTAACGAAGCCAAATAGTGGGTTTTTGTGGGGCGGAGTTGAAGGCTTTCTCTTCAAAGGTCTCCATAACGAAATTGGCCAAGGGTGGGGAAAGTGGTGAACCCATGGCTGTCCCCTCTATCTGTTTGTAGAACTTTCCTTGCCAAACGAAATAGCCTGAGTTCATTGTGAACTGAAATAGGGCTGAGATATCGGGAGGAAACTTGGCTTGGATGAGCTCTAGGGTTTCTTTGAGTGGGACATGAGTGAATAGGGAGGAGATGTCAAAACTGATCATTATGTCAGTGTGTTGGAGTGAGAGGTTTTCTATACTAGCTTTAAAGTGGGCTGAGTTTTTTATGTGTGATGGTGTGTTGCCAGTATAGTGTGTGAGCGTTTTGGCTAAATGTTTGGCTAATTTATATGTGGGGGAATCAATGGCATCCACTATGGGACGTAATGGCACATTTTGTTTATGTGTTTTTGGGAGTCCATATAATCGGGGGGGGGGGGGGTGTCTAGAGTTATAAGGTTTTAGTTTGTTAGTGACTTCCACAGGCCAAGAAGTGACTTTCTTAAGGAGTCTGTGGAGAGTTCTAATCTGAGAGCTGGTAGGATTATGTTCAATAGGGAGGTAAGTAGTACGGTCTAGTACTAAAGCATTAAGCTTACCTTTGTAGTTCTTTTGATTGAGCACCACAGTGGCGTTTCCCTTATCCACTTTGGTGATTACTATTTTTTTTGTTATTCTTCATTTCTAATAGGGCTACATATTCGTCTTTGGATAAGTTGGTTTTTGGAGGTTTGGCTTTAGTGAGAACACCGGCTACATCCAGTCTGACGTTGTTAGCGATATGGTTAGGAACCATATCGCCAACAACGTGATATAAAATGGGAAATAAAATTGAATGTGAGATAAGTGTTTTACTTCTGACCCAGCTCTCAGATCCATAAATTAAAACTGGTTTGAACACTGTCTGGTATACAGCTAATTTAGTGTTCCGACTAATTTCTCTCTTATTCCATACGAATTTATTCAATTGACTTCCTCCTTCCTACCAGCTTTGTTGATTCTGTTGTCTATTTCCATATTTAATTTACCATCTTCACTAAAAATTATTCCTCAGTAGGTGAAATGTTTTACTTGTTCCACAGGTTCTTCGTTCACAACACACTTGATATTTCCAACGATTCTGCTTACTTTCATTGTCTTTGTCTTTTTATTGCTGACCTTCATACCATATCTATTACAACAGTCATTCAATTTAGTCAGGAAATCTTGCAGACTCGTAGCGGACTTATTGATAAGTATAACATCGTCCGCATAAAGCAAAGAGCTGACATTAACATCTCCAATTTTGATATCATGTCTAATACCACTTTCCTTCATAATGTGATCCATATAAATAATGAATAACAGAGGTGATAATGTACATCCTTGTCTCACACCACATTTCACATTAAACCATCTTCCTATACTTCAATTCTAACTGCTGCCTTACAACTCAAATAAAGACTAAGTATTGCTTGATATTATGTCCCATTGACACCATATAACTGTAGCATATTGAATAGCTTTTCTCTCTCTCTTGGCACCACTGCAAGAAGTATGGTGGTATAACCACCATACTTCAGCATTTCTGGTCGAATATCATCTACTCCTGCTGCTCTTCCACATTCAAGCCTTTGATGGCTTTATCTACTTTAAGTATGGATATGTATTCCTGACTGTATTCCTGTTGAGTGTTACCACTGTGCTATCACTGCTTGTTTCATTTAGCAATTTCTCGAAGTAATTACTCCGTACTTCAAGAATAGCTTTTTCTCCAGTTTTGATGTCACCTTTATCATCTCTAATTCCCTTTACAGCACTCTTTCCTCCGTTTCAAAGCTTCTTCAACAACCTCCAGAATATTTTGCCACCTTCTTCATATTTACTTTCCATGTTCTTGTCAAAGTCCTCCCATTACTCTTGTTTGGCAAGTTTTACACAGTGTTTAGCTTTCCTACATTTGTCTCTGTATTCTCTAAGACCACAAGCTGACTTATTTGCCAGGAACTTTTGATATGCATTCTTCTTTTCCTTCACTGCCTTTTTAACTTCCTGTGTCCACCTTTTTAACTTCTTGTGTTCTGATTTTTCTATCCTTGCAGACAACTTCACCACATGCCTCTCTAGCTGAATCAATCAATGTTTTCTTCAGAGTTTGCCACTGAATCTCCAAGGTTTGATCCCTGTTCTCAAACTCTTTCATTTTTTCTTCAATAATCTTTGTGTATTTTAGTCTACAGTTTACATCTCAGAGCTGCTCAACTTTTATTCGCTTTAAAACTTTCTTACATGTTATTCTTTTCAATATGAAATTCAATTTCATCCTGCTCAAGACTAAATAGTGATCACTTCCAATTTGAAATCCTCTACACTCTGGTGTCCTGCACCCGGGAGAAAACATCACTATCAACAATAATATAGTCAATGAGACTTTTCTTATTTCTTGCCTCTTCTCTCCATGCGAATTTGTGCACATTTTTATGTTGGAACATGGTGTTAGTAATAACCAGTCCATGTCCTGAGCGGAAATCCAAGTATTTGCCATTATTATTGGCTTTGCTCTTTTCTCCAAATTTTCCCAACATATTTTTGTATGTCTCACAATCATTTCCCACTCTGCTATTTAGATCCCCAACGAGGACCTACTTTTCCTTTTTCATTGTGTCAGATGCTTTCTCTAAATCCTGAAAAATTCCACTTCTACCTTAGTAGAACCTTCTGTGGGACCATAAGCACAAATAAGTCTCATTGTCCAGTCCCCCATTCTGATATTTGCCCACATCACTCTGCTTGAGACACTCTGCTCTTCATGAAGATTAGCCTCGTATTTAGTGTTGAATACAATGGCTACTCCTTCTTTTCCTTGGTTGACATTGCCTGAATATAACATTTTGTGTTTATTGCTCAGAAAGATCTCACCAGTTTTGTGTTTTTTGTTTCAGTCAACTGTATTATGTTGATCTGGGTACTTATCTAATTCCTCAGCTAGCTCCATTTCTTTGCCATTCAGGCTTCTTATGTTGATAGTACCGATCTTTAACTCTGGTGATGTTGAGTTGGGGTGTTTTTTCAGATTTGTTCCTGTAGTTGACTTTTCTCTGTTCACCCTGGTTCTGTCGTGGTTTGCTTTCTTTTGCACTTTCTAATAATTTTAGTTTGCCTACCACAGTACCTTATCTTACTTATTTATCCTTTCTCTCTTCTATCAGAATCTTACTGGCAGAGCCATTCTTTGTTATAATATTTATTTTTGTATTATACCCTTTTGACTATGCCCCTTGTTTAACGTTCTTTCCCCTTTTGCTTTACTTTGTGCCTTTATTATTTGTTAATTATATTGCTACTGTTATCTTAGCTCTCTCACATATGCAAGTAAATCGCTTGTCTCCTATCAAATATTTTTTTTTAAGATCTTTGCAGTCTTATTGGCCTCTTTATATTCTAAACATCATCTTATTACACAACAATCTGATGGAGTTCACCCGATAAGTATTAACACATTTATTTTTTCACTGCGCCAGCTAATACCTTGGACAGAAAGGATTCTTGCTCAGGGTGACCCTCAGAGTGGTACATGATAATTAGATCAAGATTAATCTTATCCCTCCGTTTGCTTATTTCTTTCTCACAGTCGTGGCTTGCTTAAAATATTTGTACTCATGGATTTATCTCGCTTAGTTTGTTGATATTTTTATGAGCAGTATTTTTGAATTCATATAACATAAGCAGATCAGGCAGGTACTTGAAAGAAACAATTTAATTAGCTTTAAGGAAATATACAATTATACAATTCAAACAGGTTATTATGATTGCTCTCAAGTTAGATCAAAGGCTCTAATTAATTTATACTAATCACACATAATGACTTGCAATAATCACTAATACAATCAATTTAGTTTAAATTCATAGGTAATCATCATGCCATTCTGATACACGTGGCCATGAGTTAACACAATAACACACTTTATACATTAAGTTTAGCTTGATCAGATATCTACTCGGCCTCGTGGGGCAAACAAATCTTAATACTGTCTTGGGCCTATGCCTAGTTGTAGGCTATTCTTGCAGTCCCTTAAAGTTTAGTCCAATACAAATGTTCTCACAGGGAATTCACTCTCTTCTATGACTAGGAATTCAAAGGTCTACATTACCATTTCTGTCCTTAAATTCTTAAATTTCTTCCTACATTGTCTGGTCATCAAGGCCTTCTATATAGTCTTCTAGAAGGATATCTCCCGTTGATCTGTGCGAATAGAATCTCAGCGGGAAAACTGGGAGGTGGCACGGTAACGTCGCCTAGAACGGACGGCATCGATTTGGTTCATTCCGTCGCACGACAATGCACAGCTACCCTAGTGCATGGATATAGCTTGGTCCATTACGAATGCTACGACAGACGAACCAAATGCCTTCCACGACTAGCCAGGAACTTCCCTGACGACGAGCTCGACCACTGTCCGAGAGATCAAGAACCAGGAATCCACGAAAAAAAGATCTGGATTCGTGCTTGCGAGGCCTTTTTGTTTAATTTTCTCCTCTCGGCAATTCTCGATCTTTGCAATGCGCACCAACGCGGTCACGTGTGCTAACGTCAATCTCCTTAGCTCCCTCTATTTTAGTTGCACGTGTGCCTGCTTTCCTTTCCTGGAAGACACTTAGGTTTCATTTTCCAGTACTTCTCTCCCTCTCTTCTTTTGCATAATGCAGGACAACAAAAATGACCATTGAACCCTGACTCATAGGCCTTGCTAATTTAGTACTAGAGAAGACTAGTTTTTTCAAGTGGATTTGCCAGCTTACATGGATCTCTATATCTGGTCCACACTTAATACAGATTATATATAAAAGCTTATTATACAAATTTATGTAATTCCTAAATTTTAATTGTTTTGCACTTGTAAACAGCTTACACTTATCCTATTGCCAACATTCCATATTCTCTGCCTAAATTGTATTAACATTGTGACCTGAATAATTTACATTAAACATTTCTTAGCCATTTCAGGACACAACAGTTCCCTGGTGAAAACAACGGAGGCCTTGTTTAACCGGGTGATGCCCCAGCCGGCATGAAATTTTGTCCTGTTGTACTATCATTTTGTATTTTAGTTTAAGCTAATAAGAATACAATTTGGTCAGCTAAATCCCAAATTGCCAGCCCATCCGCGTTCGTTCAGTATCCAAGTAGATACCCAACAGGGTGCACCAGGAGAAGGTGAGGATTGGACATCAGGTCAGAAGCTCTGGTCGGTTCTCTGCATTTCCTTTAAAGGCTATGTGGAGGTCTCCTCTCAGTTATACAGCTTTGACCCTTAAGCACACCCATTCTCAGGAAATGGACTGGTTATTATTAACACCATGTTACAACATAAAAATGTGCACAAATTCACATGGAGAGAACAGGCAAGGAATAAGAAAAGTCTCATTGACTATGTTATTGTTGATAGTGATGTTTTCTCCCTGTTACAGGACACCAGAGTGTACAGAGGATTTGAAATTGGAAGTGATCACTATTTCGTCTTGAGGAGGATAAAATTGAATTTCATATTGAAAAGAATGACGTGTAAGAAAGTTTTGAAGCAAATAAAAGTTGAGCAGCTCTGAGATGTGAACTGTAGACTAAAATACACAAAGATTATTGAAGAAAAAATGAAAGATTTTGAAAACCTTGGAGATTCAGTGGCATGCCTTGAAGAAAACCCTGATTGATTCAGCCAGAGAGCCATGTGGTGAGGTTGTTTGCAAGGAGAGAAAAATCAGAACTCCAAGGTGGACACAGGAAGTTAAAGAGGCGGTGAAGGAAAAGAAGAAAGCGTATCAAAAGTTCCTGGCAAATAAATCAGCTTGTGCTCTTAGAGAATACAGAGACAAATATAAGAAAGCTAAACACTGTGTAAAACTAGCTAAACAAAAGTCATGGGAAGACATTGACAAGAACATAGAAAATAAATGTCAAGAAGGTGGCAAAATATTCTGGAAGTTGTTGAAGAAGCTTAGAAATGGAGGAATGAGTGCTGTAAAAGGAGTTAGAGATGGTAAAGGTGACATGAAAACCGGAGAAAAAGATATCCTTGAAGTATGGAGTAATTGCTTCGCAAAATTGCTAAATGAAAAAAGCAGTGATAGTAGAATGGTAAAAACACTCAATAGGCATACAGTCAGGAATACATATCCATACTTGAAGTAGAAAAAGCCATCAAAGGCTTGAAATGTGGAAAGGCAGCTGGAGTAGATGTTATTTGACTAGAAATGATGAAGTATGGTGATATAAAAGTTTTACAGCGGCTGCACTGCATAGTTCAAAAGGCCTGGACAGATGGGCAAATTCCTGATGATTGGAGTAGAGCTCTCATAGTACCCATTTATAAAATGGGAAATAAAATTGAATGTGAGATAAGTATTTTACTTCTGACCCAGCTCTCAGATCCATAAGTTAAAACTGGTTTGAACACTGTCTTGTATACAGCTAATTTAGTATTACTAATTTCTCTATTATTCCATATGAATTTATTCATTTGGCTTCCTACCATACCAGCTTTGTTGATTCTGTTGTCTATTTCCATATTTAATTTACTATCTTCACTAAAAATCATGCCTAAGTAACTGAAATGTTTTACTTGTTCCACAGGTTCTCTGTTCGCAACACAGTTGACATTTTTAACGATTCTGCCTATTTTCATTGTCTTTGTATTTTTATTGCTGACCTTCATACCATATCTATTACAACAGTTATTCAATTTATCAGGAAATCTTGGAGACTTGTAGCGGATTTATTTAGAAGTATAACATTGTCCGCATAAAGCAAAGAGCTGACATTAACATCTCCAATTTTGATATCATGTTTAATACCACTTTCCTTCATAATGTGATCCATATAGATAACACTGGCCAACACAATTTTTGCTGACTTTTATATGAGACTTGTTTTTTACTAATATGGGTGCGCTGATTTCAAATATCAAACCCATTTTTCTCTATCACGTCAGGTTTTTCCTCTATGGAATTTTCTTTTTGCTAATTTGTAAGTTTTTGATAGTTTTAAGGAGGCAGTACTATTTAGAGGATCAAAAAAATCGATTTTTTAATATTATTTTCTGAAAGTATGTACTTTTAAAAATCTGTTCCTAACTTTTTATCAAGAAATTTGAAAAATTCCTGAAGATATAGCCTATTATTCAAAGCGGTGCACAGATCAGAATCGGAGCGCTCACCGCGCTCGCTTGTTAGTAAACGAATAAATGCATAAGAACCTGCAACGGCACATACTGGCGGTTTGAATGCGAGAGAGGCCGATAATTAGATACATAACTACTTAACAATATTCATTAAAAATTACAAGAATATTTATAAAAAAAATGACAATTTTACTTACACATGAGTTTCAGGGAATAAATTTTTGTTTGTAGCAATTTCTGCTGTACCTAAATAACCGACCTAAATGTATTAGGTCGGTTATCGGCCTCTCTCGCATTCAAAGAGCCAGTACGTGCCGTTGCAGGTTCTTACGCATTTATTCGTTTACTAACAAGCGAGTGCGGTGAGCGCTCCGATTCTGATCTACGCACCGCTTTGAATAATAGGCTATATCTTCGGGAATTTTTCGAATTTCTTGATAAAAAGTTAGGAACAGATTTTTAAAATTACAAACTTTCAGAAAATAATATTAAAAAATCGATTTTTTTGATCCTCTAAATAGTACTACCTCCTCAAAACTATCAAAAACTTACAAATTAGCAAAAAGAAAATGCCATAGAGGAAAAACCTCACGTGATAGAGAAAAATGGGTTTGATATTTGAAATCAGCAGGAAAAAAAATTTTTTTGTTGGCCAGTGTAATGAATAACAGAGGGGATAATGTACATCCTTGTCTCACCAGATTTAACATTAAACCATCTTCCTGTACTTCCTTCAATTCTAACTGCTGACTTACAAATCAAATTGATGGCTAAGTATTGCTTGATATAATGCCCCATTGACACCATATAACTGTAGCATATTGAATAGCTTCTCTCTTGACAGCTTGTCATATGTTTTTCCAAAATGGACAAAACTTAAATACAGATCTTTGTTATATTCCCATGCTTTCTCGACTATTTGTCGTAAAGTAAAGATCTGATCCTGACAGGCCTCTATTTGGCCTGAATCCAGCTTGTTCTTCACCAAACTTTTTTTCCACAATTATTCTCAACCGTTTCTCAAGTATACTTGCATAGATCTTGCCAGGAACACTTACTAGGGAAATATCTCTGTAATTCTCACATTCAGTTTTATTTCCCTTTTTATATATGGGTACTATGAGAGCTCTACTCCAATCATCGGGAATTCGTCCCTGTGTCCAGGCTTTCTGAATTATGCAGTGCAGCCACCATAAGACTCTTATGCCACCATACTTCAGCATTTCTGGTCAAATATCATCTACTCCTGCTGCCTTTCCACATTTCAAGCCTTTGATGGCTTTTTCTACTTCAAATATGGATATGTATTCCTGACTGCATGCCTGGTCAGTGTTTTTTACCACTGTGCTGTCATCACTGCTTGTTTTATTTAGCAGTTTTTCAAAGTAATTACTCCATACTTCAAGAATATCTTTTTCTCCAGTTTTCATGTCACCTTTATCATCTCTAACTCCTTTTACAGCACTCTTTCCTCCAATCCTAAGCTTCTTCAACAACCTCCAGAATATTTTGCCAACTTCTTGATATTTATTTTCTATATTCTTGATCAAGCCCTTCCATGACTTTTGTTTAGCTAGTTTTACACACTGTTTAGCATTCTTGCATTTGTCTCTGTATTCTCTAAGAGCACAAGCTGACTTATTTGCCAGGAACTTTTGATATGCTTTCTTCTTTTCCTTCACTGCCTCTTTAACTTCCTGTGTCCACCAGGGAGTTCTGATTTTTTTTTATCCGTACAGACAACCTCACCACATGCCTCTCTGGCAGAATCAATCGATGTTTTCTTCAGAGTTTGCCACTGAATCTCCAAGGTTTGATTCCAGTTCTCAAACTCTTTCATTTTTTCTTCAATAATCTTTGTGTATTTTAGTCTACAGTTTACATCTGAGAGCTGCTCAACTTTTATTCGCTTTAAAACTTTCTTCTTGACAGGGCACACTACATGAAAGTGAGGCTTGGACATTAAGCCAGATGCTCCTGTCAGTTTTCCACATTCCTTAAAGGTGATGTGGAGGTCTCTTTCCGGTTATTTGCTTTGACCTTTAAGCAATAGCTTCCCCTACCCCCTAAAAAAAAAAGTGAAGTTTTGAAAGTTGATTGATGAATTACAATTTTTTTGATTAACATTTTCACAGGATACACTGTCATGTAAAACATGGGATTCCTGTAGCTTGTTATAGCACAAAGTTTGCTGTACTGAATTTAGGGTAAAAGGATTCTCTCCCCCCCCCCCCCCAGGCAATTTGGGATTTAGCCGACCAAATTATATTCTTATTGGTTAAACCAAAATAAAAAATGAGGATACAACATGACAAAATTTCATGCCGGCTGGGGCGTCGCCCGGTTAAACAAGGCCCCCGTTGTTTTCGCCAGGGAACCAGGTCGAACAGCGAAAAGTCAGCTACTGGAACAAATCTGAAAACAAACCCCAACTCAACATCACCAGAGTTAAAGATCGGTACTATCAACGTAAGAAGCCTGAATGGCAAAGAAATGGAGCTAGCTGAGGAATTAGATAAGTACCAGATCGACATAATAAGGGTGACTGAAACAAAAAAGACCAAAACTGGTGAGATCTTTCTGAGCAATAAATACAAAATGTTATATTCAGGCAATGACAATTAAGGAAAAGAAGGAGTAGCCATAGTATTCAACACAAAATACGAGGCTAATCATCTTGAATGGCAGTCAGTCTCAAGTAGAGTAATGTGGGCAAATATGAGAATGGGGAACTGGACAATGAGACTTATTTGTGCCTATGGTACCACAGAAGGTTCTACTAAGGTAGAAGTGGAGGAATTTTTTGAGGCTTTAGAAAAAGCAACTGACACAATGAAAAAGGAAAAGTTGGTCCTTGTTGGGGATCTAAATAGCAGAGTAGGAAATGATTGTGAGACATACAAAAATATTTTGGGAAAATTTGGAGAAAAGAGCAAAGCTAATAATAATGGCAAATATCTGTTGGATTTCTGCTCAGGACATGGACTGGTTATTACAACACCATGTTCCAACATAAAAATGTGCACAAATTCACATGGAGAGAAGAGGCTAGGAATAAGAAAAGTCTCATTGACTATGTTATTGTTGATAGTGATGTTTTCTCCTTGGTGCAGGACACCAGAGTGTACAGAGGATTTGAAATTGGAAGTGATCACTATTTAGTCTTGAGCAGGATAAAATTGAATTTCATATTGAAAAGAATAACATGTAAGAAAGTTTTAAAGCGAATAAAAGTTGAGCAGCTCTCAGATGTGAACTGTAGACTAAAATACAGAAATATTATTGAAAAGAAAACGAAAGAGTTTGAGAACAGGAATCAAACCTTGGAGATTCAGTGGCAAGCCTTGAGGAAAGCCCTGATTGATTCAGCTAGAGAGGCATGTGGTGAAGTTGTGTGCAAGGATAGAAAAATTAGACCTCCATGGTGGACACAGGAAGTTAAAGAGGCAGTGAAGGAAAAGAAGAAAGCATATCAAAAGATCCTGGCAAATAAGTCAGCTTTTACTCTTACAGAATACAGAGACAAATGTAAGAAAGCTAAACAGTGTGTAAAACTAGCTAAACAAAAGTCATGGGAGGACTTTGGCAAGAATATAGAAAATAAATATCAAGAAGGTGGCAAAATATTCTGGAGGTTGTTGAAGAAGCTTAGGAATGGAGGAAAGAGTGCTGTAAAAGGAATTAGAGATGATAAAAGTGAAATGAAAACAGGAGAAAAAGATATTCTTGAAGTATGGAGTAATTACTTTGAAAAACTGCTAAATGAAACAAGCAGTGATGACAGCACAGTGATAAAAAACACTGACCAGGCATGCAATCAGGAATACATATCCATACTTGAAGTCGAAAAAGCCATCAAAGGCTTGAAATGTGGAAAGGCAGCAGGAGTAGATGATATTCGACCAGAAATGCTGAAGTATGGTGGTATAAGAGTCTTACAGTGGCTGCACTGCATAGTTCAGAAAGCCTGGACAGAGGGACGAATTCCCGATGATTGGAGTAGAGCTCTCATAGTACCCATATATAAAAAGCGAAATAAAACTGAATGTGAGAATTACAGAGGTATTTCCCTACTGAGTGTTCCTGGCAAGATCTATGCAAGTATACTTGAGAAACGGTTGAGAAGAATTGTGGAAGAAAAGCTTGGTGAAGAACAAGCTGGATTCAGGCCAAATAGAGGCTGTCAGGATCAGATCTTCACTTTACGACAAATAGTCGAGAAAGCATGGGAATATAACAAAGATCTGTATTTAATTTTTGTCGATTTGGAAAAGACATATGACAATGTGCCAAGAGAGAAGCTATTCAATACGCTGCAGTTATATAGTGTCAATGGGGCATTATATCAAGCAATACTTAGTCTTTATTTGAGTTGTGAGTCAGCAGTTAGAATTGAAGGAAGTACAGGAAGATGGTTTAATGTTAAATCTGGTGTGAGACAAGGATGTACATTATCCCCTCTGTTATTCATTATCTCTATGGATCACATTATGAAGGAATGTGGTATTAAACCTGATATCAAAATTGGAGATGTTAATGTCAGCTCTTTGCTTTATGCGGATGATGTTATACTTCTAAATAAATCTGCTACAAGTCTGCAAGATTCTCTGACTAAATTGAATAGCTGTTGTAATAGATATGGTATGAAGGTCAGCAATAAAAAGACAAAGACAATGAAAATAGGCAGAATCATTGAAAATGTCAACTGTGTTGTGAATGGAGAACCTGTGGAACAAGTAAAACATTTCAGCTACTTAGGCACAATTTTTACTGAAGATGGTAAACTAAATATAGAAATAGACAACGGAATCAGCAAAGCTGGTATCGTGGGAAGTCAATTGAATAAATTCATATGGAATAAGAAAGAAATTAGTCGGAACACTAAATTAGCTGTATACAAGACAGTGTTCAAACCAATTTTAACTTACGGATCTGAGAGCTGTGTCAGAAGTAAAACACTTGACCAAAGACTAGAGACCGCAGATATGAGAATCCTGAGAAAGATTAGAGACGTGAACAGATGGCATCAATGGCAATATCATATTAAAAATGAGTATATTAGGAAAGAACTTGACATTGTCAGCATCCAGGAATGCGTTAGCAGAGCTGATCTCAGGTGGTAGGGTCACTTAAACAGAATGGGCGAAGAAAGATTAGCCAAGCAAGTGTTCTCTGCCAGGTTGGCAGGAAAACGACCCAGAGGAAGACCAAGATATAGGTGGATTGATACGGTACAAAGTGCCTTAGACGATAGAAATATAAGATCTGATAATGTTGGAGTCTTGACAAGTAACAGACTGATTTGGAGGAAAATTGTAGATAGGAAGTTAGTAATGATGTAATTTTTTCATGTAGTACTGTGATATCCTGTACACCCTTTGAGGGTACATGGCAGGAATTTGATGATTATGATAGATTCTCCCCCCCCCCCCACTATTCTGAGTAAATAAATATCCAACTAGGTATTAGCATTCAGTTTTTATGACTTATCTGACATAAGTTTTAGCATGTTTATTGGGATTATCATAATTTTCCTCTACTCTTCTCCCATAGTGCTGAATAGTCCTAAATTTACTTTCTCTCCTGCAAAATTTAAAGTATTTGTATCTGGCAATTTTGAAGCAGTTTTAAACATTCAATAGCTAAGGATTAAATTAGATTCTTTTGTCGTCATATAATTACATGTTTAATGTTGTATGATTTCAACAAAAATATGATAGATACAGTGCAAAAACATTTCAAAAATTGGGATATTATTGAGATAAAGCATGCCTTTAGCAGCTAGCAAAATTTGTACTGGGCTGTTGCATTATATGTAATGTGCACAAGTAATAAAAAATGCAATTAGAAAGCATGAAATTAGTCTGTATTTTTTTGAAGGAGATATGGATATGCATCCTGCCTATCTTTTATTAGTCATAATGCAGCAGTGTATAATGGTATCAGTTAAGTGTAAGTGCATAATAACAGTTATTATATTCATCGTCATCAAGACATGCTGTTACAAAGCTTCTGAGTGTTTATTGAGTGTTTTCTTAGATTTAATGGTGTATTTTTAGTATATTATTATATATTATATATTTTATAACATAATTGCAGAAATATTATTAGTTTTTATTACTACGTTTAAGAATGGTGCCGAAAACTTGTCACAACAGGGTAGTGTGTAAAGCTCAAGTTGTTACTACTGAGGAGAATATTTGTCCTGATGAACAAAAGTGCTGCTGCATTAATGATGATAATTTATCTGAGGATAAGCTGCCATTAGAAATATATTGATTAAAAGAAATTATTAGAAAATTGATCAGAGAAGTGGAAAAATGTTTAACTGAACTTAGGATAAGAAAAAGGATCAGAACAAGAACAGGCAGAAAAGCACTGGACTTGGTAATCATAATATTAATAACAACAAGGCAAGTCAGTTAAAATCTAAGAAAAAAGAGGTGATATGGTATTGGTGATTCAATCTTAAAATTTGTGCTTGCCAAGGGAGTCACCATTTCTAGTTTCCCCGGGGTATAAATTAAAGTATGACAAACGTAATTTAAAAACAAAAAAGAAAAGTTAAAGAGATGGTAGTTCTGGTAGGTACTAATAATTTAATTAGCAACAAATATAGTATGGGAGAGGATATGAAAGGTCTGTTGGAAAAAGTGAGAAAGAAATGTGAGAGAGTAAAAATTGTAGGTTTGCTACCCAGATATAATAGTACTGAGTTAAGGAGGAGGGTGAGCAAATGATTTCACGCATAGGCTGTGTAGAAGAAATGGATGCTAGTTTTCAGATGTGCGAAGTGAGTTTGATGGCAGAAAAGACTTCTATAAGAGGGATGGTGTGCACTTGAATTCATTTGGCATCAGGAACCCCTGGAAAAATTGCTTCTTGGTATGAGATCTAATGCAGAGAGAGAGAGAGTCAGGGAAACTAGATCAAGGGAGGAATGGAAAAAATATGTAAGTTCAGCTGTGGTATGCAAATGTGATGAAGATATGAATGTCTTCGAACACGATTATGTATGTGGCGAAGGGGTGGAAAAATATGCTTTCGGTTTGGGCCTTTTAAGTATATGTGGGGAGGGGAAAAAAGCAAGTTCAACAACAATGCCAAACAGATTGCATATCTAATTGTAAGAATAGACTAGGTGATAATTTATTATGTCTACACAAGTGCCAAGAGCATCAGAAACAAAGGAGTTGAGTATATCGCTTTATTGAATATGATGTGGCCTAAGATTGTTGGCACATTAATGAAACCTGGCTATCATAATCAGGTATGATAACTGGGATTGAGTGTAATGGATATACTATTTTTATGAATGACAGAAGAGATAGGAGAGAAAGAGTACTACTAATGATATCAGATGACTTGTTAGGGTAGAAATGCAAGAAAACAATGATGGTTACAATGTCCCATATTAGCTGTCAATTTGAGTTTATCTGGTGTGAAGTGGAGTAACAAAATGAAATATATGGTGGGGGTGTTGCTACAGACCTGGTGGCTCAGTTGCAGGGGACAAAGAAATGAATCGTCAATTTAGCTTGATGGGTACCAAATGAGTGATCATTATGGGTGACTTTAATTTTCCAAACATTGATTGGGTAGATGAGAAATCTCATGATAAGAAAGAAGAGGAATTTATTGAATTGTTATGAGACAACTTTCTCAATCAGCATGTAAAAGAAGAAAAACTCGATGTCAAAGAGTGCTGGATTTGCTCATAACGTCAGAAGGGGTCTCTGTCAAGAATATGGCTATTTTACCACCAACAATGTGGGATTTAATATCCCCTTCTTTTCATTTTAAGTATTTTAAGTGATACAAGCCAGCGTGTTTGTATATCATATAATCAACTTCATTAATTCTCTTTTCTTAAGATCTTTTTCACAACAATAATTCTTTACAACATTCAGCTATGATATTATATAATTACGTTCTTGCTTAGGTTGAAAATTTTGCTATAAAAATATATATATAATACATCAAAATAATTGTACTTACTTTAAGCATCTATTCTTATCAGATTAGAGATCTTTCTATCTTTTAAGTTTTATTGTAAATTAGAAACCTTTCCAAACAACTTCTGTGATTTCTATTAATTTGAATGTTGTGGTGGAATTGATGATTGTTGATGTTTGTATAGCTAAAAAGGTGATTATGGTATGAAAATGAGTATCTGTTGGCATTTCCTCTTTTCATTCATTGGTTTTTATAATTCTTATAAACATTAATATGTGCACAATACATATATATAATATAGGATATTAATCATCTAGTTTTAATTAGAGCATAACAGACTAAGATGCAAAAGCATTGCAGATCTTTGAAAATAAAATCCTCAGAAAATCTGTGAACCTGTAAGAAATAACACAACAGGAGAATGGAGAAGAAGGCATGACCCCAAACTATACGAACTCTATAGATCCCCACTTCTAGTTGATGAGATCCAAGCAAGCAGATTGAGATGACTTGGACATGTGGAGAGAATGGCTAAACAATCATTCAAGATGAAGCCTTATGGAAAGCGACCTAGAGGTAGACTGCAGATGTGTTGGGAAAATAATATCCAAACAGACTTAGATGAGATGGGAATTCAGAACTGAAATGAAAAAGCTCAAGACAGAAATGAATGGAAGAAGCTGGTGCATGCAGCTAAGACCTTAGAGGTACAACTAGCTAAAAAAGAAGAATATAACAAGGTGACAAATACCTTAGACAAGGGAGATGTATACACAGTGGTGTACTTGGATTTTGCAAAAGCTTTTGATAGACTGCCACATGACAAGCTCTTAAATAAATTAAAACAGATGGGATTGGATAACAGATTTCTGTGTTGGATCGGCGACTGGCTGTCGGATAGGTATCAGAGAGTTGTATATGGGGATGCAGTATCCTGAAAGGGAAAGAACGGTTACCAGCGGTGTGCTGCAGGGGTCAGTTTTGGGGCCATTTGTATGTTGTTCAATTTGTATGTTAATGATATTGGGTTGGGTTTAACTAGTGATATTCAGCTGTTTGCAGATCATGCAAAACTGGGGAGAGCAGTACACAGTCACAGGGTGATTTAGCACCCTGTGACTTTTTTCTCTCCCACCGACTTCATTTGCCGATGAGAGGAAAGCAATATGACACCGTTGAAAACGTTCAAGCGGCAGTAACCACGACACTCAACAGTATCCCAAAAACCGATATAAAAAACTCATTTAATGAATTAACTGACCGTGCCGAATGCTGTATTGAAGCTGAGGGAGAGTATATTGATTGAAATAAATGATTTGAATAATTATAATTGGCCTGTGTTTTATTTTCTATCAAAATTTCAGTTTCTTTTGGGACAGAGGGTGTATAAGCTTAGTTCTAATCGCTTTGCTTGTTTACTTTACTTGATTGTAGCACTGAAAATGCCATGATACCTTGCTAAAAAATTGTTATAAATAAAAATTTCATCAATTTAATCCTTCTGACATTGGGATAAATTAAGAACACTGGACCACATAATTATTATTATTATATAACACCTCCAGGGAGTCCAGACTCATCGAGGGAGGGTACCTACTCTACAACCTCTGCCTCCACTACTCCACCAGCCGCAACTACCTTCATCATCTACCGCCGACCACCACCACTAGTATTTTCACAAACAAACATTTATGCCCACACTTGGATTCGAACCACCAGCCTTTTGGCTCAGTAGCGGATATGCTAACCACTCAGCCAACCAGTCTGGCATTGCTAGGCTTCTTCTTCTAGCCTAGCAAACTTGTAATTTTGTTTTATAATTTTATCTTTTATAGAGCAGATTTTGTAAAGTTGTAAAATTTTCACTTTTTTTGTATTTTGTTCCTTGTAGTTATTTGGAATATTATAATTCAAGAGAAATGTTTGGAGGTTAAAATTCAGCTATATTTCACTTTGAGAAAGTTAAAAAATGTCATACAATTTATTTATTGATTATTATTGTTGTTGTTGTGATATACTTATTTGTACATTAATATATATTTTACTCTTTCACAGAACTGTGCTGGATGATGATGTATTGGAAGTCAATGCTGATACAGAATTTGATTCTTTTTCTCAAGAGACAGAAAATATAGCAACTACATATAAGGAGGTTGTTCTAATTTATTTTTGTCAATTAGAAATAAAAAGTAATTTGTCAATTATCCGACCATATCTGGACAGCAATTTACTGATTGGATAATTGAATGGTTGAGTTAACTGAAGGTGTATAGTTAGGTCGGTGCTGTACTAGAAGTGGTTGGTTGACAAACTAAGCCATGCAAGAGACAGTTAATTGAAGATTTAGTTCTTTGGCCAAATAATTGAAAGATCCCTGTAATTTTATTTTCTTTGCTTAACTTGTGTATGACAATGAATTTCTCTTCGATTTCTAATTTATTTTTCTGAATATATTTTTCTTTGCACAAATCCTTCTCTTGAATTCCTAGATAGAGTTAAAAAATAATTTGGCAAAAGATGATTGCCAAAACTGCATTTTAAAATTGTTTTTAAGCAGCTGTTCCAACTATCATTTGATGTCAGTTTTTTCCCTGAAGATATCTTGAGATTTAAATCAGAACTAAAAATTGAATTTATTTATTGAAAAAAAATTAAATTAAAAAATTTAAAAGGGAAAGTATAACCACTTATTTCAATCACTTGATCGTCATTCTCTTATGAACCATATTATTAGTGTCATTGGTAACAAAAAAACTGAAAGAATGAAAAAAAAAAAAAAGGTTCTAAAGCAAAATAAACATTCAGGCCAAATAGAGGTTGTCAGGATCAGATTTTCATTTTAAGACAAATAGTTGTCTTGGGGTGCATAAGGGTCAAAGCTATATAACTGAGAGGAGACCTCCACATAGCCATTAAAGGAATGTAGAGAACCGACCAGGGCTTCTGAACTAATGTCTAAACCTCACCATCTCGTGGTGAACCCTGTTGGGTATCTACTTGGATACTGAACAAACGAGGATGGGCTGACAATTTGGGATTTAGCCGACCAAATTGTATTCTTATTGGCTTAAACCAATATACAAAATGATGGGACAACATGACAAAATTTCATGCCGGCTGGGGTGCCACCTGGTTAAACAAGGCCCTCGTTGTCTTCACCAGGGCAAACAGTGAAAAGTCATTTACTGGAACAAATCTGAAAGCACACCCCAACTCAACATCACCAGAGTTAAAGATCGGTACTATCAACATAAGAAGCCTGAATGGCAAAGAAATGGATCTAGCTGAGGAATTAGCATAATAGGAGTGACTGAAACAAAAAAGGCAAAAACTGGTAAGATCTTTCTGAACAATAAATATGAAATGTTATATTCAGGAAATGACAATCAAGGAAAAGGAGTAGCCATAGTATTCAACACAAAATACGAGGCTAATCTTTTTCCTTTCTTTTAGGCTTGCACGGTGATACGAATGCATTTTTGGAAATTATGGAGACAACTACCGTGTTTGAATAAAAACTTTAGTTTAATATTACTAAAATTTTACAATTCGACGTTTTGACCTTTATGTCAACGTCATCTTCTGGAGCATACAAATATACACAGGAAACAAGCTATACTACAATCATACTGGTTCGTTAAAGACACTGACTAACCGCTACCACAATTGTTGGCCTGACCTCTGGTGAAAAAAAAAATTATACATCGACGCTAGAGTCCTATTATTTGTGTTGTCTACTATATACATATATTAACATCATTCCATCCAGTTGGAGTGGAATGGTTTCTAATACTAGCGGATTGGCTAGGGTCCTGACTTATGTTGAATCTTTCATATTAGGTTGGCTGAATGTGTGCCATCCAGATCCTTGGAATTTTCATGCCATCTTTATTGTTGATATTTGGGTGGTTTATCAGGATTTCGCAGGATTCTTTAAATTTTCTTTCGTACCATGTTTTTGTGCGGTGTAAGGAGCAGGTGCTTTTCCAGTTGATTTGGTGTAAGGTGTTAAGTGCATGGTCTGAGAGGCCTACTTCACCATAATGGTTATATTTAATGTGTCTAATGTGTTCTTTCTTGCATATAGGGATTGTCCGTCCTGTTTCACCAATGTACGGTAAGTTACAGGTGCAGCAGATGCAATAGACTCCAGGATGTGCTAATGGGAGGAGAGGATCCTTAGAGGAGCTGAATATGGTTTTAAGTTTAGTGGGTGGTTTAAATGTGGCATTGAGGTTATAATGTTGTAGGATTCTGTTGATTTTTTCCAATAACCCTTTAATGTATGGGATGGCTATTGTTTTACTGTAATCTAGATTCGTTTTTGTTGTGGTTTTATAGAGTATTTTATTGACAGTATTTTTGTTATAGCCATTGTTTATGAATGTGTCACTAATGATTTTTAGTTCTTGTTTCAGGGCTTGCTGGTTAGAGCAAATAGTTGTGGCTCTGTTTTTAAGGGTGTTTATGACTCCATATTTTTGTGCTGGGTGGTGGTATGAATTCGCATGTATGTATTGGCCCGTGTGTGTCGGTTTTCGGTAGACCATGAAGGATAGACTGCCTGAAGGAAGACGTGTAACTAGTGTGTCTAGGAACGGGAGCGAATTTTGGTTTTCGATTTCGATGGTAAATTGTATGCGTTCATGTTTGTTTAGGTGGCTGAGGAATGTGTTTAGCGTTTGTCGCCTGTGCGGCCAGATCGCGAACACGTCAATGTATCTGAGCCAGATTGTCGGTCGAAGCGTGGCGGAATCAAGAGCCCTTTGCTCAAAGGTTTCCATGTAGAAGTTCGCGATTGGGGGGGGGATAATGGTGAGCCCATGGCTGTACCTTCCTTCTGTTGGTAGAATTTGTTTTGCCACATGAAGTAACCGGACTTTAGTACGTGGGCAAAGAGGGCCGTAATGTCGGGCGGAAATTTGTTCTGTAGTAGGAGAATTGTGTCATTGATGGGGACATTAGTGAAAAGGGCAGAAACGTTAAAACTGACTAATGGTCATCTTTGTCGAGTGTTATGTTTTTGATTTTGTTTATAAAGTGTTGTGTGTTTTTTATGTAGGAGGGGGAATGACCTACCAACTCCGTGAGTGTTGCCGCTAATTTCTTGGTTAGGTGGTAATTGGGACTGTCTATTCCTTCCACTATTGGTCGAAGGGGCACATTTTGTTTGTGTATTTTCGGAACCCCATATATTCTGGGGGGGGGGGCGTAGTGGGGTTTGAGTTTTTTAACTGTGTCTGGTGGCCAAGAAGTGACGGACTTTAGTAGTTTTTCTGTTTTGTCCTTTATCCTTTTCGTTGGGTTATAATTTACCATTTTATATGTGTTGTTATCGGCTACTAGTTGGTTGATTTTCAGTATGTATGTTGACCTGTCAAGGACAACAGTGGCACTGCCTTTATCAGCTTTCGTTATTATTATGTTTTGTTTAGCTTTTAATGATTTAATTGCTGCTAATTCTGTTTTAGTCAGGTTGTTCTGTGTGGTTTTCTTGGTATTTAGGACATTACTGGTTTCTAGTCGTATTTTGTCTGCTATGTTGTTGGGTAGGGATCTGATGCCTCTTTCAATGTGGTAGATAAAATCCAGTTTGTTTACCTTTATTGGCGCTATTGCGTAGTTCAGTCCTTTATTCAGCAGCGTGAGTTCGCCGTTGTTCAGGGTGTGGCTTGATATGTTGATCGCATGGTTCTTGCTTGTCGGTGGTTGGTCGCTCCTTGTCTCCCTTGTTTGTTGTTCAATGTTGTTTCTCGGGGAGGAAGTCCTCTGATTGGCCGCCATATTTTGCCGTTGTTTCAACCTGTGGAATTTTTTCTTGAGTTTTTCTTTATTCTTTTCCGAGACACACTAGTTACACGTCTTCCTTCAGGCAGTCTATCCTTCACGGTCTACCGAAAACCGACGCACACGGGCCAGTACATACATGCGAATTCTTTATTGTTTTGTTTTTGTAGAATGAGGAATTGGATAATGAGACTTATTTGTGCCTCTGGTCTCACAGAAGGTTCTACTAAGGTAAAAGTGGAGGAATTTTTTGATACTTTAGAAAAAGCAACTAACACAATGAAAAAGGAAAAGTTGGTCCTTGTTGGGGATCTAAATAGCAGAGTAGGAAATGATTGTGAGGCATACAAAAATATTTTGGGAAAATTTGGAGAAAAGAGCAAAGCTAATAATAATGGCAAATATCTGTTGGATTTCTGCACAGGACATGGACTGGTTATTACTAACACCATGTTCCAACATAAAAATGTGCACAAATTCACATGAAGAGAAGAGGCCGGGAATAAGAAAAGTCTCATTGACAATATTATTGTTGATAGTGATGTTTTTTCCCTGGTGCAGGACACCAGAGTGTACAGAGGATTTCAAATTGGAAGCGATCACTATTTAGTCTTGAGCAGGATAAAATTGAATTTCATATTGAAAAGAATAACATGTAAGAAAGTTTTAAAGCAAATAAAAGTTGACCGGCTCTCAGATGTGAACTGTAGACTAAAATACACAAAGATTATTGAAGAAAAAACGAAAGAGTGTGAGAATAGAAACCAAATTGATTCAGCCAGAGAGGCATGTGATGAGGTTGTCTGCAAAAATAGAAAAATCAGAACTCCATGGTGGACACAGGAAGTTAAAGAGGCAGTGAAGGAAAAGAAGTAAGCATATTAAAAGTTCCTGGCAAATAAGTCAGCTTGTGCTCTTCGAGAATACAGAGACAAATGTAAGAATGCTGAACACTGTGTAAAACTAGCTAAACAAACGTCGTGGAAGGACTTTGGCAAGAACATAGAAAATAAATATCAAGAAGGTGGTAAAATATTCTGGAGGTTGTTGAAGAAGCTTAGAAATGGAGGAAAGAGTGCTGTAAAAGGAATTAGAGATGATAAAGGTGACATGAAAACGGGAGAAAAAGATATCCTTGAAGTATGGAGTAATTACTTTGAAAAACTGCTAAATGAAACAAGCAGTGATGACAGCACAGTGGTAAAAAACACTGACCAGGCATGCAGTCAGGAATACATATCCATACTTGAAGTAGAAAATGCCATCAAAGGCTTGAAATGTGGAAAGGCAGCAGGGGTAGATGATATTCAACCAGAAATGTTCAAGTATGGTGGTATAAAAGTCTTACAGTGGCTGCACTACATAGTTAATGTAGTGCAGCCATTGTAAGACATGTAAATCTGGAAAAGGCATACGGCAGCATGGTTTCCAGAGAAAAAATTTTCATAACACTTCAGTTGTATGGGCTAAGTTGAACATTTGACAGAGCAGTGCATAGTCTATATTTAAGTTGCCAGTTACCAGTTAGAATTAAAGTAAAAGGTGGTTTGATGTAAAATCAGGCATAAGACAAGGATGCACATTATCTTCACTCTTATTCATTATCAATATGGATCACATTATGAATGAAAGAGGCATTAGGCCTGATGTTAGAATTGGAGATGTCAAACTTAGCCTTTTGCTTTATATTTAGGAGTACAACATTAGATGATGTTTTACTTCTAAATATAAAACACATCCAGTCAGTCTCCAGGATTCTCTAACTAAATTAGATAACATTTGTAAAAAAATTTATTTGTAAAAAACGATAACTACGAAAAAAGGCAGGAGCACAGAAAACTTCAGCTGCATTCTGAATGGAAATCTTTAGAACAAGTAAAATGTTACAGCTATTTACACACATTTTTTAGTGAAGATGGCTGGTGACATATGAAAATAGACAACAGAATAAGCAAAGCTGGTCTGGTAGGCAGCCAGCTGAATAAATTTATATGGAATAAGAAAGAAATTAGCCAAAACACCAAACTAGCACTGTACAAGACTGTTCAAGCCAATTTTAAATTATGGATTTGAGAGTTGGTTTAGAAATAAAACACTTCATCAAATACTAGAGATCACAGATATGAGCATTCTGAGAAAAATTAGAGGAGTGAACCAATGGCATTAATGGAGAATTATATTAAAAATGAATATATTAGAATCTTGATATAATCTTGGATCTTGATATTATTAGCATTCAAGAATGTATCGGCAGGGATAATATAAGGTGGTATATCCACTTAAATGGAATGAGTGAGAAAGGTTAGCAAAACAGGTATTTGATGGCAAGAAAGAGACTAAGAGGAAGAAAAAGATCTAGATGGATCGATTCAGTCAAAAGTGGCTTAGAAGCACGAAATGTTAGATATGGCAATATTGGAATGCTCACAAGACTGATTTGGAGGAAAATGGTTGATAACAGATTAATAATAATGTTAACTTAATCATGTAGTTCTGTCATTGTAACCTAAACACACCTTGGGTACATATTAGAAAATTGATGACGTGATGCATTGCATAATTCAGAAGGCCAGGTGAGAGGATTGAATTCTGGATGATTGGAACAGAGCTCTCATAG
The DNA here is from genome assembly GCF_054136105.1 of Typopeltis vanoorti. Taxonomy (NCBI): domain Eukaryota; kingdom Metazoa; phylum Arthropoda; class Arachnida; order Uropygi; family Thelyphonidae; genus Typopeltis; species Typopeltis vanoorti. The sequence goes on along the minus strand of NC_143561.1, from coordinate 93,844,650 downwards.
TACCCATCTATACAAAGATAAATAAAACTAAATGTGAAATTTTAGGGACATTTCCCTAATGAGTGTTCCTGGTAAGATTTATGCAAGTATATTTGATAAACAGCTAAGAACAATTGTGGAAGGGAAGCATGGTGAAGAACAAGCTGGATTCAGGCCAAATAGAGGTTGTCAGGATCAGATTTTCACTTTAAGACAAATAGTTTAGAAATCTTGGAAATATAATAAGGATTTGTATTTAAATTTTGTTGATGTAGAAAAGACATATGACAAGGTGCAAAAAGGAAAGCTCTTCAAAACGCTACAGTTATATGGTGTAAATGGGACATTATATCAAGTAAAGCATAGTCTCTATTTAAGCTTTAAGTCAGCAGTTGGATTTGAAGGGGGTACAGGAAGATGGTTTAATGTTAGATTAGGTGTGCAACAAGGGAGCACATTATCTTCACTGTTATTCATTATCTTTATGGATTACATTATGAAGGAAAGTTGTATTAACTCTATTTTACTTTTCTTTTATTTATTTTTATGCAGATGATGTTATATTTCTGAATAAATCCATACAAGTCTGCAAGATTCCTCGATTAAATTGAATAACTGTTGTAATAAATTTGGGATGAAAATCATCAATAAAATGACAGTGAACATATGCATTATCATTGAAAACCTCAACTGTATCCTGAATGGTGAAGCTATAGAATAAGTACAATGTTTCAGCTGTTTAGGCACAATTTTTATTGAAAATGGTGAATTAAATATGCAAATAGACAACATAATTAGTATAGCTGGTATTGTAGGAAGTCAACTGAATAAATTTATATGGAATAAGAAAGAAATTAATAAAAATACTGACTTAGCTGTATACAAGATGGTGTTCAAACCAATTTTAATTTATGGATCTGAGAGCAGGGGTAGAAATAAAATGCTTGATCAAAGACTGGAGACTTCTGATATGAGAGTTTTGAGAAAGATTAGTAGATTCAACAGATGGCATCAATGGCAGTATCACATTAAAAATGAGGATATTAGGAAAGAACTTGCCATTGTTAGCATTCAGGAATGTGCTAGTAAAGCTAATCCCAGATGGTATGGTTACTTAAACAGAATGGGAGAAGAAATATTGACAAAACAAGTGTTCGTTGGCAGGAAAACGATCCAGAGGAAGACCAAGATGTAGATGGATTGATACAGTAAAAAGTGCTTTAAAAGACAGAAATATAAGATCTGATAATATTGACAGATAACAGATTAATTTGGGGGAAAATTATTGATCGGAAGTTAGTAATGGTGTAATTTTTTTCATGTAGTTCTATCATAATTATCCTGTATACTTCCTGAGAGTGCATATCAGGAAATTGATGATGATTCTCTCAGTAACTAGTAACATTCACATAGTACTTATGTAATTCTTCTTCCACTTTGATGACTAATTATGTCGAAGGTGCCTATCTTGAATTCTTCTGATGTTTAATTTGTTCTAGTAGTTTATTCCTGCTTATAATTTTCTGAAAACAAATTTTCACTCCTGGAGTTAATAAATTGTTATTATTAATATGTTAATCCATTGTTAAAATTAGATCCAAGCAGTATTTGTTAGCTAAATTCATCTCTCTAATCAGATAATTTTTAATTTTTTTCATTCACTTGTTGACAGCTTCATAAATGCTTTCATATGATGGCTTCCAGTTAATGCTGCAATATCTTTTGGTGAATGGAGTAGGATGCTGAAGGGTCTAAAGTACATATAGCAGATTCTAAGTTTGGGTATAATATCAAATGTTTATTTATGTTTATTTGTTCATAGAAGATCCAGATACCTTAATTAAACTGAAGTAACAATCTGTTATATGATCTAGTTTTTTCCATATTGTTGGTTATAGATGAGCCTTCCCCCCCAAATCCAGCAAGTCATATTAACTTTACAGGATGTGTAGCAGTAATAAGTAGATCACTTTTTCTTTTGTCACTTGTTTTGCACGTCAAAGCTGTATAACTGAGAGGAGACCTCCACATAGCCTTTAAAGGAATGCAGAGAACCGACCAGGGCTTCTGACCTAATGTCCAATCCTCACCTTCACGTTGTTGGGTATCTACTTGGATACTGAACGAACGAGGATGGGCTGGCAATTTGGGACTTAGCCAACCAAATTGTATTCTTATTGGTTAAACCAAAATAAAAAATGATGGTACGACATGACAAAAATTCAATGCCTGCTGGGGCGTCGCCCGGTTAAACAAGACCCCCGTTGTTTTCGCCAGGGAACCAGGGCGAACAGCGAAAAGTCGGCTACTGGAACAAATCTGAAAACACACCCCAACTGAACATCACCAGAGTTAAAGATTGGTACTATCAACATAAGAAACCTGAATGGCAAAGAAATGGAGCTAGCTGAGGAATTAGATAAGTACCAGATCGACATAATAGGGGTGACTGAAACAAAAAAGACAAAAACTGGTGAGATCTTTCTGAGCAATAAATACAAAATGTTATATTCAGGCAATGACAATCAAGAAAAAGAAGGAGTAGCCATAGTATTCAACACAAAATACGAGGCTAATCTTCTTGAATGGCAGTCAGTCTCAAGTAGAGTAATGTGGGCAAATATGAGAATGGGGAACTGGACAATGAGACTTATTTGTGCCTATGGTCCCACAGAAGGTTCTACTAAGGTAGAAGTGGAGGAATTTTTTGATGCTTTAGAAAAAGCAACTGACACAATGAAAAAGGAAAAGTTGGTCCTTGTTGGGGATCTAAATAGCAGAGTAGGAAATGATTGTCAAACATACAAAAATATTTTGGGAAAATTTGGAGAAAAGAGCAAAGCTAATAATAATGGCAAATATCTGTTGGATTTCTGCTCAGGACATGGACTGGTTATTACTAACACCATGTTCCAACATAAAAATGTGCACAAATTCACATGGAGAGAAGAGGCTAGGAATAAGAAAAGTCTCATTGACTATGTTATTGTTGATAGTGATGTTTTCTCCTTGGTGCAGGACACCAGAGTGTACAGAGGATTTGAAATTGGAAGTGATCACTATTTAGTCTTGAGCAGGATAAAATTGAATTTCATATTGAAAAGAATAACATGTAAGAAAGTTTTAAAGTGAATAAAAGTTGAGCAGCTCTCAGATGTGAACTGTAGACTAAAATACACAAAGATTATTGAAGGAAAAATGAAAGAGTTTGAGAACAGGAATCAAACCTTGGAGATTCAGTGGCAAGCCTTGAAGAAAGCCCTGATTGATTCAGCTAGAGAGGCATGTGGTGAAGTTGTGTGCAAGGATAGAAAAATTAGACCTCCATGGTGGACACAGGAAGTTAAAGAGGCAGTGAAGGAAAAGAAGAAAGCATATCAAAAGTTCCTGGCAAATAAGTCAATTTGTGCTCTTAGAGAATACAGAGACAAATGCAAGAATGCTAAACACTGTGTAAAACTAGCTAAACAAAAGTCATATGAGGACTTTGGCAAGAATATAGAAAATAAATATCAAGAAGGTGGCAAAATATTCTGGAGGTTGTTTTGAAGAAGCTTAGGAATGGAGGAAAGAGTGCTGTAAAAGGAGTTAGATATGATAAAGGTGATATGAAAACTGGAGAAAAAGATATCCTTGAAGTATGGAGTAATTACTTTGAAAAACTGCTAAATAAAACAAGCAGTGATGACAGCACAGTCTTAAAAAATACTAACCAGGCATGCAGTCAGGAATACATATCCATACTTGAAGTAGAAAAAGCCATCAAAGGATTGAAATGTGGAAAGGCAGCTGGAGTAGATGATATTCGACCAGAAATGCTGAAGTATGGTGGTATAAGAGTCTTACAGTGGCTGCACTGCATAGTTCAGAAAGCCTGGACAGAGGGACGAATTCCCGATGATTGGAGTAGAGCTCTCATAGTACCCATATATAAAAAGGGAAATAAAACTGAATGTGAGAATTACAGAGGTATTTCCTACTAAGTGTTCCTGGCAAGATCTATGCAAGTATACTTGAGAAACAATTGAGAAGAATTGTGGAAGAAAAGTTTGGTGAAGAACAAGCTGGATTCAGGCCAAATAGAGGCTGTCAGGATCAGATCTTCACTTTACGACAAATAGTGGAGAAATCATGGGAATATAAGAAAGATCTCTATTCGAGTTTTGTCGATCTGGAAAAGGCATATGACAAGGTGCCAAGAGAGAAGCTATTCAATACACTACAGTTATATGGTGTCAATAGGGCATTATATCAAGCAATACTTAGTCTTTATTTGAGTTGTAAGTCAGCAGTTAGAATTGAAGGACGTACAGGAAGATGGTTTAATGTTAAATCTGATGTGAGACAAGGATGTACATTATCCCCTCTGTTATTCATTATCTACATGGATCACATTATGAAGGAAAGTGGTATTAAACATGATATCAAAATTGGAGATGTTCATGTCAGCTCTTTGCTATATGCGGATGATGTTATACTTTTAAATAAATCCGCTACAAGTCTGCAAGATTCTCTGACTAAATTGGATAACTGTTGTAATAGATTTGGTATGAAGGTCAGCAATAAAAAGACCAAGACAATGAAAATAGGCAGAATTATTGAAAATGTCAGCTGTGTTGTGAATGGAGAACCTGTGGAACAAGTAAAACATTTCAGCTACTTAGGCATGATTTTTACTGAAGATAGTAAACTAAATATAGAAATAGACAACAGAATCAGCAAAGCTGGTATCGTGGGAAGTCAATTGAATAAATTCATATGGAATAAGAAAGAAATTAGTCGGAACACTAAATTAGCTGTTTACAAGACTGTGTTCAAACCAATTTTAACTTATGGATCTGAGAGCTGGGTCAGAAGTAAAACACTTGACCAAAGACTAGAGACCGCAGATATGAGAGTCCTGAGAAAGATTAGAGGCTTGAACAGATGGCATCAATGGCAATATCATATTAAAAATGAGGATATTAGGAAAGAACTTGACATTGTCAGCATTCTGGAATGCGTTAGCAGAGCTAATCTCAGGTGGTATGGTCACTTAAATAGAATGGGAGAGGAAAGATTAGCAAAACAAGTGTTCTTTGTCAGGTGTTGGCAGGAAAACGACCCAGAGGAAGACCAAGATATAGGTGGATTGATACGGTACAAAGTGCCTTAGACGATAGAAATATAAGATCTGATAATGTTGGAGTCTTGACAAGTAACAGACTGATTTGGAGGAAAATTGTAAATTGGAAGTTAGTAATGATGTAATTTTTTAATGTGGTACTATCATATCCTGTACACCCCTTGAGGGTACATGGCAGATATTTGATGATGATGATGATGATGATAAATTTATGTATTCCTTAAGGAGTGTTACTGCTTATGACCTTAAATGAACCACACCTGCAGCAAATTACAAATTAGTACGTCAGCATGTTTCATGAAAAACTGGGTGGTGGTGGTGTGTGTGTGTGGGGGGAGATTGTAGGGTATTTTAAGCCCATATTCAAATTCATCATGTTAAAATAAACCAGATATCTAAATTTACTTTTAAGTCAAAAGAAAAATTTTTAATTTGCTGCTCAGTGTAATGGAAAAGGTTATTGAATAATCAACTTCTTTGCCACATAAAGCTCATTCAAAAATTAGTAACTGTGAATATGCATTCTATCACTTAATTCATGTAATATTTACTATCCAACCTATGGACCAAAAAAAGCCTTGGAAAGTTTTGGAGAAACTCATCAAGTTTCTCTAGATGTCTGCAAAGCAGTTGATTGGATCTGACAGTAAACAGGCCAACTGAAAAACTGCATTTGAAGCTTGCTGAACTCACATGGACCACAGGATTAGTTTGTTGTAGTGGATAGTTTGCTATAGTGAATTTTCTTCAGAGCGGCATTATTCCTAATAGAGCTTTGGTTGAAACTTTATGCCAGTTTTTTATTGCAGTTGTGTAATAATGGTGTCTACTATACTTAAAGTTGATTGTATGGTATTGTTCACTTTCTTACCCTTTATCAGAAACTATTTCTGTGGTTTCCAGTCTTTGATCAACAGTTGTATTCTAATCCAGCCCACAGATTCTTAAGTTAACATTGGATAGAACGCCATCTTGTATATACTTGGTTTAGTGTTTTGACTAATTTATCTCTTATTCCATATAAATTAATTCAGTTGAATAATTAATTTATATGGAATAAGAGAGAAATACCTGCTTTGCTAATTGTGTTGTATATTTCGATATTTAATTTGCCATCTTCACTAAAAATTGTACCTTAATAGCTGAAATGTTTTACTTATTCTGTAGGTTTGAGTGTATGACATCACTACATGAAGTTAAGAGCTGAGATTAACATCTAACTATAAATTCACATGTATGCCACATTAACTTTTAATATGTAAATATTTCATCTTAAGTATCATAAGACATCATCAGTACATAACTGTACTGATGATGTCTTATGATACTTAAGATGAAATATTTACATATTAAACAGTTAATTACAGTGGCATACGTGTGAATTTATAGTTATGAATACTCCACAGGTTTCTCTATATAAGAAACAGATTAACATCTATATCTTTGGCATCAGCTTTAATGTCACTCTCCTTCATAATGTGATCAATAGAGATCATGAATTGATCTATATGGATCAGTAATCATGGAGGTAACATATCTCACATCTGATTTAACATCAAACCATTTTCCTGTACCTCCTTCAGTTCTAACTGCTGGCTTACAACTCATATATAGACTATATATTGTTCATTATAATGTCTCAATACACCATATAATTGTAGTGTTTTGAGCAGCTTTGCTCTTGGTACATTGTCATATGCCTTTTCTTGATCTAGAAAGCTTAGATATAGATCCTTGTAATGTAACCATGATTTTTTGACTGTCTTTCTTTAAATGAAAATCTGCTTCTCATAACTTCTGTTTGGCCTGAACTCAACTTGTTTTTCTCTAAGCTTCCCTTCCACAATTTTTCCTAGCTTTTTCTCAAGTAAAACATATAGTGAAATCTCTGGGAACACTCAGTAGGCAAACTTCTCTGTAATTTCGTAGTATAATTTTTTAATTAATGGCTTTACACATAAGAGAAAACTAAATACAATTTATTACTCCTATATATTTCACTCAATATGTATGAGCTCCATTCAGGAAGAATGCAAGAACTGGTGTGTAATATGCGTCTTGGTTACAATTGTACAGTAGGAGGAAACAGAGTTCAGAGATGTGGGTATAGGTGTATAATTAATTAATTAATAAAAAAATAAACAATTAACAGCAATCACTTCCCAAAACTTAGAGATGGACATAGTCTATCCAATTAAGATTAGGATGCTGTGGCACAGGGCTTCGCATGATTCGTAAAAATAGACAATCAGATTTGAATCTACTGTAGTAAGAAAGGAGATATGAAAGTGTGCAAATACTATAGAACTATTAGTTTAGTATCTCATGCAAGCAAAATTTTATTGAAGATCGTGCTAAATAGGATTGAGGCCAAAGTTGAGGCAGAGATGCCCAAGGAACAAGCAGGTTTTAGGAAAGGTAAGGGCACCAGAGATCAGATCCTTTGCCTTAGACAAATCATAGAAAAATATAAAGAATTTAGACTTCTTCTGGTAATGTGTTTCTTAGACTACTCTAAAACTTTTGACTGTGTTCAGTATATGAAACTGTGAGAAGTAATGAAAAGAATGTGTTTTCCTCAACACACTATCTAGTTGATAGCCAACTTGTACAGGGAGCAAGAAGCTACAGTAAGAACAGGTGTTTGATTTACTGATTGGCTTCAGGTTGAAAAAGGAGTAAGGCAAGGATGTTTACTTTCTCTTCACTTATTCAGAGGACATCATGCTTGAAGCATTGGATAAGCTCAAGACAGGAATTAGGATAAGAGGTAGATTGATCGGTAATCTGAGGTATGCTGATGATACAGTACTCCTTTGTAATGACACGGAAGAACTAGGATGAACTCTTGACATAATTAACAAGATCAGTAATACAGAGGACTTCAACTAAATCCTAGCAAGACAAAGATTATAGTTCTCAAAGGAAATACAAACAGGGAAACTCTTGAGAAACAAGTTTACTTTAATGGAAAAAGAATTGAAGAGGTCAGCAAGTTTGAGTACCTGGGATCCATTAGTAATGTGAAGAATTGCTGTTCAGAAGACATCAGAAAAACGTTAGGAATGACTAAAACAACAGTCAGAGACTTGTCTAAAATCTGGAAGGATGGAACTATCTCCATGGGAACGAAGTTGAGGATATTGGATGCAGTTATTTTTCCGACAGTGACGTATGGATGTAAGACTTGGAACCTAAAGAAGTCAGACAAGAAAAGGATATCTGCTTTTGAGATGTGGTGCTACAGAAGGCTGTTGAGGATATCATATACTGAAAGGCATACAAATGAATGGGTGTTAGAAAAGATCAGTAGAACTTTAAGGCTCCTTAAGGATATTGACAAAAGAAAGTTAAAATATTTTGGACACATTGAAAGGATAGAAGGAGGACTTCTCAGAACAGTAATAGAAGGTAAAGTTCCTGGAAAAAGAAGGGGTAAACCATCAATGAGATGGATGGATAGTGTGTGTGTGTGTGGAGCAACTAATCTTCAGAGAGTTGAAGTCTCCAGAAAAGCAAACAATAGGGACTACATGGTGAGGCCTGGTGTGGCGCATCACTGAGCATCGGAGTGACCATACAGCATTTGTGGATATCCAGTGAACATATAGATAGATAGATAGGTAGTAGGTTCCCAATATCTTGATGAATCCAAGAACATCAGTAATCTTGATGTTCTTGAATTCTAATAGTAGCAGAATGGCCATTGTGTCCAAAGTAGCAAAGCTGATGCGAGGGTATTTAATAAACACCAGGCAAGCATAGAGGTTATAAGATATCTTTGATATGCAGTAAAAAAGATGACAGCTTATGGGCTGGCTTGAAGGTGTTATACAAATTATATCTGCAAATTGTCCTTGTTACTTGATATGTGGATCCTTTTAACATCAGTTTGCAATCTGGAAGAGGGGTGATAATTATCAAATATTTTCTGTATCAAAGTCTTGCTCTGTCATTAAGTAATAGAGTAAGTTTTATTATATTTAATTCTTCTAATAAAAGCGACTCAGAAGAACAAATTGTGTGTGCTTGGTGTGCAAGGCTTTTGATAATACTTTTTTTTTTCCTTGATGAATGATGATATAAAGATGGGTGGATATATCTGCCTATAAATGATGGCTTCCTGTAAACAGAAAATTCAACATTACCAGCAGAGTTATGATGTATTCAAAGGGTAGGCTGTTGTTAAATTCACGTTAAATAGTGAACTTGATGTGAGTTTATAAGAAGTTAATTTTATCCAGAAATTGAAATAGTACTGTTTCAAAGTGAGATCACATTCAGCTTTATTTATCTTTTTTTTTTTTTTTAATTTTTTTTTTTTTATAGAATTGTGTACTAAAGAGCTCTTCTCCAATGATCAGGAATTTGACCCTCTGTCAAGTCCTTCTGAATTATGCATTGCAGCCACTGCAAAATTTTCACACCTCCACATTTTAGCATTTCTGGCATCACTTTCATAGTCATTCACGTGCATTGTGTATCAGGAACCAACTTGTTGAGCATGCATTGTTCCAATTGATGTTGCAATACAACACAGTAGGTATGGGAAGAACAATATCAGAGAGAGAGAGAGATGGCACTGCACCTGCACTTTTGCACATATGGAATTTCAGAATCAAAGATCCATAACTCTCCCCAACACACACACACACCTCAACAAAGGTCATCATCAAAAGTTGTTACTGTAAGGCAACAGCACATCTGTTATCCAACACTGCTGTGCTCTTGTCCCACAGTAGCAACTTTGATGATGACCTTTGTTGAGGAGTGTGTGTGTGTGTGTCATATGTGCAAGAGCATAATGCCATCTCTCTCTGATATTGTTCCCACACTTACTGTGTTGTATTGCCACACCACAGTGAACATTGTAGTACAACACAGGTGATCTAGTGACTCTCAAACCATCAATTATCCCCTTATGATTATATTGTTTTCCCACTGTGATTATCCATTTTCTGTGCTCCTTCACAATTTTGGTCATGGAATGTGTTTTCATCTGTTTGGCAACATTGTTACCATCATGTTCCATATGCAACTGAAAAAATGTGTTCTATCTGAGATGAGGGCACTGAGTGCCCAATTTCTGAGAACATACCCTTTTTTAACTCTGTGATATCATTATTTCTTATGGTTATAACTTTAACACTCCAGTTTGCAAAATTATATAACCAAGTTCACCATGCTAGCACATAGCTGTATTTATTTATACTGCAGAAGACTGGCTATGTTCCACTTGAAAGTGATCATAATCCAGTTTATCAAAATATCTTGAATAGACCTCTCTTGATGCTCTCCTTGCACAAGACCACATCTATAAAGAGTTGTAGAATCATTGATTAATAATGTTTCTTACATGTTCTATTTGTTGTTCAGTTGATTTTTCTGTTTGGCCAAAGTAAAAATGTTGCACTCACACCAGTCTGTGTATGTGAACTTCAGAACCAGCTGAGGATCAGTTGTCCTTGTGTAGAATTCTGTAGCATCTTGAAAGGATAAACATCTGACCTTGTGCTTCTCCCTTCCAAGTAGATAATTTTAATATTGTTCTAAGAATCCCAGTAAGATGTAGTACAGTTTAGATAGAGATATGAATACTATTACTGCTTTTTAAAATTGTGGTACCAAAATCATTTATCAAAATGGTTTTGATATCAAAAATACATTAAAAGATTCAAGGATTTACCAGCAACTAAACACATTTTTTTCACCTGAAGATATTTCTTATTTATTCTAGTAGAATAAATACAAATATTTGTGAAATAGCAGTACTTTTTTTTAAAACAAATTTAATGTATGTTATTTCTTAAATATAGAGATGTAAAAAGACACCTCAGGATTCTGTAATTGTTGTAAAAGAATTACATTCACCTGTGAAGGAAGAAATTTTGAATAAAAGATCAGAAGTTATAGATATTCCACCTAATAAAGAAATAGAATATACTGCTTCACAGCAGTCCCTAGAAGAAAATGTAGAGGAACACGAAAAAATTGAAGAATCACAGAAGCCAGAAGAAGAAAGTGAAGAAGAAAGCCAAGAGCAGGAAGATAGACGAGAAAGATTTAAATCCGAACGTCTCAATGTTATATCTCTTAGCTCTGCAAAGAAAAGAACAGACATACCTGATTCTCTAGGTAAGATGGAAATACACTCATTTTTTGCAAAATGTTTGTTTCATAAATTTAGTTAATGGTGAAAGAGTTATCTTCTGTTAACATGATATTCTACTGTTTATTTCACTGACTGCTGTGAATATTAAGATAATTATGTTTTAACTGTTAATTAACATTGACACCTATAAAGATCTGTTAAAAAAAGATTGGTGAGTTACCTCTAGTATATATTTATAAGCAGACTTTTGACATTGCTGAAGCAGCAATTATTTCATTTCAAAGAAGGAAATATAATTTTTGTTAGCGCAGAAGCTAGAATATGAAAGTTTTTTGTTTTTTTTATAAGTTCATTAAAATACTTGTTTCTTAAGAAATAAGAGATACTTTATCTATTACGAGTTGAAAATCTATTTTTGAAGGAATTTCAAGAAAATGGTAATGCAAAAGAAACCAGATTTTTCTCTTCAGCTTTGTGACTAATTATTCTATCATATATGAACCTTAAATTGGCCAAATCTGCAGCAGTTTTAACCCTTTCTTAAGAATAAGATTGTCTTGGATTATGGCCATTTTAGCAACTATGATGCATGGTAGGTCACTGTTTAATTCAATTCCATTAAATGTTATTTATGAAGAGATCATGTAATGCAAACTTTTACGACTTATATTTACTTACCCCCCCCCCTTTCAAAAAAATAATTTAAAAAAATAAAAATCCTATACCAGCACAGTTGGGGTCAACTACAACTTGTCCATTAGTCACAGACTGCTGCCAAAGCACCTTTTGTATCAATGGCATAGCTACAGTCAGTGATTATAAGCATCACCTCATCTTTGCTCTCTCATATAGGACCAGTTCATTTCATAATTGATATTGCACTCAGCAATACTATGCATTTTTAAGTAGGTCATTTTCTAATAGGTTAAGTAAGGAGTGGTGCCAGATTTGCATCAAGGGTTTGGAAGGTATTGTCTTTAGGGTGATTGCTATGTCATCAGAGTAGATACTCTTTTGACTGGTTGTTGGAACCCTTTATTAAGAATAAGAATGTCTTGGATTATGGCCATTTCAGCAACTATGATGTGTGCAGGTTAAATAGAGCTGGGGTGAGGGCAGATCCTTGTCTTAGTCCTTCCTGTAAGGGGTAAGTATTCTGCTTTTTTCTGAATTCAGTTGAATGCCATCATCATCGATTTCCTGATATGTGCTCTCAAAATATATTCAGGCTGATATGACAGCACTTCATGATTAAGTTTACATTATTATTAATGTCCTATCAACAATTCCCTCCAAATTAGTCTATTATGTGTCAGCACTCCAATATTGTTGTATCTAACATTTTGTTGTTCTAAAGCACTTCTGACTAACTGACTGAATCAATTCACCTACGTCTTGATCCTTCTCTGGGACTCTCTTTCCTGCCATCTTGGCATCAAGCACCTGTATTGCTAACCTTTCCTCTCCCAGTCTGTTTGGCCATACTACTTAGGTTAGCTCTGCTCACACATTCTTGAATGCCAACAATTCTAAGTTTCTTTCTAATATCTTCATTTTAATATGATTCTGCCATTGCTGCCATCTGTTCACTCCCCTAATTTGTCAGAACTCTCATATCTGTGGTTACTAGTCTTTGATCAACTGCTTTTATTTCTAGTCCAACTCTTGATCCATAACTTAAAATTATCTTGTATACTGCTAGTTTGTGTTTTTAATTTCTCTATTATTCAGTTGGCTGACTCTTCCTAATCCATTGAGAATGCAACTGAAGTTTTCTATGTTCCTGCCTAATTTTATAGTTTTGGTCTTTTTATTTCTGATTTTCATGCAAAATTTGTTGCAGCTGTTATCCTGTTTAGTTAGAGAATCCTAGAGACTTGTAGTGCTAGTCTCCAGGGTTTAGGAGTAATCATCTGCATAAAGCAAAAAGCTAAATTTGATATCTCCTATTTTAATATCAGGTTTAATGCCACTTTCTTACATCATGCAATCCATATAGATGATGAATAAGATTAGAGATAATATACATCCTCGTCTCATTCCTGATTTTACATCAAACCATCTTCATATATTTCCTTCAGTTCTAACTGCTGACTTACAATTTAAATATAGACTTTGTATTGCTTTGTATAATATTCTGTTTACCCTCACATAATTGCAATGTTTTGAAAATCTTTTCTCTGGGCAACTTGTTGTATGCCTTTTCCAGATCTACAAAAGTTGAGTATAGATCCTTGTCATATTCCAATGATTTCTCAACTGTTTTTTGTAGTAAAAATCTGATTTTGATAAAACCAAACTTGAAATTATATATTTAGTTTAATCCTTTATCCATGTGTAAGCAAACAAAGTTTGCACATGAAGTATCTTCAGGACTGGGGCAACTCGAAGTAAAGGGGGACAAAGCTTCGCATCAATTGCCTTAGTATCCCATAATGCAAGGCACATCTCCTTGCAAACATGTGTAATGCTATGAATTATGGGAAGGGTCACTACCCAGACCAGTTTCGACCTTTGTTGAGGTCTCTTCAGGGGGAGCCAGACCCACATTTGATACCAAGGTTGAAGCAATGCAGAAGTCATGTTTACTTATACGAGTTGCCAAAAGGTGTCACACCTTATTATTAAATTACTCTGGATTAGAGAAAGATGTTGGAAGTTTTTTTCACTTGGTTGCACTATAAATTATATTATTATTATTATTATTATTCAGGCCTCCAAGGAGACAAAAGACTCATCGAGGGAGGTCCTTCCTAAGAAGTCTGTCAAGACTCATCGAGGGGTGGTCCCCACCTGAGAAACACAAAGTCTATCATACCACTCTTTAAACTCACTGACCGTTCTCGCTCCCACCACTCCATCAGGCAATGCATTCCATGGCTCAACCACCCTCCACACAAAGAAACCACTCCTTACCCTCTTGCTCACAGTTTCCTTTCGTAACTTCCAGGGATGGCCTCTTGTCATCACTCCTTCCCGCTGTTCAACCAAGCGAAAGAACTCCCCAGTGTCAACCCTGTAACCACCTCTCAACAGTTTAAAAGTCTCAATCATATCACCTCTCCTTCTTCTATCCACCAAACTCTGCAGTCCACATTCTCTCAGCCGATCCTCATAACTATCCTTGTACAGTCCTGAAACCATCTTTGTCATCCGTCTTTGTATCCTTTCCACAGTTAATTTATCCCCTTCAAATCCTGGGGACCAAATCTGAGAACAATAGTCCAAGTGTGGTCTGATCAGAGACTTATACAATGGAATGATAACCCTCTTATCTCTGCAGGTCAGTGTCCTTCTCATAATAGCAGCAATCCTCTGTGTTACCTTCACCACCTTTGCAATATGTCCCCTAAACTTCAGGTTTCTATCAATCATCAACCCCAGATCTCTTGTCTCCCCAACTTCCTCCAGTATGACTCCTCCCATAGAGTATGCAGCATCCCATCGATGTTTCCCAAACCTCAAGACCTTACATTTTGCTGCATTAAACTGACATCCCCATTCATTTGCCCATCTATCTAGCTTATTCAAATCCTCTTGCAGGGCTATCACATCTGCACTATTACTAATAATCCTTCCCAGCTTCGCATCATCTGCAAACAACTGAATATCCCCTTGCAATCCCCTGGCAATGTCATTGATATAAAGGTTAAACAATATAGGTCCTAGTACTGAGCCCTGTGGGATCCCACTTGGAACCTTCTGTCTCCTTGAAACTGCTCCACCATACACAACTCTCTGATACCTATCAGACAGCCATTCCTGAATCCAGTTGACCAATCTGACATCCAGACCCATCTGTTTGTTGCAACTTAAATATCAGCTTATCATGTGGCACCCTGTCAAATGCCTTTGCTAAGTCTAAGAAAATTGCAGTATATGCCTTTCCCTCATCTAATGTTCTTGTAACTTTATTATAAAAGGCTAGCATATTGCTAAAACAAGAGCGCCCTTTCACAAATCCATGTTGACCTCTCAAGATAACATTACCCTCATCTGCCCAGTGCTGTATACGGTCCCTCACTACTTTCTCCAAGATCTTAACAACTACTGATGACACACAGACTGGTCTATAATTAGACACTTATTTAGATTATTAGATTATTTATATAATTAGACATATATTTAGTTTAATCCTTTATCAAAGTGTAAGCAAACAATGTTTGCACCTGAGGTATCTTCAGGATGGGGGTGCTTAAGGGTCAAATCTGTATAACTGAGAGAAGACCTCCACATAGCCTTTAAAGGAATGCGGAGAACCGATCAGGGCTTCTGACCTAATGTCCAATCCTCACCTTCTCGTGGTGCACCCTGTTGGGTATCTACCTCAATAATGAACGAACGAGGATGGGCTGGCAATTTGGGATTTAGCCAACAAAATTGTATTCTTATTGGCTTAAACCAATATAGACAATGATGGTACAAGATGACAAAATTTCATGCCGGCTGGGGCGTCGCCTGGTTAAACAAGGCCCCCCGTTGTTTTCACCAGGGAACCAGGGTGAACAGCAAAAAGTCAGCTACTGGAACAAATCTGAAAGCACACCCCAACTCAACATCACCAGAGTTGAAGATCGGTACTATCAACATAAGAAGCCTGAATGGCAAAGAAATGGAGCTAACTGAAGAATTAGATAAGTACCAGATCGACATAATAGGGGTGACTGAAACAAAAAAGACAAAAACTGGTGAGATCTTTCTGAGCAATAAATACAAAATGTTATATTCAGAAAATGACAATCAAGGAAAAGAAGGAGTAGCCATAGTATTCAACACAAAATACAAGGCTGATCTTCTTGAATGGCAGGCAGTCTCAAGTAGAGTGATGTGGGCAAATATGAGAATGGGGAACTGGACAATGAAACTTATTTGTGCTTATGGTCCCACAGAAGGTTCTATTAAGGTAGAAGTGGAGGAATTTTTTAATGCTTTAGACAAAGCAACTGACAGAATGAAAAAGGAAAAGTTGGTCCTTGTTGGGGATCTAAATAGCAGAGTAGGAAATGATTGTCAGACATACAAAAATATTTTGGGAAAATTTGGAGAAAAGAGCAAAGCTAATAATAATGGCAAATACCTGTTGGATTTCTGCTCAGGACATGGACTGGTTATTACTAACACCATGTTCCAACATAAAAATGTGCACAAATTTACATGTAGAGAAGAGGCAAGGAATAAGAAAAGTCTCACTGACTATATTATTGTTGATAGTGATGTTTTCTCCCTTGTGCAGGACACCATAGTGTACAGAGGATTTCAAATTGGAAGCGATCACTATTTAGTCTTCAGCAGGATAAAATTGAATTTCATATTGAAAAGAATAACATGTAAGAAAGTTTTAAAGCTAATAAAAGTTGAGCAGCTCTCAGATGATGAACTGTAGACTAAAATACACAAAGATTATTGAAGAAAAAATGAAAGTTTCAGAACAGGAACCAAACCTTGGAGATTCAGTGGCAAGCCTTGAAGATTCAGCCAGAGAGGTATGTGGTGAGGCTGTCTTCAAGGATAGAAAAATCAGAACTCCATGGTGGACACAGGAAGTTAAAGAGACAGTGAAGGAAAAGAAGAAAGCATATCAAAAGTTCCTGGCAAATAAGTCAGCTTTTACTCTTACAGAATACAGAGACAAATGTAAGAAAGCTAAACAGTGTGTAAAACTAGCTAAACAAAAGTGATGGGAGGACTTTGGCAAGAATATAGAAAATAAATATCAAGAAGGTGGCAAAATATTCTGGAGGCTGTTGAAGAAGCTTAGAAATGGAGGAAAGAGTGCTGTAAAAGGATTAGAGATGATAAAGATGACATGAAAACAGGAGAAAAAGATATCCTTGAAGTATGGAGTAATTACTTCGAAAAATTGCTAAATGAAACAAAAACAAAGCAGTGATAGCACAGTGGTAAAAAAACACTCAACAGACATACAGTCAGGAATACATATCCATACTTGAAGTAGAAAAAGCCATCAAAGGCTTGAAATGTGGAAAGGCAGCAGGACTAGATGATGAGCGACCAATAATGCTGAAGTATGGTGGTATAAAAGTCTTACAGTGGCTGCACTGTATAGTTCAGAGAGCCTGGACGGAGGGACGAATTCCCGATGATTGCAGTAGAGCTCAAATAGTACCCGTATATAAAAAGGGAAATATAACTGAATGTGAGAATTACAGCGGTATTTCTCTACTGAGTGTTCCTGGCAAGATCTAAGCAAGTATGCTTGAGAAACGGTTGAGAAGAATTGTGGAAGAAAAGCTTGGTGAAAAACAAGCTGGATTCAGGCCAAATAGAGGCTGTCAGGATCAGATCTTCACTTACCGACAAATAGTTGAGAAAGCATGGGAATATAACAAAGATCTGTATTTAAGTTTTGTTGATCTGGAAAAGGCATATGAAGAGGTGCCAAGAGAGAAGCTATTCAATATGCTACAGTTATATGGTGTCAATGGGGCATTATATCAAGCAATACTTAGTCTTTATTTGAGTTGTAAGTCAGCAGTTAGAATTGAAGGAAGTACAGGAGGATGGTTTAATGTTAAATCTGGTGTGAGACAAGGACGCACATTATCCTCTCTGTTATTCATTATCTATATGGATCACATTATGAAGAAAAGTGGTATTAAACATGATATAAGAATTGGAGATGTTAATGTCAGCCCTTTGGTTTATTTGGAAGATGTTATACTTCTAAATAAACCCGCTTCAAGTCTACAAGATTCCTTGACTAAACTGAATAACTGTTGTAATAAATATGATATGAAGGTCAGCATTAAAAAGACAAAGACAAAGAAAATAGGTAGAATTGTTGAAAATGTCAACTGTGTTGTGAATGGGGAACCTGTGCAACAAGTAAAACATTTCAACACTTAGGCACGATTTTTACTGAAGATGGTAAATTAAATATGGAAATAGACAACAGAATCAACAGAGCTGGTATGGTAGGCAGTCAATTGAATAAATTCATATGGAATAAGAGAGAAATTAGTCGGAACACTAAATTAGCTGTATACAAGACAGTGTTCAAACCAGTTTTAACCTATGGATCTGAGAGCTGGGTCAGAAGTAAAACACTTAACCAAAGACTAGAGACCGCAGATATGAGAGTCCTGAGAAAAATTAGAAGCATGAATAGATGGCATCAATGGCAACATCATATTAAAAAGATATCAGGAAAAATCTTGACATTGTCAGCATCCAGGAATGCGTTAGCAGAGCTAATCTCAGGTGGTATGGTCACTTAAAATGGGCTAGGAAAGATTAGCAAAACAAGTGTTCTCTGCAAGGTTGGCAGGAAAACGACCCACAGGATGACCAAGATATAGGTGGATTTATATGGTACAAAGTGCCTTAGATGACAGAAATATAAGATCTGATAATATTGGAGCCTTGACAAGTAACAGACTGATTTAGAGGAAAATTGTAGATATCAAGTTAGTAATGATGTTAATTTTTCATGTAGTACTATCATATCCTGTACACCCCTTGAGGGTACATGTCAGGAATTTGATGATGATGATGATGATGTAACTTCAGGATTGGGGCAACTTGTAGCAAAGGTGGACAAAGCTTCACATCACTTGCCTTAGTATCCCATAATGCAAAGCACATCTCCTTGCGGACATGTATAATGCTATGCATTATGTGAAGGGTCAGTACGAAACTGGTTTCGACCTTTATTGAGGTCTCTTCATAACATTATACATATCTTCAAGGAGGTGCTTTGCATTATGGGATACTAAGGCTAGTGATGTGAAGCTTTGTCCACCTACAAGTTGCCCCAGTCCTGAAGATACTTCAGGCAGTATCTTTTTTGCTTACACTTGGATAAAGGATTAAACTAAGTTTATAATTTATAGATCTCACCAAGTGAAAAAAACTTCTTTCTCTAATCCAGAGTAATTTAATAATAATGTGTGATACCTTTTGGCAACTCGTATTGGTAGACACGACTTCTGCATTGCTTCAACCTTGGTATCAACTGTGGGTCTGGATCCCACTGAAGAGACCTCAATAAAGGTCGAAACCGGTCTGGGTAGTGACCCTTCCTATAATGCATAGCATTATACATGTCTGCAAGGAGATGCTTTGCATTATTGAATACTAATGTAAGTGATGTGAAGCTTTGTCCACCTTTGCCCCAGTCCTGAAGATACTTCTGGCGCAAACTTTGTTTGCTTACACTGGATAAAGGATTAAACTAAATATATAATTTATAGTCTAACCAAGTGAAAAAATTCCAACAAAACCAAACTTGTTTTTCACGTTTCTTCTCCACATTTTTTTTCAGCATCTTCTGAAGCATATTTGCATAAATCTTACCTGGAACCTGATGGTTCCATCTGTAATTCTCACAATCAGCTTTATTCCCTTTTTCTATAGATGAGAAATATTAGAGCTCTATTCTGATCATCTAGTATTGAATCTTCTGACTAGGCCCTCTGAATTATATAGTGTAGCCACTGCAAAACTTTTATATCTCTATATTTGAGCATTTCTGATTGAATATCTCTAATCCAGCTACATTTCCACATTTCAAATGTTTTTGATGGCTTTTTCTGTCTCAAGTACGGATATGTTCTTCTGTTTGCATTACTCAGGAAAATATTGTACTACTACTACTATTAGCTTACACGTTTATCCAAAATTTCCCCAAACGTTTCTATATGCCTGGGGGAATTCATTTCCACTGCTATTTAGATCTCCAACAAGGATCACTTTTTCAATTTTCTTTACGTCAGCTTATTGCTCTGATGACATTCTCTTAGGAGAATGTTCTGTAGGACCATAGGCACAGATACATTTCATTGTTCATTTCCTCATTTTGAAGTTTGCTTAGTACTTGAGGCTGCCTTACAATCAAGAAGTTTATCTACATATTTGGTTTGAATACCATCATTACTCCTTCCTGCCTTCCTTCCTTCCTTCCTTTGACTAACAATGTACCTTGCATGAACTACAGTTAACCCTTTAACTGCTGACTTTATATTCTACTGACATTGTCCCATGTGCAGAATTAATTTTGCAAAAAAATTATAAATAAAATCAGTTAAAATTCTTACTGAAGTAAGAAGTCTGGTCAGCATCATACCTTCTTGATATACACTTGTTCACTCACAAAAATGGCAATAATAGTGTTTTATCAAATTTGCATAATCAAGGGGTGTCCACTTGATTATGCAAATTACACACATTAATTTATAGAATCACCAGGATCTTCTTCACCTGAAGTACACAATTCACTTAACTTGGACAATTCTTCTCCCTACTCATTTGTTGTTAACAATTTATCAATTTGATCCTCTGTAAGATAACGCAGATATTTACTGGTAGACGCCATATTGTGACATCCCGGAAATCCCTGCAGTCACATGGTTTATGCATCATGCTGCATATTATTATTATTATTTTTCGTGACACCTCTAAGGAGTCCAAAGACTCATCGTGGAAGGACACCTACTGTACAACTCTCAGTCTCCACCCAAACCTCTACTACCAATCATTCACATTAACACCATCTACTGCCTTCCACCACAACTAGTATTTTTTTATCGGTAAATTGCATGTGTTCTGAAGGGCCGATTTATCTGTATGCAGGCTGAAAATCCCAAGTTTCAGGGTAAAAAACCCTGCTACCTCCGTATGAGATCAGCTAACTCACCTTCGATTGAAAAAGTCCATATATAAAGATTCCTCCCATCACGACGAGAATCGAACTTTGGCCTTTTGCAATCGAAAGGTGCAATGTACCGTTGTTCTTCCAATTGCATGCACCAGTTCAAATTTTTCTCTTTAGATGTCATACAAGGACAGAAACCCAAGTCAAATAAACTTCAATTGGTTGGCAATAGATGGAGGAACCTACCCACAAATTTTGAATATCTTATAACTATTCTTTCGATACTAAAAAATTGTCTGAATATGGGAGGCGCGCCAACCGTTCAAATTGAGTTAACTTGATCGTAGCAGGGGTCACCATTTTTTCCCCCTCTTGAGTTAACTCGACTGTAGCAGTTAAAAGGGTTAATAAAGCAGCTCTAAATACATCTTGCCATTGTTTAAGATTTTTTGGCAAAAAGAACCAAATATAACATCCTATACTTATTATTTAGTAATAAGTATAGGAAAAGTACCACGTGGATCAGTAATGTCCATGTGGTACTTTTCCAGTTCTTCTGCAAGTTTGATTTTCTTTCCATTTATCCTCCTTATGTTGATAGTTCCTACCTTCAGTTCTTCTGATGTTGTGTTTGTTCTTTTTCTAAATGTGAGTTGGAGTTTGTTCCAGTGGCTGACTTTTCACTGTTCACCCTGGTTCCCTGATGAAAACAACAGAGGCCTTGTTTAACCGGGCTACACCCCAGCTGGTATGAAATCTCATCATGTCGTACCATCATATGTATTGTGGTTTAATCCAATAGAGCAGTGATAAGCAACCTTTGTTCTTCAGTGGGCCACAATTGAAAGCCTAATATTCCATATGGGCTGCAACGACACAATATTAAATACAATAATATATTAATAAAAAAAATTTAATTTATGGGGTGGAATTTGTTATTTTTGACATAGATTTACAATGAAAAGATTTTTGTTTCAAATTTGATTTAATTTTTATTAGAAATACTTTCAATATATACACAGGTATACATACATAATTTTTTAATCAAAAGAAATTAAGTAGCTGCTGAGAATGAGATATTTGGCTCTGTTTCTCATCAACAAACTTTTCAATATTGGGAGGTATGTTTAAAATTGCAACTCTAATACATTTTTTTTTTAGTCGCTCGTCATCGAGGCGATTTGGACAATCATTTTTTACATTTTTCATTTTTGAAAAGAGTTGTTCACACAGATAAGTACTACCAAATAAACTCAGTATTTGCTTGGAATGGGTAGCTAGCAATGGAAATTTATCAGTTGAAAAGTAACTTATAAAAGTCAATAATTTTCAACATTTTGACATTTTGAAACTTATTTCTTAGTTCAGTGTTACTTTGCAAATCAATTATTTCCATTTGAAATTCTTTGGGAACCCTTTCAACGTCTATATTAAAAGATGATGAGAAAATATCAAAATTAGTTTCATTTTTGCATATTTTTTCGTTTCAGGCAGATTTTCTTTTCTCAAAATTGGAAAATGAGCCATATTATTAGATTCTAGTTGCTGATTCCAGATTTTTAGTTTATTTTCAAAGGCTTTTATTTTATCAAACTTTTCATCAATAAGTTTGTTCTCTCCTTGAAGATTTACATTTAATTCATTCAAATGTTGAGTAATGTCCATGCAAAATACAAAGTTGCACATCCAGTCCTTCTCATTAAATTCTGGAAATGGGTCGTCTTTCATCCCTAAGATTAACTAAACTTCACTCTTCAAGTCATACACATGCTTAATCATTGTGGCACGACTTAACCAATGAACCTCAGTGTTAAAAAGGATATCGCCATATTTGCTTTCCATATCTCTCAAAAATTCCTTAAATTCACGATGATTCAGTCCTCAAGATCTAATAAAATTTACAATTTTAATGATTGGTGGAATAACATACCATTTTCAAAACTTTTGCACTCAAATTTTCTTGGGTAAATTTGAGTGCAAAATGCAGTGAGAAATAATTATTTCGCATCCTGTTAATCTTTTTATATCTGTGGATAATAATCCCGACAGACCAACATTCATACTAGATATTGCTTGAGCTCCACCTGTTGTTATGCCGACGATCTTTTCTATTATGATATTTAATTGATTAAGAACAGTTTTCAGTTCCCTGTATATATTTTTTCCGGTAGTGGTTCCTTTCAGTGGAATTAAAAATGCAAATTCTTTGGTGATGTTAAAACTAGAATCTGTTCTTCTCAAAAAGACAGCAGTTGTGCCATATCACTAATATCACTTTCATCCAAAGCCAAAGAAATCCATTCTAACTTAGAAATATATCCCTGCAAAATTTCCTCAATACTTTGCAAAAGATCGTGAATCCTTCTTGAGATAGTAAATTGCGACAGGCTGATTTTCGAAATTATATCTTTCTTTTATCAGGGAAAGCGACATCTGCCATTTCTAGTAAGCATTCTTTTACTATTTCTCCATCAGAGAATGAATTCATTCTTTTTGCCGAAATTTGGCTAACAATGTAGCTTGCATGAACTGCAGTATCTGCAGTTAATAAAGCAGCTCTAAATACATTTTGCCATTGTTTAAGATTTTTTTGCAGTTGATTCACTTTGTCTTTGTGCAACTGTCTTTGCAAATTTTCAAATTTTGAAGAATGTTACCTGAAAAACTTTAGTTTCTCAAAATCTCTGCATATATTTCACACCACGATTTTTTAACTCTAATTTTGGGGAGAAAAATGCAAGTTATATTCGAATAAATATGGTAAATAGTTCTAGAAACAATTCAAATTGTAACTGAAAAAGAAATAATTTCCTAACAAGGCACCTGTAGCGACCAGATAACCATAAAGTTAATTTGAAGAAGTCAGGCTATATTTAATCTCATAATGCCTGTCAAACAGATCTTTGGGAATTTAGCTGGTTAGACAACCAGTGAAATATTCATCATCATCATCATCATTTGTTCATTGAACATCCACAGATGCTGTATGCTTTTCTGGAGACTTTAACCCTCTGAAGATCAGTCACTCCACACACACCATCCATCCATCTCATTGACAGTCTACCCCCTTCCTCTTTTACTTTTACCTTCTATTACTGTTCTGAGAAGTCCTCCTTCCATCCTTTCAATGTATCCAAAATATTTTAACTTTTTTCTGTCAATATCCTTAAGGAGCTTTAAAGTTCTACAGATCTTTTCTAACACCCATTCATTTGTATGCCTTTCAGTATATGATATTCTCAACAGCTTTCTGTAACACCGCATTTCAAAAGCAGCTATCCTTTTTTTTTTATCAGACTTTAGGTTCTAAGTCTCGCATCTATAAATTGTTGGTGGAAAACAAATGCATCCAAAATCCTCAACTTTGTTTCTGTGGTGACAGATCCATCCTTCTTGATTTTAGATAAGTCACTGACTGTTGTTTTAGTCATTCCTAATCTTCTGATGTCTTCTGAACAGCAATTCTTCACATTAATAATGGATCCCTGGTACTCAAACTTGCTGACTTCCTCAATTCTATGTCCATAAGGTACTCTTGTTTCTCAAGAGTCTCCCTGTCTGTATTATTTTCTTTGAGAACCATAATCTTTGTCTTGATAAGATTGAGCTGAAGTCCTCATTTATTACTGATCTTGTTAACTTTATCAAGAATTTGTCCTAGTTCTTCCATGTCATTACAGAGGAGTGTGGTATCATCAGCATACCTCAGATTACTGATTAATCTACCACCTATCCTAATTTCTGTCTTCAGATCATCCAATGCTTCACACATGATGTCCTCAGCATATATACTAAACAAATGAGGAGAAAGTAAACATCCTTGCCTAACTCCCTTTCCAACCTGAAGCCAGTCAGTTAATTCAACACCTGTCCTTACCATGGCTTCTTGCTCCCTGTACATGTTAACTATCAACCTGATAGTGTGTTAGGAAAACCCATTCTTTTCATTACTTCCCACAGTTTCACATGTTGAACACAGTCAAAAGCTTTAGAGTAGATTCTTTATTCTTTTCTATGATCTTTCTATGGCAAAGGATCTGATTTCTGGTGCTCTTACCTTTCCTAAAACCTGCTTGTTCTTTGGGCATCTTTGCTAAACAAGCAGGTTTAGCAAAGATGATTGAGAGACCAACTTTAGTCTAAATCCTATTCAGCACGATCTTCTGTAAAATCTTGCTTGCATGAGAGATTAAACTAATAGTTGTATAGTTCTTGCAATCCTTCATATCTCCCTTCTTATGTAGTGGTATGAAAACCGACTTCTTCCAGTCTCTAGGCTATTCTGTCTCCCATATCCTTGTAATCCATCTTTATGTTGAGCCCATACACGAGTGGTTGGTTGATCAACCTATAGTACATTAGTACCATATATGGGTAGTGGGTTGGGAAAGGAGGAACTTGTTTACATTTGATTTAAAAGACTGTATATCGTATTCCTTGTGAAACACAACAGGGGGAAGATTGTTCCACAATACAGCAGTTGCAGGGATGGAGGAGGAAAAGAAACCTGTCAGTGGGTTTCCAGGTGCACTGTGAAGGGATATTGAGCAGCAGCTGCATGTGTTCCAACGAGCTTAGTACTAAGTGAGGGAATTATTGATGCTATTTCAGATGAACATTTCAATGGAAATATTTGTAGAATACACAGTGTGGAAACCAAATGT
This sequence comes from Typopeltis vanoorti, assembly GCF_054136105.1. Taxonomy (NCBI): domain Eukaryota; kingdom Metazoa; phylum Arthropoda; class Arachnida; order Uropygi; family Thelyphonidae; genus Typopeltis; species Typopeltis vanoorti. The sequence continues at coordinate 93,819,157 of NC_143561.1, read as the reverse complement.
CTGTGCAAAAGTGTGTGGGGGTGGGATTGGTAAGAGATGGGTCATTAATAAGTCTAATTGCTCTCTCCTCTGTATTGAGTCAAGCATTTTAAAGGAGCTTTTAAGGGCTCCACCCCATATGTGAGAACAGTATTCAATAGCTGGGGTAGATTTGTGATTTGTATAAAGTTAACAGCTGTTCAGGGATGGTCTTGAGCAAAAGAGAAATCCTTGTTTTTTAGAAGTTGAGGATGCAGTGGTTGCAATGTGTTTATGCGAGGAGAGGCTTGGGTGTCACGGTAATTCCAAGAAGAGAAATCTCAAATTGTCTGGAAATTTGGGTGTTGTCAAAAATAATACTGGGAGAAAATAGTTCTTTTTTATGAGAGATAAGACAGAACTGGATTTTATTAGCATTGAAGTTGATGAGGTTATCTGGATCCCATTGGAGGATGGCTTGGAGATCAGAAGTGAGGATGGTTTCTGTAGGTTTAGGTGAGCTATGTAGAGTAAAGTTTATCAAATGAACGGGAGGAGTGCAGTGTGCTGTCATCTGCAAAACTGTGTATTGGGTTGGATGTCAACTGAAGTAAGTCATTGATATATAGCAGGAAGAGGGTTGGTGAGAGGACAGTACCTTGTGGAACCCCAGCATTAGTTGAATGGTGAGAAGATAAGGAACCATCCACCACCATACATAGCGAGCATCCAGACAGAAAGCTGGCAATCCAACTACAGAAGTCCTAGGACAGACCAAGTGATGGTAGTTTGCATAGTAAGCCTTTGTGCAAGACTCGTCAAAAGCTTTGGAGATATCAAGTGCAACCACTTGAGATTCACCAAACTTCTCCATGGCATTTGTCCAGAGATGGGTGACATATGTGAGCAGATCTCCTGTTGATTGGCAGTGAAGGAATCCATACTGGTGGTTGTTTATTAGGTGGGTGCCTTCAAGGTAGTGTAGGAGTTGGGAATTGATCCATTACTTTAGACAGGACTGAGGTGAGCGAGATAGGGTGGTAGTTGGACAGCAGAGACTTATCGCCCTTCTTGTTAATGAGTTGAACATAGGCTAATTTCCAGGCTGTGGGATAGATATATCAGTGGAGTAAAAGAGTATATATAGGCAAAATAGGATAGGAGTTCTTGTGCACAAATTTTCAGGACAACTAAAGGAATGCCATCAGGGCCAGTAGACTTTTTTTTGTGTCTAATTTGGACAGTATTTTTTTTTATCTCTTTCTGGCAAAAGGATATAGGGGCATTATATTTTGGACATCTGGATTGGTTGGGGGGGAATTTACCATTGTCAATTATGCATGCATTGGAAGCAAAGTGTGAAGCCAGGAGATTGGCTTTTTCTGTGAGAATGATGCAATGGAGCCATCTATGATGGGGTGGAAATAGTGTTGGGCAGAAGTTACGGCCAATTGCTTTGGTGAGAGACCAAAAGGCTTGGCTGCTAATTTCCTGCTTTTTGCTCTTTCGAACTCTGTTTTGGAAGCATTGATTGTTTTTTTTGCATCTGTTTTGGGCCTGAATATAAGTTCTAAAGGAGGATGGAGTTTTTGATTTGAGCCAGTTGTGGTATGTTTGATTTTTCATTTGTATCCCCTTGGCACATCTTTTGGAGAACCAGGGTTTAGTTTGCGAATGGTAGTTCAGAGTAGTGTGGGGGATGTATGTTTCCATACTAGTGAGGATTACTTTGGTGATAAGTTTGGTGCATGTGTTTGGGTTGGAAGCTATGAAACATTCTTTTTCGTCCATTCCCTGTGGCCTTAGTTAACTCTGCTGGGATTCCATCTGCACCTGGGACCTTATTGCTGTTAAACTTCTTAACTGCTCTTTCAACTTCATGCCTAGCGGAGGAGGTTCTAAATTGAAATTTTCTTGGTGAGAGGGCTCCTCGAAATTTTCTTTATTCATTCTGTTGTAGTTCCTCACAGTATGCTTTAAATCTGTTTTGATTCCCAATTCTTCTGTTAGTAGTGTTTCATTCCTGTCTTTGATGACATTTAAGCAAAATATTAATAAGCTCAGTAAATTAATTAATTATATATATATATATATATTTGTGTTGTTTATACCGTGAAGCACCGTTATGAATAACCGCCAACTCTTAAGCCTATCTGTATGTAAAACCAGCCACTCTTAACCACCCAGATGGCTTAATCAAGGTGTTAAGATGCTAATTTGAGTATTGTACATCTGTACTGATTTCTTTATTGTGAAAACTTGTGATTGCTTTTCCTTGTGAATGCCTTAGTAACTAAAAGCAAATTATTATTAATTAAGTACTAGGACATGACATGAGCATTTTCCATCTCTACTAATTTCTTTCTTGTTATTATAAAAAATAATTTTTTTATAGATTCTGTAATTAGTGCTGAGGAAGCAGCTAAAGTGGATGAATTTTTGGCTAAAGAGAAAGAGCGTAAAATTCGGAATAAGGGTCTGTTAGGGCAGAGAGGTAGAGGCAGAGGTCGTGGAGGACAAGTACACCTAATTCCAAATAGGAATCAAGGATCCCATTTTATAACCGTATGAACTGTTTCTTATTCTATAAAAACTATTATGGAATACAATTTTTCACATAATTCTTTTTAGACTTAGACAAGGAGGTTTATATATCATTAAAATTGTTCAACTATTACCTTATTTTCTGAAATTGTAAAAGTTCTAGAATTATTGAATAATACCCATAAACATTATTCAACTTTGATTTTGCTATTATTGGGAACACAAACCAAATGTAATTTACATTAGTTCATACTTAGTCGGAACTAAGGGTCCTGAGATTGTCAAATATTTAATATTATTATTAAATGCTTTACTTATCTGTGGCTTAATTTTAAAGTAGATAAGTTGGATAAGAAAATTGTTACTGCATTTTTATTTTTTGTTATATTGTAAATGTATATTTTTGTTGTGGGAGATTCATTGTATAATAAGTTGACATTTATTTTAATTTTATGATCTAGTATTTTTCAGTATTCACTACAAAAAATGTAATATTATTCTCATTCAAACTCAATACCAGCAGGATTGAAGATAGGTATCATCAGTTTAACAAGTGGGAAAGAAGTGACACTGACTGAAGAATTAGAGAAGTATCACATTGATATAATTTAAATTACTGAAACAAAGAAGACAAAAACAAGTGAGATTCTTCTAAATGACAATTACAAGATGTTATATTCCGGTAATAATGATCAGAAAAAGGATGGGATAGCTATAATATTTAACACTCAACATGAAGATAATCTTCTTGAAAGGTAGGCAGTTTCAACTAGAATGATGTGGTCAAATATCACAATGGCAAATTGGACAATAAGATTTATTTGTGCCTTGGAGCCACAGAAGGTTCTGCTGAGGAAAAAATTGAGAAATTTTTCAAGACAATATATATATATATATATATATATATATGGGAATAAATTTTTAACTTGGGTATATTGTATATTAGGATAACCAAGCAATTTTATATGCTTGGTTATTTTAGCTCCTAATCCCAAGTATGCAAACAATTAAGTTTGCGCCTGAAACGAAGTTCAAGTCTAAAGATGGTACAACACCAGGGCAGCTCATTGTAAAGGTGGTTAAAGCTTCGATCACTATTCTTAGTATTTTCCCATAATGTAAAGCACATCTCACTAGAAGATGTATACTGCAATGCATTATGGGTGGGGTCACTACCCAGACCGGTTTCGACCTTTTTTGAGGTCTCCTCAGTGAGTAGCTAGACCCTAAATACCAAGGTTTTAGTAATACAAAGCCTTATCAACTTCACCTATATAAGTTGCAACAAGGTGTATTAAGTTTTAATAAAAATCTCTGGAGGAGATATTGATGGGAATAAATATACAATCCTAATATATCCTAATATACAATATACCCAAGTTAAAAATTTATTCCCATCAATATCTCCTCCAGAGATTTTTATTAAAACTTAATACACCTTGTTGCAACTTATATAGGTGAAGTTGATAAGGCTTTGTATTACTAAAACCTTGGTATTTAGGGTCTAGCTACTCACTGAGGAGACCTCAAAAAAGGTCGAAACCGGTCTGGGTAGTGACCCCACCCATAATGCATTGCAGTATACATCTTCTAGTGAGATGTGCTTTACATTATGGGAAAATACTAAGAATAGTGATCGAAGCTTTAACCACCTTTACAATGAGCTGCCCTGGTGTTGTACCATCTTTAGACTTGAACTTCGTTTCAGGCGCAAACTTAATTGTTTGCATACTTGGGATTAGGAGCTAAAATAACCAAGCATATAAAATTGCTTGGTTATCCTAATAAAGGTTCATCATTATTGGCGATCTAAACCGATGTAACTCCCACATGTGAAAGACTGTAACTTTATAGTACATTAGTACTGTGGGCAAGATAAGGATTTTTAAAATCTTTTTAATTAATTACACATATTTTTATATTTTTTAATTTATTTTTTACATAGTCTGGAAAAAAAAAACCTGCTCTAGAGACCGAACATGGAACTTTTTCAAGTCACTTTGAGTATTCAATAAGTGGAGTGGTAGTTTTACAAAAGATGATGAAGTTCATCTCTGCCTAATGACAGTCACAATCATTCATGCCCACAGTTGGATTTGTACTCATAGCCTGTTGGCTGGAGAGCAGATATACTAATACCAGACGTAGAAATGTTTCAGTAAAATTTGGAGAAAAGAGCAAAGCTAAAAATAATAATGGTATCTGCTGGATTTCTCTTCAGGACACATGAGTAATCACTGATATCATGTTCCAACATAAAAAATGCATACAAATCGATATGTAAAAAAGCAAAGAAATAAGAAACATCTTATTGAATATGTTATTGTTGATAGTGTATAAGATATTTCAAATAGGAGGTGATGAGCAGGATGACATTAAGCATTATATTGAAAAGCAAAGTGTGTCAGAAAGTTTTAAAAAGAATGCAAGTTAAGCAACTTTCAGAGAGTATGGACACAAATAAAAAATTATTCTTCAAAAAAAAAAGTAAAAATGTTTGCAGAAGAGAACTAAACCTTAGAGCCTGAGCGTCAAAGTGAAGAAAACATTGCTTAGATCAACCAGAGAGGCAAGGTTTAAACAGTCATGGAAAACAAGAAACTATATTGAAAGTTCCTAGCAAGTAAGTCAGTATGTACTTTGAGATACCAAGAAAAAAAAATATTAGAAAGCAAAGTAGTGTGTAAAAGTAGTTAAACAAATGTCATGGGAAAACGGTAAGAATACAGGAGATAAATATCAGGAAGATGACAAAATGTTCTGGTGGCTAATGAAGAAGCTTAGAAATTAAGGAAAGAATTTGGTCTTAGGAATCAGAGATGATAAAGATGACATGCGAACTGAAGGAGTAATTAATTTGAAAGATTGTTAAATGAAACTAGGTGACAAAACATGGTGGGAAATGGTCAAAAGGAATGCAGTGAGTAGTACATATCAGTAATTGAGGTAGAAAAAGTCATCAAAAACAATAAATGTAGAAAGGCACCTGAAGAGTAAATGGTATTCTGTTATACACGTTCTGTATTTCTATTACCCTGCTTTGTCTTTGTTTTTCTTTATTTAAACTTTCAGGAATGGTTGACTGCCGCCATTTATTTATTTCTGTTAGATCTTATTTCGCACACTCTATAGTCTAACAAATTTATTTGTTTTGCAACTATGTATTGGTTGTGAGATTATAAGATTTTTAAACTAAAGACAAAGCAGATATTGTTACCATTCCCTGCTTATGTTAATCTTTACCGTTAATTAGTTGTGGTTTGATTATTGAACACCTGAACTTTATCTCTTGCAGATTCGAAATTTTCAGGATAGTGCATTTACAGAATCATTTCAATGTTTTGTTCACAAACCATTTAATTAAATCAAAAAGGAATATTTACAGTTTGATTCACACACACACACACACAGCATCATCATTATCAAATTCCTGATATATATACCTTCAAGGGGTGTACAGGATATGATAGTACTACATGAAAAATTACATCATTACTAACTTCTTATCTACAATTTTCCTCCAAATCAGTCTGTTACCTGTCAAGACTCCAACATTATCAGATCTTATATTTCTATCTTCTAAGGCACTTTTTACTGTATCAATCCACCTATATGTCTTGGTCTTCCTCTGGATCTTTTTCCTACCAACCTGCAGAGAACACTTGTTTTACTAATCTTTCCTCTCCCATTCTGTTTAAATATATATATATATATATTTATATACACACAGTTGCATTACAATTCTTTATTTTTAATTCTTCCTAATTCAAACTAAGTTCTAATTTTCTTCTTTTTAAGCTAATTCACAATCTAGAATACCCTGCAAACTGACAATAAAGCATACCTTGAATAAGCTTAATTCAATATCAATTTACATTATCTTACTGTACCTATAAACAGACACGCTTGATGTACATTCTTGTTTACTGTCGAGGGATGACTTGCATCTGTAGGATGTAAGTCGGTTCAGACGTAAGTCGATACATTAAATCAATAGAGTTATAGGGTTAGGGACTTAACAGTAATAAGTATACTGTCGTTTTAATTTTTAAACCTTTTATAAAACTACTGTGCGTTACTGGCACTATAAAACAGGAGAATAATCACCCAAATGTTCCTTCACGATTACATCTTCATTACCTTCCCTATGTGAAGGACCAGGCTGCAGCTCTTCTGGTGTAACCTTTGGTTTTTTGATGAAAATGTCCAATGTGCTTTGCTTATTCCTCTTCTTCTTTTCATCATAAATTGCTTTATAGCAAGCAAACACATCATGTACTTTCCTTTCTACTAATAAGTAGCATTCAACATTGGGATCTATGTCTTCAACCAATTTGAGAACATCGCTAACTGCAGAGAACATTTCTGCAAATCCCTTCACTTTAAATTGTTTAACTACCTCTTCTTGTTTTTCTCTTTACCCTCTTCCTTTTCTGCAACATGTTCCTCCAGTTCGACCAATTCTTCGTTGATCAAATATTCAGGGGCACTTTCTATGAGTTGAACTATGTCGTCATCATTCACTTCGAGATTCAGATTGTTTGCTAGGCCCACTATTTCTTCACTCAATTTAAAAAGTTCTTCATTTTTTTCAAAACTTCCAAAATCGTGCATAAACCTTTTTTTAATGTCTTTTTCCATGTGCCACCTTATACATTGAGAGATCACTTCGTCCCAAACAACAACAATATTTTTAATAGCGTGATAAATATTGAATATTAAAATGAGAGTCTGGTCATTAGCAGTTCTCCTTAGATAATAAGCCTTAAACACTACAAGAACTCCCTGATCCATCGGTTGGATCATAGTGTTTGGAGGGAGAAACATGACCTTGATCTTGGGGTGAAGATCACCGATATAAGATGGATGACCTGGAGCATTATCTAGAATTAATAAAATTTTAAATTCTACATTTTCTTTCACACAACAGCTTTCCATTTCATTTGCATTACAGTTGATTAAGGCATCTGCAAACAATTTTTGAGTCATCCATGGCTTCTTATATCTCCACTAATGAACTGGAAAAACTAATGTTTTTGAAGGCTCTTGGATTCTCCCTGTGCCATATCACAAATGGTTTCAGTTTATATCCAGCCACATTACCCCCCCAACAGAATCATAACACGGTCTTTAAGAGCTTTGAAACAAGCATAGATTTTAGGTTTTTGTGGATGAATTGTCCGCTCGGACATTTTTTCCCGAAACAAGGAGGTCTCATCCATATTAAATATTTTTCCACAAACTCCTTGGCAGCCTTCTCATCGGCACTTGTAGATTCACGATACATTTTCACATTATGCAGTACAAACCGCTGCTTGAATCTCGTGAACCGGAAGAAGCGTTGAATTCATAGTTGTAATCGGATCTTGCTTTCTCCTTCAACATGTTGAAGAGACTTAGCACCTTAACAGTTATGGTCAATAGTGCTAAGAGGTATGCACTTTTGGTTCAGGTCCTCTATGCATGATGGAAGTAGCTTTTCCGGTCATCAGTAGGATCTTGTGGTTGCTTCATCACTATCATTGAACTTGCAACTTCGTTTCAAGATCAATTGCTCGCCTCTTTTTCTGTGATTCTTCACTAGGTTTCTTAATTGGGCATGTAGGGACCATGTTGCACAAAATATCGCAAAATATTTAATGATAAATGCACAAATAACCTATTTTTTAAACACGAAATCAACAGAGGAACTGTTGAAGCCATGTGCCGACTGCCGAGGGAGGTTGCTGCTGAATGCACTGTTGCCACTGCATTGTTGCTAAATAAAAAAACCTTTTACTTTACACTCATATTCGTCTTGTTCGAAAGTATAGTCGAAAATGTTATTTATTCCATTATGGGATCACGAACATATCTTTGAACGGACGTAGTTCAAGGGGATGACTGTACTTCTAATTCTCGTTCAGCACTGTCTTTTGCATGAATCTTTTGTTCACACATAAGTGCTCCTTCTTGTCTTTCTTTCCTTCTGCTGGCTCATTCTTCATTTCTCACTAAATTTCTTCTTTGTCCGAATCATCGATTATTCCATACCCTATAGGATCCTTAACATGATGGCATTGTGCAGCTCTTTCCTTTCGATTCCCGATATCAGACCTCACGTGGCAGCAGACCCAGGTAGAAGACTCAGAACCTACAACACTTCTCTTTTGATTACCAACAGCGGACCCAGGTAAGAGAAGGTGAAAACCCTAAGACAAAGTCCTTCTCAATGTCCCATCTTATCAGCTTGGACTTCCATTGTATGCTTGTGTGCATCTCTTGAAACTTCCATATATCGTCACACAATGACATCCAACTATGATTATTATTATTATTATTGTTCCGGGAAACTCCAAGGAGTCGACCGACTCATCGAGGGAGGCCCTAACATCATGTCAAGAACAACTATTCAACATTCACACAGTATCTATCATACCTTGCCTTGAACTCATTCACGGTCGTAGCACCCACAACAGACTCTGGAAGCTTATTCCACTCATTTACCACTCTCCAAGTAAAGAACCTAGTTCTAACACCCTTGTCAACCACGTTCTTGCCCAGCTTCCATGCATGGCCCCTAGTCCTCCCACCACCAGTCATATTTTCAAAAATGTCTCCTGGATCAATCTTATAAAAACCCTTCAGTAATTTGAATGTCTCAATCATATCACCCCTCCTTCGCCTATCGTCCAATTTCTGCAACCCACAAATCTTCAACCTATTCTCATAAGGTTCATTCCACAGACCTGCTATCATCTTGGTCACTCGTCTCTGGACCCTCTCCACTTCCTCCCCATCACGAAGAAACCCTGGTGCCCATAGCTGGGCACAGAAGTCCAGATGGGGTCTTATCAAGGCTCGATACAGAGGAACAACAACTTGTTCGTCTCTGCATGTTAAAGTATTTTTCAGAAGCCAAGTGATTTGGTGAACTGTTTTAGTTACTTTTGCAATGTGCCCCCTAAACTTCAACTCCCTATCCACCAACACTCCCAAATCTCTGGCCTCATCAATCTCCTGGAGTATGATTCCACCAATGCGATATACTACTGCTATTCTTTTCACCCCAAAGTGCATAACCTTACACTTTGCCACATTAAATTGACATCCATTTTTCCTAGCCCAGTCCTCCAAACTATCCAAATCATCCTGTAAAATTTTGACATCTTGTGCACTCACAATTGCTCTACCCAACTTTGCATCATCAGCAAACAAGTGAACACTTCCTCTCAGATCCTTTCCAATATCATTGATGAACACATTGAAAAGCAGTGGTCCAAGAACAGAGCCCTGTGGCACTCCACTAGTCACGTCTTTTAGACTCCACTCCTGAGTAAACCACTCTTTGATATCTCTCCTTCAACCACCCTCTTATCCATCTCACCAACCCTATATCTATACCCATCTGCTCCAGTTTACTGATTAGGGTTCCATGTGGTATCCTATCAAAGGCCTTGGCAAGGTCCAGTAGTATCACTGTAAACCCATTACCCCTATCCAGTTCAGCCGTCACTGTGTTATAAAACGTGAGCAAGTTACTGAGGCATGATCTACCCTTCACAAAACCATGTTGTCCCCCATACAATATCCCATTTTCATCTATCCAATCCTGTATTCTTTTCTTGACTAATTTCTCTAAGACCTTGACAATGATTCCTGATATGCTAATCGGTCGGTAATTTACAACAGCAGTCTTGGAACCACCTTTATGCAGTGGAACTATTTTCCCCTCTTTCCACCCGCTCGGGACTAACCCAGAACCGAGACTCAAATTAAACAAAATGGTCAAGGGTACTGACAATTCTTTAGCTGCTTCTCGTACAACATGAGCTGGTATACCATCCAATCCCACAGATGTATTGACATTGAGGTTATGCAATAGACTACTCACCTCCACTTCATTAACCCCAATTCCCGTATAATCTACTGGTTTATTCGTTTCTGCAATGTCACCACCTGGATGATATACTTTTGCAAAGTGCTCACGCAGTAACTCAACTATCTCAACTGATTCAGTTACCTCCCTACCATCGGCATTCTTTAAAATCAATCTGCCATGTACATTTTTCCTTTTACTTGCTACATATCTAAAAAACTGTTTAGGATTCTCTTTAGCCTGCATGGCCAATGTTCTTTCGTAATCCTTTTTTGCTTTTCTTACCACACTCGTCACCCTTCTGGCCTGCGCTTTATACCGTTCATGTGCCTGCCAGTCACCGTTCTCCTTAAATTCCCTCCATAGTTGTTTCTTTTTTTGCAACTCAAGCTTAATGGTGTTATTCATCCATTTAACCCCTACTTGATTTATTATTCGGACTCTAGGTATACAGTCAGCCATTGCTTCATGCAAGCACTTCTTAACTACCTCCCATGCCCTATCAACTTCTAGTCCTTGCAGTTGTACATGCCATGGCACTGAACCAATCAAACTCCTAAGCTTGTCATACTTTCCAGCCTGATAATTCCACATGTACCCTGTCTTAATTGAAAATTCTACACCTTTAGCCACCTCCCAAGTTAAAACCCGATGATCACTCTCACCGATTGGTGGCAATGTGGTCATATTTGTTACAGCCAAATCCTCAGATGTAATTACTAGGTCAAGCACTCTCTGACCCCTAGTATTTTCCATTACATGCTGTCGCAGATAGTTATCCCTTAATAACCGCATAAAATCCAGTTCCTTCCTCCCGTGTGTCCTCTCCTCACTCCAATCAATGCGACCATAGTTGAAATCTCCCATAATAATCACCCTCCTTCCACCCATTTCTTCTATTTGCTTGTGCATACTGTCACCACCATCTTTTCCATCACCTGGTCTGTAGCAGCACCCAATTGTATATTTAGTTCTGCTAGCCACAATCTCACACCAAATGGCCTCAAATGTGCTCTTTTCTCTATCCTGCAATTCAACTTCTATTCTCCTTGGCTGGAGCTCATCAGCTATCATCAACAATACTCCTCCCCCCATTTTATTCTCTCTGTCATTCCTGAACACACTATACCCATCACATTCAATCCCACTAGTTATATCATCTACAGTCAGCCATGTTTCACTAATACCTGTAACCTGTGGTCTGGAAGTGCCAACCATAGCCAAAAACTCTTCCTTCTTGTTTCCTAATACTCCTAGTATTAGTGTACATGAATTTAAATAATAATGAAGTATGATGACATCATATTTCACGCGTCTTTTAAAATTGCCATATATGACAATTCTTAAAATTCTTCATAATTCTTAGAATTAGACTTGCTGATTACACATGAGTTAATAGCAGTGCCGGATTTACGTATAAGCTAAAAAAGCTACAGCTTAGGGCCTCGCAATCTGCCGGGGCCTCAAATAAAAAAAACAAAAAGACCAGCTGATGTAATTTAAAACAGTAGGGGACCTCTGGGTTTTGTATAGCTTGGGGCCTCAGCAAGTCTAAATACAGCCCTGGTTAACAGTGTTACACGATGACGTCATGCACCACACTATTTTAACAAAGGCTTGTGGTTAAATTATTACAATAATACAAAATTATTAGAAAAAATTGACATTTTTCTAAGTGCAATCTTCTTAGAAAAACATGTAAAAACAAACATGATAAGTTGCATAGTAACATATTGTGAGAGATTTTACAATTCATCAGATAAATGATATAAAATTTTTAAGGTGGCTGCACTGCATAATTCAAAAGGCATGGTCAGGTCATTTAGAATTCTGTTAGTACCATCTGTAAAAGGGAAATAAAATTGAATGTTAGAATTACAGAGGAATTTCCATATTAAATGTTTCAGCTAAGATTTATGCAGGTACACTTGAGAAGAATAAGTAAAATTGTGGAAGAGAAAGTGAGAGAAGAACAAGCTGAGTTCAAGCTAATAAAAGTTTTTAGGATCAGAGTTTCTCTTTATGACAGATAGTTGAGAAATCATGGTAATATAACTAGGATTTAAATAATATAGATTTATATATCTGGTATATGATAAAGCACCAAGAGGAAAGTTTTTCATAACACTAGAATGATATGATGTAAAGGGATATTATATTGACACACACACACAAGTTATTTTGTAAACCTGTAGTACATTTGTACTCTGGGTGGGCTAGGGCTTTTTTCCCCCTATTTTTATGAATTATTTGTATTTTTATTTATTTTTTACCTAGTCTGCTCTAGAGACCAAACATGGAACTTTTTTTTTTCAAGCCACTTCATGCCTCCAATAAGTGGGATGGTGGTCCCACACTGGGTGATGAAATTTATCTTCCACCTGAACACAACTGCAAACATCCATGCTCGCAGCATATTTGAATTCACAGCCTGTTGGTTGGAGAGTGGATATGCTAACCACTCGGCCAACCAGGCCAGCAGAGCTGTAAGGCAGTGGTTAGAATTGGAGGTAGAGGAAAATGGTTCACTGTAAAATCATATTTGAGATGGATGCATGCTATCTTCACTGTTATTCATCAACTCCCTGCAGGGTTTGTGATTATTCATTCAGCCACCCTGGGTTCATCTACCAATGTTATCACTGCAAGAGTTGGAGGAAAAGTAAGGAGCCATGGTATTGGCTTTTTTCCTCTGGGTAATGATGCAGTAGAACTATCTAGATACAATGGTGGAATGGTGTTAAAAAAAAAAAAAATTGTAGTCAATAATTTTGGCATGGAACCATAAAGCACAGAGTTACCGTAATACTTTATGACCTTGCTAGAAAGGGATGGACTAGAATGATACCGGTTTCATACTTATTTGCCGTTTCAACATCAGTTTTTGTATGTTGATAATTTGATTATGTATTTCTGGTTTTAGTAGAAAAGGAAATAGAAACTCTGATGAAAGAATTGGCTTGGTGCACGTTTCTTGGAGAATTAAGCCTTAGATTAGGAATGAAATTAAAATGGAATGGATAATAATTTGCTTTTTTAAATTATTATAGACAAGAAATTCTTATTTTTATTGTATGCTCAAACATAAGCAAGATTAACATATGAAGTATCTTCAAGACTGGGCTACTTGTATGCAAAGACTTGATTTCACATCAGTTGCCTTAGTATCCCATAATTCAAAACACATTTCCCTTGAGACATATATATTGCTATGCATTATTGCAAGGGTTGCTACCCTGACTGATTTTGACCTTTATTGAGTGGTTCTCAGTGGGAGTTTAATCCAGAAAAATACTGAGATTAACTGTTCTGGCACAGTGGATTGATTTTACCTGTGATCCCTTATCCCTTTGTTGGATCTGGAAAAAAAAAAAATATTGGATTAAGGGTTATTATTGAGCACTAGGCTAGATCATTGTGGCCCACTGGCAGTAAGTTTTTTTTTTAAAAAAAAAAACATGACCTATTCGATGTGTTTTTTTTAGATGTTTGTTACTAGATATTTGTTGTCTTCTGCTAGGTAGTAGACCACAACAGGCTTGGGATTTTGAGCCTTTGGCTCCACCCATTTAAAAAACTTACTTATTCAGTATGGTTTTGGGAGGTTTGTGTTTTGCAGGTCATGCTCTCTGTAGTCTATAGCTTATCAGATGAATGAGTTAGGTGGCATTTGCAAAAGAATTTTGCACCCCTTTCATATAGGAATGTTGATTTCATGAATACTGTCATCATTGAAGCTGTATGTCTGTTACAAACTATGTGCTTTGAACATTTGTTTTGGATTATCTAGTTTGTTAACATTTGAATCTGCTGTGTGACTCCTGACAGATGAGCCATACATCATAACTGGTATGATAAGCATCTTGTATAGGAGTAGTTAAATTCCATTCTTAGCTGGTTGCATCGGTTGAGTAAAAGGCATACCTGCTTATTGCCCTATTTGCTTTTGAGCAGACATGATCGATAAGTTGTGAAATCCCTTTATCATAATAAATTTAGTTTAATCCTTTATCCAAGTGTGTGCAAACAAAGTTTGCACCTGAAAGTATCTTCAGGACTGGGATAAAGTGGTACAACACCGGGCAACTCCTTGTAAAGGTGGAGCAAGCTACCAACACTCCTATCTCAGTATCTCCCAAATGCAAAACACATCTCCTTGCAGATATGTATAATGTTATGCATTAAGGGAACCCCAGTCCTGAAGATACTTTCAGGCACAAACTTTGTTTGCATACACTTGGATAAAGGATTAAACTAAATTTATTATAGTCTAATCAAGTGAAAAATAAACTTTTAACATCTTTCTCTAAATCCAGAGTAATTTAATAAAAAGGTGGCACATTGTTTGGCAGCTCCTATAGGAGGAGATTACCTTGCTAATGCTTCTGCCTTAGTATCTCCACTTGGGCTTGGCTCCCACTGAAGAGACCTCAACAAAGGTCAAAACTAGTCTGGGTAGCGGCCCTTCCCTTAATGCATAATATTATACATATCTGCAAGGAGATGTGTTTTGCATTTGGGAGATACTGAGATAGGAGTGTTGGTAGCTTGCTCCACCTTTGCAAGGAGTTGCCCGGTATTGTACCACTTTACCCCAGTCCTGAAGATACTTTCAGGTGCAAACTTTGTTTTCACACACTAATATAAATGATTAAACTAAATTTATTATAGTCTAACCAAGTGAAAAATAAACTTTTAAATCCCTTTATCTAGGTGTACCCTTAAGTTATTGGCTACTGGTTGCCATGGCCCGAGGGTGCAAATATGACCACCAGTATGCTTATTGCATCTGAGGACTAGCACTGCAGTGCTTTTGTCTGCATTGACATCAAATCTCCATTTTTTGAACCATCATTGTTATGAGACTGTGTTTTGTAGTTTCTCAGTTGCTAATCTAGGCAACGAAACATACCATTATTGCAGTATCATTGGTGTATAAGGTCATTGTAGTGCATCTGTGCATGGAATGTCAACCACTTAGATGCTGAAGAGCAGAAATGATAGCAGGGTGCCTTTAGAGACACTTGTTGTGATTTTGCATTCAAATGATCTGATTCCCTGCAGCTTTACTCAGAGTTTATAATCACTGATGCAGGAAAGTTTGCCCAGTCCTAGTTGGAATTTGGCCTCCAGGAGTTTGAAAAAAGACTCATTTGTGATATTTTGTGAAATGCTTTCAGTTTCTAGCATGATCATCTCTGTGTGTTGCCTCCAGTTGTTCTCTATGCTGATGTTTTCCGTGACTCTGAGAACTTGTTATTTTGAAATCCAAATTGCTCATTAGTGACGAGATTTAATTCTTTAGTGACTTTCTGCAGTCTGTTAGTATTATCATCTGCTATTTTTCCTAGGAAGAAGAGCAGGCTTCTTGGACGATAGTTTGGGATGGGAGAGAGAATTGCGCTGCTTTTCCTGGTTTTAGGATTAAGGTTACTTCAGTTGCTTTGTCATGCTGGGTAGTGGATGATATCTTAATATTGCATGAATAATAATAGCAATGTGCATTAAGCGCTTATATGGCATGCATTTGATGATTTCGTATATCTCAAAAGGAGATGTTATTTGATGGTGTTTTATAGTCTGCGTAGTAAATTCATCAGAAAATTACACACTCAGTACAGTGTACTGATTTATTGATGAAATTTAGATCCACATTGATGCAGTTTGGACTACACTGCTTCTCTAGGCTTTCAGCAAAAGCTTTAACTTTGTCTGCATGTCCACCATGGATTGGTGGGAGGGGTTTGCAATCTGTGCATAGAGCTTGTCATTTTCCAGAGCATCTGGTACATTGTGTTTAAGAACTGAAGTTTTGTCCCCACCGTTGATTGTATAATTAAGCACATGTTGGACTTCATTTGTAGCTTTGTTGAGTGCATGTTAGTATAATTATTAAAAACAACACGTAAGTCCACAGTAATAACTTTAATTAATAAATAAGGTAGATATTTCGTACTAAAAATAATAGTACATCTTCGGTGTTACAAACAGATAGGAATAGAATACAAGTAACGAATATTCGGTGGATCACCTATTAAAATACAATCTTGTCGCGAGCTAGGAAATGAAAGAAATTAATAAATAATTAATATTTAAGATAATTAGTTTTTTAATGATTACATAAAATAAAAGTCTCCCCAGATCTTCGAGAGAGAGAGAGATCTGGGAGATTCGTTGCTAGAGAGGACTTTCTAGCGATGACGCTAATAAACTTTGTTTTGAAGTTGCGACTTCGTTATTTAAAAGCAAATTACCTCCACGCAATTTATCAAATTCTGAAATTAAAGGTCTAACTTCTTTAAGAAGAGATAATAATATATCTATTTCTAAGGCCGATAAACGAAAAGCTGTTGTAATCATGAATAAGACTGACTATGAGACCAAAGTATCCAGTCTTTTAGAAGACACATCTACCTACAAAGGGATCATGCATAATCCTACGAATTCACAGATTAAACAATTAAATAAATTACTTGATGAGGTCATCATTTGGGACCCAAATTATGTGGATAAATTACGCACCTACTTTGGAAGATCTCCTCGTCTATATGGTCTCCCGAAAATCCATAAAGAAGGCTATCCAGTACGACCAATCGTGAATTGCATTGATTCTCCTACTTACCGAATTGCAAAAGTCTTGTCTCGTTTTTTAAGATTCAAGATCCTACATAAAAAATTCGACAGATTTCCTGGAAAAAATCAAGGATTTAAAAATCAAAAAGTCTGAGTTGTTAGTCAGTTTTGACATTGTATCTCTGTTTACCAATATCCCATTAGCTGACACAGTCAATTTATTATATGAAGATTACCCTCCAGATATCGCAAAAATTTTCGAATTTGTTATCCATTCAGGTTATTTTAGTTGGAAAAACAAGTTCTACAAACAAGTTGAAGGTATTGCCATGGGTAGTCATTTGTCTCCACCTTTGGCTAACTATTTTTTGAAACAATTCGAAGAGACTATGTTTTCATCCATTCACCCTCAACCATCTCTTTGGTATCGTTATGTCGATGATGTTTTTGCCATTTGGTCACATACTGAAGATGAGCTTTCTACAACAGATAAATAGCCTTCATCCTTGTATCCAATTCACCATGGAAAAGGAAAATTCTGGTACTTCATCATTTTTGGACATCCTGTTTACTTGAACTTCTTCTGGTACCTTATCTACAAGTGTCTTTTGAAAGCCCACATTTACTGGCAGATACATTCATAAAAAGTCTGCTCACCATACATCTCAAAAATTTGGCATGCTTAAATCTCTAATTAATAGAGCACATAAAGTTTGCTCTTCTCCAGAAATCTTACAACAAGAACTTTCCATCATTAAAAAGTTTATTAAAAGGTTGTAATTATTAGATACAATTGTATCTAATAATTACAACCGTAATCAAATCCAACAGATAATTGAATCATATGTTCCAATACCTAAGGTTTCTTCAACAGTTTGTAGAGTTCCAATTCCCTACATTCCAGGAATCTCAGAACCTATAGGTAGAATTTTAAAAAAGTACCAATTGATTCCCACTTATATTCCTATCATCAAAATTTCTTCCTTATTGCCTTCTACAAAAGATAAACTGTCATCTCTGTCTTTGGCTGGCGTTTACAAAATTCCTTGTGAATGCGATGTTTCTTATTTTGGACAAACTGGCCGTTCTGTGGAAAAAAGAATTAAAGAACATCAATATTATATTGATTACAACAAACCTCAGAAGTCTGGTCTAGCACAACACAGTATTACCACTACCCATAATATCCAGTGGGATAAAGCTATTCTACTTCATAGATGCAGGTTCAAATATGAACGCCTCTTTAAAGAAAGTTGTGAAGCTTTTTTACACCAACCGAATTTAAATCGAAATGGTTGCCTCTCTCTCAAAGATCTGGGAGACTTTTATTTTATGTAATCATTAAAAAACTAATTATCTTAAATATTAATTATTTATTAATTTCTTTCATTTCCTAGCTCGCGACAAGATTGTATTTTAATAGGTGATCCACTGAATATTCGTTACTTGTATTCTATTCCTATCTGTTTGTAACACCGAAGATGTACTATTATTTTTAGTATACGAAATATCTACCTTATTTATTAATTAAAGTTATTACTGTGGACTTACATGTTGTTTTTAATAATGTTAGTATTCTGTTATCAGCGTTCTGCAGTATTGGCACTTAGCTATTTTTTTCATGGATGAAGTTTTTATCTCATCTAGAAAGTTGATCATCTACAAATGTGCATTACACATCCATGGTAATAGCTGTTAATGCAGTTGTCTGGTTTTCCAATCTCGGCATTGAGTAGTCAATTTTTTCCTTTAATTTTAACTTCTGTTGATTTTTTACATTGATTTTAATTTATGGATTTGAAAGTTAGGTTAGAAATAAAACACTTGATCAAAGACTGGAGACCCAGATATGAGGGTTCTGAGAAAGATTAGGGCAGTGAATAGATGGCATCAATGGCAATATATTTAAAATTAGGATACTAGGAAAGAACTTGATGATGTTACCATTTAGGAATGTGTTAGCAGAACTGATCTCAGGTGGTATACAGAATGGGTGAGGAAAGGTTTTATCAAAACAAGTATTTTTTGCTAGGTTGGCAAGAAAGAGACTCAGAGAAAGACCAAGATGTAGATGGATTTATACAGTAAAAAATGCCTTAAAAGAAGACAGAAATATAAGATCTGATAATATTGGAGTCTTGACAGATAACAAACTAATTTGGAGGAAATTCGTTGATCAGAAATGAGTAATGATCTAACTTTTCATGTAGTGTTATTGTAATATCCTGTAAACCCCTGAGGATACATATTAGCAATTTGATGTATTTTTTCATTTTAGTATTGACTAATTGGCCCAGTTCCAAGCCAATGCTTAGAGTTGGGCCAATAGATTTGTGTAGAGTTGTTAGTCTGGTCCAGTTGAAGGTTGGGAACTGATCTGTGGTAGTTTCAATTTTGTGAACTCAGAGTAAAACTGAATTGTGGTCAGAGCTGAATTTATCCATCTCACTTTTTTTGGTAATGGTGTTATGTTATAATTTGTAATACTCCTATGTCATGGAGATTAGGAAGTCCTATCACATAGTAGTATGTGGAGGTTCTAGAATCACGTATCTGATGGCCACAAAATCATTGAGGGTTTTTACCATTTTGTTTTGTAGTTCTGTTACAGGCTAGCTGTGTGCTTGGCATTCAGGGCTCCTGCTACTAGCACTGCTTTGTTTGTGTCTAGAATTTCAGTTAAGTCTGCTTTTAGTAACTGTTTGTTTGGAAAGTTATATATTGGGTGCATTTTCAGTGGGCATGCATTTGTGGTTTGGACCTGCTGATTTCTGTGTTGGTATATTCTCTGTTGAGCATACTGTGTAAGAGAAATGTGAAATGAGAGATAAATAGTTTAGTTTTTGTTATAAATTAAATAATTGCAGCCTGTAGATGCAGATGAACATCATTAAAGTAGAACTTAAATCATATAGTTGCAAAATGATGTATGCTTTGATATTGCAGAGTATGAAGTCATAGATTTTGATGCAAGTCACCTGTTGTAAGCTGAATTTTTTCTTTGACTGCTTTGATACACTTACTATTGAACCAGGGCTTGGAAAGTGGATGAGGATTTGGAGTAAAATGGGGAATGAAGGCTTTCATTCCAATGAGGATAATTTCTGTGACTCTTGTTCAGAGCAGGTGTTAGGGTCAGATCATTGAAGCAGTAGTTAGACCGAGGAAAGAAAGAGTAGAAATTCCAGAGGTCATCCTATATGGCACTTTTCTAGTTCAAAGGATGCAAGGTCGGGAGTGGTTTGAAATGGACATTCTGTGAGAGAGGAGACGCATTAGATTATGGTCTGAGTAGCAGAGAGGAGAGGTGACTTCTGTGGTGTATTTGGAAGGAAAACTGGTTAAAGAGAGATCCAGATTGGGCGAGAGAGAGAGCTTTCAGGAATTCATGTAGATAGATGTACAATATATGTTAAGTCATTGCTTATAGCAAAGATTTCTGCCTGTCTTCCAGCTTGGTCAGTGATGTTTGAAAAGGGTCATTTGAATTGTGGACATAGAGGATGCCCAGGAAGATGACCTCACTATTAGGATGGCTGGATTGCAGATGATTGAGCTTCATAGAAAGAATTGTGAAGAGGTCTGAGTAGTTATCAGGGTTTTAGTTTTGAGAACGGTGCATGTAGCAGATGAAAAGATGAGGCAAGGAAACTTTGAGGCAGTGGAGGTCGAAAGCAGAAGATTCTAAATTAGCCACTCTGGCATGTAACGTCTGATCTCGCAAAGACACAGGTGCCACCCTTGTGGTGAAAGAAATTGTGAAGTGTGTAAGTTGAACATTGCAGGTGGACAGTAGTGGATGCAGATGCTATTTGGATTTCTGTCAAGAGTAAGAGGTGTGGTCTGGATGACTGTAAGTGATGATGTATGTTATTAATATTGGTGTGAATGCCACGAATGTTAGTAAAGTGAATATGAAAGTGAGTTTTTGAGGAGTTTCTGGCATGGCTTGTATGGTATGATTGATTATGTTGTGTCTTTGTGGTTGGAATTAGTTTGAGGGAGATTCATTTTTGTCAACAGTATCTCTGTCATTGTTTGTAAGATTTATCATTAGTTTATTCATGGTTGGATGGAATGATAAATGGGGGACATATAGTGAGAGGAGATACTTTTGGACATGGCATCCATACAGATCATCCTGGCTAAGAGTGAATAGCATCTTTGTTTTGGAACTTCTAAGTTGTAAGTTAGTGGCCACTGTGTGATGGATATTTGTGAAGTCTATGTTTATACTTAGTGCATATTCCAAAAATAGTCTCTCAGACCTGTAGTGACTTATATTGCAGTACAGTTCTTTCATTTACTCAGGATGTTTAAGCTGATCCTTTGGAGAAAGGATGAAGGTTGCTGGCTAAATGTGTGGTTTAAAACTGGCTTTAAAATTATATTTGCAAAGAACTTCAGCTATTTTTTCAGATGTATCCTGGATATGTGTAGTATTTTGTCTATTTTATAAAGGTTGTAGCCATTGGCTAAAAAAATGTGAAGATACCTGAGTTTGGTGGCAAGAACTGTGTCATTAGAACAAATAGCTCTGTGCGTTTGGAAGATGCCGTAGTGGTTGATGGATGATAGTGTGATTGTTTATAAGTACCTTCCAGTGTAAATATGTGTGTGTGTGTGTGTGTGTGTGTGTGTGTGTGTGTGTGTGTGTGTGTGTGTGTGTGTGTGTGTGTGTGTGTGTGTGTGTGTGTGTGTGTGTGTAGCTTTCCTATAAACAGAAAAGGATAACTAGCTATTTGATAGTCATATAGCCAGTATGTCTAGGAAAGGAGGACAGTAATTTTTTTTTTTTTTTTTTTTTTTTGGTGTAGTGAATTAACAAGCATTTCTCTAGGGAAAAATTCTCATTTGTGTACCTTGACCTACTACTTCAGCTAGAAGGCCAATTTTTTTTAATTCTGTTTTATTAGACATAGCTATCTAATCGGATACTCTAATTGTGCTGCAGTTGTGTGAACCGATTGGATAATATGGCAGCCAGTGATAACACCTTGCTGGAATTTACTCTAAACCATGCTTCATTTTCCGTATTATACACAATTACAGTAATTTAATATATATTCCCTTTCATCTCCAGACCACGTGGTCTGTTAGTGGTATGTATTCAGTATTTGAGAAAATTGGAGAGAGTCTGAATAATTTTTGAAACATAATGTATATGTATCAACAGCAAATATAATCTCATAACATTTTACCTCCCTTATAGTTCTTTAAACTTATTATACCTCTGTAGCTTACTAACTATCCAGTGAATGTTATTAATTATTTTTTGCTTCAGCCATATACTACTACACGAAAAGAAGATCGAATGCCTTCTCATATGCAGCCTCCAAGAAATCTTCCATCTCATCAAATACAATTGTCACCTCAACCTCGGAAGATACTTGTTAACCCTCATTTTCGTGGACCTCGACCAACTACTTCAACTCCATCTTCTATGCCTGATGGTAGTATTTTTTTTTCTTCTGTTTATTTCATTTTTTCTACCAAGTTATTCTAATTAACTGAAATTCATTTGTTAGAAGACACCCCAGAATTTTTGAATAAGTATCCATAACAACAACTAATGAAGTATTTATAATTAGTTCACTAACTAATAATTGAATGAATTATAGATATTTCACATTATGTATCATATAGTGCCTTCAATATGTAGTTCAAAATGTAACAAAATATAAACATATATAAGAACTGTACATATAAATTTCTGTAGTTAAGCAGTTCTGTGGGAAGTTTTCGGTATTGAGACCACATTGTAATATAAATAAGGAGTTTATTAAAAATAAGCAATTAAAATCTGACCAGTTTCATGCATCGTAAGACTTACAACATCAGGGATAGTAGTATATAAAAGTCTTACACAACAAAACCTGTTAACAATTAATTACACATATTAGATGTTTTTGATAATTTCACAACTGTTAAATATAATTGATAAACCAGAATACAAATGATAAATTTGTTACTGTATGTGTGTTGGAACATTGCTAGTTGTTATCATGTTCTGTGGTATCATGCATGCTATATCCAAGGTCTATGGCAGTTAAATTTTTGATGAAAGCAGACCATACTTGCTGTAAAATTAATCCTTGATTTTTATTGCATTGTGTAGGGATTCTAAGCATTTGTGAGACTCTTTAAATTTTCTTGTGAACCAGCTATTATTATATGATATTTTTGTTTGTTGCCAGAGTACTTAATGGCAAGTAGTGGTTGTGTGGAATGCCAGGCCCTGATTTTGTTCTCTTCCTTTTTCAATGTCTTTTATGTGTTCAGACATGTGAAGCTCTCCCAACCTCCCTGTCTGTCCTATATAACAAATGCCCCAAGAGCAATGAATCTCAAAGATGCCTAGTTTTTTCATGGGGAATCTTGATATTTTTTGTAAAGATAAAAAAAGCCAGGAGGAGCAATGCAGGCACTTTGTCTGTGACATTCTTGATGTAAGGCAGCATGATTGCATTCTTGAAATCTTGTTTAAGTAAAGGAGTTACAGGAGATGTATTAAGAATTTTTCTGATTGTCTTGGGTTCAAAACCATTAAGTGAGGTCTATTTCAGGTAGTGCAATTTTTCATTCCTTTTAATTGACATGCTTGATATATTGTATGCCCTGTCTCAAAGTTTTAATTATGCCTGTCTTTTGCAATGGATGGTAGTGTGAAGCAGCATTAAAAATCTTCCCGTTGTGGTAGGTTTTCTGTATATGGAGAAGGATAACCTTTTTTCCTCTTTGTTTACTTCGACAAGGATATCAAGGAAGGATAATTTTTTGTGCTGTTCTAGTTCAAGAGTGAATTTTATATTGGGGATGCAAGTTGTTCAGATAATCTTTGAAAGTAACCAGTTCATCCATCGTTCTCGACCAAATGACGAAAATAATATGTTAGAATTCTCTAAAGTGATAGCATCACAGGGGTGAGTGGAGGAGGAAAACACTCATGCAAGTGCACACTCACCTTCCAACCCCCACACAGTTAACTTTTTCTACAAAGACTTAGGGACCAAAGGAATATTGACTCTCACTTGAGCACAATTGTAGGATTCACAGAAATAGCTTGTTATAGTGGATAATTTGCCATAGTGAATTTCTTTTAGCATAGTATTGTACCTGTACGGTTTTGTTCTGGATTTTTCAATATCCAGAACAAAACCTCAACAAAATTCACTATAACAAAATATTTGTTATAGTGAATATATAACATATATATTCACTATAACAAACTATAATGAATTAATTTATTATAGCAGTGCTTACTATAGAGAAAACTTACTGTAGGTTGCTGTACTGAAGAGTTAATGTAATGAATTTCCTTTAGCAGTATTGATGCTATGAGACTTCAGTTGTTTGTTATAATGAATACATAATGATGTTTGTTATACTGAAAGTTGACTATATATAGTCAACTGTCCCTCCGTCATCCTGATGTAAATGAAGGCAATAAAATCATCTCTTTAAACTGATTTGAAACTCCTTTTGTCTAATAATTCAGCATCATCTTCTAGACATCAGATGACATGTCATCTCCATGCAGTAGTTGATTAACTCAGTGCAGTCCTTTGTGCTCAGAAATTCTTTATTTCTACTGAACAATCAGTTTGGCCATAGGAAGAAAGGTTGCAAAAACATTTCACCTGAAATACAGTAATTGAGATTATATAAAATCCTGTCCTTCATGGGATTAAATTTTATTAGCTGTTTTTTAAGATTGATGATTTCCTAAGATTATAGCTGTACATTCTGACAAACATTATATATATATATATATAAATATTTGCCATTCAGATAATGGAAGGGTTGGATAAGCAAAGGTACATTTATATGGTGTTGTACCAGAAGTCATTTGAACCCACACTAACCCATTCAAGGGACAGTTAATTGAAAGTTTATTCATATGAAGATTAGATAATTGCAAAATCACTATATTACTTTTCTCTTTAGAGAAAATAGTTCTCTATAATTTTTATATTCTGTACAAGGTTTATCCATTTACATTCAGCTTGCACTGCCAACGGACACTATTATAACAAACACTCCCATTCTAACAGATTACTGAAAAGTCCCAACCAAATCCCCATACACGCAGCACTGTTTTAAAGGATATTCACTATAGCAAAATATTCATTACTGTATGGAAAACTATTCCAGCATTCTGGTGCAGAATTCAGTTTTGTCAGCTGTCTGAAATTGCTAACCCATCATTGTTCAGTCATTATCCAATTGAATATCTTATAACAGGGTGCACCAAGAGAAGGTGAGAATTGGACATTGAGCCAGAAGTTCAGGTTGGTTCTTCTAATTCCTTAATTTATTAAGGTCTCTTCCTGGTTACCTAGCTGTGATTCTTAATGACCCACGTATAACCGTATTTGTGGTTATAGTATTAAAATAACTGAGATCATTGTCCACGTGCAGAACTGATGTGAGATAGGTTCTGCTGCAACCTCTTATGTGTGAGATTGAGATATGGTTGAATATGATATGATATGATAAAAATTCTTATCAGAAACCTTGGTTTCCCTTGTGCATACTTTTGTGTCTTGGAGGTTAAAAATAAACTTCTAATAGGTATTACTTTGTTTCTACTTGACCTCCTAATATTAAAGATCCATCTAGATAAGCTACTAACACACATAACACAATTATTATTATGATTGTTGTATGGGTATCTCCATGGAAACAGAAGGCCCATCATGGGAGACACACTATACCTATCATACCTCTCCTTAAACTCATTCACTATCAAAGCACTCATGGCTACTTCTGGCAGTCCATTCCATACATTCACCACTCTCCAAGCCTTCCCCACCACTACACCCATTTCCATTTACTCCACTTTTCTAATAGTTTTCCATGTGATATTCTATCAGATGCCTTTGCAAAGTTGTCTGGCAGTATCATGGTGTTTAACAATTTCCCTTATCTAATTCTGTTGTCACTATTATAAAATGTAAGTAAATTACTAAGGCAAGGCCTTTTACAAAGCCATTCTGCCCACCATAGGAGCATCTTATTCCTATCCACACATTCCTGGATTTTACCTTTAACCAAGTTTTCCAATATTTTAACCATCACTCTTGAAATATTAATGTCTGTAATTTGCTACTTCTGTCTTGGAGCCACCTTTATGTAATGGACCATTTCTTACATGTGCTTTCCACTCCTTTGGAACCTTGCCAGAGTTGTTCTATTTTTAAATTAAACAACTTTGCTAATCACTGCCAGTCCTCTTGCATATTCATGTAGCACACAGACTGACATGCCATCCAATCCCACTGCAGTATTTGCATTGGTATTTTTCAGTATACTGAGCACCTCCTGTTTGTCTATCTTATCAGTTTCTGTCACATCAACAACTGTAAAATCTCCACCTGGATGTTATACCCTTGCAAAGTGATTATTCAGCAACTCAACTATTTCTTCTGCTTCTGTCACCTTCCTGCCATCAGCATTAATTATGGTCATCTTTTCATAATCATTCTTCCTTTTACTTGATACATAGCATGAAAACTCTTTCGGATTAACTTTGGCCTGCTATAATATCTTTCTTTTCTCATAATCTGACTTAGCCTTTCTTACCGTACTAGTCACCCTTCTTACCTGCGCTTGGTACTGCTCGTGTGACTATGCTGATCATATTTTCTTTATATTCTCTCCACAATGTTTTCTTTTTTGTAGCTCCAGCTTTATATCTCTACCCATCCACTTAATCTCCACTTGGTTTAACCTCCTGACCATGGGTAACAAGTCCATGACCAACCACCTCCCATGCCCTACTGATGTTCTTTCCTTCTTCTTAAGCCAATGCACTACTTTATGCTGCCTCCTAAGTATATTGTTTCCTTTCTTTCCACATGTTTAGCAAATTTTGCAAACCTATAGTACATTTTGTACCATGGGTGGGTTAAGGATCTCCCCCCCCCCCATTTTTATTAATTTTATTTATATTTTGTATTTCTATTTAATTTTTTTACATCGTCTGGAAATCCTGCTTTAGAGACCATACATGGATTTTTTTTTTTTTTTTTTTTTTTTTTTTGAGCCACTCCAGACCTTCAATAAGCAGGATATGATGGTCTCACACTGGGTGATGAAATTAATCTCTCACCTCAAGACATTCACTGACATCCATTCCCAAGGTGGGATTTGAATCTGCAGCCTGTTGGTTGGAGAGAACCTCCCAGAACAAGACTACTACATGATCGCTTTCCCTAATTGGAGGTAGAATGTCTATCTTGATTATGGATACATCTTCTGATGCTAATACCAGAAGATTATTTTTATTATTATTACATAACACCTCCATGGAGTCCAAAGACTCATTCAGGGAGGGCACCTATTCTACAACTATCTGTCTCCGCCAACCGCAACTATCTTCATCATCTACACCAACGCCATCTACCGCTGACCACCACCACTAGTATTTTCAGACAATCACAAACATCCATGCTCGGTGGGATTCGAACTCGCAGCCTTTTTGGCTGGAGAGTGGATATGCTAACCACTCAGCCAACCAGGCCGGCATTGTATAGATGGTATTAGCAACTATATAAATTCCACTACCATCTTGCCATGCTCCCTATCCTCCTCCCAATCCATATCCCGATAGTTGCAAGTCCCTTATTATAATCTCATCCTGTATTCATTGTACTAATCTGCCAATGCATGGAATCCAAATTTTCCTGCAGACCCCCCCCCCTCTCTATAGCAGCAATCAACAATATATTTTGTCCTGTTGGCTTCTATCTTTCACCAGATAGCTTCAAATGAACTATCTCCCCCAGATCAAATATCATCCTTAACTTCTGTTTTTGTGGATCAAACTTCTTCAGCTGTCATCAGCAGTAATACTATAATAAAAGATGAAATACCAATTCCTAAAGAGCTTTCTTTCATCATTTATATGTCAGTACTGAAAATTTGCTAGACGAAGAACAGTAATGTTAGAAACTTCAATTTCCCTCTATCTTAATTTGATTAAGATAGAGGGAAATCTTTATTTTACTATAAAGTATCACTTAAAATATATGATACTTTTTAATTTGCAAAATTATGAAGAATGCCTAGATTATCACAGAAAATAATATTTTGGAGTATAGATCACTTTATGAAGTTATATCAGACAAGGCTGCTAGTAAGTTTATTTTGTTTCACTTATGTTAGGTTCATACCAATTTCCATCAAGTCATCAAAATCATGATATGACACATCAACCATTTCATCAGCAGTTACCTCCACCAGTGCGTCCCCAACAATTTGGTACAAATACAGATAGAATGTTTCGTCATTCAGAAACGAGGCACGTACCATCTCAAGTGTTATCAGTTGAAAGAGAAAGACCACCATTTTCACAAGTAAGTATTTTATTAGTAATTTTATATACCTACTAAGTAAATTATACAACTGTCAATTTTATTTTGTATAACTAGTTTCCTTCCATTTTTTCATAAGTGAGTACCTTATATAAATAGTAATTTAGCTTGGAATAGCAATAAATATTTCTGAACAATTGAAATCTAATATTCCAAGCACCATTGTTCGATTCATGTTTGGTCTTTTAAGTATATTGTCTACCTTCATAATCAGATGTTTATAAAACATATTATTTTCACAAAAATTTGTGCTCCAAAACTGTGTTAAGTAGACTCTACCCAATTTGTTCTACAGACTTCTTCTTCTTCGAGTGCCATCTCCTATTAGAGGTTGGCGACCACCTTGGCAAATTTTGAGTGATTCTCAGCCACTCTGAGCAGTCTCTCAGAGTTCATGCCAGTCCACTGTCTGATGTCTACCAGCCAAGATTTTCTTTGTCTTCCTTGTCCTCTTCTTCCATTTATCTTCGCTTTTATAATCAATTGAAGTATCTTATATTTTTCATTACTAATAGTAACGATAATTCTGATGAAAAAATGTAAAAAAAAAAAAATGTTACTTTTCAATAAAATTAAATGAATAAAGCTTTAAAACAAACTTAGGCATTCTTATTTTCCTGAATTTGTATAAACTTTTTTATGCGATTTTAGGTTTATTTTAATTCATTGCTTCGGTTTTATGCGGTTTTAGAAAATTATTTTAGAAAATAAAATATTTCTCCCCAATCAATTTTATAAATTGATTATGGAGAAATATTCCTTCAGACTTGCCTGCAGTCCTAGCATATGTTCCTTGATAACAGCTGAAATCTCATCTGGCATGGAACTCTTTTTGTAATTCTGTTAGCGTTGTAAAAGATTTGTAATTCCCTGCTTCCACACGATGGGACCACAAATTGAGTTTTTTTGTTGCAGCTTCCATCTTCTCTTGCACTTTAAATGCAGTTATATTGCTACCTTGTAATGTCAGATTTAAATTATTCAAAAAATCAAAAATGTCACAAAGGTAGGCAACTTGATTAACCAATTGACATCATGAAAACTGTCTTTGAATTCAAATCATCCCTAGTCGGTGGGGGATGTTGGTCTAAGAACATTAAAACTTCATCCTCCATTTCAGTAAGTCTTCTTAAAACATTCCCTCTTGACACCGTCGCATCTCGCAGTGTAAAAGAAGGTGTTCATGCTCACTCCCCATTTCTTTGCATAACGCAGAGGATATTCTTGAATTCAATGGATGAGATTTTATAAAGTTTATAAATTGTACACACTCTTGCATAGTTGCATTTAAAAGCAATGCCATTCTTTTGACAGCCAATGCTTCTCTGTGAATGCTACAATGCATCCATACACAGTTTGGTACTACGGCTTTGATCTTCGGAAAAAAGTCCAGTACGTGCGCCTGCCATTACACATGCTCCATCTCTACTCAGTCCCACACATTTCTTCCATTCAATGCCCTTTTCATTGATGTAATTTGCAATCAAATTAAAAATTTCTTCAGCTGTTGTTCTTGTTCTCAGAAGTTTACAAAAAAGAAATTCTGTGTGAGTTGTATTGTCACAATCCTATCTTACAAAACACATTAAATTGGCATTGTCCGATATGTCTGTACTTTCATCGACTTGCAAGGAAAAAAAATTGCACTCTTTTAAGTGACCTACAACAGTTTCTTCGATATTATCTGCCATCTCCATGATTCCACACTTCACTGTGTTATTTGATAGCATCAGCATATTTACTTTGCTCTCCTGTTTTTTATCACATATTCAAGATGCTAACATTTTCATTGCTGGAACTATTAATTTCTCTGCAGCTGTGTGAGGATAACCAGTTTCAGCAATTAATTTTGATATTTCATAAGAAGCCATTACAAAGTTTTCAGACTGAGCTCCCTGAGAAAAATTTGAAGACATAGTCTTCTTGGTAGCTATTATTCTCTCTTTTTATTTATATAGAAATCTATTGGCTTTTACGATGTTTCAATTCCAAATGTCGCTTCAACTTTCAAGGTCTCATGGACTCATTTGAAAGTGGTGCACAACAAATAACGCATAATGGTTTGTCATCCATTATGCGTTATTTGGTTTCATCAAGCACCCTTGATGAAACCGAATCGTATGTAATCCTCAGAATACTGTCGGGTCCAGTACATCATCTTCTTTTTTGTAAGAGTAGTAGACAACACATCGTGCAGCTGTTTGTTCGTGCTGTTCTCAGAACTCGTGCCTGGCTGCACGTCACTCAATTGTTCATTGGTGCTAATCAAAGAGTTTGTAACTGGCGCATTATTTGTTTGTTGTTTTATTACCCATTTATCCATCGTTAAATGGGTAATGGCAAGATGAAGAAAGAATGAAATAAATTATTTAGAAACAATTATAATAATTACGGTTGTTCAGCTGAACCCACCGGGTAAGGTACACGTAATTAGTAAATACAAAAAAAAAAATGCTCTCTCTCTCTCTCGATGCTTAACTCAAACTGAACAAGCAGAGTGAGTACGTGGCAAGTGAGTAAAAAACAAATGCCAGACTGCCAAACGATTTGGTTGGTGGCGCGGTTCTCGCTATGCAGCCTTGCCATTAGTTGAGCTACTTTACCGTGAACAAAGAGACTGTGAAATGGTGATGGGGACGGAGCGCATTTTTCGTGTCTATTAATTGAATTATTTATTCATTAGTCCCAATTAAACGCTATTTACTTGTATTTTAGAGTTTCGTGAAAAAAAGAAAACCCAAAAACGAAACACCCAGGTCGTCGAGAGTTTTTTTTAGGCAACCTAACATTTAGCTTTCGTGACCCAGTGCCGGGTCGTGACCTACCATTTGGGAAATGCTGGTATAGACCTTTGGTCGGAAAGACCTGGGTTCGATTTCAATCAGTGATGCGAGGAACCTTTATCTGGTCTCTTTTGATGAAAGGTGAGTTAGCTGGTCTCATACGTAGGTAGGGGGTTTTTTCACCTGGAAATTCAGTTTTTTTATCATTTGTTAACCTTCAATACGTCTCCATAAGTTGAGCAAATGATTTTGGTAGCCTCGATAGCATTCTTTCCTTGGTGAAGCAAAAACAGTATACAATGACGTAAATGGTGCTCTTCAACTTTAAAGTCCGCCATATTAAAAAAAATAATCTGAAATTAAAAAAAAAAATTTTTTTAAATAAAAAAAGTAATCTAATATTTAAATAAAAATCAAATTTAATAATTTGTGTTATTTAAAAAAAAACAATCGGCTAAAAATGAACTATTAAAAATAATTGATTACTTTCCGGTCACCCTTATACTTATAAAAGAAATACTAAATTCCTTCACTTTATTTTTAAGAAGGGTTATTTCAGTGGACAATAGAGCCATAAATATGATATAAACCAAGATTCCAAAATTTATCACTTGCGTGGACATTAATGTTCATATATCGGCAGTTCTTAACAGATAACCACTCATGGAATGTTAAACTTTTAATATTAAAATGATTAAAATCAGAGTTTATTTTGGATGGCGACAAAGCAGCCACCACTGCTTTTTGTATTTTTCCACTTTTCTTGCATGTTACTGACTGCAGCCAGTAACATGCTGCTCTACCCTCAAATGGTTTAGAATAGAAATTGAAGACACGCTATGTGCACTACAAGCACATGACTTCTGCAACAATTCTTTCATGTAAACATGAGTTTTTTTATTTAATTTTTATTTTTATTTATTTATTTTTTAATCTGAATGAGCAGTCTTCATAATCATGACTTCATCCTAAATGGCCTTTTATGGATCTCATAATTTTTTGATGTAATTATTACAGACTTCCAGAATATTCTGACGTTCTGCTTTTCTTTCTTCTGTATCATCTGATCTATGATACATGTTGTTTTTCCACTGTGTTCTTCCTCATAGTTCCCAGTTTTCTTAGTTGCCTTCAAAAGGATTTGTTCCTTCCATTAAAAAATAACAAAACATTATAAACTCAAGGAGCTATACATTCTCATCCAGGGCAGGCTTTTACAAGCATTCATGCCTATGGTGGGATTTTAATCCACAGCCTGTTGATTGGAAATCAGATCTACTTGACCAACTAGACCAGCTGTTTGTTTTCAATATTCTTTATAAAATCTTCCCTTGATTTTTGTGTTTTATTACATTTGCATTTAACACCTTCCATATAATGACTCCAATTTGGGTGTCATAAAAAAGACTTCATGTCTTCAGTGATGATACTAACTGCAGTTATCACGTTGCTTCTTTTTTCTTTTTCTTTTTTTTTTAGAAGAAAAATGTTCCAAAATCCTTGTTAAAGTCCTTGTAATGCTTTTCAATGTTAATTGTTCACTTTTTAACAAACATTCAGAAAATTTTAGTCAAACAATGAGGAGGATGTGTCAGATTAGTGCAGAACAGATCATTCTCCCCCCCCCCCCCCCACACACACACCGGAAATATTACAATTTTCATAACAAGTAGTTCTTTATCTCTGGACTATGAAAGAATCACAATTTTTTGGTGCTTGGCGTGTTTTGTAAAGATATCTAACTTTGAAACCATTCTCTTTTAGTTTCTGATTGATTATGGAATCCTATAGATAGTGATGACTTCCCCTGTTCAGGTGGCATCTTGTAGTGCAGAGACTGAAGTTTGTTTGGCTTCATGTAAAATATAAAGTATGCAACTAATTTTTATAGAAGGGGAGGGGGAATATGAATAGGCATTC
Organism: Typopeltis vanoorti; assembly: GCF_054136105.1. Classification (NCBI taxonomy): domain Eukaryota; kingdom Metazoa; phylum Arthropoda; class Arachnida; order Uropygi; family Thelyphonidae; genus Typopeltis; species Typopeltis vanoorti. The sequence continues at coordinate 93,786,143 of NC_143561.1, read as the reverse complement.
ATTTAAAGGAAAATTCAAGCATGCAGAATTATTAAAATATGCTATAGAAAGTGTGAAATTCATTTTCGTAGTTCATAGTTTAAGGGGATATGAAAAGCTACAGAAAGTAGCTTTATGCTTTCTCTAAATACAAGCATGAATTTAGAGAAGATGTGAAGAGGAAAAACCTTGCCACCTCCTTATGAGACTGTCTAACTCTCCCTTAGTTGAAAAGCCCTGCTAAAGTCTCTTCACATCTTTGACAGGATTTGAACCCAGGTCTTACCAACCAAAGGGCATAGTTGAACCAACTGAGAGTCAGAATGAAAGTTGATTATATTGCACCATTATATATAATTTCAGCAAATATAGAATACAGTTTGGTCAGTTAATTCCTCAATTGCTGGTCCATTCTCATTTGTTCATTGTCCTAATAGAAGGTGAAGATCCTGTTAGATGTCCTGGTAGAAGATGAAGATTGGATCTTAGGTCAGGAGTTCCAGTCTGTTCTTGACATTTCTAATAGGCTATGTATAGTATCTTCCCACATATGCCATTTTAACTCATAGGTGGTAAGGAGTACTTTGTAATTTCAAATAATCAATAATACAACTTTAAAAAAAAAAATAAAATAAATAAAAATCTTCATGCTGATGAAATTTATGAATCCCCTTATGGAGTGACTGACTTGTTATAATTTGTTAAATTCAGAAATTTTTCGATGTTTTTAACTACAAAGTTTTATTAGAGTAAAGTAGTCCCTCTTGAGGTGGATGGTATACTGGAGTTTACTATTATTGCAATTTTTTGCAGAGAATCTAAAATTTGTGGACCTTTATTGAACTCAGGTACTCTGTGGTAAGATTTTTGAACCAACCCATTCTGAACAGACTTATGTGAGGAATTTTAAAATAAAGGATTAACCTGTTAAAGTTAAAACTGTTTTAAAATTTTAAAATAATGAGCTCATTATTTTGCTTTATAATTCATCATCATCATTGATTTCCTGATATGAACCCCCAAGGGGTGTTCAGGTTATTATGACAGCACTACATGAATAAGTTTACATTATTATTGATCTCTTATCCACAATTTTCCTCCAAATTGCTTTATAATTTAATTTATTTTTATGTCAGTCCTATTCGCAGATAGTTGATAACCTATACTGGGTTAGGCCAAGGGTTAATCCAGAAACCCTGCCTTTGAGATCAAACAGAACTTTTCAAGCCACTTCAGGCTTCAAATAACCTGGTTGGCAGCTTCACACCAGTAATAAAAATGATCTAGCACTTAGACATTTAAAAACGTGCATGACACAGGGATTTTCATAGCTGTATAATTTAACATCACATTTTGTAAATTTTTTTATGTATTTAATTTACATCTGATGGAGGTTTTATAAGTTTGAAATTTTGTTAAGTGCAATACTTGTATACTATTGTGATGAATATCAGTTTTTTAAATTTTCATTGCTGATAGTAATGCATCTTCCTTGTTGCTATTCTACCCCCCCTCTTCCAAAATATATACGAGGAACTGCAGTTGCTGTAGAATCATCCAAATTCATGTAATTGGGGTGACTGACTTGTTATAATCTGTAATTAGGTTTTTACTAATAATGTAATAAATGGTTTTGCATTACATTTGCAGATTTAAAATTTTTTACTTATTTAACTCATACTACTTATCGCCATCCTGTCTGGCTAAGTGAATAATCCTTCATTCCTTTGATTAGAAGGATATGAATTTGAATTTTTTGCAGGTGCAGAATATCTTTAGAAGGGCTTTTTAACTGAAGGTGAGTTAGCTGGTCTCATGTAGGTTGCAAGACTTTTTTTCACCTTCCTGGAATTTTGAAAAAAAATTTTCTGAGAAACACCTGCAGTTTATAGACATAATATACTAGCCTCATAGCATTAGTTGGTTTAACCATAATTTGAAACATCCAACTATTAATCCTTCTATGGTATGAATGTTTGTGAGTGTCTTTGGGTGGTAGAGGAATTAATTTCGTTGTCTATTGTGAGAATATCAATCTGCTTACCAGAAGCCTGAAATAGCTTGAAAATTTTCCATTGTCCCTACAGCATGGTTCCCAGATTATCTGACTCTTCTTTATTATAGGTTTACAACATTTTGTGGACAAAATTCATGTTAAAAAAGATACTACTTAAAACTTGTTTCCAGGCTATTGCTAACATATATTTTAGAAATGATTTGTTCTTTATTGCTGAAGAGAAGCTCAGAACCTAAAAATGCTAAGTTATAATACATTCTTTTTTTCTTGAATAAAAAATGAAGTAACTTGTTTTGATATAAAATTTTGTTATCCTTCTGTCTTTGCAAGTAATCCAATCTTCATTTTTTCTGTTTATTTAAACTAAGATCTAATTTCATTCCATTTTCTTGATTGAAAAGATGTGTAAATAACTGAACCTCTTCATAAGAGATTTTTAATTGGATGAAAAGAGCCTCTGTAGCTAAGTTGGTATAGATGAAGCCCTTTGGTCAGAAAGACCTTGGCTCGATTCCCATTCATGACATGAGGAACTTTATCTGGTCTCTTTCAACTAAAGATAATTTAGCTGGTCTCATATGGGGGTAGAGAGTTTTTTCCACTCGGGTTTTTCGTTCCTCAGAACAGGCAAACTGTCCCGTGAACGAACACACACACACACACAGATCTATAGTCATAAAATACATACTTAATCCCTCATTAGAAAGGCTCAACCTGTCCTAAGGGATGGTGGAGGAACGGGGGTGAGGGGAGGAAGCCTCATATGAATAAATAAATTCATTTGGATGAAAATCTCATAACACCATAAGTTTACATTTTCATGTGCATGTTTTTCATACATTTTATATGTTGAAACAGGTATTAGAATAGAACGGTATTTTAGAGAAATCAAAATTGCATGCATCATAGTAGCATGTGGGCTATTCTTAGTCTTGATTACACATTTTATCCATCTGGACATGCTCTTTGCTAGTTTGTGGTAATAAGTCAAACATTATGAACCATTCTTCTTTGAGCATACTTGTCTAGCTTACACCTAATGCTCCAGTTTGTCTGAGAGTGTTCTAATGGATTGTAATTGGGACTCTGCAGACTATTTAAATCATTTGATGTCCTTTTTTTTCAGATTATGTTGCAATAGTACCTGCAGTATGGCATGATGCACTTTTGTTTTGAAGGAGACAAGATTCTGTTATGCTAATTACTATAATGCAGGAAGCATTGCATTATCCAAATGTCTGATATCTGTTTGTATTCATCTTTCTAGTCACTTGAATAGGAGAGAAGCTCCAGATCATTACATCTCTGTGACCAAACTTCATATAGCATTTTCCAGCTATCTACCACATTCATATCCCTCCTGCCCATCAGATCAGAAAAATAGTGTAGTGTGATTCATCACTCCATATCATGAACTTCCATTACTCAGTAGACTGGTCATAGTTTTCTTTATGCCAATGTTGTTTGTGCTGTTGATTGCCATAGTTGATGTGGGGCTTATGTGGAACCACCCTTCAGCAGAAACTGCAACTGAGGAGCTCTTTACATACTATCATACTACTGACCTGAACTGCTGCAACTTATTTTGTTTCATGGTTGATTGTTTTCACATTGAATTGCCGAGATTTCTGAATTACCTTTTTGAGCATTCCTTTGATTACTTCGTGGTAGCTTCTGTGTCTCTTCGTCTGCATTTCTTGTCTGAAGTGGTGTCCTCATTTCTTTTGGCCACTATTGTTGCCTGTAATTGCTTTTTGTGATTCAGTCTTCTTCCTAAGCTCAAGAATAGATAAGCCATTGATAAGGCATTCTGTGATAACATCACTTGCAAAAAAATTGGGTTAAAACAAGAATATAAATATTCTAGAATGGGATGCCTGGTTACATTATGTAACTTTGTAAATTTCATTTTAATAAATTTTCCAATTTCTTAGTAAAAAATATTTATACGACTTAGTTATCAATCAGCTTTGTGCTTTGGAGACTGCAGATAGAGAACATATTAGAATTAACATTTAGAGATTTTAAACAAAATATTGTGATTTTTCCTTAACTAACAGTCTCCATGTAGTAAATATACTTTAATTTTTATCCTAGTTACCTCCATTTGAACAGCAACCATCTGCACCACTTTTTCCTCATCCATCACCATCCACTCGGCCACTTGAGCCTTTTCGCCCATCATTTGATGTTCTGCCACCACTTCATTATCGCCATGGAGATTTGCCACTTGGCCACATTGCTTCATCTACAGTGAATAGGATGAATGAATTACCTCCACCTCCAAACAGACCTCAAGTAAGAAGGGTGATGTATCGTTTAAATAGGACACTGTTTTGTTTTAATAATACTACTATTTTAGTTAATAATACTACTAATTAATAGTTACAACTATTAAAATATTTTAGATTTTTTAAATATATTATAAATTATTCTGGATTTATTTAAAAACATCCTTATCAGTAAATGATACAATTGGCAGTAGTTTCTGCACAGCTTTTAAGTAAATGCAATTTACTTTGGAATTGTGCAGAAATATGGTTGTGTGCAAAAATTTTATGGAAACTGATAATTAAAGTTTAAATTTGCAATATTATGATTAAGGAAATTTTATTCCTAGATGAATGAATTTTAATTTATACAATACTGCAGATTGTCAGGTCTCCTATAGCAAAGATTTTAGAAAGATAAACGAATCATTAAATTTGATTTACTGTTCTATATTAGGGCTGTCCAGTGACTTGTTCACAAGGAACATTGGGCACCCCTTTAAGGTTCAGAGCTGCTGCACTTCTCCCTGTGCATCAAGAACATATATAATTTGTGAAATATCAAAAAAAGATTTCACAAATCAGCTACTTGAATGGGAGGTTTCAAAGGTCATTGTGGGCAGTTTAAAATGGAAAAATTAAATAATGAGCAAATTGCATATGTATGGTCCCATAAAAGGTTTTAACAGGAGAGTTTGTGGAGTTTTTCAAATCAGGTTTATCACAATAAAGATTTTTATAAGGATTACAGATTAAAGATTGTCAAGATTTTTAGAAGATAGATGATATAATAAAACTTGTTCCTCTTGAAGACCTCAATATTAGGGAGGAAATGAATCCTAGAGAAGCTTAGAGAGGGAGGGGAAGATCCACTTCAATTCCTCTCTCATAGACATTCAGTTTCCACTTTATCCCCATTCTGTAGATACAACAAAAGTGCTCTGCTGAATTGGCCACTATCATTCTTCCTGTTTTCTCTGAAAACCATTAGAACAAGAGCTGCTGCTAACAAACACCTCTTTGTAGTTGAATTTCATATGCACTGAGCCAACTTCTTTGCCTCCTCTTTCATTAAATCTATCCCTGTTCTTTAGAACAACTTCCCTTCCTCACTCACTCTGCCTTCCCCAAAGAATACAGCCTTCAGCTGTTTAAAAAAAAAATAATAATAACACGTTCCTCCTTTCTTCTTACCCTCATGCCTACACATGGCACCGATATGTTATATGTTTTGTGATTTTTCGTGTATGGGCTGATGAGATAATGCTAAGTGACTGTAAGGTTTCTGCTTGGAATGTGGTAATTACTAACCCAATGTTCCAATAAAAGTATGCACAAATTTACAAGTAGAGCAGCAGCATAAACTAATCATGAAAGGTCTTTGCAAGAGTATACCTATCATCTGCTTTGTGCCCTGTGATATAATAAGGCTGAGATCAATCTATGCCAGTTATCCCCGTGTTTTGCAATAATTCTTATTCCCTCCCCACCCTCTAGACACAATTTTTATTGAAGATCAATTAAATATGGAAATAGACAAACAATGTAAGCATTGCATTGTTAGTTTGGTAGGGAGATAACTGAATAAATTTATATGGAATAAGAGGGAAAATTAGGGAAGTGAACCGATTTCATTATTGGCAGAACCATGTTAAAAATTAGGCTATTAGTGACTTGACATTATTAGCATTGAAGAATGTGTGAGCAGAACTAATCTCCAAATGATGCTGGAATGGCAGGAGACTCTTGAGCTAGGTATTGATGCTGTTAGAAGTGCCTTAGAAGATTGAAATATGGTATGGCACAAAAAAAAAAAAAAATAGTACTGTACTTTGACCCCCCCCCCCCTTCAATACACTCGCTATGAGATATGCCATTCGACTGCATGCACATTAATGCAGGTGCAGAGTCTACGTCATTACATTTAGCTGTAGCAATGGTGTTGATGTTGGAAGAAAAAACGTTTATTGTTGAGCATTATTTTCGTTCATATGGATTGGTAGACCAAATGTTCCAAGCTTACAACATTTTGTGAGCAGTTTGTCATTTCTGTAAGCATGCTCCAAGCAATTAATTGAGAGGTTCCAACATACTGGGAGTGTTCTGCTGCAATGCAAAGGACATTCAGGAAGACCATGAACTGTTAACTCAACGAAAATCATGTGCGTGTGCTGCAGCAAGTGTTACAGTCTCTGAAACAAAGTCAGTGTTGAACAGTGGCAAAACTTGGGATACCGAGGTGGTCACTTCAGAGAATCCTTAAGGAGCTGAGTGCCTTATCATATGTCATTCAGATGGGTCAGTGTTTAACAGCAACAGATTACACTGCACAGCAGGCATATTGTCTGTGTGTTGGCCAATCTCTATGAAGATCCCTTTTTCCTCCATGATGTCTTGGATGAAGCGCATTTCCATCTAAGTGGGTATATAAACAGACGAACCTACAGATTTCTTGGTTTCTCGAGACCTGAATTTGTCCAACAGAAACCTCTTCACAGGGAGGTCACTAGCCGGCATAATTAGGCCCTACTTCATTGAAGAGGATGGTGTAACTGTAACACACCCTCAGTCTATTGGATTGCAAATGCTACATCAAGAATGTGTTAGTTCCATTCACCAAGGATTTGCATAGGATGTGTCTTGCAAAAAAACATTTCATTTCATGCACAAGTATTCCAACAGGGAAAAGCAACCTGTCGCACATCACATGGTTCTAGAGCCCTATTTATCAGAACCCTTCCCTGGTAGGCTCATTTCAAAGTTCACGGAATTCCCGTCGCCTTCACGTTCTCCTGATTTCACATCACTTGATACCTTTGTTTGGGACATGTTGAAGGAATGGGTATTCCACCACCTTCAAACCTTTATGAACTAAGGAATAAAATTACACGATATGTCCAGCAGGTGTCCCGACCCCTGTTCTTCAAGATGACAGAGAATCTTAATGTGTTACAAAACCTGTTTTGAAAGACAAGGTACCCATTTTGAGCACTTAATCTACTGTCGTTAATGCTTTATTCAATCAAGATTCCACAGATACTTGTGGATGTACATATTATCATGTGTAAACCTATATTTCTTTGTTATTAAACCGTTCTTACAATGATTCTGACACTTGATTATTATTATTATTAAGGTTATTATTATTATTGTACAGGCATCTTCATGGAGTCCAAAGACTCATCACCCAAATTATCCAGAATCTGTCATATCTCTTCTTGTACCCATTAACAGACAAAGCACTCACAACTGATTCTGGCAATCCGTTCCACTCATTCACAACTCTCGAAGCAAAAAACTAGTCCTTACACCCCTATTAACCACACCTTTATTCAACTTCCAGGGATGACCGCTTGTTCTAGTCCCTGTAGCCAAGTACTGAAACATTTCCCCTGCATCTGCACTATAAAACCCTTTAAGTAACTTAAATGCTTTTATTATATCCCCTCTTTTTCTCCTATCAACCAGCTTCTGCAATCCACACACCCTCAGTCTATTCTCACAGGGAACATTCCACACACACACCACTCATCTTGGTCACATGCCTCTGAATCTCCCTCATCCCCAAGAAACCCAGGAGACCAAACATGGGCACAGTAATCCAAGTTCTCGACCTTGACCATAGATGGCAACACTATTGGCAAGATTTTTTTTTCTAAGTTGGTACATCTGTCATAAGCATCCATGTGAAATTGCAAATCATTCTATCAAGTAGTTTGTTTTATAGAGCTGTCTGAAGCAAAAGTGTTATCTGTATCCCTTGAAATGGATAAAATTGAGTATCATGCGGTTATGAAATTCTTGTGAAAGAATTTCATAACCACATTTGTTTAACACCAAAAGAAATTCTTTCGAAGTTCATAAAAGTTTATGGGCACTCTTCTCCTTCGTTTTTGATAATTAAGAAATGGGCTGCCAAGTTTAAACATGGCTGTACCATCCTTGAAGATGATCCATGTGAAGGACGTCCAAAAAGTGTAACAACACCAGAAATCATTGATCAAGTGCATGATATGGTATTGGATGACTGGCGAGTCAAAGTGTGTGAAATTGCTGAGACTATAGGCATTTCAAAAGAACATGTAGGATATATTTTGCATGAAGAATTGCAAATGAAATTGCTTTGCACAAGATAGGTGCCGCGCTTGCTCACAGCAGATCAAAAACGCATCATCATCATCATCATCAAATTCCTGCCATGTACCCTCAAGGGGTGTACAGGATATGACAGTACTACATGAAAAAATTACATCATTACTAACTTCCTATCTACAATTTTCCTCCAAATCAGTCTGTTACTTGTCAAGACTCCAACATTATCAGATCTTATATTTCTATCGTCTAAGGCACTTTGTACCGTATCAATCCACCTATATCTTGGTCTTCCTCTGGGTCATTTTCCTGCCAACCTGGCAGAGAACACTTGTTTTGTTAATCTTTCCTCTCCCATTCTATTTAAGTGACCATACCATCTGAGATTAGCTCTGCTAACGCATTCCTGGATGCTGACAATGTCAAGTTCTTTCCTAATATCCTCATTTTTAATATGATATTGCCATTGATGCCATCTGTTCACGCCTCTAATCTTTCTCAGGACTCTCATATCTGCGGTCTCTAGTCTTTGGTCAAGTGTTTTACTTCTGACCCAGCTCTCAGATCCATAAGTTAAAATTGGTTTGAACACAGTCTTGTATACAGCTAATTTAGTGTTCCGACTAATTTCTTTCTTATTCCATATGAATTTATTCAATTGACTTCCCACGATACCAGCTTTGCTGATTCTGTTGTCTATTTCTATATTTAGTTTACCATCTTCAGTAAAAATTGCGCCTAAGTAGCTGAAATGTTTTACTATCAAAAACGCACTCGCATGAAAATCTCTGAACGGTGCTTGGAGCATTTTAACAGAATAAAACTGATTTAGTGCATCGATTTATTACTATGGATGAGACTTGGATTCACTATTAAACACTAGAATCCAAAAAAACAGTGGACAGAAGCCAGTTGTTCAGCACCAAAGAAGACAAAGTCGGTTCCATCAGCAGGAAAGGTCATGGCATCGGTGTTTTGGGATGCCAAAGGCATTTTGTTTATTAATTATCTTGAAAAGGATAAAACAATAATTGTGGAATATTATTCTGGTCTTTAAACAGACTTGACAAAAAAATTCATGAGAAAAGACCCGTTTGCAGAAGAAAAAAATCATCTTTTATCAGGACAATGCACCTGCCCACAAAGGTGTTTTGGCAGTGGGAAAATTAAGGGATCTTCACTATGAATTGTTGGAACATCCACCCTGTTCCCCAGATTTGGCTTCCTCTGACTTCGATCTCTTCCCAAAACTAAAACTCTTCCTCACTGGTCAGTGTTTTTCTTCGAATCAAGAGATGATTGCAGATGTAGAGGGGTATTTTGCAGATCTTACTGCGAACCACTACAGGGACGGGATAATGGCACTGGAGCATCGCTGGATTAAATATATTAGTCTTAAGGGAGATTATGTTGAAAAATAAAAATAGTTTTGAAATTATAAATTCGTTTTTTCATTGTTAGACCGAGAACTTTTCAGACCACCCTCGTATGTGCTACTTTAGCAATCTTAGCAGTATGTCCTCTAAACTTTAACTCTCTGTGTACCACCACTCCTAAATCTCTAGCTTTATCTATTTCCTGGAGTACAGTTCCATCAGTATGGTACACAGCTTGTAATCTATTTATCCCAAAATGTATAACTTTACCAATTATATATATTTGGTTTAATCCTTTATCCAAGTGTAAGCAAACAAAGTTTGCACCTGAAGTATTTTCAGGACTGGGGCAACTTGTGGTAAAGGTGGGATAAGTTCTGATCTCTTGCGTTAGTATCCCATAATGCAAATCGTATCTCCTTGTTGACATGTATACTGCTATGCATTAAGGGAAGGGCAAGAGATCAGAACTTATCCCACCTTTACCACAAATTGTCCCAGTCCTGAAAATACTTAAGGCTGGGTAGTGACTCTTCCCTTAATGCATAGCAGTATACATGTTGTCAAGGAGATATGCTTCGCATTATGGGATACTAAGGCAAGAGATCAGAACTTATCCCAACTTTACCATGAGTTGCTCCAGTCCTGAAAATACTTCAGGTGCAAACTTTGTTTGCTTACATTTGGATAAAGGATTAAACCAAATATATATAATTGGTAGCATAGCCAAGTGAAAAAACTTCCATCATCTTTGCTGACAGCCTTTTTAAATTGTCTTGCAAGCTCTCCACATTACCTTTATTAACTGTTATTCTACCTAATTTTGCATCATCAGCAAACTGACTATTTCCTTTCAGGTTATTTCCTGTATCATTTATGTACAAATTAAACAGCAATGGTCCCAGCACTGAACTCTGCTGCACACCACTAATCACTTGATTTTGCCTCTCTATATTCCACTTTTTGATATCTGTTCAGCAGCTCTTACCCAAATAACTAGTGTCATATCCATTCCCATTTGTTGTAATTTGCATAACAGAGTTCCACGTGGTATTCTTTGTTTATTATTATTATTATCATTATTATTATTTCATGTATGTTTTGAAGGATTGTGTAGATATTTGGTACAGGACTTCATTTCTGCTGAGATGGTATATAATTAGGATAAGTGTTGAAGATGAAGAACTGATAACTGAGTGTATAAATATTTATGAGAGCTGAAAAACATGAATAAAACCAATAATAGCAAGGGGGGGGGGGGGTTGCTGTCTTGAAAAGAGAGACTTTTAGCCACAGAAAGTATATTAGTACAGACATATACATAAATGCCTTTGGGATTAAAAAAGTGTAATTAAGAAAACTGAGATGAATAGTGATTGAAGAAGCTGAAATTTGTTAGGAAAATGAGGTGCACAGTCTCATTTGGAAATAAACATTGAGGTAATTAGAACTTTGGTCATGTTTGTGAAATGCATCATGATTTTGGTAGTTTAGCATTTTTATTCCCAATTTTCACTACCTATCCTCCTAGTCATTCCTAGACTCCTTTTGATTTAGTATACTTAGCTGCTGGTTTATGTAATAATTATTTTTTTAAAGCTGTGTCTCATGATTTCTCAGCTATTCTTAATGATACATAGTTGAGAAAAATCATGTGAAACAGGGGACCTCTGGAACAAGTAAAACATTTTAGCTATTTAGGTGCAATTTTTAGTAAAGATGGCAAAACTAAATATGGAAATTGGCAACAGAATTAACAAATCTAGTATGGTATGGAGTCAACTGAATAAATTTATTTGGAAAAAGAGAGAGAGATTATTCAAAACGCTAAAGTAGTTGAATACAAGTTAGTGTTCAAACCAGTTTTCTGGATCTGAGAGTTAGATTAGAAGTAAACCAAGTGACCAGAGACTACAGATATTAGAATTTTGAGAAAAATTGGAGGTGGGACTGATGGTTGAATCATATTAAAAAGGAAGATATCAGGAAGTTATTATTTGACATTGTTATTATTCAGGAATGTATGAGCAGAGCTAATTTCAGATGATATAGTCACTTAAACAGAAAGAGAAGAAAGATTAGCAAAAAGAGGTGTTTAATGCCAGGATAGTAGGAAAAAGATCCAGAGGAAAGCCAAGATGTAGGTGGATTGATGCAGTCTGAAGTGCATTAGAAGACTAAATATATTAGATCTGACAATATTGGAGGCCTGAGAGATAATTGACTAAGTTGTTATAATTTAAACTTTACATGTAGTACTAGCATAATATCACACACCTCTTGAGGGTACACATATCGGGAATTTGATAATAAAGCTGCCTTTTCAAAGAATGGTATTTAATGTAACTCTGAAAACAAAACAAAAGTAAAGTGGTTCATTGTTGTTGTGGAATTAAAATGGTTTTTGTCCACTTCAATCTTCCATTGAGCAAAGTGGTAATATGCTGGGTGATGGAACTCATTTATCATCTTGTGTCTAATACAACGGATTTGTGATTTCCTCTGAGGCATGTTGATGCTATACCTTGATCCCTTCCTATAGTTCACTTCTAAATTGTGTAATGTCTGCATGAACGATGCATCTTGGACTTGAAACATACACACCAATGTGAAAGTGCAGAGGATATGGTTCCTGCAGACCGAACTTCACCACAGTTCAGTACTCCATTGTGAAGTACTAAACTGGTGAAGTTCAGTCAACATTTAACTTCTGAAATTTAAAAAAAAAAAAAAAAAAAAAAAAAAAAAAAAAAAAAAAAAAAAAAAAAAAATCTGGTGCAGTTCTTTAAGAGGATAATTCATTTTAGAATTGGTTTTGCCAATAAAAATACACTAAACGAAACATTGAAATCTAGCATATATCCGAAATACTAAATCATGTTTAGAACCATCTAGCCATTATGGAATTATATAAAATTTCTAAACTTTGCACATAATTTGATTGAAACAAAAATTGAAATGTCTTGACCCATTTTTGTATACATTCCAAATAACTTTCAATAAAATTTTCTAGTCAGAATCTAAGAATAAGTTTGTGCTGATTATGATGAGTGCTTACCATTTTGTAAAATGTACCCAAAAATGTCTCATATCTGTTTCATATGCTGTCAGAATAGGAAATTTCTCCTTCAGTTATGCTAGTGAGTCTTAGATGTCTTATCTTTATTTACCAGTGTTCCACAGAATATGCTCAGCTAAATTGAAACTCCATTTTTCATTAGGCATAATTGAACTTATTTATTTGGACTCATTTATCTTCATTTATTTATTTTTTATATGCATTCTACACATGAAAAGTTGTAAATCTACCAGGTACCATGGTAAGGGCAAATTTTAGATAAATCTAGAAACTCTGCTATCAAGACTAAACATGGAGCTTTCAAGCCACTTCATGCCTCCAGATAGCAGGGTGTTGGTCTCACGCTGGATGATGATAAATCATCTTTCACCTAAGACAATCATCAATATTTGTTCTGCATTGGGATTTGAGCATGGTACTTTGAAGAGTGGAGTCATTATCTACTCTGCCAAAATATGCTGACAACCAGTGTTGCCTTAATTCTTTTTCAAATGGAAAAGCCAAGCTATACAATCACTATATCAAACTATACAATATTCCCTAGCAGTGGGCTTTTCACTGTCATCACATGTTACTAATTGTTTATGGCAAACCATTTCTATCAAGCCAGTTTCCTTGGTATCAATGCATTGGCGATATTTTCATCATTTGGAAGAACAGAGTTTTTGGATTATTTAACCCTTAACCCACTTAGTACTAATACTAATGTACTGTATATTGGTTTACTACCTTTTGGTAGTGGGATTCACATAAAAAAAAAAAGTATGTTTAGAGAGGACTGTTGAAAATGTAACTGACACTATCCATGCAAAATCTTTCTACTGTCTCATCCAGAATTTGACTGCTTCTAAAGAGCAGATAATTACACATCTTGAGAGGAGAAGAACTGCACAAAAAGAGGGCAGAGAGAAGAATTTAATCTCTTATGTAATCAGTTTAATTGCAACAATTAAAAATTTGCCATAAAAAGTTGCTGTATACAGGAAAGTTACCACATTCAAACACATACTCAATAGAAGGATTAATATCCCTCTTTTACCTTGTGTGATATTTTCATTGACATTTGTTTCTCATTAAAATAATTAAACTTCTCTCTCACCTCTCTCTCTCATATGAGATGCTTCTGGTGAAGTATGTCATGAGAGAGAGAGAGAAGTGAAACAGACAGAATAATGCACTATAAACCAGTCCGATCCATGCGCTTGTGTATAGTTATAGTGCCTTATTTATATATTAAAAAAAAAAAAAAAAAATCATGACTCATTGTTTTGAAGACTTAGTTAAGGTGAAGTGCTCACACAGGACCATAAATAGGTACTGAAGCTTAAAATTCTGCATCTGTGGAAATCCCTAATCGTATCCTCCATTATTTTGAATCCCAGTTATTCTAACAATCACCATCAAGTAATATGAGAAGTAAAGAACTGATGGATATAGAGAAGTTTTTCCTTGTATTGTTTTATTTATTTTTTATTTTTTCTGTTACCTTGAGAAAACTGGTAAGTAAAATATGCCAGGATTTTAGTTTGCCCATTGACTTGAGCATGTATTTGTCTGTTAATATCCTAGTTGTGTGTTAAATAAACTGATATTTTGTTTGCATTATAATTTTTTTAATTAATAGGCATGTTTTTCAGAAGATTATATATGGATAACTGAACATTACATATTTATCTGATGTATATATCTTAAATCTATATATTTTTTAGAATGATTTATGGAATAATCCACCACCACCACCTCCAGTTTGTCCTTCTCAACAACCTTTTCATGGACCACCATTATCATCTGGAAGATTTGAACATCATTTTAGAGGTAGCATTCTAAAATTTTTACTTTGGCTTTATTTAAATTTTGGTTATTATTTAAGACCAGATTGGTCAACACCAATCTGGTCTTAAACACACCACAGCAGCAAATGTTGACAGACCCTCTCTCCCACTGCATCAACAATATGAGCAATTCCTCCCATGTTATTAATATTAGGTATTATGAGAGGAATATGTATATTCCCTTCACATTTTCACTGTGATCTGAATTTGAGTACAGTTGACTCTCACTGTCAAACATTACTAGTAAACTCACTGAAAAGTTCTGACCATAGCCCCTCAGGTATAATGTTATGCTAAAAGAAATTCACTAGCACACTATCCACTATAACAACCTGTTCTTCGATTCCCTGTGAGTTTGCTATAATAATGAGAGTTGACTGTAGTTGTATCAGGTTTTTTTTTTTACTAGGTTGGAAAGTATATTATATATCATAAGTAATTATGTTTTAACTTTTATTCATATTTTTATTATTATTATTATTATGTGACACCTCCAGGGAGTCCAAAGACTCATCGAGGGAGAGTGTGCCAACAGCATCAAACGATAGACCTCCCTTCCAACTACTAACTGCGCTCAAACTTGCTTAATTTTTTGCATGACCCATTAGTAGCAAAGGCTCTACCAATCAACCAACCTTTGCTATATATATATATATATATATATATATATATATTTAAATGTTAGTTTGTAAATTTATTGATATCATGGTGATGACTAAATTTTATTCTAGCTAACCGCATATATTTTGTGCACAAAATATCTTCGCTATTAAGTTGCTTGTTGTATAGAGTAGTTGACTTGACATTAAGTTGTACTTTGTGCCACATGTAAAATATATCTCCTTCACACGACATTTATATTGGTATGCATTATAATGAACCATACTTCTCAGCTTTGACTTGTAAGATATATAATGGTCTCACCATTAGGAGCTACACTCATAGAAATACTGAGTACTGTTTTGATGATAAAAGTTATTTCTCATAAGTTTTAGTCCTCAACTTTGTCAGCATCCAGGAATGCATTAGTAGAGCTAATCTCAGGTGGTATGGTCATTTAAGCAGAATGGGAGAGGATAGATTAGCAAAACAAGTGTTTTCTGCTAGGTTGGCAAGAAAAAGACCTAGAGGAAGACCAAGATATAGGTGGATTGATACAGTAAAAAGTGCTTTAGACGATAGAAATTCAATGAAATTGTAAAGTTGGATTAAAATTGTATACCATTGCCTGCATATATTTTTTTACTGTAGAATGACTTGCTGCTGCAAGTCATTCTACAGTAAAAAAATATATGCCATTTTCATAAACCACTGGATACCCAGTGGTTTATAAAAAAGGCAAGTGTAATGTTATATTGTTTCACAACACTTTTGTCTCTCATATAATGTATACTGTTATCCTGATTATCAAAGTTGCACACATATTTTGCCCATCCTTTAGTCCTGGCTTGAACATCTTTCATGAATACCATAAAATGTGACTACTTTTATAAGTGTTCATGAAAGGAAAGTTGTTTTTAAAGAAACCTATTAATCTCATGAAACAGAGTGAGATTATTCAATTATCCATGATTATTCAATTGTGTTGCAAGATTTATAAGAAATGTGTTGCAAAGTTATTATAAACAGCTTCTTGGTCTCCAAGAAGCTGTTCTTGAAAGCCTACAACATATTGAACATATGTTGCTGCATAAATATTTTCCAAGGATCTGCACATAAGATATATAAAATTTGTAACATTTGCTTGATAAGTAAGTCTTGTACATTTCAGTGCATCACCTTGTTGCAATCAGTTAATGGAAAGCAACTGTATGTTATGAATAGGCTGTTTTGTGTAATGAAGTTTCATGTTATGTGGTTGATTACCAGGTTAGCGTAGACCAAAATCGAATGTCTTCAATAAACAAATTTTAGAATTCTCAGTACAGATTCATCGAGTTCCACAAGAAATAAGTAGACATGGAAAGACAGAATTTGCATGCTCATAAAGTTATTCTCTTTAATGTTTAAAGAACACCCAACAAAGTGAAAGTAGTTCATAAACATTATAATCATCATCATCATCAAATTCCTGCCATGTACCTTCAAGAGGTGTACAGGATATGATAGTACTACATGAAAAAAATTACATCATTACTAACTTCCTATCTACAATTTTCCTCCAAATCAGTCTGTTGCTTGTCAAGACTCCAACATTATCAGATCTTATATTTCTATCGTCTAAGGCACTTTGTACCGTATCAATCCACCTATATCTTGGTCTTCCTCTGGGTCGTTTTGCTGACAACCTGGCAGAGAACACTTGTTTGGCTAATCTTTCTTCGCCCATCCTGTTTAAGTGACCATACCATCTGAGATTAGCTCTGCTAACGCATTCCTGGATGCTGACAATGTCAAGTTCTTTCCAAATATCCTTGTTTTTATATGATATTGCCATTGATGCCATCTGTTCATGCCTATAAACTTTCTCAGGACTCTCATATCTGCGGTCTCTAGTCTTTGGTCAAGTGTTTTACTTCTGACCCAGCTTTCAGATCCATAAGTTAAAATTGGTTTGAACACTGTCTTGTATACAGCTAATTTAGTGTTCTGATTAATTTCTCTCTTATTCTATATGAATTTATTCAATTGACTTCCCACTATACCAGCTTTGCTGATTCTGTTGTCTATTTCTATATTTAATTTACCATCTTCACTAAAAATCATACCTAAGTAGCTGAAATGTTTTACGTGTTCCACAGGTTCTCCATTCACAACACAGTTGAAATTTTCAATGATTCTGCCTATTTTCATTGTCTTTGCCTTTTTAATGCTGACCTTCATACCATATCTATTACAACAGTTATTCAGTTTAGTCAGAGAATCTTGTAGCGGATTTATTTAGAAGTATAACATCATCTGCATAAAGCAAAGAGATGACATTAACATCTCCAAATTTGATATCATGTTTAATACCACTTTCCTTCAAAATGTGATCCATATAGATAATGAATAACAGAGGGGATAATGTACATCCTTGTCTTACACCAGATTTAACATTAAACCATCTTCCTGTACTTCCTTCAATTCTAACTGCTGACGTACAACTCAAATAAAGACTAAGTATTGCTTGATATAATGCCCCATTGACACCATATAACTGTAGCGTATTGAATAGCTTCTTTCTTGACACCTTGTGATATGTCTTTTCCAAATCGACAAAACTTAATACATATCTTTGTTATATTCCCATGCTTTCTCGACTATTTGTCGTAAAGTGAAGATCTGATCCTGACAGCCTCTATTTGACCTGAATCCAGCTTGCTCTTCACTAAGCTTTTCTTTCACAATTCTTCTCAGCCATTTCTCAAGTATGCTTACATAGATCTTGCCAGGAACACTCAGTAGGGAAATACCTCTGTAATTCTCACATTCAGTTTTATTTCCCTTTTTATATATGGGTACTATGAGAGCTCTACTCCAATCATCAGGAATTCGTCCC
Source organism: Typopeltis vanoorti (assembly GCF_054136105.1). Classification (NCBI taxonomy): domain Eukaryota; kingdom Metazoa; phylum Arthropoda; class Arachnida; order Uropygi; family Thelyphonidae; genus Typopeltis; species Typopeltis vanoorti. The sequence goes on along the minus strand of NC_143561.1, from coordinate 93,768,017 downwards.
TCAGTCCAGGCTTTCTGAACTATGCAGTGCAGCCACTGTAAGACTCTTATACCACCATACTTCAGCATTTCTGGTCGAATATCATCTACTCCTGCTGCCTTTCCACATTTCAAGCCTTTGATGGCATTTTCTACTTCAAGTATGGATATGTATTCCTGACTGCATGCCTGGTCAGTGTTTTTTACCACTGTGCTGTCATCACTGCTTGTTTCATTTAGCAGTTTTTCAAATTAATTACTCCATACTTCAAGGATATCTTTTTCTCCCGTTTTCATGTCACCTTTATCATCTCTAATTCCTTTTACAGCACTCTTTCCTCCATTTCTAAGCTTCTTCAACAACCTCCAGAATATTTTGCCACCTTCTTGATATTTATTTTCTATATTCTTGCAAAAGTTCTCCCATGACTTTTATTTAGCTAGTTTTACACCGTGTTTAGCTTTCTTACATTTGTCTCTGTATTCTCTAAGGGCACAAGCTGACTTATTTGCCAGGAACTTTTGATATGTTTTCTTCTTTTCCTTCACTGCCTCTTTAACTTCCTGTGTCCACCATGGAGTTCTAATTTTTCTATCCTTGCAGACAACTTCACCACATGCCTCTCTAGCTGAATCAATCAGTGCTTTCTTCAAGGCTTGCCACTGAATCTCCAAGGTTTGATTCATGCTCTCAAACTTTTTCATTTTTTCTTCAATAATCTTTGTATATTTTAGTCTACAGTTCACATCTGAGAGCTGCTCAAGTTTTATTCGCTTTAAAACTTTCTTACATGTTATTCTTTTCAATTTGAAATTCAATTTTATCCTGCTCAAGACTAAATAGCGAACACTTCCAATTTCAAATCCCCTGTACACTCTGGTGTCCTGCACCAGGGTGAAAACATCACTATCAACAATAACATAGTCAATGAGACTTTTCTTATTCCTTGCCTCTTCCTCCATGTGAATTTGTGCACATTTTTATGTTGGAATGATGTTAGTAATAACCAGTCCATGTCCTGAGCAGAAATCCAACAGATATTTGCCATTATTATTAGCTTTGCTCTTTTCTCCAAATTTTCCCAAAATATTTTTGTATATCTCACAATAATTTCCTACTCTGCTATTTAGATCCCCAACAAGGACCAACTTTTCCTTTTTCATTGTGTCAGTTGCTTTTTCTAAAGCCTCAAAAAATTCCTCCACTTCTACCTTAGTAGAACCTTCTGTAGGACCATAGGCACAAATAAGTCTCATTGTTCCGTTCCCTGTTCTCATATTTACCACATTACTCTACTTGAGACTGACTGCCATTCAAGAAGATTAGCCTCGTATTTTGTGTTGAATACTATGGCTACTCCTTTTCCTTGATTGCCATTGCCTGAATATAACATTTTGTATCTATTGCTCAGAAAGATTTCACCATTTTTTGTCTTTTTTTGTTTCAGTCACCCCTATTATCTCGATCTGGTACTTATCTAATTCCTCAGCTAGCTCCATTTCTTTGCTATTCAGGCTTCTTATTTTGATAGTACCGATCTTTAAGTCTGGTGATGTTGAGTTGGGGTTTGTTTTCAGATTTGTTCCAGTAGCTGACTTTTCACTGTTTGCCCTGGTTCGCGAATACAACGGGGGTGGGGGGTTTGTTTAACCAGGCGATGCCCCAGTTGGCATGAAATTTTGTCATGTTGTACCATCATTTTTTTATTTTGGTTTAACCAATAAGAATACAATTTGGTTGGCTAAATCCCAAATTGCCAGCCCATCCTCGTTCGTTCAATATCAAAGTAGATACCCAACAGGGTGCACCACGACAAGGTGAGGATTGGACAAGAGGTCAGAAGCTCTGGTCGGTTCTCTGCATTCCTTTAAAGACCATGTGGAGTCTCCTCTCAGTTATACAGCTTTGAATCTTTAAGCACCCCTAAACATTATAAGTATATTCAAAATTGGTTTTTGTTGTGATTTCATAAAATTAACTTCCAGACAGACTTCTTTTGATTATATGGAAGTTTTTTCACTTGGCTATACTACTAATTATGTACAGGTATCCCTCGATTAACGTGGTTAATTAATCCCTCGAGATTACCGTGTATATCAAAATCATGTTAATTAAATCTAATAATCAATGGTAAAAAGTACAATTCGTCCCTGATCGATTACTATACTAATAGTTGTTTTATATGGTACTCTTTTAGGAAAGATAAAAAATGAATGCAAAGTAAATGTTTAATAAATACTTGTAACTACATTAGTTACCGCAATTTTTTTTAATCAAAAGAAGTTATAAAGAGTCGTTTGAACGGTTTTAGTTTTTTTCTTATCGGCATAAATTCTACGATAACAAGCAAAATGACTCTCCAGACCTCTGCAAACAAGCATTCTTCGATTAACATCTGGATCCGTATCCATTACTTGCTGCTTAAGCGATTCTAAACTGCGAAATATTCCATCCAGTTCTTTGACTGTTATTTCCTTTGGAACCGCATCTTCATATTACATTTGTTCATTGTCTTCATATGTGCATTGTTCAATTTCAAGAAGATTGTTGTCACTGAAATCTTTTGAATTTGAATCCAATAATTCTTTAACATCTTCTGCATCAACACCATCAAAACCGAGGTCTTCACCAATTGCAACGATTTCTTTGACCACATTGTTCACAGGATTTTGAAAACAATCTAAGTCATTAGCACATTCTGGCAAATGGTTTTTCCAAACAGCTTTCATGCAGCTAGAAGACACTTGCTCTCACGAGTCACGAATGTTCTCAATTGTGTGTTTAATGTTAAATTTTTTCCAAAATTCGTGGAGCGTAATTGCATTTTCTCCCATTGTTGTTTCTATTGCCTTTGAGAATGTCTTTTTAAGAAAATAGGCTTTGAAAGTTGCAATGACTCCCATGTCCATGGGTTGTAGCAATGATGTATTTAGTGGGAAAAATAAAACTTTCACATTCTCACACAGATCATTAAGAGAATTTGGATGATGGTGCATTGTCTAAAAGCAAAAGAGCTTTGAAAGCTATTTCTCTTGCAATAAGTTTCAATTGCCGGGCAAAAATAAGACTTAAACCAATCTTCGAATAGACTTTGGTCAACCCAAGCCTTCTGATTCACCTGCCAAGGGCTTTAAGTCCTGATTCACTCAGAACCTGAGGGCTTTAAAAGGATGTAAAGCCCTTGGGTTCTGAGTTCGATAGACAAGCAGTGGCTTCAATTTAAAATATCCATTAGCATTCCCTCCAAGCATAACAGTTATGCGATCTTTTGATACTTTATAGCCAGGCTGCGCTGCTTCTTTTTTTGATATAAAAGTGCTAGTTGCCATTTTTTTCCAATAGAGTCCAGTTTCATCTACATTGAAAATTTGGCAGTAATTGTAATCATTTCCTTCGATAATTTTCTGCAGCTCAGCAGGAAATGTGGATCCAGCATCTTCATTGGCATTTGCAGCTTCACCTGTTATTTTCACATTCTTTAGTCCAGTTCTAGATTTAAAATTTTCAAGCCAGCCTTTGCTAACTGCGAATTTTGAATTGTCTTCTTTATATTTAGTCTCTTTAAGTCTTGAAAACAGGCTTAGAGCTTTGGCCATGATATTATAGGCACTAATTGGAATTCTCTTTTGATTACAGTCTTCCAGCCAAATGATCAACAGATCTTCCATTTCAACCATTATAGCACTCCAGTTATGTGTGCATTGCATACTTGCAGATGTAGATGCCACTTTACCTTGCTCACAATGCTCATCAGCTTTGGATAAAATAGTCCGTATTGTAGACTCATTAAAACCAAATTCGCATCCAATCTTACTTTTACTTTCACCACGTTTAAATCTTTTTATTTTATCAAGTTTTGTATCTAAGGTACCTTCCTCTTCTTTTTTTCACTTAATGACTCGGGTTGTAGGATTGCTCTTATTCTTCGACATGGTCAATGGGCTGTAAAATTTACGAAGATTGTTATTTGTAAATACGTACAACAGAACAACTGGAGCTTGTAATACACCCACTCTTAATGCTAGCAGGGAAGTAACTGGCTGGCACTCAGCCTCGCACCTTGATTTTCACGATTTTCACCCATTGTTGTTTCAACTGCCTTTGAGAATGTCTTTTTAAGAAAATAGGCTTTGAAAGCTGCAATGACTCCCCGTGTCCATAGGTTGTAACAATGATGTTGTATTTGGTGGGGAAAATAAAACTTTCACATTCTCACGCAGATGATTAAGAGAATTTGGATGACCACGAGGCTAGCAGCCTCATGGCGTGAGTATGATTTTGTGTGGTAAATTTAAAGGCGTGTTAATCAAAACTCTTGCCGCATATATCAAGGGATTGCCGCGATAATCAAATCTGCGCGTTAAGCAAGGGATACCTGTATTGGGTTTTATCCTTTATCCAAAAGTAAGCAAAGTTTGAGTCTTAAGTACTTTCAGGACTGGGGCAACTCGTAGTAAAGGTGGTATAAGTTCTCATCACTTGCCGCAAGGAGGTAAACATTGAAATAATGCATACATTAAAGAGCTTTCTTTTTAGACGTATAGGTAAATCATCTAACAAGTTATCTTTATACAATCAAAATGCTTTGTTTCCTTCTGTGATTCTTCTACTTATTTCTTTATCTTGTTTTTCCTTAAAACTTACTAGTTGACCAAGATTAATATGTCCTCCACAATTTCAATATGATTATCTGTTAATTTTAGTTTGGTATGATCTGAATTTGTCATCAGTTTGGTTTTAGTTAGATTAATCTTCGAACCTTTTTCCTGCTTTGTCAATGTCATTTAGCATTCCCTAAGCTGCTTTATTTTTTGCTAAAAGAACAATGTCATCTGTAAAACATAAGTGATTGAAATTTTTTCCATTAATGCTAATTCCATGTTTTTCCCATGAGATGTCTTTAATGACTTCTTCCAGTGTACCAGAAAACATTTTGGGCAATATAAGATCGTCTTTCCTTACTCCTCTCCCAATACCAAATTCCTTTCCCTAATGTTCTAGCTTTATACTAGCTGTTGAGTTTTGATATACAGTTTTTAATAATAATAAACAATAAGCTTGTTGTTTTAAGCTGTTTATTATTTCTGAATGATATAGAGCAGTGATTCTCAACCATTTATGCTCCCCCCCCAGAAATGTGTATGTAACTGATGTACCCAGTTACATTGTATGGATAGATAAAACTATAGTTATAACAATGGGAATAAAACATGTACACATTAAATTCTGTATTCATAAATTACATACATTGATAAACAATTTAGAAACACATTCATTTAGCTTCACAGTAAACTGAAGATTAAAAATAGCTCAAGCACAGCAAGTGAAAATCGCAACACATACATAGTGCAGTAAGAAGGCACATTCACTCCCTTAGAATGAATGTTTTGACGGTAGTCAGCTGTTTGGGTAGGTTTGGCTCTCAGGTAGGGAAGGAGAGGGAGGATTTACAAACGTTTTTAGGCATGAACTACAGCAGCGTGCTTCGTCACTCAGTTCTCAGAAATTAATCAGTAAAATTTTTACCATGTACCCTCAAGGGATACACATACTACAAGTTGAGAACCCCTAATATAGAGAATCAAAGGCTTTTTCAAAATCTCTGAACACTAAATATCCAGGAAGATTATATACATTTGCTTTTTCTATTACATGGTTAATAGTGTGGATATGATATGTTGTAGAGAATCTTGCTCTGAATCCTGCTTGTTCATATGGCTGTACATCATCCAAAAACTTTGTGATCCTATTTAATATAATTGATATAAACATTTTGTACAGTTACGATAGTAAACTGATTGACCTGTAGTCATTGATAATTCGCTTATATTGTACTAAATGCTTGAATATGCAGAATTTGAACCATTAATAGAAAATATAAATCTGCTAATGCCTTTAATTCCCTTTATATAGGGAATAGGTGAGGCTGTTTAGCCATATTGAACTTTTTGGAGACTGGGAGGGCAGTTCATTCTCCACCAGTAGCCAATCAGAGATAGCTCGCCCAAGATTATTGCCGTATTTACTCGAATATAACTTGCACTTTTTTCCCCAAAATTAAAGTTAAAAAATCGTGGTGAGAGATATATGCAGAGATTTTCAGAAATTAAAGTTTTTCAGGATAAAACTAAATGGAGGTTTATAATTAAATCCTCAGTATTTATTATTATTTATGCAATCGGCCACTCACTTTCATCATGCGATGTATTTGAATCTTTAGCAACAATGCTTATGTAATTAAATTAAAAGAAACAGTTTCATTATTGCTTGTCCTTTTATCATTTCATAATCATATGATTTTTGAGTTTAAAACCAGCACTGTAACTTGAATGTCTCTCCATATTTCAAGCAAAAATTACCAGTAATTTGCAAGACTTGAGATACGTAATGAACAATCCTTCACGAATGACTAATGAAAAGTGAAAGCGTAACAGAAAATGAACAGCAATAGTAGGCCAGTAGAGATAAATCAGTTATGAAGATTTGCATATGATTGGTGTGATATTAACAAAAGATCGTGCGACTCGGTGACAAAAGCAAGCTGGTGATTGCTGAGCTGAAATGATGATTCTTTTCAACCGAATTCCAAAATATTTGAAACTGCCAATAGCAACATTCACTATCTATTTCTTAAAGTTTTAAACTTTTTTTGTGTGCAAGGTATATGTGAAACTTTTTAATTTCATTTTTCGTAAAATAGAATCAGGGATGTGAGATATACGTGAGGGTGAGTTATATTTGAGTAAGTACTTTACTAATCATACCTGGCATCTGGTGAAGAGATGCGGCTGACAAGTTCTGCTACTTCATGGTCACTACTGTTAACCCTATTTATTGTCTGAGATAGCATGGGTTCTGCAGTTGATTTTCTTAAGTTTCTGGGTTTCCTAAAGGAAAAACCTGTTTACTCATGCCAGAGATTGACTAACTTGGGAACCAGTTGAAGAAAGGCTTAGAAAATGTTCCTCTAGTCAGCAACTAGCATTGAACCTATGTTATTCTTCAGGCAGTCAAGCACCGTGGAGTGCAAATGCCACTTCCACTGAGCTAAACAGGCTCCTACCATTAATAGTGATATTAAAACTTGAAAACCTAAGATATGAGTATTAACAATTTTTTTCATTGTCCCAAAATATATAATTTCTTTATATCAGTTCTAAAAATGTAGCTAAAATGTTTTTCCCCCTCCAGAAGTTATTGCCCTTAATATTATTTATTCATAGTTTGTATTATTTGAATCTTTATCAAAAATATGATAATCTTTGAATTTTTTATGTGTAGAGACTAAAGTTACACCAAAAATATTCATATAAAATATGAATTGTACATCATTATTTTTCTTTCAATATTAATATTGCTTTCTCAAGTCATTATGTTAATGATATTAGTTATGTATTAGTTTTTTAATTCTGTACTTGAGATTTGTATACACAGATTTACATTTTTACCAAATGCATGGTTTATGTTATATTTTATGAATTGAATAATACCTGTATACATATTAACTGATAAACACATCAATATATAAGTGGTTAACTTATTATTTTTTACACTAGCAGTTACATCAGGGTAAGAATTAGACATAGTATTAATAGAAGCTTATAAAATAACCATTTCTGAAATTGAGCACTTATTCTTCTCTTTCTCAAACAACAACATGGAGGGCTAATCATGTTACACATCTGCTTAATTGTAGTTTGATATAAGTATACTACCATATAGAAAGTGAGACCCTGTCCATGTACTAAGGTTCATTTTTAGTTTCATTTTTCATAATACTTTTAGCTTTTCTTAGGATGTGCTATCACACCAGCCATTGGAATGTGAACCCAAGACTATAGAATTAATGACAACCCCTTGTAAAAATTTATGACTAATTTCTATTGCTTGAAGTTTTGTCACCTACAATATCATTATGGCAACTATGATAATGCTGGTCAAGGATGTGGACAGTTCTTTTCCTTATGTTTCTGTGAGGTACACATTGAACTCTCACCTTAATGGGAATTATCATAACTTTTTGAATGCATTCTGTTAATGAACTGACTGTAAAGTCAATTTGTTGGTGAAGTTTTAGGAAAAAGGGCAGAGCATGTACTCCTGCTAAAACATGTATATCAAAGAGCTGTCCGTACTTGGCTCTCTACTTTGGGTACCTGATGCTTAGGTTACTGATATGTGGTCTTCTCATTAAACTTCAGATATGTCCATTACTTTACAAACCTTCAAACTGGTCATGTTTATTTATCTGCCCCTTGTTTTTATCTTTACCTGCTTTAGGTAGATGAATTTTGACAATTAGTGTGAGACAACAGTCTTATGCAAGTATTGAAATTCATCAACCAAAAGACATTCATGAGCATCAGTGTCTACAACAGAATTTGGATGCATGCATGCTGCTTGAGAGCCAAAACATAATTCACTCAGCCAACCAGGCCAGTACTAATGCTGTTACTGGTTCCTATATTCATAGCAGCACAGAAAATACAACTAAAACGTACAGCTTTTCAAATCCCATATCTAGCTTGTTACTCTTATTTTGCCATAAGGATGATCAACTGTTTAAATTAAGGGGATATTAAATCCCACATTGTTTCAAAACCGAATAAGAAACTCAAAGATCGGAATCAAAGAGTTTCATGCTGAATATAGTAAACTATAAAAAGACTCTTTGATTCCAATCTTTGAGTTTCTTATTCGGTTTTGAAACAATGTAGGATTTAATTTAATCCCCTTAATTTAAATAATGTTACATTGCCGAAATGAAGCCTATTGGCTCTTTATATTTATACGATCAACTGTTTTTCCCCTTTTAGCTCCAGGTACAAAGATCTTTGCACCTGCAAAAAGTTGACCTGTTATGAATAGGCTAGATCTGCCAATCTGTTTGAAAGAACATAAAAAATACATCTACTAGACTGTGCTATGAACAATACCACAGTCAAGTAAGAAAAATAAAAGCTGCGCTTCATTGCAGTAAGCATAAATTCAATAGACTTTGTTTTGGAATTAGCAGTTTCTTTTAAAAACCAACTTAATTGAAATAAATACATCCAGAAAGCTCTGTGACAGATGTTGGGGCTGTGGGAAACTACAATTTTAAGGCTTCCTCTACAAGTGTACATATAAGTGTATATAGGTGTACATATTGGTAAAACATAATTTAACCATTGTGTTTTAACAAACACTTATGCTTCATATGTGCTTAACTTCAGATTGCAGTCTTTTCTAGTTATGGGATCTGTTTAGTTTTTGTTTGTAATTAGCAAATTTTAACTACAGTAATATCATCATCATATTCCTGCCATGTACCCTCAAGGTGTGTACAGGATATGATAGTACTACATGAAAAAAAATTACATCATTACTAACTTCCTATCTACAATTTTCCTCCAAATCAGTCTGTTAAGGGTCAAAGCTGTATAACGGAGAGGAGACCTCCATATAGTCTTTAAAGGAATGCAGAGAACCGACCAGGGCTTCTGACCTAATGTCCAATCCTCACTTTCTCGTGGTACACCCTGTTGGGTATCTACTTGGATACTGAACGAACGAGGATGGGCTGGCAATTTGGGGTTTAGCCGACCAAATTGTATTCTTATCGGTTAAACCAAAAAAAAAAAAAAAAATGATGGTACTACAGTAATATTAATAAACATAATTGCATTATATAGTTATTTGAAAGGTATGTCATTTAATCACTAACACAAAAAATGCAATTTTTCAGCTCCTGCTCCATCACAGCCACCACCTTCAGTATCTGCTGCAAATTACCATATGACCCATTCTCACCCACCACTTCAAAACTTTATGCCTACTGGAAACTTTCATACTCCACCTCCTCCTCCACCTCCTCCTCCAGTTGGACAAGTTGCACCATACAGGCCAGAGCAACCACCTCCAACACATCGACCACCTAATTTTAATCAGGATTCTCCCCAGCCATATTTGCTACCTGCTCCTCGCCAGTCATCTTTCCAAAATCAAGAATTTCGGCATCCTTCTGTACCACCACAAAGACAGTTTCCAGTAACACAGGTAAATTATATAATTTTAATGTACTTTAAGAGAAGGAGAAATAAAATCCATTATACACTTAAAATTTCAGTATCGATGATATAAGTATTGGAGCAAAGAGAAAATACCTCATTGTGCACTCTATGTATCATATGTAAAAATAATTTTTCAACATAGTCTCCTTTGAGGTCTATACACTTAGTCAAACGATGCTCGAGTTTTTTGATCCCGTCCATATATATATATATATATATATATATACATACATAGTACATATGTATCATATGTAATATGTACTAAGCATGAAGGATACTTATGTGGTTTATTCTCGCTATGGCAAACCATTATAATGAATTCTCTCACTACAACAAACTGTCAAAAAGTCCCAACCAAAGTCTCATAGGTATGATGCTATTCTAAAGAAAATTTGCTAGAGCACTATCCACTGTATATCATGCTATTTCTGAGTTTGCTATAGTGAGCATTGACTATATTGAGTATAGAACTAATACGAGAAGATTTTCAATTTTTTCCAGTTGCCATTTCATGATATGTGTGCTCTGTTCTGACTTGTGTAATTATCTATCGTAGCACAACAAAGAGTGATTTCAAATAAGGCATAATTGTTGTTTTGTGTAGGCTCTTTACAGTGATCACACGAGGGTAGTTCGATAAGTCTGTGCAAAAATGAAGAAGACATAATTTTTTGGGGATAAACATTTTTTATTTTTCAACATAGTCTCCTTTGAGGTCTATACACTTAGTCAAACGATGCTCGAGTTTTTTGATCCCGTCCATATAGTATGATTTGTTGAACTCTTCAACATAGGCAGTTGTTTCAGCAATCACCTCATCATTTGAAAATCTCTTTCCTGCCAGCCATTTTTTCATGTTGGATACAGATAGTAGTCCGAAGGAGCCAAATCTGGAGAGTAGGGGATGTGAAAGGACTTAGTAGCATAAATCGAACAATTTTGCGGTCACAATTGCAGAAGATTGAGCAGGTGCATTTTCATGGTGAAAAAGAATCTTCTTTTTCGCCAAGTGTGGTCGTTTTTCCTTTATTTCATTATTTAAACGATTCAGCAAAGGCGCATAATACACTCCGGTAACTGTTTTGCTCTTTTTCAAGAAGTCTATGAAGATTATGCCATGAGCATCCCAGAAGATAGTGGCCATAACCTTTCCTGCTGAAGGAACAGATTTTGCTTTCTTTGGTGCAGATTCCCCACTTGCAACCCATTGTTTTGGCTGGTAGTGATGAAGCTGTGTTTTGTCCACTGTTACGAAATGATGCAAAAATTCCTCTGGATTCCATCGAAACAGCTTCAAGCTGTCCTTTCAACAGTTCACACATTGACGCTTTTGATCCACTGTGAGCAAACGTGGCACCCATCTTGCTGATAGTTCTCTCATATGTAAATGTTCATGTAAAATATTATTACTCAGTCATTCGAGATGCCTACAGCCTTAGTAATTTCACACACCCTCACTCTTCTATCATCCATCACCATATCATGGATTTTTTTCAATAATTTCTGGAGTAGTGACTTTAACAGGGTGTCCATAACGTTCAGTGTCACTTGTGCTCATATGGCCACTTCGAAAGTTACTAAACCACTTTTAAACCATTCTAATTGAAGGTGCAGACTGACCATAATGTTTATCAAGCTTAGCTTTGGTTTCCTGAGCTGTTTTGCCTTTCAAAAAAGTAATGTTTAATCACCACACAAAATTCTTTCTTATCCATTTTTCACAAATCATGGTACTTAATCGATTCAAATGAACGCCAAACACAGAGTAATAGATCTATCTGACTGAAACTTAGTGTGTGATCCTAGATACGTACTAGTGGTGGTGCCATCTCTTACACTTTGCATGGACTTATCGAACAGCCCTTAGATATTGTCATCAAAGACTCAGCAGTGAGTGGAAGTGCATCAGGTGTTCATTCTGCATGATTGTTTAATTGAAGAGGAGAAATTAGCACAGATACAAACAAAATCTATGCAGTTTATATGGAGTGCAGCAATTGTAAAACTTTTATATCTTCATATTTGAATTTCTGATGGAATACTATCTACTTTAGCTGCCTTTCCGTATTTGAGGTTTTAGATGTACTTTTAGTATTGATATGTACTCCTGATTGCTTTTGTCTTGAATGTTCAGTACCACTATTCTATCACATCTTGTTTCATTTCATCAGAGTTGATTATTTTCTTATTCATTTTTATATTTAATTTGCTATGTTCACTAACTCTCCTTAAATAGCTGGAATCTTATTACTTGTTATCTAGGTTTGCAGTGAGAATGCAATTAATGTTTCCATGTTCCTACTTATTTTCAGTTTTTGCTCTTTTCATTTCAAATTTGTTACTGGAGTTTTCAGTTTAGTTAAATCCTTAAGATTTAGTGTGTACTTATTTAGAAGCACAACAACATCATCTGCATAGCTAGTTTAACACATCTGATTTTAATATCAAGTTTAATGCTACATTACCTTCATATTGTGATCCACATAAATGTTGATTTTTCTAGATTTTTCTAGCAAAATCAAGAATAAGTATGATAGCTGGTGCATGTAATATGTGGCCTCCCTTCATGAGTCCCTGACTTCTTGGAGGTTTCTCTTAATAATAATAATAATATTTTCTGCAACTGAAAATTTGGAACAGGATTCTGGGACAAATGTTTTTAGTTAGATACTGTGTTTGGCTCTACAGTAAAGCTGTTTTTCTTGTGTGCATGTAGCATAGTGTGTGTATGAGGGAGGGGATTTTTTTCATTATGATGGAGCCTTCCAATTTTTGCTAATTACACTAATTTTTGTTAAATATAGTACATAGACTGTAAATATCTCATCATCATCGTCAAATTCCTGATGTATACCCTCGAGGGGTGTACAGGATATGATAGTACTACATGAGAAATTTACATCATTACTAACTTCCTATCTACAATTTTCCTCCAAATCAGTCTGTTACTTGTCAAGACTCCAACATTATCAGATCTTATATTTCTATCGTCTAAGGTACCTTGTACCATATCAATCCACCTATATTTTGGTCTTCCTCTGGGTTGTTTTCCTGCCAACCTGGCAGAGAACACTTGTTTTGCTAATCTTTCTTTGCCCATTCTGTTTAAATGACCATACCACCTTAGATTAGCTCTGCTAACGCATTCCTGGATGCCGACAATGTCAAGTTCTTTCCTAATATCTTCGTTTTTAATATGATATTGCCATTGATGCCATCTGTTCATGCCTCTAATCTTTCTCAGGACTCTAATATCTGCAGTCTCTAGTCTTTGGTCAAGTGTTTTACTTCTGACCCAGCTCTCAGATCCATAAGTTAAAACTGGTTTGAACACTGTCTTGTATACAGCTAATTTAGTGTTCCGACTAATTTCTCTCTTATTCCATATGAATTTATTCAGTTGACTTCCTACCATACCAGCTTTGTTAATTCTGTTGTCAATTTCCATATTTAATTTATCATCTTCACTAAAAATCGTGCCTAAGTAGCTGAAATGTTTTACTTGTTCCACAGGTTCCCCGTTAACAACACAGTTGACATTTTCAACAATTCTACCTATTTTCTTTGTCTTTGTCTTTTTATTGCTGACTTCATACTATATCTATTACAACAGGTATTCAATTTTGTCAGGGAATCTTGCAAACTTGTAGTGGATTTATTTAGAAGTATAACATTGTCCGCATTAAGCAAAGAGCTGATATTAACATCTCCAATTCTGATATCATGTTTAATACCACTTTCCTTCATAATGTGATCATTATAGATAATGAATAACAGAGGGGATAATGTACATCCTTGTCTCACACCAGATTTAACATTAAACCATCTTCCTGTACTTCCTTCAATTCTAACTGCCGACTCACAACTCAAATACAGACTAAGTATTGCTTGATATAATGCCCCATTGATACCATATAACTGTAGCGTATTGAATAGCTTTTCTCTTGGCACCTTGTCTTATGCCTTTTCTAAATTGACAAAACTTAAATACAGATCTTTGTTATATTCCCATGCTTTCTCAACTATTTGTTGTAAAGTGAAGATCTCATCCTGACAGCCTCTATTTGGCCTGAATCCAGCTTGTTCTTCACCAAACTTTTCTACCACAATTCTTCTCAATCGTTTTTCAAGTAGACTTGCATAAATCTTGCCAGGAACACTCAGTAGAGAAATACCTCTGTAATTCTCACATTCAGTTTTATTTCCCTTTTTATATATGGGTACTATGAGAGCTCTACTCCAATCATCAGGAATTCATCCCTCTCTTCAGGCTTGAAGTATGCAGTGCAGCCACTGTAAGACTTTTATACCACTATACTTCAGCATTTCTGGTTGAATATCATCAACTCCGGCTGCCTTCCCTCATGTCAAGCCTTTGATGGCTTTTTCTACTTCAAGTATGGATATGTATTCCTGACTATATGCCTGTTGAGTGTTTTTTTTTATCACTGTGTATCACTGCTTGTTTCATTTAGCAATTTTTTGAAGTAATTACTCCATATTTCAATGATATCTTTTTCTCCCATTTTCATGTCACCTTTATCATCTCTAACTCCTTTTACAGCACTCTTTCCTTCATTTCTAAGCTTCTTCAACAACCTCAAGAATATCTTTCCCCCTTCTTGATATTTATGATATTGTTGATATTGTAATTCTTGATATTGATTCTTGATATTGTAAATATATATGTACTGTATTTAGTAAGACAATAAAATTACTAGTTTTTCTTGCTTTTGCAGTAGTCTCTATTGGGGATATCTTTAATTATTTTTCATAATATAGGAACATTTTCATTCCAGTCTTTGGAAAAAAACAGATGCAGTAACTACAAATTCATCTGTTCCTTATAAAAAAAAATGAATGTGTATTATAAGAAGTGGACTGTGTCCATTGATCTCCAAAAAAAAAAGGACTATCATATGCGAGATGTCTACACAAAAAAGCAGCTGATAAAATGGGGGAGGAGAATGTAATGAACACAGGATTCACGAAAGGGTGGATAAGTCTGATGAATGGCAATTATTTATGTATATATTACTATGGAAAACAAGACACGATTTATCTTTGAAAGAGTTTTAAGAGGAAGTCACTATAGAAATATAGAGTTTTACTTATATGTAAACAAAAAACACACACAAAAAAATAAAACACATAACAACAAAAATATAACAATAGGAATAAACATAAATGGAGAAAGGCTGCATCATCTGAAATTTGCAGATGATATTGTCTTAATAGCAGATAATCTTGAATATCTGGAAGAAAGGCTTAATCAGCTAAATGAAACCTCCAAAGTAATTGGATTAAAAATAAATACAGAAAAAACAAAAATAATGATGAATAAATACATAAATCATAGAACTATCAAAGTTGAAAACCATGAAATAAAACACGTTACTTCATATGTATATTTGGGCCAATTGTTATCCTTTGAGGATTGCCAAAGAAAAGAGATTGAACGAAGAAGTCACCTTGGATAAATGGCTTATGGGAAAATGAGAGACATGTTCAGAAGTGACATCCCTATGAGTCTAAAAAAGGAAAGCTTTTGACTGGTGCATACTTCCTGTTCTAACATAAGGGGGAGAAACCTGGACTTAAACAACTCACCCTAGTACAAAATAAAATTAAACCAAGTTTTTATGTTGGATTGTTTATATGTTGTAATTACAGAGCACTTACTTTATTATTTTATTTTTCAGGAACGTCATCAGCCATATCAAGGACAACTTAATCTGCGGTCAGCTCAGCAGTAAGTGTTATCTTCCTGAAATGATTAAACTGGCTAATTTTAGTAAGCTACCTAGCTTATGTTGACATTACATATCAGAATTATTAGTAGCAAAGAAATTGTTTGGTTACTGAAAAGAGCACATTGTGGTTATGATACATTGATCAGTTTGAAGCTTTAGATGCTAAAGGAAATGTTTTCTTAACCTTGAAAAGTTAATAAAAACTAAACTTTTTGTAATGCAGCAATCCATCAGGTACTGATGGATTGTTACATTACATTTATTGTACTTTGTATATATGATAAATTTTGTCTAATCCTTTATCCCAGTGAGAGCAAACAAAGTTTGCGCCTGAAAATATTTTCAGGACTGAATATAGTGTTGTACTATCTTACCTGGGTAAGTAGTACAACACCAAGGCAACTCATAGCAAAGGTGGAACAAGCTACCAACATTCCTATCCCAGTATCTCCCATAATGCAAAACACATCTCCTTGTGGATATGTATACTGTTATGCATTAAGGGATTGGTCACTACCCAGACTAGTTTCGACCTTTATTGAGGTCTCTTCAGTGGGAGCCAGGCCCAGAGTTGGAGATACCAGGCAGAAGCAATAGCAAGGTCATCTTTACCTATAGGAGTTGCCAAAAGGTTTGCCACCTTTTTTTTTAAATTACTCTGGATTTAGAGAAAGATGTTGAAAGTTTATTTTTCACTAGGTTAGACTATAATAAATTTAGTTTAATCCTTTATCCCAGTGAGAGCAAACAAAGTTTATGCCTGAAAATATTTTCAGGACTGAATATAGTGTTGTACTATCTTACCTGGATAAGTAGTACAACACCAAGGCAACTCATAGCAAAGATGGAACAAGCTACCAACACTCCTATCCCAGTATCTCCCATAATGCAAAACGCATCTCCTTGTGAATATGTATACTGTTATGCATTAAGGGATTGGCCACTACCCAGACTAGTGTCAAACTTTATTGAGATCTCTTCAGTGGGAGCCTCTTCAGAGGTAAAGATGACCTTGCTGTTGCTTCTGCCTGGTATCTCCAACTCTGGGCCTGGCTCCCACTGAAGAGACCTCAATAAAGATTGAAACTAGTCTGGGTAGTGGCCAATCCCTTAATGCAGAACAGTATACATGTTCACAAGGAGATGTGTTTTGCATTATAGGAGATATTGGGATAGGAGTGTTGGATAGGATAGCTTGTTCCACCTTTGCTATGAGTTGCCTTTGTGTTGTACTACTTACCCAGGTAAGATAGTAGAACACCATATTCAGTCCTGAAAATATTTTCAGGCGCAAACTTTGTTTGCTCTCACTGGGATAAAGGATTAAACTAAATTTATTATAGTCTAACCTAGTGAAAAATAAACTTTTGTATATATGAATGTAGAGCACTCATTCTTATGAAGTTAATTACTATTTTTTTATTTCATTAGAGCAAATAGGATGAAAAATAGACCTTATAGATGCAGAGAACTATGATTATTGGCAATTTCATTTATGGAATTAGACCTGAGGGAGAAGAAACCATCCAAGTTGAGGAAAAAGAATTTATATAGAATTAAGCAACATGTTATGGAAAGGACTTGTAATACAATAACATTGGATCTGGAAATAGCATGGATATTCTGTTTATAAATGAGTTGATACTTGTGCCTCCAGTTGGTGAAAGTGCTTGTGCATTCTTTTACCTTAGCATTTACAATGCTTAGATGGTGTTGAATAAACACTTCTGCATCTGCCACCTGCATACTATCTTCATTCAGTAACTCTTCTAGCCTGCACTTTAGAATTTTCATGACAGATATCATCATTATGCACAAGGCATTCCTTCTGAAATCATCTTTTTCTTAAGAATCTCTTGCTAAATAAGCTCACATATCCATTTCACTCCTACCCTATTTATTCTTCGAACTCTAGGGAGACACATTCTGATGTTGCACAACTGATATGCATATATTTAATATTTCCCATTACTGCCAATATTTTTTCCATTTAGCAGCTGATACAATGGGATTAAATTTAGTATTCTCCTCAGGTAGACATAATTTCCTACTTTGTAGTTCAGTATCTTACTTGGACTAATGTTCTCAGGTGTGATCTCTTGGTTTCTGTGGTGATTGTGATATGGTGAAGAGAGTGCACAGGAGTCTTGAAAGTGGTATTGGAATTGTGGAATACTGATTATGAAAACAGATTGAGAAATTGTAGACGACAGACACTACCAATTGGAGGCAGACCAATCACATCTTTAGCTGACCCCCCCCCAATCACTATAATCAGGTCTAGCACTTGATCTTGAGTTCCTTCTGTCAAACTGCTTAAGGAAGTTATCTTTCAACAGCTCAATTAAGTCTCCTTAATTTTTCTCATGGGGCATTATATCAAGCAATACCTAGTCTTTATTTGAGTTGTAAGTCAGCAGTTAGAATTGAAGGAAGTACAGGAAGATGGTTTAATGTTAAATCTGGTGTGAGACAAGGATGTACATTATCCCCTCTGTTATTCATTATCTGTATAGATCACATTATGAAGAAAAGTGGTATTAAACAGGATATCAAAATTGGAGATGTTAATGTCAGCTCTTTGCTTTATGCGGACGATGTTATACTTCTAAATAAATCCACTACAAATCTGCAAGATTATCTGACTAAATTGAATAACTGTTGTAATAGATATGGTATGAAGGTCAGCAATAAAAAGACAAAGACAATGAAAATAGGCAGAATCATTGAAAATGTCAACTGTGTTGTGAATGGAGAACCTGTGGAACAAGTAAAACATTTCAACTACTTAGGCATGATTTTTAGTGAAGATGGTAAATTAAATATGGAAATAGACAACAGAATCAACAAAGCTGGTATGGTAGGAAGTCAATTGAATAAATTCATATGGAATAAGAGAGAAATTAGTCGGAACAATAAATTAGCTGTATTCAAGACAGTGTCCAAACCAGTTTTAACTTATGGATCTGAGAGCTGGGTCAGAAGTAAAACACTTGACCAAAGACTAGAGACCTCAGATATGAGAGTCCTGAGAAAGATTAGAGGTGTGAACAGATGGCATCAATGGCAATATCATATTAAAAACGAGAATATTAGGAAAGAACTTGACTTTGTCAGCATCCAGGAATGCGTTAGCAGAGCTAATCTCAGGTGGTATGGTCACTTAAACAGAATGAGCGAGGAAAGATTAGTAAAACAGGTGTTCTCTGCCAGGTTGGCAGGAAAACGACCCAGAGGAAGACCCAAGATATATAGGTGGATTGATACAGTGCAAAGTGCCTTAAACGATAGAAATATAAGATCTGGTAATGTTGGAGTCTTGACAAGTAACAGACTATTTTGGAGGAAAATTGTAGATAGGAAGTTAGTAATGATGTAAATTTTTCATGTAGTACTATCATATCCTGTGCACCCCTTGAAGTTACATGGCAGGAATTTAATGATGATGATGATGACCTGAGGAGGCACCTTCTATCCACTTTTTGCACTTGTTCTGCTGTTGTAAAACAGCATTATTTGAATTGTCTAATTTTTTTTTTTTTTTTTAGAAAAAGAAGTGAGCAAAATATTGTGAATTGAAAAAATATGTTTAGTTTTTATATTTAGGCATGTACATATATAGAATTTAACTTTTATTGCAACAGTTACTATCTTTGATATTTGATTAGATGTTATGGATAAATGTTATGCTAGAAATTATTGTGGCGAATACGAAAAAAGGTTGGACACATAGACTGATGGTGGTTAAAGAGGTTATTTGTCACATGGAAACAACCACATACTTAAAATATATAAGATACATTTTAAGTATGTGATTCCTTATTCTTGACACACACACACACACACACACACATGCACACACAGAGGATTTAGAGGGTTTTTCCCCTCCCAGTAACTTGGGTCTTTCATCCCTCAAAACAGGCAAACCAGTCCTGCGAACACACACATGGCTACAGTCATAAATAATTACTGTACGGCAAGAGAAACCACCTTGCTTCATAATCATCTCCCTAGTATAGTAGCATATTGCTACCCCCACCAACATAAGGTTGAAAGGAAAATACAACAACACACACACACATGTATATATATATCAGGGATGTATATTCCGTGTGTGCGGTGCAGACCCTCGGAAAAGTGATATCACCAGTATTATATTTTTTGTATTTATTCCTTTTCTAAAGACTCTCCTAATTGTTTCCTGGTTTCGCATGATTCTTAAAATTAAACACATTATACTAATGCTTCGTGAAGAGGACACTTTTCAATGTGTAAACATTGCATCACATTCCCATTAATAGGCCCAGAAATCAGTAGCTGTGATTGATTGTTGTGTCAAAATTGAATGTTGCCATGAGTTGCTGCATTTGTTTTCTGAGTTTCATCTGTTGTTTTGCATGCATGAAGTGTGAATGTGTTTAGGACACTGATATAGACTATTTTTTAATATATAATTTTCTATAAAAAAATTTATAACTTTTTTTTGCCCATATTTACAATGGGAAACAGTGTTGGCATCTACTTTTTGGATAAGACAAAAAGCACAGGCATCTACTGAATGTTCCATTTTCTGCCTGTGCTTTTGCAGATTGTATGATTTTAGTTGACAGAGGTAAGCCTCGTCCTCCTCTTCCAAATGTACTATTATATTTACCTTCTCCTTCATTATTGTTTTTATAATATATCTCAAAACAATTTCCCCCCACTCTATGGAGATTTTGTTACAATTAATTGATAAATTAAAGTGTTCAGAGTATCCTACAATTAATTGCATTGGATCAATGAGTGCTGATGTGCTGCACACTCTTAAAACTTTTATACATTGATAAAAATGAAATCACATGGTCAAATTGACATGAATTTTGTAGTTCAGGTTGTATAAGGCACACAACAGCACACCCAACTGAAATGGGTACACGTTGCCGGTGGTGTGTTTGTGTGTGTAGTACTAGGGGGCTCTCCCCCCCCCCCCCTCCGAGTTCCAGGCTGGTAAGTCGGTTCTCCTTCAATTCTGATGACTCAAGACATGAGACAACAATGTGTTTGTCTCATGAAGACAAACACACATTGTCGGACGTTTCAAAACAATGAAGAGACAAAAAACGTTTCAAATTTTGGCTTATCTTTTTATATATATAGAACAGATAACTTATCACAGTTGTGCAAAATAGATCTCCCTTTTCTTATCCAAAATCTTCAAGAAAGAATAAATTTAAAAGCTCATAAATGAAGTTACTGAAAAGTTACACTTTTTCCATCAGTTTCTTGAAAATGTAACTGTTGATGCTTCCAGTTGTTCTATCTGTTATACTGCAGTTGAAAGCATTTTTAAATAAATACATTTTTTAGTGTCGCCCCATGGAAGTAGCATTTTCATCCATGCCGATAAATTAACTAACTTAGGACTGGTTTAAAAAAAAAAAAAAAAAAAAGAAGCGTTGCTGACTAGAAGAACTTTTTCTGAGTTTATCGGCATGGGCAACCAGGTTTTTTCTCCTGGAAACTTGGATTTTTTATGCTGTAAAGTCAAAAAAGTTGACTGGTGGAACCCACACTAGTTCAGACAGTAATATATTATGCTAGCATCAGGTACCAAAAGATGGCAGCAATTCTCTGCTGAACTCTTCACCAGATGTCATTTGATATCATTGATAATCTAGACTAGCTATGATTGACTGAGGGGTGATTGACTGCCATTCAGTTTATTCCAAAAGTTAGATAGGGGTAAAATGGTCTCACTTCCTTTGGGAAATAAAAGGCATTAGCAATTTTATTTTATTTTTCAGTAACTTACTGTATCTACTTTGATCTTTATATTTTACTCTGAAATCTAAATAATTTGTAGTTAAGTGCTTAATAAAAATAATAATAACAATATTTGATTTCAGAACCCTTTCTTATAATCGTATTCAGTCAAATTCACATTTGGCTCAGAAACGGCCACCATCAAATGTAAAACAAAGACCCAACATTGCCAAACAGCCAAGGTTAGAGAATCCAAAACAGAAACAAAGAAAGGTAAGTACATGTTAAATAATTCTTATTTCTGCCAACTGAATCTCCTGCTTTTGCAGAATCAGTTCCTCAGGCTTTTCTGCTATTATTTCTTTTCTTTTTCAACCATTTGGTTCTGTCCACTGCTGGATGAAGGTATCAGAGTGGTTTTTCCAGACCACTCTGTTTTCTTCCTCTCCCATCCATCTCAATCCTACAACTTGTTCATCTGTCCACCTTCTTTTTGGTCTTCCTTTTTGTCTTGTTCCATCCATTGGTCTCTACTCTGTTGCTTTTCTAGTTCCATCTCCCATCATTGCATCTGGCAATGTGGCCAGCCCATCTCCACATAGCGTGTTTAATGTATTTTACAATATCCTTTCTTTTAGGCTTACACAATGATCAGAATACATTTTGGAAAATTATGGAGACAGCTGTCGTGTTTGAGTAAAACTTTAGTTTAATATAAACCACATTTAATATAAACCACAACGACATTTCAATCTTTATATCAAGATCATCTTCTGAAGCATATATGCTATATACAGAGAAACAAGCTGCACTACAATCTACATGGTTTGCTAAAGTTACTGACCAACCTTTACAACAATTGTTGGCCTGACCTCTGGTGGAAAAAAAAAAAAAAAAAAAAACCACTACATCAATGCTAGTCCTATTATTATTATTATCTATTGGTTACAAAATTACATTGGGCTGGAGAGCAACATGTTTATATATATAAATTAAAAACATGATTATACATATGAATTTCAACCAGTTGGTATTGAATGGTTTCCAATACTAGCTGTTGTATGCTGGCTACTATCATACATGAATATGTGCCATTCAGATTCTTGGAATTTTCATGCTGCCATTATTGTTGATATTAGGGTAGTTAATCAGAATTTCGCAGGCTTCTTTAAATTTTCTTTCATACCAGGTTTTTGTATGGTGTAGAGA
The DNA here is from genome assembly GCF_054136105.1 of Typopeltis vanoorti. Taxonomy (NCBI): domain Eukaryota; kingdom Metazoa; phylum Arthropoda; class Arachnida; order Uropygi; family Thelyphonidae; genus Typopeltis; species Typopeltis vanoorti. The sequence goes on along the minus strand of NC_143561.1, from coordinate 93,745,279 downwards.
GCAGGTACTTTTCCAATCAATTTGGTGTAAGGTGTTGAGAACATGGTCTGAGAGGCCTGCTTCACCAAAATTGTTATATTTAATGTGTCTTTTGTGTTCTTTTTTCCTTATAGGGATTGTATGTCCAGTTTCACCAATATAAGGTAAGTTACAGGTGCAGTAGGTGCAGTAAACTCCAGGATGTGCCAATGGGAGGAGAGGATTCTTAGGGGAGTTGAATATGTTTTTTAATTTTGTAGGTGGTTTAAAGGTGGCATTGAGATTATAATGGTGTAGGATTCTGTTGATTTTTTCTGATAACCCTTTAATGTATGGGATGGCTATGGTTTTACTGTAATCTAAATTCTTTTTCTATGAAGTTTTATGGACTTTATTAATAATATTTTTGTTGTAGCCATTATTTATAAATGTGTTGCAAAAAAAATTTTTAATTCTTGTTTTTTAAGAGCTTGCTGATTAGAGCAAATTGTTGTATCTCTGTTTTTAAGAGTGTTAATGACTCCATATTTTTGTGATGGTGGTGGTTTGATTTAGCATGTATGTATTGGCCAATATGTGTCGGTTTGCGGTAGTAGACCGTGAAGGATAGATTTGCCTGAAGGAAGATGTGTGACCAGTGTATCCAGGAACAGGAGTGAGTTCTGATTTTCAATTTCGATAGTGAATTGTATGCGTTCAGGTGGCTAAGGAATGTGTCTAATGTTTGTTGCCCGTGTGGCCAGATAATGAAAACATCGTCAACGTATCTAAGCCACACTGTAGGTTTTAGAGTGAAGGAATCAAGAGCACTTTTGCTCAAAGGTTTCCATATAAAAGTTAGTAATTGGGGGGTGGGGATAGTGGTGAGCCCATGGCCATACCTTCTTTTTGTAGGTAAAATTTATTTTGCCACACGAAGTAACCGGAGCATAGTACGTGGACAAAGAGGGCCATAATGTCGGGCGGAAATTTGTTCTGTAGGAGAAGAATTGTGTCACTGATTCGGACATTTGTGAAAAGGGCAGAAGCATATTTAATAAATCATCTTTGCCTAGTGTTATGTTTTTAATTTTATTTATAAAGTGTTTGTTCTTTATATAGGAGGGGGGAATGACCTACCAATTCCTTGAGTGTTAACGCTAATTTCTTGGCTAGGTGATAATTAGGGCTATCTATTCCTTCAACTATTGGTCAAAGCGGCACACATTTTGTGTATTTTAGGAACACCATATATTCTGGGAGAGCAGGCGTAATGGGGTATAAGTTTTTTAAAATGTGTCTGATGGACTTAATTAGTTTCTCAGTTTTTTTTCTTTATTCTGTTAGTTTTGTTATAGTTTACAAGCTGATAGGTGTTGTTATTGGCGAGTAGTTGATTCATCTGATGGATGAATGTTGACCTGTCAAGGGTGACAGTGGCATTACCTTTATCCGATTTCGTTATGATTATTTCTTGATTAGTTTTCAATTACTTGAAAATGAAATGAAATTTCAATGAAAAAAAAAAACTAATCAAGAAATAATCATAACAAAATCTACACCATACAAAAACCTGGTATGAAAGAAAATATAAAGAAGCCTGTGAAAATCTGATTAACCAACCTAATATCAACAAAGAACTTAACATTGTCAACATCCAGGAATGCATTAGCAGAGCTAATCTCAGGTGGTATGGTCACCTAACTAAACAGAATGGGCGAAGAAAGATTAGCAAAACAAGTGTTCTCTGCCAGGTTGGCAGGAAAACGACCCAGAGGAAGACCAAGAGATAGGTGGATTGATACGGTACAATGTGCCTTAGACGATAGAAATATAAGATCTGATAATGTTGGAGTCTTGACAAGTAACAGACTGATTTGGAGGAAAATTGTAGATAGGAAGTTAGTAATGATGTAATTTTTTTTCATGTAGTACTATCATATCCTGTACACCCCTTGAGGGTACATGTCAGGAATTTGATGATGATGATGAATATCAACAATAATGGCGACATGAAAATTCCAAGAATCTGGATGGCATGTATTCAGTCTACTTAATACCCAGCATACTTTAGGACCTTAAGCAACCTTCAGCTAGTATTGGAAACCATTCCGTATCAACTGGTTGAAATTTATATGTATAATCATGTTTTAATTTATATATATAAACATGTTGCTCTCCAGCCCAATGTAATTTTGTAACCAATAGGTAATAATATTAGGACTAGCGTTGATGTAGTCAAGTTTTTTTTTTTTTTCCACCGGTGGTCAGGCCAACAATTGTTGTAACAGTTGGTCAGTAACTTTAGCAAACCATGTAGATTATAGTGCAGCTTGTTTCTCTGTATATAGTGTATATATGCTCCAGAAGATGATCTTGATATAAAGATCGAAACGTTGAGTGTTGATTTTGATTTATATTAAACTTAAGTTTTACTCAAACATAGTAGTTGTCTCCATAATTTTCCAAAATGTATTTTACAATATCTGTGACACCTGTTTGAGATCTTATCCAGGTATTTCTCTTCCTATCTCTTAATGTTATTTTAGCATACTTCTCTCTATGCAATGTTGTGTTGTTCTCAGCTTTTTGTTTAGGACTTTTGTTAAAGTCCATGTTTCTCCCCCTTATGTTAGAACAGGAAGTATGCACCAGTCAAAAGCTTTCCTTTTTTAGACTCATAGGGATGCACTTCTGAACATGTCTCTCATTTTCCCATAAGCCATTCATCCAAGGTGACTTCTTCGTTCAATCTCTTTTCTTTGGCAATTCTCAAAGGATAACAATTGGCCTAAATATACATATGAAGTAACTTATTTTATTTCATGGTTTTTCAACTTTGACAGTTCTATGGTTTATGTATTTATTCATCATGATTTTTGTTTTTTCTGTATTTATTTTTAATCCAATTACTTTGGAGGCTTCATTTAGCTGATTTAGCCTTTCTTCCAGATCTTCAAGATTATCTGCTACTAGGACAATATCATCTGCAAATTTCAGATGATGCAGCCTTTCTCCATTTATGTTTATTCCTATTGTTATATTTTTGTTGTTATCTGTTTTATTTTTTTATGTGTGTTTTTTGTTTACATATAAGTAAAACTCTATATTTCTATATTGACTTCCTCTTAACACTCTTTCAAAGATAAATCATGTCTTGTTTAACCCTCAACTATATCCCTTGTCTGCTGCGCCTTTGTCGTAATCCTTCGTGGCCTCTCCTTCAATCTTAAATTGTGTGCGAAGTCTTCAAACAAGGAGAATTCTCCCTGATCTATAAATTCTGGGGTCAAATCCTTTTCGGAATCAAGAAAATTTATTTGTTTAGCTCTGCCATCTTGATTCCTATACAAGAGAGAACTTCTTGTCAGGGATTTGACCTACAGATTATCACGATTCCAAATAGTTATCAAAGTTAAACAAGCCCTTACTAATAATTCTAAACAGCAGTCATGACCGTTTCCCACATTATTACTTATACAGGTTTGATAATTTTAGCAGGTGGTTAATTGGCTTGGAAGATCATACACGTATTTTGGGTTAAGAAACAAAGAAATTTATTCATTCTAAAATACAATACATGTTAATCAAAACTATGCTAAATGAAGGTCCCTAAAATTAATTATGCAAAAATTCACAAACAAGATCTAGTTCACAATCGGTATCTCTCATAGGGATATTAACAAATCCAAACTGTTCGTAACTGATTATTTAACACAAATGGATGAATCCCCTATTTCTTCCTCAATTAATGCACATACAACACATTGATTTCAAACTAACCTCAAACTAATGACAATTCCTGTAATTCTATACTTCTATCACTATAAAGATCCTTGTTAGAGGAATAGGTACTAAAGTCCTAAAATCTGTCTTAACAAGTCCAATCCACAGGAAATTTTACACTGTAGCTCACTCTGGCCTAAGAATTACACAATACAATAAGAAATAAATCTTTACGTTACCAACCAGACGAATTCATTAGGAGATGCTTCTCATCTCCTAGTAGGTTTCTTTCCGGTCATCACCCTATTTATCGAGCTGTTGTTCCTTGCCTTGACTTCATGATTTCAATCATGGATCACTTTTTTACCTTATGTTCAAGAATCTGTCTGGTAGAAGGGTACGGCTGGAGCTATGTGAAGTTTCGGCGTATGCTGTTTGTCCCGTCGCATGGATGACTATGCTTGGACAAGTCCGCTATATTGACAATATTACCGCTGCTGAACGACTTCCGCTCGACTCTGTTGCCTCGAAGCTATGACCCACCATGTGGAAAACCGCAGGGGGAGAGAAAATACCAAAACCTGAACTAGGAATGAAAAAGGCAAAAAGACCGCGAACTCCCTTCGCTAAGACTTTTATATGCTCCGTGTCTGTTCTCCCTAATACGTCATTGATTTGCAGATGCCACCTAATTCTCCTTACACACCGCACCTTCTCCTCTCATTGCGTTTCCGTGTGGGTAGTTTGCACGTGCCTTGGGTTCATATAGCAACTGCCTGCGGTCATGTTTATAATCGGATTAGAATAGTTCACGCTAAACTCTGACCTTGTTGTTACAATGTCACCTCTACATTACCTTAATTCTTGTCCGTTATTTAAGGACCATTTACAAATTAAATACTTAGAGAAATTACATGAATGGGTTATTATTAATATATATACAAGGATTTCTATTATTATCTATTTGCAGGTAATTCTTTTTTTTTTTTTTTTTTTTTTTGAGATTTCTTTGCAGTTCAGTTAAATCCTGAATGAAATTCTCAAAGACAATTTAAGTGTTCATTCCAGATTTAATACTATTGTTTCCTAATCAAGGCTTCTAAAGATTTCCTCTAGTGCAGCTGTAAATAATTTGAGAGATATGGTGTCGTTTTGCCAGATGCCTTTTTGTATTGGGAACTTTTCACTATTTTTATATAATTTAATTACAGAAGTTGCATTATTGTAAATATGTTTTAGTGGTTCAATATATGGTTTCTCAGTTCCCTGAGTTTCAAGTGCTTTTAGTGTTGCAGATGTTTTAACTGAATCAAATGCTTTTTTGTAGTCTATATAGGCCAAACATAAGGGGTTTATTGTATTCAGTTGATTTTTCAATGAGCTGTCTTAATGTGTGAATATATTCCGAAGTATCATAATTCTTTCTAAATCCAGCTCGTTCACAGGATTGCATTCCCTCTAGTTTAGATTTTATTCTATTATTTATAATTTTTGTGAAGACTTTATATATGGTGGGGAGTAGGCTTATAGGTCTGTAGTTTTTAATTTCTTCCTTATTGCCCTTTTTAAAAATTAATATTAGAAGTGAATTGTTCCAATTTTTTGGAATTTTTCTCTGTTTTAGGCATTTATTAAAGAATTTAGTCAGCTGTTTGATGACAGGGCTTCCTATCAGTTTGAAGAAGTCTTCCATAATTCCATCTTCTCCTTGGGCCTTGCCATTTCCACTTCACCTTGTAAAATCTCAGGGGCATCGTGTTCTTCCTCACTCGAGTTATCCATAGATGATACTTGGATGTCTCGGTCTTTGTCTTCATAGAGTTCAGTATAAAATTCCTGAATTCTTTTGATTATTGCATCTCTATTTTTTATAAGTTCACCATTTTTTCCTCTTACAGCAGCTATTTCCTTAGTTCCAATTAATAACGTTCATCTTAGGACCTTCATATTACTATTGTTTTCTATTGTTTCTTTAATTTTCCTAGTATTATACGATCTAATTTCATTCATTTTAGAAATTATGGACTTTACAACCGTGTTATACATAACTCTTTTTAATTTCCCAACATTTCAATCTTCATATTAAGATCATCATCTGGAGTATATACAAATATACAAGGACAAGCTTTCTTTAGCTTACGCACAGTAAGCTAAAGAAACAATGATTTAATCACCGGCATGACCGTTATTCTACTGTCATGACCTCTAGTAAAAAAAAAAAAAAAAAATTATAAATTAATTAATTATTTAGAAACTACATCAAAATTCTACATCAAGAAGCTAAATTCTGTTTAAAAAAACATGAGAAAAACATTCTTTCTTATAGATAGTCTTCTTTCAGTAACAACGATGTCTTATTTTTAACATTACAATTATTTTAGATTTAGGATTCTGGATTACTTACAGTCCTGTTTATAGTTAACTCTTAGAGAGAAAGGTTCTTGTTGGTAGAATATGTGCCTTCCATATGCTTGGGATTTTTAGACCATCATTATTGTTCAAATTGGGGGTGGTTGATAAGAATCTCACAGGCTTCCTTAAATTCGCATTCATACCATGTTTTGGTGTGATGTAAACAAGTAGTGCTTTTCCAGTCAATTCTATGTCAAGTGTTCAGGGCATGATCAGAAAGGCTGGCTTCACCATAGTTATTATATTTAATGTGTCGTTTTATGTTCTTTTTGTCTGATAGGAATTGTGCGTCCTGTTTCCCCTATATATATATATATATATATGGTATATTACAGGTGCAATAAATACGGTATACTCCAGGATGGGCCAGCGGAGGGAGTGGGTCTTTGGATGAGTTGAGTAAGCTTTTTAATTTTGCAGGAGGTTTAAACGTGGCTTTCAGGTTGTATTTTTGTAATATTCTGTTTATTTTATCTGATGTTCCTTTAATGTAAGGAATGGTTATAGTTTTATTGTAGTCTGGTTTATCTTTGTTTTTTATTAATATCTTGTAGAGAATTTTGTTAATAGTTTTGGCTGTAACCATTTTTTAGAAAAGTATTGCTGATGACTTTGAATTCATCTTTCAGAGCTTGTTCATTGGAGCAGATCTTCAAATCCCTGTTTTTTTAGAGCATTAATGACACCTACTTTTTTTGTTGGGAGGTGGTAGGAGTTTATGTGTATATATTGGCCAGTATGTGTCGGCTTCTGGTACACAGTGAAGGAAAGACTGCCAGAAGAAAACGTGTGACAAGTGTATCTAGAAACAGAAGTGTGTTCTGTTTTTCAATCTCAATTGTGAACTGTATGCGTTTGTGTTGTTTGTTTAGGTGGCTAAGGAAAGTGTCTAGTGGCCATGGGACCAAATCGCAAAAATATCGTCAAAGTATCTAAGCCAGGAGATGTTTCTTACATCTCCTTTCCTTGGATTTTTTCTCTATGCTTATCTTACCTATGATAATTGACTTTTCTGTTTCTTCCTGTTTACCCAAGTGATATTCATTCTTTAGTATGTTTTTATTTTTGTCATTTGTCAATACGAATATTTCTTATCTGCTTTACCTCCCCCTGCCCCCCCCAAAAAAAACTAACATAATTCTAGTTAATTACTCCATTCTAATTAATTTTCTGTAATGTAATGGCATCTAGCCATTCACATTCTTGTTGTGGAGTTCTGATTTCAATTACAGAACCCCCCCCCCCATCCTAATAGTTAATTATTTTAAAAATCATCTCTCCACAGAAATTATTCCAAAAATCATCTCTCCATGGAAATTATTCCAAACAACCCCCCATTTCTGTTATTGTATTCTATTTATTCTGGTTCATCCTGGTTTTTTACAGTCGTTAGAGAAATTAAGATACAATTTTTACTTTCTTATTGTGGAAAATATTGATTGCTTCACTTTTTATTTGGATTGTCTTTTCTTCAAAGCATTTATTCCTGATCTGTTTTATGAGCACAGGAGACTGTTGGCTAATAACAGAGATACATTCTTGAAAACTGATAATAATGAAATTGTGTTTTCCCATAAAGATTTATATGGTGCTGGAGGAATGCATTACTAGCAGCTGACAATTTTGATACTATTTTCTTTTCCTTTTCATATTCTCCAAAGGACTGCTGGGAAAACTTTCCCAGCAGTCCTTTGGAGAATATACAATATGCACTTTAATTATAACTTTGCAAAAGGAGCATTTGTCATTTTCATTGTCCAAGCAGTTTGTTCCAGGTCTTTCTCTTTATCTAGTTTCTGGAATAAATCCTTCAAAATTCTACATTAGAATTTCATTGTATGATATCCTTTGGACCAGTAGATGATTTATTCTTTCTTTTTATTATTATTATTATCATCATTATTATTAAGGGGGTGCTTAAGGGTCAAAGCTGTATAACTGAGAGGAGACCTCCACATAGCCTTTAAAGGAATGCGGAGAACCGACCAGGGCTTCTGACCTAATGTCCAATCCTCACCTTCTCGTGGTGCACCCTGTTGGGTATCTACTTTGATACTGAACGAACGAGGATGGGCTGGCAATTTGGGATTTAGCCGACCAAATTGTATTCTTATTGGTTAAACCAAAATAAAAAATGATGGTACAACATGACAAAATTTCATGCCGGCTGGGGCGTCGCCCGGTTAAACAAGGCCCCCGTTGTTTTCGCCAGGGAACCAGGGCGAACAGCGAAAAGTCAGCTACTGGAACAAATCTGAAAACAAACCCCAACTCAACATCACCAGAGTTAAAGATCGGTACTATCAACGTAAGAAGCCTGAATGGCAAAGAAATGGAGCTAGCTGAGGAATTAGATAAGTACCAGATCGACATAATAGGGGTGACTGAAACAAAAAAGACCAAAACTGGTGAGATCTTTCTGAGCAATAAATACAAAATGTTATATTCAGGCAATAACAATCCAGGAAAAGAAGGAGTAGCCATAGTATTCAACACAAAATACGAGGCTAATCTTCTTGAATGGCAGTCAGTCTCAAGTAGAGTAATGTGGGCAAATATGAGAATGGGGAACTGGACAATGAGACTTATTTGTGCCTATGGTCCCACAGAAGGTTCTACTAAGGTAGAAGTGGAGGAATTTTTTGAGGCTTTAGAAAAAGCAACTGACACAATGAAAAGGGAAAAGTTGGTCCTTGTTGGGGATCTAAATAGTAGAGTAGGAAATGATTGTGAGACATACAAAAATATTTTGGGAAAATTTGGAGAAAAGAGCAAAGCTAATAATAATGGCAAATATCTGTTGGATTTCTGCTCAGGACATGGACTGGTTATTACTAACACCATGTTCCAACATAAAAATGTGCACAAATTCACATGGAGAGAAGAGGCTAGGAATAAGAAAAGTCTCATTGACTATGTTATTGTTGATAGTGATGTTTTCTCCCTGGTGCAGGACACCAGAGTGTACAGAGGATTTGAAATTGGAAGTGATCACTATTTAGTCTTGAGCAGGATAAAATTGAATTTCATATTGAAAAGAATAACATGTAAGAAAGTTTTAAAGCGAATAAAAGTTGAGCAGCTCTCATATGTAAACTGTAGACTAAAATACAGAAATATTATTGAAAAGAAAATGAAAGAGTTTGAGAACAGGAATCAAACCTTGGAGATTCAGTGGCAGACTCTGAAGGAAACATTGATTGATTCTGCCAGAGAGGCATGTGGTGAGGTTGTGTGCAAAGATAAAAAAATCAGAACTCCCTGGTGGACACAGGAAGTTAAAGAGGCAGTGAAGGAAAAGAAGAAAGCATATCAAAAGTTCCTGGCAAATAAGTCAGCTTTTACTCTTACAGAATACAGAGACAAATGTAAGAAAGCTAAACAGTGTGTAAAACTAGCTAAACAAAAGTCATGGGAGGACTTTGGCAAGAATATAGAAAATAAATATCAAGAAGGTGGCAAAATATTCTGGAGGTTGTTGAAGAAGCTTAGGAATGGAGGAAAGAGTGCTGTAAAAGGAATTAGAGATGATAAAAGTGAAATGAAAACAGGAGAAAAAGATATCCTTGAAGTATTGAGTAATTACTTTGAAAAACTGCTAAATGAAACAAGCAGTGATGACAGCACAGTGATAAAAAACACTGACCAGGCATGCAGTCAGGAATACATATCCATACTTGAAGTAGAAAAAGCCATCAAAGGCTTGAAATGTGGAAAGGCAGCAGGAGTAGATGATATTCGACCAGAAATGCTGAAGTATGGTGGTATAAGAGTCTTACAGTGGCTGCACTGCATAGTTCAGAAAGCCTGGACAGAGGGACGAATTCCTGATGATTGGAGTAGAGCTCTCATAGTACCCATATATAAAAAGGGAAATAAAACTGAATGTGAGAATTACAGAGGTATTTCCCTACTGAGTGTTCCTGGCAAGATCTATGCAAGTATACTTGAGAAACAGTTGAGAAGAATTGTGGAAGAAAAGCTTGGTGAAGAACAAGCTGGATTCAGGCCAAATAGAGGCTGTCAGGATCAGATCTTCACTTTACGACAAATAGTCGAGAAAGCATGGGAATATAACAAAGATCTGTATTTAAGTTTTGTCGATTTGGAAAAGGCATATGACAAGGTGCCAAGAGAGAAGCTATTCAATACGCTGCAGTTATATGGTGTCAATGGGGCATTATATCAAGCAATACTTAGTCTTTATTTGAGTTGTGAGTCAGCAGTTAGAATTGAAGGAAGTACAGGAAGATGGTTTAATGTTAAATCTGGTGTGAGACAAGGATGTACATTATCCCCTCTGTTATTCATTATCTATATGGATCACATTATGAAGGAATGTGGTATTAAACCTGATATCAAAATTGGAGATGTTAATGTCAGCTCTTTGCTTTATGTGGATGATGTTATACTTCTAAATAAATCCGCTACAAGTCTGCAAGATTCTCTGACTAAATTGAATAGCTGTTGTAATAGATATGGTATGAAGGTCAGCAATAAAAAGACAAAGACAATGAAAATAGGCAGAATCATTGAAAATGTCAACTGTGTTGTGAATGGAGAACCTGTGGAACAAGTAAAACATTTCAGCTACTTAGACACAATTTTTTACTGAAGATGGTAAACTAAATATAGAAATAGACAACAGAATCAGCAAAGCTGGTATCGTGGGAAGTCAATTGAATAAATTCATATGGAATAAGAAAGAAATTAGTCGGAACACTAAATTAGCTGTTTACAAGACTGTGTTCAAACCAATTTTAACTTATGGATCTGAGAGCTGGGTCAGAAGTAAAACACTTGACCAAAGACTAGAGACCGCAGATATGAGACTCCTGAGAAAGATTAGAGGCGTGAACAGATGGCATCAATGGCAATATCATATTAAAAATGAGGATATTAGGAAAGAACTTGACATTGTCAGCATCCAGGAATGCGTTAGCAGAGCTAATCTCAGATGGTATGGTCACTTAAATAGAATGGGAGAGGAAAGATTAGCAAAACAAGTGTTCTCTGCCAGGTTGGCAGGAAAACGACCCAGAGGAAGACCAAGATATAGGTGGATTGATACGGTACAAAGTGCCTTAGACGATAGAAATATAAGATCTGATAATGTTGGAGTCTTGACAAGTAACAGACTGATTTGGAGGAAATTTGTAGATAGGAAGTTAGTAATGATGTAATTTTTTCATGTAGTACTGTCATATCCTCTACACCCCTTGAGGGTACATGGCAGGAATTTGATGATGATGATTATTATTAAGATAGATCTCCAGGGAGTCAGGGACTCATCGAGGTAGGGCACATACTACATGCACCAGCTGTCATACTTATTCTTGAATTCATTCACACTGCTTGCATTCACAACATCCAATGGCAATCCATTCTGATCATGCACCACCCTATGAAAGAAAAAATCTGTCCCTCACTCACTTCTTAGCAGCATTTATTCTCAGCTTTCAAGGATGCCATCTTCTCCTTTCTTCACCCTCCATAAATTGAAAAATTCCATCAGCTGAAATCCTGTATGAACCTTTCAAAAGTTTGTTAATCTCAATCATATCACCCCTCTTTCTCTGTTTGCTAGTGTCTGCAGTCTACAAATTCTCAATCTGTCTTCATAATCAGTATTCCACAATCCTGATGTCCTTTTCCACTTCTCCTTTGCACTCTCTCTCTCCACTATATCAGAATCACAACAGAAACCAGGAGACCAGACCTGCACACAATAGTCCAGTGATGGCGAACCTTTTTACCCAGGTGTGTCAAACATCTTTTTTTTTTAAATATTGACGTTGATGTGCCACTTGTATACATGCATTATAAATTTAACTACTTAATTATAGTTGGTGACTTATACATATCATATTAGGCTATTTATTTAATAGGACATTGATATACAATCTATGAATTCATATTATACAATTAATTTAATAAACTGAAATTATTGAAATTAGTTTTTTCATCAGAATACCAATATTTTTCAACATCCAAGGCGTGTCACCTGAAACCCTCAAGCGTGTCAGTGCTGACACGCGTGTCATAGGTTCGCCATCACTGCAATAGTCCATGTGAGGTCTTACCAAGGCCTTGTAAAGAGGCAAAATGACATCCTTATCTTTACATGTGAACGTTTGTTTTAGCATTGCAATTATCTTTTGAGTTGTATTTGCAATCTTTGCTAAATGGCCCCTGAACTTCAACTTCCTGTCTATTAATACTCCAAGATCCCTAGCCTCATCAGTTTCTTCTAACATAATCCCACTGATATAATACAACATTGGATATCTAATCATGCCAAAGTGAATGACTTCACATTTACTGACATTGAGCTGACATCCATTTTCTCATGCCCACAATTACAGCCTATTCAAATCATTCTGAAAGTATTGCATATCAGCAGCATTCCCGATTACCCTACCTATCTTTGCATCATCAGCAAATAGCTGTAAATAGTCTGTCAAATCCTTCCTAATAGCATTAATGTAAAGATTGAATAACAGTGAACCAAGGACTGATCCTTGTGGTAACCATCAGTTACCTTAAATCTGGCAGATCATATCCCCAATATCACTTTTTGATATCTGTCAGTCAGCCATCGTCTTATCCATGCTAATATTTTATAATCTAAACCCAAATTCTCGAATTTATACAACAGTCTTCCATACTGTATTCTGTCAAAAGCCTTAGCAAAATCCAAAAGTATCATAGTGTATCCATTACTCTTGTCTAGTTCAAAGGTAACATTATTATAGAATGTGAGCAAGTTGCTAAAACATGACCTTTCCTTAGTAAATTCATGCTGTTCATTGCAAAGTAGAGATTCACTGTCAACCTATTACTGAATGTGAGCCCTCACCAATTTTTTCAAAATCTTCACTACCACTTCTGAGATACTAATTGGTCAATAGTTTACATCAGTCTTTGCACCATCCTTGTGCAATGGAATTACCATAGATTCTTTCCATTCCTGCAGAATCTTCCCTCTTTTGAGACCCCTATTAAACCACTTGGTCAAAAGGAATAGCCAATGCAGCTGAACACTCTTTTAGCACCTGTGCTGATATCCCATCGAACCCTATTGCTGAATTCTTATTCAGTTTGTGCATCAGCTCTAATATCTCGTCCTTATGCACCTGAGTTTATTCATCCATTGAAGAGGTAGCAGTGATCTCAATGTTGTGTTCACCAGGTTGATAGTTTTTAATAAAATGAGCACTCATCAGTTAATTTACAATATGATGATTGCCCTCCTGATATTGCAAAGATTTTTGGATTTGTTATAGAATCAGGATATTTCAGCTGGAAAAACAATCTATAGACAAGTTGGGTAGTCCTCTGTCTCCACCTTTTTTTTTCAAACTAATTTTTGAACCATCCGGAAGATACCTTATTCTCATCCATTCATCCACAACCCTGTCATTGGTTTCATTATGTTGATGAAATTTTTGCTGTTTGGCCTCATTCTGAAAATGAACTTACCACTTTCCTACAACAGATCAATAGCCTTCACCCACACATTCAATTCACCATGGAAAAAGAAAAGGCTGGTAGTTTACTATTCTTGGACATCCTTCTTGCACACACAGCCTCTGGTAATTTATCATCCGGTGTTTATCAAAAATATATCTTTACTGGCAGATACATTCATCAAAAGTCTGCTCATTACACCTCTCAAAAACTTGGTGTTATCAAATCTTTCTTTGAAAAGGCACATAATGTGTGCTCCTCTCCCTCAAGTTTAGAACAACAACTTCTCACTATCAATATAATAATGGAATTTAATGGTTACAACCCTAATCAAATCCAGATAATTGACTTCTATGTTCCAACACCTCAGGATTCTTCAACAGACTGCAGGGTTCCAATCCCTTATATTTCTGGCATCTCTGAACTGATTGGTAGAATTTTGAAGAAGTATCATCTCATTCCCACATATTTTCCTATCAACAAATTTTCTCATTTGTTGCCATCTACAAAAGACAAACTGTCACCTATCATTAGCTGGCATTTATCAGATACCTTGTGCATGTAAATCTAACATATTTTAGGCAGACAGGACGTTCTGTGGAAAAAGAATTAATGAATGTCAGTATTATATCGAATACATGAAACCTCAAAAGTCTGGTCTGGCACAACATAGTATTGACATTAAACACAGTATCCAGTGGGATGAAACTCGTCTTCTGCATAGAAGCAGGTTTTAAATATGAACACATTTTCAGAAAAAGTTGTGAAGCCCTTTTTTATGTCGGACAAATCAGAATTGCAATGATTCTCTTTCTCCCCCAAAAGTTTGGGAGATTCTTATTTTATGTAACCATCAAAAATAGTTTTTAATAATATTATTTATTAATATTAATTTCTTGCACACGGCAACAGTTTTTAATTGGTAAACCACTGACTGCTGTGTGTACATTGTATTCCCTTTTTTTTGATTTGCTTGTTTCTGCGTACTGATGATGTACTGTTATTTTCAATACGAAATATCTGTACTTTCATTTCATTAAAGTTAATTACTGTGGTTATCGTGTAATTTATTGTTTATAGTCATGCCACAGGTACCTCTAAAGATCATTTAAGTGTTGTTTAAATGCTTCCCATGAACTGTGATATTCTTCCGATCAAGCAACCACTCCCATTTCATAATTCAGTACACTACTCAGTTGGTCATAATTTCCTGCTTTGTGGTTCAGCTTGTAACCTTTCTGAATGGAACATTCATGAATTTAGTCATTTCCCAAGTGAGGATCACTGTCTCCAACTGGAGGCAGAATAGTTACGTTTTTAACTGAAATGCCTTATGAGACTATAATCAAATCTAAAACTTTTTGACCTCAAGTTCCTTCTGTCATGTGCTGCTTGAAGAAGTTGTCTTACAACACCTCAATAAATTAATTTTCATTCTTCTCATAAGATTCTACTGCTATGCAATCAATATTTGGATAATTTTGGATACTTAAACATTATGATTACTCTTTTCGCACTCATCTCTTTTCTATTTGATGATGCCTTTCTTCATCACTAGCAACCGATCCATCAGGTCTGTAACAACACATATGTAATTGATCTTGTTAGATTCTGCTTCAAACTCACTGCCACATGAAATGATGTTAGTAGTAGTACTACAATCATAGGGTCTCAACTCTAACTGGATTCAAGTCATCCAATATCATTAGCAGTATGCTCTCTCTCTATCCTTCCTAAAAATACTGTATCCTTTACACTCAGTACCAGTTAGTATACCTGATTCCGATAGCCAGGTCTCACTAATGCCTATAATCTGAGGTCCCAACATGTTGACCAAGGCAACAAACTCTAACCCTTTGTTTCTGATTTTTGCTTCATGATTTGTAAATATACTATCATGCACTAGCACTCTTTTAAGAGATGTTCATAACTGCATTTCAGATGCAAATACAAGTATGCAGGATTCACTTCTGTAGAGAAATACTGAATTAGCAGTTGGGTCCATAAGACATAATCTGTTTTCTGATTGTGATGTTTTTGCGATTTTTTGGCTTTGTGTTATCTTTTTTCTTCATCCTTCAGATATTTACGAGAGTATTGTTTCTCGTAAGAAGGATACTTAAACATTTGCCTTTTTTTGATTATTTTTGAACACTTATAACTATCCTATGTTTTTTAAAAGTTGCATGTGCACGTGTGTGAATTGGATTCCTGAAAATCTCATTTATTCTCAGCTAAGATTAATACCAGCAGCAGATATCCAGTTGTACTTCCTCTAATTGTTGCTACAGTTTCACTTCTTCATGACTTCATATCTGAGAAGTTCATGAAAATAATTAAACAATGTTGGTGATAACATGAGTTCTTGTCTCACTCTGCATTTAATTGAATAGGATTTCAGTATCGTGCAATGATATATTCAGAAATCTTATTAACTTTCTCTAAATTCTGTAGTGTAATATTTTGTATAATGCATTCTGTATATCTATGACGTTATTACACATTACGTTTTTAGAAATTAAGAACACATAAACACAGTAGATATAAATAGATTTATGGAAAGTGAGCAACAGATATTTGGTACTGAAAACAACAGTGGATTGTCAGTGTGCTACTAAAATCACTTAAAAAAAGTCAGAATGCAAAAATCTGCTGATAAAATCAAGTAACATAATTCGGTTGAATAAATGGTGACATAAAGAGTTGAATAATCATAAATAAATACATTTACTGAGAATTAGAATCTCCCAAACTATGAAAATGGATAAGCCATCATTTGGATTTTAATTAGGATGATGTAATTAGGTCTTCTGAGCTCTCTTAATAGATGTTCATGTCTAAGACTACTACAAACTGGACTTGTACTCTTCACACGATTCTGTGTTTGATGTTAATTAACTATGCTATGCAAGCTCTAACTTGTGAAATTTTCATAATAGATATAGCATTGATGTTTACTTCTTTTTTTCAAAAGTGTAGGCAAGAGTTTGTATTCTTAACCTTTATCTGTATTTCACGGGTTCCTTTAAAAGTGACTTGTTTTCTTAGTTTCAGCCAAATGAAAGCAAATAGAATTTGCATATGAAAAACTTTATAAACTATTATATATAGGGAGAGTAGCTCACTTTGCATGACATTCTCCTTATATATATGCCATAATAGATGATTCACTCCTTTTTTAAGTATGCATGATGACATGCATTATGGTCATTGTCTCTACTGATTTTGACATGCATTGATGCAACCTTTAATGTACTTATCTTTGGGCATTTAGAACATTGAAAAGTAAGAATATAATATCTTGTCAAATTTGACTTATTTTCCACCCTGACTGAAACCTATACTCATAAAATTGTAATAATATGGTGGTACGGCATTTTGTTTCTTGTATATATAGGATGTCTGATTTCTGCCTTCACTGACCTTCATTCACACTCATTATCTCCACAAGTCTACTATTGACAAGATCCAAATGAAGGTAAAAATTGGTTTCTGCAGTGGTTTTACCACACACATGCACAAATTATATTTACCTAAGAAAGGAGGCACTGGGTATTGTAGGATACAAAGAGCAACTATATGTGAAGTCAGTTGCTACTCTCTGAGAGCAGTTGACATAACATGAATGACTGTTACAGTTATTACAAAAAGATAATAATTATATAGTATTGTACTGTATACGTTACTTTTCTTACAACTACATGTTTTTATATTTACATATCCAGTAAAATACCAAATAAAGTTTCATTTTCTTCAAGTTTTCTTTTTATAAGCAGAACTGGTTTAGTTTTAATTATCCTTTGAAACCAAACAAATATGTCAAAAGTATGTTGTATTTAAGCCAGTTGGTCATTGATTCAGGTTTCAACTTGTACAGAAACATTTGGAACGAATTAACCATGTAAATCAAGTACTTGGTGTATGACACTTTATGTATGGTAATCTACTGTTCACCAATCCCCCAATTATCAGAACAGTGAGTTGCTTAAGGGTCAAAGCTGTATAACTGAGAGAAGACCTCCACATAGCCTTTAAAGGAATGCGGAGAACCGACCAGGGCTTCTGACCTAATGTCCAATCCTCACCTTCTCATGATGCAACCTGTGGGGTTCTGACCTGGATACTGAACGAACGTGAACGAGGATGGGCTGACAATTTGGGATTTAGCCAACCAAATTGTATTCTTATTGGCTTAAACCAATATACAAAATGATGGGACAACATGACAAAATTTCATGCCGGCTGGGGCGTTGCCTGGTTAAACAAGGCCCTTGTTGTTTTCACCAGGGCGAACAGCGAGAAGTCAGCTACTGGAACAAATCTGAAAGCACACCCCAACTCAACATCACCAGAGTTAAGGATCGGTACTATCAACATAAGAAGCATGAATGGCAAAGAAATGGAGCTAGCTGAGGAATTAGATAAGTACCAGATTGACATAATAGGGGTGACTGAAACAAAAAAGACAAAAACTGGTTAGATCTTTCTGAGCAATAGATACAAAATGTTATATTCAGGCAATGACAATCGAGGAAAAGAAGGAGTAGCCATACTATTCAACACAAAATACAAGGCTAATCTTCTTGAATGGCAGGCAGATTCTAGTAGAGTGATATGGGCAAATATGAGAATGGGGAACTGGACAATGAAACTTATTTGTGCCTATGGTCCCACAGAAGGTTTTACTAAGGTGGAAGAGGAGGAATTTTTTGATACTTTAGAAAAAGCAACTGACACAATGAAAAAGGAAAAGTTGTTCCTTGTTGGGGATCTAAATAGCAGATAGGAAATGATTGTCAGATATACAAAAATATTTCGGGAAAATTTGTAAAAAAGAGCAAAGCTAATAATAATGACAAATACCTGTTGGATTTCTGCTCAAGACATGGACTGGTTATTACTAACACCATGTTCCAACATAAAAATGTGCACAAATTCACATGGAGAGAAGAGGCAAGGAATAAGAAAAGTCTCATTGACTATGTTATTGTTGATAGTGATGTTTTCTCCCTGGTGCAGGGCACCAGAGTGTACAGAGGATTTGAAATTGGAAGTGATCACTATTTAGTCTTCAGCAGGATAAAATTGAATTTCATATTGAAAAGAATAACATGTAAGAAAGTTTTAAAGCGAATAAAAGCTGAGCAGCTCTCAGATATGAACTGTAGACTAAAACACATAAAGATTATTGAAGGAAAAATGAAAGAGTTTGAGAACAGGAACCAAACCTTGGAGATTCAGTGGCAAGCCTTGAAGAAAACCCCGATTGATTCAGCTAGAGAGGCATGTGGTGAAGTTGTCTGCAAGGATAGAAAAATTAGAACTCCATGGTGGATACAGGAAGTTAAAGGGGCAGTGAAAGGAAAGAAAGCATATCAAAAGTTCCTGGCAAATAAGTCAGCTTGTGCTCTTAGAGAATACAGAGACAAATGTAAGAAAGCTGAACACTGTGTAAAACTAGCTAAACAAAAGTCATGAGAGGACTTTGGCAAGAACATAGAAAATAAATATCAAGAAGGTGGCAAAATATTCCGGAGGTTGTTGAAGAAGCTTTGGAATGGAGGAATGAGTGCTGTAAAAGGAGTTAGAGATGATAAAGGTGAAATGAAAACTGGAGAAAAAGATATCCTTGAAGTATGGAGTAATTACTTTGAACATTTGCTAAATGAAACAAGCAGTGATGACAGCACAGTGATAAAAAAACACTGATCAGGCATGCAGTCAGGAATACATATCCATACTTGAAGTAGAAAAAGCCATCAAAGGCTTGAAATGTGGAAAGGCAGCAGGAGTAGATGATATTCGACCCAGAAATGCTGAAGTATGGTGGTATAAAAGTCTTACAGTGGCTGCACTGCATAGTTCAGAATGCCTGGACAGAGGGACGGATTCCAGATGATTGGAATAGAGCTCTCTTAGTACCCATATATAAAAAGGGAAATAAAACTGAATGTGAGAATTACAGAGATATATCCCTATTGAGTGTTCCTGGTAAGATATATGCAAGTATACTTGAGAAACGGTTGAGAAGAATTGTGGAAGAAAAGCTTGGTGAAGAACAAGCTGGATTCAGGTCAAATAGAGGCTGTCAGGATCAGATCTTCACTTTATGACAAATAGTTGAGAAATTATGGGAATATATAACAAAGATCTGTATTTAAGTTTTGTCGATCTGGAAAAGGCATACGAAAAGGTGCCAAGAGAGAAACTATTCAAAATGCCACAGTTATATGATGTCAATGGGTCATTATATCAAGCAATACTTAGTCTTTATTTGAGTTGTAAGTCAGCAGTTAGAATTGAAGGAAGTACAGGAAGATGGTTTAATGTTAAATCTGGTGTGAGACAAGGATATACATTATCTATATGGATCACATTATGAAGGAAAGTGGTATTAAACATGATATCAGAATTGGAGATGTTAATGTCAGCTCTTTGCTTTATGCGGACGATGTTACATTTCTAAATAAATCCACTACAAGTCTGCAAGATTCCGTGACTAAATCGAATAACTGTTGTAATAGATTTGGTATGAAGGTCAGCAATAAAAAGACAATGAAAATAGGCAGAATCATTGAAAACATCAACTGCATTGTGAACGGAGAACTTGTGGAACAAGTAAAACATTTCAGCTACTTAGGCACGATTTTTAGTGAAGATGGTAAATTAAATATGGAAATAGACAAAAGAATCAACAAAGCTGGTATTGTAGGAAGTCAATTGAATAAATTCATATGGATAATAGAGAAATTATTCGGAATACCAAATTAGCTGCATACAAGACAGTGTTCAAACAAGTTTTAACTTATGGATCTGAGAGCTGGGTCAGAAGTAAAACACTTGACCAAAGACTAGAGACCGCAGATATGCGAGTCCTGAGAAAGATTATAGGCATGAACAGATGGCTTCAATGGCAATATCATATTAAAAACAAGGATATTAGGGAAGAACTTGACATTGTCAGCATCCAGGAATGTGTTAGCAGAGCTATTCTCAGGTGGTATGGTCACTTAAATAGAATGGGCGAGGAAAGATTAGCAAAAGAAGTGTTCTCTACCAGGTTGGCAGGAAAATGACCCAGAGGAAGACCAAGATATAGGTGGATTGATACGGTACAAAGTGCCTTGGACGATAGAAATATAAGATCTGATAATGTTGTAGTCTTGACAAGTAACAGACTGATTTGGAGGAAAATTGTAGATAGGAAGTTAGTAATGATGTAAATTCTTCATGTAGTGCTATCATATCCTGTAAACCCCTTGAGGGTATATGTCAGGAATTTGATGATGAGTTCTGATAAATGAAGTTCAATTACATGGTGTTCTACCAGAAGTCCGTTGGTATACAGGGGTCAGTTAATTGAAGAGTCATTGTTTTGAAGTTTGAATAAACAGTAGATGACTGTGCTATGAACAATGGTTATCATTTGCAGATTCAAGAATTCCAGGTTGTAAACTGTTACACTATTAGGATCCATTCTATACTCTGAATGGACAAAACATTAGAGATACCTACCTAATAGGTGTCAGTTTTCTTCCAGTGTGATTACCAGCCTGTATTCTCTGAGGCATTGACTCTACCAGATGCCAGAGGGTTGCCATAGGTAATTTCAGCCATGCCTGTTGCAGCATTATCCACAATTGCACCTTAGACGTTGGTTCTGGATACATGGATCTGATGTCTCACTTTATGGTGGCATTCTAGAGAGATTTGATTGGATTTAAATCTGGAGACCTTGGGATCACTGGATGGTCCCAAACTCAGATGAGTGTTCCTTGAGTCATGCCTGGGTGGCTGCAGTCCAGTGGGGCTGCAGAATGTGCATAGGCCATGGAAGTGTGTATCTGATCAGCCAGCACATTCTGGTAGCTTTCAGCATTTGCGGACCTCTCCAGACACACTAAGGGACCTGATGTGTCATATGAGAAGATTCCCCAAACCATCACAGAGACACCACCACCACCTCTTTAAACAGAGCCAACCTGGAGGGATGTGGCCATGGTCTCATGCTGTCGCCACGACACCTGCACCCTCCCGTCATCTCGGTACAGCTGATAATTGGATTCATCAGACCATGTGACTCTGCTCCACTCTTCAGAGGTCCAGTTTTGATGGTCCCTACACTAGGTGAGGCACCATGCCTGATGACAAGCTGTCAGCAGTGGTACATGATTAAGGTGTCAGCTCCCATAGCCTATAGTATGCGAGGTATGCTGTACTGTTCACTCATCGACACTACTTGGATTCACATTCAATGTCAGAATCCAATTCACAATATCAGAATTCACATCCAATGTCATCAACACTACTTGGATTCTGACATTGAATTCACATCCAGATTTGTGTCACAGACACAAATTTGGATGTGATTTGTGTTGCAGTTGGTCTGTATGACCCTGGATAGTCTACGTCAACTCTAGTCAACAATGGCATGTGGTCACCACCACTTGCTTGTAGGACACTAGTACATCCATTGATGGTTTACTCATGGGAGAACCTTGATATGGTTGCCCTCAAGAACCCTAGGGTTCTTCCACTTAGGCAATAGAATGATCCATCTGTCCTGCACCAATAAATCATCCACATTCAAAGTCGCTAAGATCGACACATTTATCCATGTTCGTCAATTGCGATACACTGTTGGGAAGCCCTGATGTCTGCCTATTTACCATCTGCATTCAGTTTGGGTATGTTTCATTCAGCATGGGGGAATGCCAATGTCAACTCCCCATCACCCCTATCTCTAATGTTTTGTCCATTGAGTGTTTTCCAAAATATTGGAGTTGTTAATAACAATTGCCTAGATTTTGGACATGCAAAATCCACCATTGAGGTTGAAGTTGTGATGATGATGGTGGAGGACTTCAGCATTTTCTTAAAAAATATGCTGGAATTTGTAGATCCTTCTGCATAGCAACTTAGCACCATTCCAGAGGATCTCTTGGTCTTCTTTCAAATTCAAGTTAAGGTCATCATCTGGAGTATACACACACAGAGAGACAAACTAAATTACATTTCACACAGTATGCTGAAGAGGTAATGAATTGATCAATGGTTATTTTACTGGCCTGATCCTATAGTGAAAATAAAATAAAATTACAATAAATAAATGAAATAAATAAAATAGCCACATCAAAGCTATATTCTATTTAAGACAATATTAGCAAAACATTCTTTATATAGATAGTTTTGTTACATTAAAAATGATGTCCTAATTTAACATGACAATTGTTATATTAGATTTAAGATCCTGGATTACCTATGGTCCTATTTTTAATTAACTCTAGGGAGAAAGATTACGTGGGTGGAATATGTGCCTTCCATATTCCTGAGATTTTTAGACCATCATTATTGTTAAGATTAGTGTGGTTGATTAAGAATCTCATAGGCCTCCTTAAATTTATGTTCATACCATGTTTGGTGTGATGTAAACAACAGGTGCTTTTCCAGTCAATTCTATGTAAAGTGTTCAGTGCATGATCAGAAAGACCAGCTTCACCATAGTTATTATATTTAATGTGTCATTTATGTTCCTTTTTTTTATGATAGGAATTGTGCATCCTGTTTCCCCTATATAGGGCAAATTACAGGTACAATGAATACAGTATACTCCAGGGTGGGCCATTGGAGAGAGTGGATCCTTGGATGTGTTGAGTAAGTTCTTTAATTTTGCAGGAGGTTTAAAGGTGGCTTTAAGGTTGTATTTCTGTAGTATTCTGTTTATTTTGTCTGATATCCCTTTAATGTATGGAATGGTTACAGTTTTGTTGTAGTCTACTTTGTTTTTAAGTGAGGTCTTGTACAACAGGTGCTTTTCCAGTCAGTTCTATGTAAAGTGTTCAGGGCATAATTAGAAAGACAGCTTGTTGATAGTATTTTGGCTGTAACCATTTTTTAGAAAGATATTGCTGATAACTTTTAATTCATCTTTAAGTGCTTGTTCATTGGAGCAAATTTTCAATCCATGTTTTTTAGTGTATTAATGAACTCTAGTTTTTGTGTTGGGTGGTGGTGGTAGTAGGAGTTTGTGTGTCGATTTTCGGTAAACAGTGAAGGAAAGACTGCCAGAAGGAAGATGTGTGACAAGTGTATCTAGAAATGGAAGTGTGTTCTGCTTTTCAAGCTCAATTGTGAATTGTATACTTTTGTGTTGTTTATTTAGGTGGCTGAGGAAGGTGACTAATGTCTGGTGGCCATGGGAGCCAGATAGTGAAAACGTCATCAACGTATCTAAGCCAGACTTTGGGTTTTAAAGGAGAGGCATCTAGAGCACGTTGCTCAAAATGTTCCATGTAAAAGTTAGCAATAGGGGTGTGGATAATGGTGAGCCCATCGTTGTGCCTTCTTTTTGTAGGTAGAAAGTGTTTTGCCCCACAAAATAGCCAGAACGTAGTACATGTGCAATGAGTGCTGCAATATCAGGAGGGAATTTGTCCTGTAATAGGATTGGGTCATTGATTGAGACATTTGCAGAGGGCAGAGATATCAAAACTGACTAATAAATCATCTTTTTCCAGTGTGATGTCTTTGATTTTGTTTACAAAGTGTTGTGTGTTTTGAATATAGGAAGGGGAATGACCTACCAACTCCTTGAGTGTTGACGCTAGTCAACACTCAAGGCATTGATAGGTCACCACTATCGGCCAGACTGGTGAATTTTGTTTGTGAATCTTTGGTCGACTGTAAATTTTCGGGGAACGAGCATAGTGAAGAAGTAATTTTTTTAACCATATCTTCGGACCATGTAGTGACTGATTTAAGTAGCTTCTCAGTTTTCTTTTTTATTCGATTGGTTGGGTCATAGTTAACAAGTTGATAGTGCTGTTGTCTGAGACTATTGGTTTCATTTTTTGTAAGTATGTAGTTTGATTTAGAATAACTATGGCATTGCCTTTATCGGCTCTAGTAATTACGATGTCTGGATTTAATTTTAGTGATTTCACTGCTGTCAATTCAGATTTTGTTAGGTTGCTGGTTATCTTTTTTGTATAATTTTGTATAATTAAAATGTTAGAGGTTTCTAAATGTATTTTATCTGCTATAGTGGTTGGGATATGGTAAATAAAATCAAGTTTGTTAATCTTTCTTTGTGCCACAGCAAAGTTTAAACCTTTGCTGAGTACTGAGAGTTCATCATTGTTCAGGGCATGGTTAGATTGGTTGACTACGTGACTGTTCGCTGAAGGCAGTTGGTGGCTCCTGTTGACTCTTGCATCTGGTTGGTTGGTTGTTATCACTGGCTTGTGGTTGGCTGTTTTCGTTCGTTGCAGACAAATTCAAACATGTCTTGGTTTTCCGAATATTGTCGATCTTTAAGTCGAAGAAATTTGGATATGAGTTTTGCTTTCTTTGTTTCACAGATGTGATTAGCCGAGTTGTCCATAATACTCTCAAGGATATCCCAAATATCTGGGTTCAAACAACTTGAAAGTTCAGATTTTAAATTCCGGACCTGGTTTTGAGCAAAAACCAAGTTCTTTCGAGTAGCATGGATCTATTCTCTGAGCAACGCCTTCTCCATACAGTGGTATATTCATAGTGCTTTCGTCGAGGTAAATTTTCTTTTCAGTTTAATGCAGTTTGGAATGATATTGCTGTCTCTACAACATTTTTAAAAAGCCAGTCGGTTAATCAAAACGGAAACACGAATCTTCAACTTACCGTAGTGATTGTATTGCTTGTGCATCGAATCTCCATGAATTATCAGAATCCTTTCCTTTAGTGTCACACTGTGATCAGCATTCATTTTACACAAATTATAGACTCTACAACCGAGTTATAAATAATTATTTTAATTTCCCAATGTTTCAGCCTTCATATTAAGGTCATCATCTGGAGTACACACACATACATACAGAGACAAGCTAAATTACATTTCACACACAGTATGATGAAGGGACAGTGAATTAATCAATGGTTATTTTACTTGCCTGACCGCTAGTCAAAATAAATTAAGACATCATTTTTACTGTAACAATCTATATGAAAGACTAGGGATGTCTTTATCACTACATGGTCTGTCAAAAGAGTATCAGCAAAACTGGATAGGATTAGTGGTGATTGAGAATAGGTCATTTAAGTATGTGAGAAAGAGGGTAAGTGATGAAATGGCCCCCCCGAGGTATTCCTGCATTGGATCTGAGACTTTAAGAGAGGGTGCCATCCACCATGACATGCAGTAAAACGAGAGAAAAAGTTGGCTATCCAATTACAGAGGATGGCAGGTAGACTGAGGGAAGGCAATTTGCTTAGCAAGCCTCAATGCCAAACACAATCAAAAGTCCTGGAAATGTCAACTGCAGTGGTACATTTTTCTGAACCTTTCCATGGCAAGTGTTCAGTCATGTGTGATGTAGGCTAAGAGATCAGCCACGAATCTAGATTGACAGAATCCATACTGATGGTCACTGATTAACTAGTGGGCTTCCAGGTAGTTGAAAAGCTGACTATCTGTTGATGACTTTGACGATTTAGTGATGATGATTGTTTGGTAGTTGGATAGCAGATTTTTATCTCCTTTTCTGGGAATAGGTTGGGTATATGCTTACTTTGTGTTAAGGTTCTTAAGTGCTGGGAGAAACTTATGTTAGAGGCTTAATGGATTGAAACAGCACTGAGAGATGATTAAAATAATATTTAATTCTTCCAATCTTTCATCTCAGTCATTGAGACATCACCGTGCAGTACAATATGAGACTTGATCACACACAACTAAGTGAAACACATGGATGAAAGACTAGGTGGGACACCTGTTAGCAGCCTTAAGATAGGGTGGGGTGCCCACAGGGGGCTTTCCAGCTTGTTAGGATTCTACTCTTTCATCTGCGTTTCACTTAGTTTTGTGTTGCCTTTTTGTGTGTGTTACAAGTCTCATATTGTACTCCCTGATGATGTCTCAGCGACTGAGACAAAATATTGGAAGAATTAAATATTATTTTAATCCTTTCTCAGTTCTGTTTCACTCTATTAAGCCTCTATCATGAATCTACTTACTTCCATGAATTAGAATAAGTGCTGGCCGAGTTTAAAAGACTAGAAATGATAAAGGAGAGCTGTTAGCTCTGGAGCATAATGTTTGAGTACAGTTGAAGAGATGCTGTTGGAACCAGAAGGCTTTTTAGTATCCAAGTTGTTTACTATTCTTTTTTTTTTTACTGAAAATCCATAGGAGGCATAAGACGTTGATTTTCCAATATGGTCAGAGATGATTTGCCTTGGTAATCTGTGCAGGAGTTGGAGGAAACAAGTGATGCTAGGAGGTCAGCATGTGTCTTTAGATGCTGTAATGGTGTTACAATATGGATAAGAGACAGATTGAAGCTCAAGTGAGTAGAAAAGCATCTGTTTGGCTTTGCAAGGTAAGAGAAGGCACTTTTTTTTTTTTATGTGATTCCCACTTGGCCAACTAGGCCACCAAAAATTGGATTTATTTGAAATAGAGTGAGTTTTCTGCTATTTGCTACTTTATAAAAGTCAGATTTGGATTTGCTGATGGTTGTTTTGCATTTATGCATGCTTCAGCTTAGGCTGAATAAGTTGGGGTTCCTGTTGCAAGCTATCTGTGATAAGCTGAGTTTTTTTCCTGCATTTGCTTTCATACATCTGCTGAGGAAGAGCATTTCATGCGAGAGAGAACTTGCATAATTGTTATCTGAAGTACTGAGAGGAGAGGTGGCCTTATGATATATCTGGAAGGACTTGTTAAAAAATCACACATATTTAGCGAGTGGAGAGTATTATCAGGAATTCAGGTTAGATGCGTGATTTGTGTTAGGTCATTGATTATAGCCAAAACCTTCTGCATCACATCCGTCTTGGTAACTGGTGTTGGAAAAGGGGAAGTCAGTTGGAGTTGCGGATATCAAAAGTCACCTATAAACATCACCTCACTTTTTTGGATTGCTGGATTTCAGATGTTGAGCTTCATGGATTTGAGGAAGAGTGGTTTTTGAAATTTGAAGAAATACTCAATAAAACAGAGGAATATTACTGAGCCAGAGGAGGTCAAAAGCAGGGAATTCTAAATTAGGCATTTTCTGGCAGGCATTATAGGATCTCACAAAGACATAGGTGTCACCCTTGTGACAAAAAATCTTGAAATGTGTAATTTGGACATGGAAAGTGGACTGTAGTTTTGCTGCAGTTTAAGTTTCTGTCAAATGTCAGTCTGGTCTGTAAATGATGCCATTTATGTTGGAGTTTATGCCATAGTTGCTTTTGAGGCCAGTATTCACAGATCCGGCAAATTACTCCCACAGGACTTGTACAGTTACAATGAAATGACTTGCTCTGTATCAGTGAAATTTATTAACTGTATAATTTGCATATTAATATTGTGTTAGATTTTGGTTAGCACATTATGATGTTTGACTTAAATTTTTTATCCATTGGTGTATCATTAAAAAAATGCTTTTGTTTTTTTCTTTAAAGCATCCTACTTTATCTGCACAGAACAGGAAGCCGTCGGTTTTAAATTCCAACATCAAAGAAATACCATTAGTAGAAACCTTACCTCCTTGTGTTCCCACTATTACTCCAACTTCAAACAAACAACAGCTTCCACCAGAGGACGAGGTATGTAATATTGTGGCATTTGGTGTTTATTTTGATGTTTGAATTTTATTTGATGCAATCCAGTCATTTACACTGTTCTATATTATCTTGTTGACTGTGCCACAATTATATTAAATATAATTCAGCTTTATACTTTCTTTTAGTTTCAAGTAGATTGATTCATATCCCAGGATATATATATATATATATAGTCTGCCTTATAAACTCTTATTTACATATTCATGAACTGACAAAAACAACATGCCTGTGTGTGTGTGTGCAATTAGCACCATGGCCATTTCAGCAACAAAAGAGGACATCTTTAATAGAACAAAAAACAGCCCAATTCAAATTATGTGCAGTAATCTGAAAAATCTGCCATGCCTCTCTTTAGTTTTGTTGCTAGTCCATTTATTCCATCATATTACTTAGGGGTGCTTAAGGGTCAAAGCTGTATAACTGAGAGGAAACCTCCACATAGCCTTTAAAGGAATGCAGAGAACTGACCAGGGCTTCTGACCTAATCCAATCCTCATCTTCTCGTTGTGCACCCTGTTGAGTATCTACTTTGATACTGAACGAACTTAGCCGACCAAATTGTATTCTTATTGGCTTAAACCAATATACAAAATGATGGGACAACATGACAAAATTTCATGCCAGCTGGGGTGTTGCCTGGTTAAATAAGGCCCTTGTTGTTTTCACCAGGGCGAACAGCAAAAAGTCAGCTACTGGAACAAATCTGAAAGCACACCCCAATTCAACATCACCAGGGTTAAGGATCGGTACTATCAACATAAGAAGCCTGAATGGCAAAGAAATGGAGCTAGCTGAGGAATTAGATAAGTACCAGATTGACATAATAGGGGTGACTGAAACAAAAAAGACAAAAACTGGTGAGATCTTTCTGAGCAATAAATACAAAATGTTATGTTCAGGCAATGACAATCAAGGAAAAGAAGGAGTAGCCATAGTATTCAACACAAAATAAGAGGCTAATCTTCTTGAATGGCAGTCAGTCTCAAGTAGAGTAATGTGGGCAAATATGAGAATGGGGAACTGGACAATGAGACTTATTTGTGCCTATGGTCCCACAGAAGGTTCTACTAAGGTAGAAGTGGAGGAATTTTTTGAGGCTTTAGAAAAATCAACTGACACAATGAAAAAGGAAAAGTTGGTCCTTGTTGGGGATCTAAATAGCAGAGTACGAAATGATTGTCAGACATACAAAAATATTTTGGGAAAATTTGGAGAAAAGAGCAAAGCTAATAATAATGGCAAATATCTGTTGGATTTCTGTTCAGGACATGGACTGGTTATTACTAACACCATGTTCCAACATAAAAATGTGCACAAATTCACATGGAGAGAAGAGGCAAGGAAAAAGAAAAGTCTAATTGACTATGTTATTGTTGATAGTGATGTTTTCTCCCTGGTGCACGACACCAGAGTGTACAGAGGATTTGAAATTGGAAGTGATCACTATTTAGTCTTGAGCAGGATAAAATTGAATTTCATATTGAAAAGAATAACATGTAAGAAAGTTTTAAAGCGAATAAAAGTTGAGCAGCTCTCAGATGTGAACTGTAGACTAAAATACAGAAAGATTATTGAAAAGAAAATGAAAGAGTTTGGGAACAGGAATCAAACCTTGGAGATTCAGTGGCAAACTCTGAAGAAAATATTGATTGATTCTGCCAGAGAGGCATGTGGTGAAGTTGTCTGCAAGGATAGAAAAATTAGAACTCCCTAGTGGAAACAGGAAGTTAAAGAGGCAGTGAAGGAAAAGAAGAAATCATATCAAAAGTTCCTGGCAAATAAGTCAGCTTTCAGAATACAGAGACAAATGTAAGAAGGCTAAACAGTGTGTAAAACTAGCTAAACAAAAGTCATGGGAGGACTTTGGCAAGAATATAGAAAATAAATATCAAGAAGGTGGCAAAATATTCTGGAGGTTGTTGAAGACGCTTAGGAATGGAGGAAAGAGTGCTGTAAAAGGAGTTAGAGATGATAAAGGTGACATGAAAACAGGAGAAAAAGGTATCCTTGAAGTATGGAGTAATTACTTTGAAAAACTGCTAAATGAAACAAGCAGTGATGACAGCACAGTGATAAAAAAACACTGACCAGGCATGCAGTCAGGAATACATATCCATACTTGAAGTAGAAAAAGCCATCAAAGGATTGAAATGTTGAAAGGCAGCAAGAGTAGATGATATTCGACCAGAAATGCTGAAGTATGGTGGTATAAAAGTCTTACAGTGGCTGCACTGCATAGTTCAGAAAGCCTGGACAGAGGGCCGAATTCCTGATGATTGGAGTAGAGCTCTCATAGTACCCATATATAAAAAGGGAAATAAAACTGAATGTGAGAATTACAGAGGTATATCCCTACTGAGTGTTCCTGGCAAGATCTATGCAAGTATACTTGAGAAACGGTTGAGAATAATTGTGGAAGAAAAGCTTAGTGAAGAACAAGCTGGATTCAGGCAAAATATGTCAGGATCAGATCTTCACTTTACGACAAATAGTCGAGAAAGCATGGGAATATAACAAAGATCTGTATTTAAGTTTTGTCGATTTGGAAAAGGCATAT
Source organism: Typopeltis vanoorti (assembly GCF_054136105.1). Taxonomy (NCBI): domain Eukaryota; kingdom Metazoa; phylum Arthropoda; class Arachnida; order Uropygi; family Thelyphonidae; genus Typopeltis; species Typopeltis vanoorti. The sequence goes on along the minus strand of NC_143561.1, from coordinate 93,714,564 downwards.
AACAAGGTGCCAAGAGAGAAGCTATTCAATATGCTACAGTTATATGGTGTCAGTGGGGCATTATATCAAGCAATACTTAGTCTTTATTTGAGTTGTAAGTCAGCAGTTAGAATTGAAGGAAGTACAGGAGGATGGTTTAATGTTAAATCTGGTGTGAGACAAGGACGCACATTATTCCCTCTGTTATTCCTTATCTATATGGATCACATTATGAAGGAAAGTGGTATTAAACCTGATATCAAAATTGGAGATGTTAATGTCAGCCCTTTGCTTTATGCGGATGATGTTATACTTCTAAATAAATCCGCTACGAGTCTGCAAGATTCTCTGACTAAATTGAATAGCTGTTGTAATAGATATGGTATGAAGGTCAGCAATAAAAAGACAAAGACAATGAAAATAGACAGAATCATTGAAAATGTCAACTGTGTTGTGAATGGAGAACCTGTGGAACAAGTAAAACATTTTGGCTACTTAGGTACGATTTTTACTGAAGATGGTAAATTATATATAGAAATAGACAACAGAATCAGCAAAACTGGTATGGTGGGAAGTCAATTGAATAAATTCATATGGAATAAGAGAGAAATTAGTCGGAACACTAAATTAGCTGTATACAAGACAGTGTTCAAACCAGTTTTAACTTATGGATCTGAGAGCTGGGTCAGAAGTAAAACACTTGACCAAAGACTAGAGACTGCAGATATGAGAGTCCTGGGAAAGATTAGAAGCGTGAACAGATGGCATCGATGGCAATATCATATTAAAAATGAGGATATTAGGCAAGAACTTGACATTGTCAGCATCCAGGAATGCGTTAGCAGAGCTAATCTCAGGTGGTAGGGTCACTTAAACAGAATGGGCGAAGAAAGATTAGCCAAGCAAGTGTTCTCTGCCAGGTTGTCAGCAAAACAACCCAGAGGAAGACCAAGATATAGGTGGATTGATACGGTACAGAGTGCCTTAGACGATAGAAATATAAGATGTGATAATGTTGGAGTCTTGACGAGCAACAGACTGATTTGGAGGAAAATCGTAGATAGGAAGTTAGTAATGATGTAATTTTTTCATGTAGTACTGTCATATCCTCTACATTCCTTGAGGGTACATGGCTGGAATTTGATGATGATGATGATGATTACTTACTACTTCTGTTTCACTGTCTGTTAACCAATTATAAGTCTTCAGTGACAAGAAGAACTGGTTCCATTCATTCTCTCATCTATCAAAGTACAGTGCAGATGATTTTTTAAGGAGGATTATGTAAACAAATGCGTTTTCCAGTTTTTATCTATGCATTTCATATAATGTATGAGTTTCTCATCTGAAATATCTATGGCAGTGAATCTAGAAGAGATTCACCAATGGAGTCTTTGATTTCCTTAATTAATTTTTCTTTTTTGGCTGTATCACGGCCACCGTTTTATAGTAGCTCAAATATAGCATTTGCTGGTGGTGTAGAATTGTTTCTGTATCACAGGATTATTTAATTCTCAGTCTTATGACTAAAAGGTTTTTTCTCTTACAATCAAACACATATGTTTTAGTTCCTCCCCATCCCCCAAGATAATGGTGCCCATTCAGGATGTGAAGAAATGAGACGGATGACTAACAGCATCTAACTGACAAATTCTTTGCATTTTATGTCACTTTGATACTGTTCTCCTGCTGGGTCTATGAAGTTTTGAAGTCAGTAAATAGTTTATGGAATTTAATTTTTTTATACTAGGCTGTTAAAAAGGCACTTCAACTATTCAAACATTTTACAGTATTTCTTTGGAAAGCAGTGATGTAATTTCTGGCCAAGTCTATGTTATGGCATTTTTTGTGAAAATTGAATTTCCCATGCAACCTACGTATTTTCACTTTAAAAAGGCCTTGAAAACCTTGTTGTAGTCTGGAGTTTGTCAGCTGTCCAGGATATTTTTTATACATTACCAAATGCAACTTTGTCTTTATATTATCATCATCAAATTCCTGCCATGTACCCTCAAGGGGCGTACAGGATATGACAGTACTACATGAAAAAATTACATCATTACTAACTTCCTATCTACAATTTTCCTCCAAATCAGTCTGTTACTTGTCAAGAGTCCAACATTATCAGATCTTATATTTCTATCGTCTAAGGCACTTTGTACCGTATCAATCCACCTATATCTTGGTCTTCCTCTGGGTCATTTTCCTGCCAACCTGGCAGAGAACACTTGTTTTGCTAATCTTTCCTCTCCCATTCTATTTAAGTGACCATACCACCTGAGATTAGCTCTGCGAACGCATTCCTGGATGCTGACAATGTCAAGTTCTTTCCTAATTTTCCTCATTTTTAATATGATATTGCCATTGATGCCATCTGTTCATGCCTCTAATCTTTCTCAGGACTCTCATATCTGCGGTCTCTAGTCTTTGGTCAAGTGTTTTACTTCTGACCCAGCTCTCAGATCCATAAGTTAAAACTGGTTTGAACACTGTCTTGTATACAGCTAATTTAGCGTTCTGACTAATTTCTTTCTTATTCCATATGAATTTATTCAATTGACTTCCCACCATACCAGCTTTGCTGATTCTGTTGTCTATTTCTATATTTAATTTACCATCTTCAGTAAAAATCGTGCCTAAGTAGCTGAAATGTTTTACTTGTTCCACAGGTTCTCCATTCACAACACAGTTGACATTTTCAATGATTCTGCCTATTTTCATTGTCTTTGTCTTTTTATTGCTGACCTTCATACCATATCTATTACAACAGCTATTCAATTTAGTCAGAGAATCTTGCAGACTTGTAGCGGATTTATTTAGAAGTATAACATCATCCGCATAAAGCAAAGAGCTGACATTAACATCTCCAATTTTGATATCAGGTTTAATACCACATTCCTTCATAATGTGATCCATATAGATAATGAATAACAAAGGGGATAATGTACATCCTTGTCTCACAAAAGATTTAACCTTAAACCATCTTCCTGTACTTTCTTCAATTCTAACTGCTGACTTACAACTCAAATAAAGACTAAGTATTGCTTGATATAATGCCCCATTGACACCATATAACTGCAGCGTATTGAATAGCTTCTCTCTTGGCACTTTGTCATATGCCTTTTCCAAATCGACAAAACTTAAATACAGATCTTTGTTATATTCCCATGCTTTCTCGGCTATTTGTCGTAAAGTGAAGATCTGATCCTGACAGCCTCTATATGGCCTGAATCCAGCTTGTTCTTCACCAAGCTTTTCTTCCAAAATTCTTCTCAACCGTTTCTCAAGTATACTTGCATAGATCTTGCCAGGAACACTCAGTAGGGAAATACCTCTGTAATTCTCACATTCAGTTTTATTTCCCTTTTTATATATGGGTGCTATGAGAGCTCTACTCCAATCATCGGGAATTCGTCCCTCTGTCCAGGCTTTCTGAACTATGCAGTGCAGCCACTGCAAGACTTTTATGCCACCATACTTCAGCATTTGTGGTCGAATATCATCTACTCCTGCTGCCTTTCCACATTTCAAGCCTTTGATGGCTTTTTCTACTTCAAGTATGGATATGTATTCCTGACTGCATGCCTAGTCAGTGTTTTTTATCACTGTGCTGTCATCACTGCTTGTTTCATTTAGCAGTTTTTCAAAGTAATTACTCCATACTTCAAGGATATCTTTTTCTCCTGTTTTCATGTCACCTTTATCATCTCTAACTCCTTTTACAGCACTCTTTCCTCCATTCCTAAGCTTCTTCAACAACCTCCAGAATATTTTGCCACCTTCTTGATATTTATTTTCTATATTCTTGCCAAAGTCCTCCCATGACTTTTGTTTAGCTAGTTTTACACACTGTTTAGCTTTCTTACATTTGTCTCTGTATTCTGTAAGAGTAAAAGCTGACTTATTTGCCAGGAACTTTTGATATGCTTTCTTCTTTTCCTTCACTGCCTCTTTAACTTCCTGTGTCCACCAGGGAGTTCTGATTTTTTTATCCTTGCACACAACCTCACCACATGCCTCTCTGGCAGAATCAATCAATGTTTTCTTCAGAGTTTGCCACTGAATCTCCAAGGTTTGATTCCTGTTCTCAAACTCTTTCATTTTCTTTTCAATAATCTTTCTGTATTTTAGTCTACAGTTCACATCTGAGAGCTGCTCAACTTTTGTTCGCTTTAAAACTTTCTTACATGTTATTCTTTTCAATATGAAATTCAATTTTATCCTGCTCAAGACTAAATAGTGATCACTTCCAATTTCAAATCCTCTGTACACTCTAGTGTACTGCACCAGGGAGAAAACATCACTATCAACAATAACATAGTCAATGAGACTTTTCTTTTTCCTAGCCTCTTCTCTCCATGTGAATTTGTGCACATTTTTATGTTGGAACATGGTGTTAGTAATAACCAGTCCATGTCCTGAGCAGAAATCCAACAGATATTTGCCATTATTATTAGCTTTGCTCTTTTTTCCAAATTTTCCCAAAATATTTTTGTATGTCTCACAATCATTTCCTACTCTACTATTTAGATCCCCAACAAGGACCAACTTTTCCTTTTTCAATGTGTCAGTTGATTTTTCTAAAGCCTCAAAAAATTCCTCCACTTCTACCATAGTAGAACCTTCTGTGGGACCATAGGCACAAATAAGTCTCATTATCCAGTTCCCCATTCTCATATTTGCCCACATTACTCTACTTGAGACTGACTGCCATTCAAGAAGATTAGCCTCGTATTTTGTGTTGAATACTATGGCTACTCCTTTTCCTTGATTGTCATTGCCTGAATATAACATTTTGTATTTATTGCTCAGGAAGATCTCACCAGTTTTTGTCTTTTTTGTTTCAGTCACACCTATTATGTCGATCTGGTACTTATCTAATTCCTCAGCTAGCTCCATTTCTTTGCCATTCAGGCTTCTTACGTTGATAGTACCGATCTTTAACTGTGGTGATGTTGAGGTGGGGTTTGTTTTCAGATTTGTTCCAGTAGTTGACTTTTCGCTGTTCGTCCTGGTTCCCTGGCGAAAACAACGGGGGTCTTGTTTAACCGGGCGACACCCCAGCTGGCATGAAATTTTGTCATGTTGTACCATCATTTTTTATTTTTTGGTGCTTAAGGATGAAAGCTGTATAACTGAGAGGAGACCTCCACATAGCCTTTAAAGGAATGCGGAGAACCGACCAGGGCTTCTGACCTAATGTCCAATCCTCACCTTCTCGTGGTGCACCCTGTTGGGTATCTACTTTGATACTGAACGAACGAGGATGGGCTGGCAATTTGGGATTTAGCTGACCAAATTGTATTCTTATTGGTTAAACCAAAATTAAAAAAATGATGGTCTTTATATTACAACCATGGTTATGTTTTGAAAGCATGTATGATAGCCAGTCTGGTTGGCCGAGTGGATAGCATATCTGCTCTCCAGCCAAAAGGCTGCAGGTTTGAATCCTGCTGTGGGCATGGATGTTTGTGATTGTCTGTGGAAATACTAGTCATGATGCTGGGCAGTAGATGCCGTTGATGTAGTTGCTGTTAGTTGTAGGTTGGTGGATTTGAGTGGTGGTGATGGAGAGTTGTGGAGTGGATGGCCCTCCCTTGATGAGTCTTTAGACTCCCTGGAGCTGTCACGTAATAATAATAATAATGTGTTGATTGTTTTTAGTTGCTGACATAGCAGAACTCTTTTCTCCGTGTTTTGATCCCTTACCTTCATCTTCAGTTTTGCACTTCACAAAACTAAGAAGTGTAGTTTGAATTAACCATTTGTTTGAATTACCCAATTACCTGCCCATAACGAAGGATGAAGTTATATGAATTATAAATTATCCACAAACATAACTCAATAGGAAAGACAAGTAATACAGCTTATCAAAATAACAGAAAATAGTTAAGTTAACACTGGCAACAGAGCCAGACTTACTTTTCATGTTATATCAATGAGGTGATCTGGTCTCCGACTTGTCTTTGCAACCTAAGTTTTTTTTTTTTTTTTTTTTTTTTTTAAATAACACTATTTAAAAAGGTCCTTTTCATCATGCAAAATATTCAAGTATATAAATTACATTAAGCTAATTTGCATTGTGAATGGGGAAAATAAACTTAGGTTAATACTACGTTACAACTGCATACCTGCTTAAGGATTATAAGAGGAGTGTTCGGAGAATTACAGTTAGCAGCAAAACAAGTGCAAATTGATCAATGTTAGGGCCAAAATATTTTTGCCCTAACATTGAAAGATTTCCCCATATTATTTAATTCACTGAAAATGAACTGATTCGAGCAATTAAATCACTGAAAAATAACAAAGCAGCAGCAGGCTTGGATGGCACATACCCTAAGTTCGTTAAACATCTTGGAAGTAACGCTCGTAAGTGGCTTTTGCAGTTTTTCTGTAAATTCTAGAATGCAGTAAAGATGCAGGAAAGTTCCTGCATCTTTACTAAGTATTCCCTTTAAACCTTTGAACGATTACTCCATAATCGAATATAACCATTGATTAATGTTCAAGGCAAGGTATGATAGATACTGTGTGAATGTTGAATAGTTGTTCTTGACATGATGTTAGGGCCTCCCTCGATGAGTCTGTCGACTCCTTGGAGTTTCCCGGAACAATAATAATAATAATAATAATGCCATAGTACCAAATGAACAAGCCAGATTCGGAGACACTCACAGCTGTTGCGACCAAGTACTTGCTCCTTCTACACATATAGAAGCTGGTTTTCAAAAAGGCCATAAAACCTCTGTAGCACTTATAGATCTGTCCACTGCATATGATACAGTTTGGGTGATTGCACTCATACTGAAATTTGCAACTGTAATACAAGGACCAAAGATGATTAACATCCTAAAACGCATGACATCAAAGTACAAATTTACTTTATAATGGAATGGTAAAAATAGTCCCTTTAAAGTACTAAAAAATGGACTACCATAGGGCTCTGTGCTAACTCTGCTCCTCTTTAATTTAGACATTAGTGACATGCCACAAACCTCCTCCTGAAACTTCGCATATGCGGAAGATCTGGCATTGGCAACTCAGACTAAACACCTGAAAGAGGCCGAGACCGTGCTCAGTTCTGACCTTCTGTACAACTATTACACTAAATGGTGTCTTTGCCAAATCCCTCTAAAACTGAAGTTTGCATATTTCACTTGAACAGTCATCAGGCTGATAAACGGCTGAAGGTCTCATTCAAAGGAGAAACTTTGAAGCACAACCCCAACCCAAAATATCTCGGAATCACCTTAGATCACTCTTTAAACCTTCAAACACCTAGAAAATGTCTGTCAAAAGTTAAAAACTAGGAATAATATCATCAGGAAGCTTGTGTGTTTGGGCTGGGGAGAGCCAACACATTAAAATCTGTTGCCTATGCCCTAGTGTACTCTTGTGCAGAATACTGTGCTCCAGTGTGGTATTTGAGTCACCATGTCAGCAAGGTCGATGTGCAACTTAACGATACCATGAGAATTAACACAGGTTGCATGAAGTCTACACCTGTTGAGTGGTTACCAATACTCTCTAACATTATAACACTAGACATAAGGAGGAAAGCTGCTGTTAACAGAGAGTGGATAAAATGTATGGGAAATAACAACTTACCCATCCATGAGGACCTCCAAAATCTACTACCTATTCGCTTAAAGTACCTCAACCCGATTTAGGAAAATCAGCAACCAGGTACATATTCTCCTGAAACTGAATTTAAGAATCACTGGCTTACTTCAACAATAAAAAATGGACATCTCATTACAGACTCCACAACAGAGGCCCCTGGGTTTGACCTGCCCAGACGACAATGGAGTATACTTGACCACCTGAGGACAGGCCATGCCAGATGTGCTACATGATGTACAAGTGGGACTTGTATCAATCCCAAACATGTGACTGTGGTGCTGATCAACAACAGACTGTCAATCACATTATTCAGGACTGCCTGCTGTGGAGTTTTAAGGGCACATTGATCGACCTGTTCTAGGCTATCCCAGGCGCAGTCCAATGGATTAGAGACAATCTGAACTTAAATTTATAATTTTTAGCATATAGTTTTAGTATATATATATATATATGTGTGTGTGTGTGTGTGTGTATTCATTTTTTTTATTTTTATCTTTCTATTTGCACAAATCCAACCCATACAAAATGTATGTATTATTTAATTTTCTGAAAGCAGTATTCCCCTAGTATATATTGTCTGTAAATTTGTGTGTGCGTGTGCTCTCATTACTGATTTGCCTGTATACAGGATGAAAAACCCAAGTTTCTAGGAGAGAAAGCTCTGCTAACTCACCTTAAATTGAAAAAGCCCATATAACGATTCCTCACATCATGACAACAATCAAATCCAGTTTTTATTTCTCGAAGGGTGCAACGTATCAACATTCTAAATGTACTGCAGAAGCATTTGTGTGGACACGATGAGATAAGTATTGAACTGATACCAAATCAAAATATTAAGAGTGACTTTTAGTACCTTTCAGTTGCTGGTGTGCTGAGTTTATTCATAGGTGAATTATCATCATCAAATTCCTGATATGTACACTCAGATGGGGTATACGGGGTTTTATGATAGTTACTGCATGAAAAGAGTACATTATTATTAATTTCCTCCAAATTAATCCGTTATCTGTCAAGACTCCATTATCAGATCTCATATTTCTGTCTTTGAAGGCACTTCTTACTGTATCAATTCCACCTAGATTGTGGTCTTACTCTGAGTCTTTTACCTGCTGTCCTGTCAACTAACACCTTTTTTTTGCTAATCTTTCTTTTCCCATTCTGTTTAAGCAACTAAAACCACCTTAGGTTAGTCCTGCTCACACATTCTAGAATTCTAGTGTGAAGTTCCTTCCTGATATCTTCATTTTTTATATGACTACACCATTAATGGTCTATTCCCCTAATTTTTCTCAGAACTGCTATATCCACGGTCTTTTATCAAATGTTTTATTTCTAACCCACCTCTGAGGCCCATAAGTTTCTATACAGTTACTTTAGTGTTTTGACCAATTTCTCTCTTTTTCCATATAAATTTATTCAGTTTATTTCCTACCATACTGGCTTCACTAATTCTGTTGTCTCTTTCTATATTTAATTTGCCTTGTTTGCTGAAAATTGGGCCTAGCTGATATGTATTACTTTTATGTTGGCTCTTTATTGAGGAGAATGCAGTTGATTTTTTCATTGTTCCTGTCTGTTTTCATAGTCTTTGTCTTAGATTTTGTCAGGGTGTTTTCATAGTTTTTATTTTTATCAAGTATATTGATAGAGATTAGGGATGTTTTTTGGTGCACTTCACAAATGTAGAACAGTATTGTAAGGTTAGGCAATGGATTTAGCAAGCAAGTTCTATATATAAATGCTTTCAGCAAACACTTAAATCATTTTGTTTTCTGCAATCATTGTCTCACTCTCAACCAACCACTGTGTGAATGTGCTATAGCACATTCACAAAGTTTACAGCCTTTTGTGAATGAAATTGTTATTAAAAAATATCAATAATACAGTCCTTTCCCATAATGAGCCTCCATAGCTTAGCTGGTTTCAACAGTGACCTTTGGTTGGAGATAAGGGCTTTTCAGTTGAAGATGAGTTATATGGTCTTATATGGAGGTATTGAGATTTTTCTCTCTGGAAACTCGGGTTTTAAATACCACAGTCATGCAAATCAACTTTGAGAAAGCATGCAATTTACACACACAAGTATATTTAAGCATTAGACTAACTTCAGTTATCCTGAATTTCTGGTTACAAAATCCAAGAATATTCAATGCATTTTGATAGGTTAAACTTATTATAATATTTTGTTTTTCTGTCAATTTAGGATGAAGAAACAAAGGAACTACGAAAAAAGATTGAAGAACAAAAGAAACTTAGAGAGCAAATACTTAAACGAAAGGAAGAACGTAGGCGACAGATGGCTGCACAAAGAATGCAGGCACTTAAGGAGCGATTAGCTGAACAGGAACAGCAGCAGCAGCAGCAACAACAACAACAACAACAGCAGCAGCAGCAGCAGCAGACTGCTGAAATTGGTGCAGGAGATGCTTCTACTCATCCTGGTAAGGAACAAATAGTTTAAAACATAATTTCACTTTTTCTATTTTGTTTTCCTTTTAGTTTATTATATATATACATACATACATATATTTTTTAAAAAATTGAATGACTAGAAACCTAGAAAAATGAAAAAGTTTAATAGCACAACTAGTTTCGGCTTGTATTAGCCTTCTTCAGGTGCACATTAAAAAGAAATAACCAGTAAAACATAGAGGAAATAATTGTAAACATCATGGAAAGTTAGTGTGTATATATATTCAACGTTGGAACGTTGAAGTCTGTGCATTCAAAACTGTTCTCTCGTTGGCTTCATTGTTGGGCATGTGCATGCGTATAGCATCTTGCGAATGCCAGTATTTGATCATAGCACAATGACAGTCTGAAAGGTTCTAACTCAGAATGATTTCTTTTGATTCTATTATCTTTCTTTCTAATTCATTGTGGCAGCGGAAAATGAAGAGACCAATAGGGTGAAAGGTAATATTTCTATACCATACAAAAGCTCTGCTCACCCAAATTGGCCAAGGGTCTTAGGAAATACAACATAAGAACTTTATTTACTCCTCTTCAAAAATCCGCTCCTTAGTGAGCCGTCTGAAACCTAGGCATTACAACCTGAAATATCCTGGTGTTTACCAGATTTGGTACAACTGTGATATACTGTTGTATTGTTGTCATGGTGCTTTTACTTTTCTTTTTCACATTTATGTTATTATTATTGTGTGTTCTTCTGGTTATATCACTTATATCATTTATCTTTTTCACCATTATATCTATCCACACAATTTGGCCGATTCTTAGAATGATTACGTATATTAAATAAATTGACAAAGGATTGACTTCTGAATAGAGTCTGATCCTCAGCAATAACGGTCTGGAGTTACCTCCTAATCGGGTTCTGGCAATATTTATTTGTAAGCTGTGCCAGCCAGATCCCTAGGTTAGAAATTCCTTTTAACCAAGAGATAACCCTCAGAGAATATACAAAGTAAATCAATCTATTAATTACTCCTTATATCAATTTTATCTATCTCTCTTAAAACACTTTTAGATTGCAGTCGTGGTCTCTGTCATATATTTCTCTCCCACTCAGATTCAAATATTAGCAAGCGGTGCATTGGATTCAAATCAAGGCACAAAACAGGTTAAGATAATCAAGATACATTTATTGGATTCAAAAGATTACACATTTATAGTAAAAAACACTCAATAGGAATAGAGTTCTCCCAAGTTATAAGGTTAGACATATCAACTGTAATTCACATATCACATCTAAGAATAGGCTCATTTCACTACACAAAATTCTAGCTAGCATCCCTTAAATATCTTTACTATCTTACACATATTCTTAAAACATTCACATCGATAATTCTATAGATCATTACTTATGGCAAATTAACTACTACTCATTCAGACAAATATTAAAGAAACAGCTATTTGGTTCTAAACACTGGTATCTAAAATCTCACTATAGTCCTTCATACAAGTTTAGAGTTATATAACCTAACATCTCGTTTCTTCCATGACACATTATTCCGTTCTTTGTTAACAAAGGAATTATAAAGGGTTTTACATTACCACATTCCTGAAACTTATTCCGTCTATCCTCTCTTTATAATTTCCCTCCGAATGTTCGATCTCATCTCCTTGGTGATTATAACTCACGGCTAGGTTTGGCCTTCTTTGTTCTGTCCTTTCATCGCATTCTCGACTGGAAACAGCATGGATTGAATTGATGCACGTGGACGTATGTGGCGGCCAGTTTCTTCAGGCTTACTCGGAAAAGTACCTAATATTTCTTCGACTATTCCTTCCGCCCGACATCGCGAAATGACAGCAGAGAATAGCTGCCTGCTATCGACTAGACCTCGAACTGGAACTTCTCCAGCAACTCCAGATGAAAAATCCTAAACAAGTCCTGAACAGGGGAGACCCATTTTATACCCATTATCTCTAGCGCCCTCTTTCATCCAAAACTTTCTGCCTGACTCCTGTTTCATTCCTATCTTCCGTACGATTGCCGTGTCTTCCTGGAAAAACACTGTGTGCATGCCGTTCTCATGTAAGCAAATTACCTTCGCTACACAATTTATCCGAAGTGGTCGTTAATGGACTTTGATCCTTCATTATTATGCTCTAACATATATCTTATAGAGAAACTTCTTACATTATAATCTTTTTACAAAAAAACGACATCTTTCATTTTTAATTAATATTACAAAGTTTGTATTAGGGGTGCTTAAGGGTCAAAGCTGTATAACTGAGAGGAGACCTCCACATAACCTTTAAAGGAATGCGGAGAACTGACCAGGGCTTCTGAACTAATGTCCAATCCTCACCTTCTTGTGGTGCACCCTGTTGGGTATCTACTTTGATACTGAAAGAACGAGGATGGGCTGGCAATTTGGGATTTAGCCGACCAAATTGTATTCATCATCATCATCATCAAATTCCTGCCATGTACCCTCAAGGGGTGTACAGGATATGACAGTACTACATGAAAAAATTACATCATTACTAACTTCCTATCTACAATTTTCCTCCAAATCAGTCTGTTACTTGTCAAGACTCCAACATTATCAGATCTTATATTTCTATCGTCTAAGGCACTTTGTGCCGTATCAATCCACCTATATCTGGGTCGTTTTCCTGCCAACCTGGCAGAGAACACTTGTTTTGCTAATCTTTCCTCTCCCATTCTATTTAAGTGACCATACCATCTGAGATTAGCTCTGCTAACGCATTCCTGGATGCTGACAATGTCAAGTTCTTTCCTAATATCCTCATTTTTAATATGATATTGCCATTGATGCCATCTGTTCACGCCTCGAATCTTTCTCAGGACTCTCATATCTGCGGTCTCTAGTCTTTGGTCAAGTGTTTTACTTCTGACCCAGCTCTCAGATCCATAAGCTAAAATTGGTTTGAACACAGTCTTGTATACAGCTAATTTAGTGTTCCGACTAATTTCTTTCTTATTCCATATGAATTTATTCAATTGACTTCCCACGATACCAGCTTTGCTGATTCTGTTGTCTATTTCTATATTTAGTTTACCATCTTCAGTAAAAATTGTGCCTAAGTAGCTGAAATGTTTTACTTGTTCCACAGGTTCTCCATTCACAACACAGTTGACATTTTCAATGATTCTGCCTATTTTCATTGTCTTTGTCTTTTTATTGCTGACCTTCATACCATATCTATTACAACAGCTATTCAATTTAGTCAGAGAATCTTGCAGACTTGTAGCGGATTTATTTAGAAGTATAACATCATCCGCATAAAGCAAAGAGCTGACATTAACATCTCCAATTTTGATATCAGGTTTAATACCACATTCCTTCATAATGTGATCCATATAGATAATGAATAACAGAGGGGATAATGTACATCCTTGTCTCACACCAGATTTAACATTAAACCATCTTCCTGTACTTCCTTCAATTCTAACTGCTGACTCACAACTCAAATAAAGACTAAGTATTGCTTGATATAATGCCCCATTGACACCATATAACTGCAGCGTATTGAATAGCTTCTCTCTTGGCACCTTGTCATATGCCTTTTCCAAATCGACAAAACTTAAATACAGATCTTTGTTATATTCCCATGCTTTCTCGACTATTTGTCGTAAAGTGAAGATCTGATCCTGACAGCCTCTATTTGGCCTGAATCCAGCTTGTTCTTCACCAAGCTTTTCTTCCACAATTCTTCTCAACCGTTTCTCAAGTATACTTGCATAGATCTTGCCAGGAACACTCAGTAGGGAAATACCTCTGTAATTCTCACATTCAGTTTTATTTCCCTTTTTATATATGGGTACTATGGGAGCTCTACTCCAATCATCGGGAATTCGTCCCTCTGTCCAGGCTTTCTGAACTATGCAGTGCAGCTACTGTAAGACTCTTATACCACCATACTTTAGCATTTCTGGTCGAATATCATCTACTCCTGCTGTCTTTCCACATTTCAAGCCTTTGATGGCTTTTTCTACTTCAAGTATGGATATGTATTCCTGACTGCATGCCTGGTCAGTGTTTTTTATCACTGTGCTGTCATCACTGCTTGTTTCATTTAGCAGTTTTTCAAAGTAATTACTCCATACTTCAAGGATATCTTTTTCTCCTGTTTTCATTTCACCTTTATCATCTCTAATTCCTTTTACAGCACTCTTTCCTCCATTCCTAAGCTTCTTAACCAACCTCCAGAATATTTTACCACCTTCTTGATATTTATTTTCTATATTCTTGCCAAAGTCCTCCCATGACTTTTGTTTAGCTAGTTTTACACACTGTTTAGCTTTCTTACATTTGTCTCTGTATTCTGTAAGAGTAAAAGCTGACTTATTTGCCAGGAACTTTTGATATGCTTTCTTCTTTTCCTTCACTGCCTCTTTAACTTCCTGTGTCCACCAGGGAGTTCTGATTTTTTTATCTTTGCACACAACCTCACCACATGCCTCTCTGGCAGAATCAATCAATGTTTCCTTCAGAGTTTGCCACTGAATCTCCAAGGTTTGATTCCTGTTCTCAAACTCTTTCATTTTCTTTTCAATAATATTTCTGTATTTTAGTCTACAGTTTACATCTGAGAGCTGCTCAACTTTTATTCGCTTTAAAACTTTCTTACATGTTATTCTTTTCAATATGAAATTCAATTTTATCCTGCTCAAGACTAAATAGTGATCACTTCCAATTTCAAATCCTCTGTACACTCTGGTGTCCTGCACCAGGGAGAAAACATCACTATCAACAATAACATAGTCAATGAGACTTTTCTTATTCCTAGCCTCTTCTCTCCATGTGAATTTGTGCACATTTTTATGTTGGAACATGGTGTTAGTAATAACCAGTCCATGTCCTGAGCAGAAATCCAACAGATATTTGCCATTATTATTAGCTTTGCTCTTTTCTCCAAATTTTCCCAAAATATTTTTGTATGTCTCACAATCATTTCCTACTCTACTATTTAGATCCCCAACAAGGACCAACTTTTCCTTTTTCATTGTGTCAGTTGCTTTTTCTAAAGCCTCAAAAAATTCCTCCACTTCTACCTTAGTAGAACCTTCTGTGGAACCATAGGCACAAATAAGTCGCATTGTCCAGTTCCCCATTCTTATATTTGCCCACATTACTCTACTTGAGACTGACTGCCATTCAAGAAGATTAGCCTCGTATTTTGTGTTGAATACTATGGCTACTCCTTCTTTTCCTTGATTGTTATTGCCTGAATATAACATTTTGTATTTATTGCTCAGGAAGATCTCACCAGTTTTGGTCTTTTTTGTTTCAGTCACCCCTATTATGTCGATCTGGTACTTATCTAATTCCTCAGCTAGCTCTATTTCTTTGCCATTCAGGCTTCTTACGTTGATAGTACCGATCTTTAACTCTGGTGATGTTGAGTTGGGGTTTGTTTTCAGATTTGTTCCAGTAGCTGACTTTTCGCTGTTCGCCCTGGTTTCCTGGCGAAAACAACGGGGGCCTTGTTTAACCGGGCGACGCCCCAGCCGGCATGAAATTTTGTCATGTTGTACCATCATTTTTTATTTTGGTTTAACCAATAAGAATACAATTTGGTCGGCTAAATCCCAAATTGCCAGCCCATCCTCGTTCGTTCAGTATCAAAGTAGATACCCAACAGGGTGCACCACGAGAAGGTGAGGATTGGTCATTAGGTCAGAATCCCTGGTCGGTTCTCCGCATTCCTTTAAAGGCTATGTGGATGTCTCCTCTCAGTTATACAGCTTTGACCCTTAAGCACCCCCCAAATTGTATTCTTATTGGTTAAACCAAATTAAAAAATGAAGGTACAACATGACAAAATTTCATGCCGGCTGGGGCGTCGCCCGGTTAAACAAGGCTCCCGTTGTTTTCACCAGGGAACCAGGGCGAACAGCGAAAAGTCAGCTACTGGAACAAATCTGAAAACAAACCCCAACTCAACATCACCAGAGTTAAAGATCGGTGCTATCTACGTATGAAGCCTGAATGGCAAAGAAATGGAGCTAGCTGAGGAATTAGATAAGTACCAGATCGACATAATAGGGGTGACTGAAACAAAAAAGACAAAAACTGGTGAGATCTTTCTGAGCAATAAATACAAAATGTTATATTCAGGCAATGACAATCAATGAAAAGAAGGAGTAGCCATAGTATTCAACACAAAATACGAGGCTAATCTTCTTGAATGGCAGGCAGTCTCAAGTAGAGTGATGTGGACAAATATGAGAAGGGGGGGAACTGGACAATGAGACTTATTTGTGCCTATGGTCCCACAGAAGGTTCTACTAAGGCAGAAGTGGAGGAATTTTTTGACGCTCTAGAAAAAGCAACTGACACAATGATAAAGGAAAAGTTGGTCCTTGTTGGGGATCTAAATAGCAGAGTAGAAAATGATTGTGAGACATACAAAAATATTTTGGGAAAATTTGGAGAAAAGAGCAAAGCTAATAATAATGGCAAATATCTGTTGGATTTCTGCTCAGGACATGGACTGGTTATTACTAACACCATGTCCCAACATAAAAATGTGCACAAATTCACATGGAGAGAAGAGGCTAGGAAAAAGAAAAGTCTCATTGACTATGTTATTGTTGATAGTGATGTTTTCTCCCTGGTGCAGGACACCAGAGTGTACAGAGGATTTGAAATTGGAAGTGATCACTATTTAGTCTTGAGCAGGATAAAATTGAATTTCATATTGAAAAGAATAACATGTAAGAAAGTTTTAAAGCGAATAAAACTTGAGCAGCTCTCAGATGTGAACTGTAGACTAAAATATACAACGATTATTGAAGAAAAAATGAAAAAGTTTGAGAGCATGAATCAAACCTTGGAGATTCAGTGGCAAGCCTTGAATAAAGCACTGATTGATTCAGCTAGAGAGGCATGTGGTGAAGTTGTCTGCAAGGATAGAAAAATTAGAACTCCATGGTGGACACAGGAAGTTAAAGAGGCAGTGAAGGAAAAGAAGAAAGCATATCAAAAGTTCCTGGCAAATAAGTCAGCTTTTACTCTTACAGAATACAGAGACAAATGTAAGAAAGCTAAACAGTGTGTAAAACTAGCTAAACAAAAGTCATGGAAGGACTTTGGCAAGAATATAGATAATAAATATCAAGAAGGTGGCAAAATATTCTGGAGGTTGGTTAAGAAGATTAGGAATGGAGGAAAGAGTGCTGTAAAAGGAGTTAGAGATGATAAAGGTGACATGAAAACAGGAGAAAAAGATATCCTTGAAGTATGGAGTAAATACTTTGAAAAACTGCTAAATGAAAGAAGCAGTGATGACAGCACAGTGATAAAAAACACTGACCAGGCATGCAGTCAGGAATACATATCCATACTTGAAGTAGAAAAAGCCATCAAAGGCTTGAAATGTGGAAAGGCAGCAGGAGTAGATGATATTCGACCAGAAATGCTGAAGTATGGTGGTATAAGAGTCTTACAGTGGCTGCACTGCATAGTTCAGAAAGCCTGGACAGAGGGACGAATTCCCGATGATTGGAGTAGAGCGCTCATAGTACTCATATATAAAAAGGGAAATAAAACTGAATGTGAGAATTACAGAGGAATTTCCCTACGGAGTGTTCCTGGCAAGATCTATGCAAGTATACTCGAGAAACGGTTGAGAAGAATTGTGGAAGAAAAGCTTGGAGAAGAATAAGCTGGATTCAGGCCAAATAGAGGCTGTCAGGATCAGATCTTCACTTTACGACAAATAGTCGAGAAAGCATGGGAATATAACAAAGATCTGTATTTAAGTTTTGTCGATTTGGAAAAGGGCATATGACAAGGTGCCAAGACAGAAGCTATTCAATATGCTGCAGTTATATGGTGTCAATGGGGCATTATATCAAGCAATACTTAGTCTTTATTTGAGTTGTAAGTCAGCTGTTAGAATTGAAGGAAGTACAGGAAGATGGTTTAATGTTAAATCTGGTGTGAGACAAGGATGTACATTATCCCCTCTGTTGTTCATTATCTATATGGATCACATTATGAAGCAAAGTGGTATTAAACCTGATATCAAAATTGGAGATGTTAATGTCATCTCTTTGCTTTATGCGGATGATGTTATACTTCTAAATAAATCCGCTACAAGTCTACAAGATTCTCTGACTAAATTGAATAGCTGTTGTAATAGATATGGTATGAAGGTCAGCAATAAAAAGACAAAGACAATGAAAATAGGCAGAATCATTGAAAATGTCAACTGTGTTGTGAATGGAGAACCTGTGGAACAAGTAAAACATTTCAGCTACTTAGGCACAATTTTTACTGAAGATGGTAAATTAAATATAGAAATAGACAACATAATCAGCAAAGCTGGTATGGTGGGAAGTCAATTGAATAAATTCATATGGAATAAGAGAGAAATTAGTCAGAACGCTAAATTAGCTGTATACACGACAGTGTTCAAACCAGTTTTAACTTATGGATCTGAGAGCTGGGTCAGAAGTAAAACACTTGACCAAAGACTAGAGACCGCAGATATGAGAGTCCTGAGAAAGATTAGATGCGTGATCAGATGGCATCAATGGCAATATCATATTAAAAATGAGGATATTAGGAAAGAACTTGACATTGTCAGCATCCAGGAATGCATTAGCAGAGCTAATCTCAGGTGGTAGGGTCACTTAAATAGAATGGGAGAGGAAAGATTAGCAAAACAAGTGTTCTCTGCCAGGTTGGCAGGAAAACGCCCCAGAGGAAGACCAAGATATAGGTGGATTGATACAGTACAAAGTGCCTTAGATGATAGAAATATAAGATCTGATAATGTTGGAGTCTTTACAAGTAACAGACTGATTTGGAGGAAAATTGTAGATAGGAAGTTAGTAATGATGTAATTTTTTCATGTAGTACTGTCATATCCTGTACACCCCTTGAGGGTACATGGCAGGAATTTGATAATGATGATGAAGTTTGTATTATTACAATTCCTTAAACAAAATTAGTATCTTCACTTATTTACAAGCATTTCCCCGTTTAGTTTTTTTTTTCTTGTTAAATTCTGAATGAGATATTTCTTAGTAAAAATATTTTCATTCAAAATTCAACAATACCATAATTTGGCCAAACAGAAAAATTGATCGAGTTACGCATTGAAGAACATGAGAGGTCAGTCACAGGAGAACGCAAGCCAGTGCTTTGTCTAGTCATGTTCTGTTCTCGGCCGATTCTAATGAAGAAAACCTTAGTCATGCAGTCCTATGGGACATAACATTTTCTGTTACTACGATGAATTAGAAAGAAAGAAAGATAATAGAATCAAAAGAAATCATTCTCAACCCCCTACATCTCAACAACAACCTGAGTTACAACCTTTCAAACTGTCATTGTTTGGAAGGTTGTAATTAACATTTACAAATTTCAACAATAATAACATTTCAAACAATAACAGTTATTTCCTCTATTCATATTTAAGAATTTAGGGATACAAAACACATGTTGAGATGATTATTTTGCTAATTATTAATAAAATAACACTTGACGTTTTGACCCCTGTATTGAGGTCTCTTCAGAAGGATACATGTGTATAGGACACCAAGCTACATGCTCTTACATTCTATACCAGTAAATAAAATCTATGCCGTTACCTAATCTTTTTCTTAGCCTGACCTATAGCAATAATTAAATAAGATAAAATATAAAAAATATAAAAAAAATTTAATAATTAATAAATAAAATAAAAACTACAATAAACTCTACTAAATTGTTGTTTATTATTTTAACGGTATAATAGAACACAGAAACTAAGTAAATAATTGATTTATTAACTTGATGCTGATATTTCGCTGGTATTATAACCAGCATCTTCAGAGCACAAAAACACTGTTTGTCACAATACAGTGTAGTAACAGTGTAGATTTTATTTACCTGTATAGAGTGCAAGAGCATGTAGCTTGGTTCCCTGTACACACGTATCCTTCTGATGATGACCTCAATACAGGGATCAAAATGTCGTGTTATTTTATTAACTTTGTTTTATTAAACTTTGTTTGTTTGTATTGTGACAAACAGTGTTTTTGTGCTCTGAAGATGCTGGTTATAATACCAGCGAAATATCAGCATCAAGTTAATAAATCAATTATTTACTTAGTTTCTGTGTTCTATTATACCGTTAAAATAATAAACAACATGTTCGACGAACACATAAGTCTGTCCACACGTTTAAGGAAACTCTACTAAAGTCCTCATGTACTAAGATTCTTCTGGATTTGTAAAGTTCAGATTTTTATACTATGATTTTCTTCAGGACTTGTACAGTTCAGGGCCCAACATTAAAAAAAAAAAAATTAATTAATTAAAAAAAAAAAAAAAAAAAAGTTCAAATTGCTATTGAATGTTAAGGGAAAAAAAAAAAACTTCACCAAGTCTCCTTGTAGTGGGATTTTTATTCGGCTTGTTCTGGTTGCTATAAAGATTGCAAATGGGTCCTCCACATTCTTGGAATGGTTAGGCCTTCAATTTTGTTCAGATTTGGGTTATGTTTGAGCATTTCACATTCTTCTTTAAATTTCCTCTCGAACCAGGTTTTGGTGCGGTGTAGGGACTTGGTATTTTTCTAATCAATTCTGTGGTATGTTTGGAGTGCGTGGTCAGAAAGGCCGGTTTTTCCAAAATGAAGGTATTTAATGTGTCGTTTGTGTTCATCCTTCCTAATTGGGATGGTTCGCTCTGTTTCCCCTATGCATGGTAGGTTACATGTGCATTGTATTTTGTATATGGATGGGCTAGGTGTGAAAGAGGATCTTTGGAAGAACTGAGTAGGTGTCTTAATTTTGTCAGGGGTGCTTTTGAGATTGTATTTGTGTAGTGTTCTGTCTATTTTTTTGGAAATGCCTCTAACATAAGGTATGGCAATTATAGAGGTCAGGCTAAGAAAAAGATTAAGTAACAGTGTAGATTTTATTTACCTGTATAGAGTGCAAGAGCATGTAGCTTGGTTCCCTGTACACACGTATCCTTCTGATGATGACCTCAATACAGGGATCAAAATGTCGTGTTATTTTATTAATAATTAGTAAAATAATCATCTCAACACGTGTGTTTTGCGTTCCTAAATTCTTAAATATGAATGCTGATCACCGTGTAACCTTAAAAGAAAGAGTATTTCCTGTATGTTTTACTGGTTATTTCTTTTTTAATATGCACCTGAAGTAGGCTGATACAAGCCGAAACTAGTTGTGCTAAACTTTGTTTTCATTTTCTTCGGTTTTTAGTCATTCAATTTTTTTAAAAATGTATATCAACCGAGTAAATCAATCTTCCTACATGCATACATACATATATATATATATATATATATATATATATATTTATTTCTTTTTGAAATGGAACAACAAGATACGAAATCTGTTGCAGAAATTATATTAAATACTGTAGTAGGCAATTGTAAAATATTGGAATTAAAACCCATAAATGTGTGTGTGTGTGTGTGTGTGTGTGTGTGTGTGTGTGTGTGTGTGTGTGTGTGTGTGTGTGTGTGTGTGTGTGTGTAGAACTATTTAATGATAATATTAATTGTTAATTCACTGTTGTCTCACATTGCATCGCCTGTAAAACCAATTAAGAATGATGCATCTGCAAACATTTCGAACTATTGGTTTCTGCAGCTACAAATTCTCTGTCTTCATAATCAGTATTCTGTATAATTTTTGATACTCTCCTTTACACTCTCTCCACCGCATCAGAATCAAAAGTCTAAGAGTCCAACTAGGACTATTGCACAATAGTCCAAGCGAGCTCTTAATAAGGCCTTGTATAGAGGCAAAATAACATCCTTATCTTTACATGTCAAAATTTTTCTTGTAGAAAGGCTTAGACGTTGTTTAAACATGCTTATTAAATAATTTAAGGAATTTACAATGTACACAAGATATAAATTAAACTTTAATCTATATTTCCAAATATTTCGGCAACGTTGCCAAAATAATTTATTTTAATTTATATCCTGTGTACGTTGTAAATTCCTTAAATTATTTAATAAGCATGTCAACATTTGTTTCAGAATTGCACTTATTCTCTCAGTTGTATTTGTAATCTTTCCTATATGGCTTTTGAACTTCGACTTCCTATCTATTAAAACCCCAAGATTCCTAACCTAATCCCACCAATATATGACTATATATTTTTTGAATAATGGCTTCATATATATATCATCATATATATATATCAAATTCCTGCCATGTACCCTCAAGGGGTGTACAGGATATGATAGTACTACACAAAAAAAATTACATCATTACTAACTTCCTATCTACAATTTTCCTCCAAATCACTCTGTTACTTGTAAAGACTCCAACATTATCAGATCTTATATTTCTATCGTCTAAGGCACTTTGTACTGTATTAATCAACCTATATCTTGGTCTTCCTCTGGATCGTTTTCCTGCCAACATAGCAGAGAACACCTGTTTTGCTAATCTTTCCTTGCCCATTCTGTTTAAGTGACCATACCACCTGAGATTAGCTCTGCTAATACATTCCTGGATGCTGACAATGTCTAATTCTTTCCTAATATCCTCGTTTTTAATATGATATTGCCATTGATGCCATCTGTTCATGCCTCTAATCTTTCTCAGGAGTGTCATATCTGCGGTCTCTAGTCTTTGGTCAAGTGTTTTACTTCTGACCCAGCTCTCAGATCCATAAGTTAAAACTGGCTTGAAAACTGTCTTGTATACAGCTAATTTAGTGTTCCGACTAATTTCTCTCTTATTCCATATGAATTTATTCAATTGACTTCCTACAATACCAGCTTTGTTGATTCTTTTGTCTATTTCCGTATTTAATTTACCATCTTCACTAAAAATGCCTAAGTAGCTGAAATGATTTATTTGTTCCACAAGTTCTCCGTTCACAATGCAGTTGATATTTTCAGTGATTCTGTCTGTTTTCATTGTCTTTTTATTACTGACCTTCATACCAAATCTATTACAACAGTTATTCAATTTAGTCAGGGAATCTTGCAGACTTGAAGCAGATTTATTTAGAAGTATAACATCGTCTGCATAAAGCAAAGAGCTGACATAAACATCCCCAATTCTGATATCATGTTTAATACCACTTTCCTTCATAATGTGATCCATATAGATAATGAATAACAGAGGGGATAATGTACATCCTTGTCTCGCACCAGATTTAACATTAAACCATCTTCCTCTACTTCCTTCAATTCTATCTGCCAACTTACAACTCAAATACAGACTAAGTATTGCTTGATATAATGCCCCATTGACACCATATAACTGTAGCGTATTGAATAGCTTCTCTCTTGGCACCTAGTCATATGCCTTTTCCAGAACAAAACTTAAATACAGATCTTTGTTATATTCCTATGCTTTCTCCACTATTTGTCGTAAAGTGAAGATCTGATCCTGACAGCCTGTATTTGGCCTGAATCCAGCTTGTTCTTCACCAAGCTTTTCTTCCACAATTCTTCTCAACCGTTTCTCAAGTATACTTGCATATATCTTGCCAGGAATACTAAATAGGGAAATACCTCTAATTCTCACATTCAGTTTTATTTCCCTTTTTATATATGGGTACTCTGAGAGCTCTACTCCAATCATCAGGAATTAGTCCCTCTGTCCAGGCTTTCTGAACTATGCTGTGCAGCCACTGTAAGACTTATACCACCATGCTTCAGCATTTCTGGTCGAATATCATCTACTCCTGCTGCCTTTTAAACATTTCAAGCCTTTGATGGCTGTTTCTACTTCAATTATGGATATGTATTCCTGACTACATGCCTGGTCAGTGTTTTTTACCACTGTGCTGTCATCACTGCTTGTTTCATTTAGCAGTTTTTCAAAGTAATTACTCCATACTTCAAGGATATCTTTTTCTCCCGTTTTCATCTCACCTTTATCATCTCTCACTCCTTTTACAGTACTCTTTCCTCCATTCCTAAGCTTCTTCAACAACCTCCAGAATATTTTGCCACCTTCTTGATATTTATTTTCTATATTCTTGCCAAAGTCCTTCCATGACTTTTGTTTAGCTAGTTTTACACAGTGTTTAACATTCTTGCATTTATCTCTATATTCTCTAAGAGCACAAGCTGACTTATTTGACAGGAACTTTTGATATACTTTCTTCTTTTCCTTCACTGCCTCTTTAACTTTCTGTGTCCACCTTGGAGTTCTAATTTTTCTATCCTTGCAGACAACTTCACCACATGCCTCTCTAGCCGAATCACTCAGGGCTTTCTTCAAGACTTGCCACTGAATCTCTAAGCTTTGATTTCTGTTCTCAAACTCTTTCATTTTTTCTTCAATAAACTTTGTGTATTTTAGTCTACAGTTCACATCTGAGAGTTACTCAACTTTTATTCGCTTTAAAACTTTCTTACATGTTATTCTTTTCAATATGAAATTCAATTTTATCCTGCTCAAGACTAAATAGTGATCACTTCCAATTTCAAATCCCCTGTACACTCTAGTGTTCTTCACCAGGGAAAAACCATCACTATCAACAATAACATAGTCACTGAGACTTTTCTTATTCCTAGCCTCTTCTCTCCATGTGAATTTGTGCACATTTTTATGTTGGAACATGGTGTTAGTAATAACTAGCCCATGTCCTGAGCAGAAATCCAACAGGTATTTGCCATTATTATTAGCTTTGCTCTTTTCTCCAAATTTTCCCAAAATATTTTTGTATGTCTGACAATCATTTCTTACTCTGCTATTTAGATCCCCAACAAGGACCAACTTTTCCTTTTTCATTCTGTCAGTTGCTTTTTTCTAAAGCATTAAAAAATTCCTCCACTTCTACCTTAATAGAACCTTCTGTGGGACCATAGGCACAAATAAGTCTCATTGTCCAGTTCCCCATTCTCATATTTGCCCACATCACTCTACTTGAGACTGCCTGCCATTCAAGAAGATCAGCCTCATATTTTGTGTTGAATACTATGGCTACTCCTTCTTTTCGTTGATTGTCATTGCCTGAATATAACATTTTGTATTTATTGCTCAGAAAATCTCGCTAGTTTTTGTCTTTTTTGTTTCAGTCACCCCTATTATGTCGATCTGGTACTTATCTAATTCCTCAGCTAGCTCCATTTCTTTGCCATTCAGGCTTCTTATGTTGATAGTACTGATTTTTAACTCTGGTGATGTTGAGTTGGGGTTTGTTTTCAGATTTGTTCCTGTAGCTGACTTTTCGCTGTTCGCCCTGGTTCCTTGGCGAAAACAACGGGGGTCTTGTTTAACTGGGCGACGCCCCAGCCGGCATGAGATTTTGTCATGTTGTACCATCACTTTTTATTTTGGGTTAACCAGTAAGAATACAATTTGGTCAGCTAAATCCCAAATTGCCAACCCATCCTCATTCGTTCAGTATCCAAGTAGATACCCAACAAGGTGCACCACGAGAAGGTGAGGATTGGGCATTAGGTCAGAAGAACTGAGTCGGTTTTCTGCATTCCTTTAAAGTCTATGTGGAGTTCTCCTCTCAGTTATACAGCTTTGACCCTTAAGCACTTCACTCATTTTAGGATTAAAAATCAAAATATTTCAAAAAGTACAAGAAACCGTTAAAATTATGCACATATAACTAGCAACAGATAATGAACAACTTCAAATGCGTGTCTACTTTGTATTGTATGCATTTAATACTCGTCATGTGTCATTAACGCATGCATCATATAGCATGCCATGAATTGTTGTGTGATGTGTATGTGATTATTTCAAACTATACGGCACACAGTCAAACATTGGTGGGCACACACAAATTGGTCGATGGGTGCCATGGTGCCTGCGGCCATAGGGCTGGGAACGCCTGATATAGCCAATCCACTGGTTTGAGAGTGGCTGTGTTGTGTGCTTGGTTCTCTAAGTGTTCTATGTAAAAGCTGACCGCAGGCGGTCATAGCTGTCCCATCTAGTTGTTTCCCTTTCCACGTGAAATAACTGGCATATACTGTAAATTTGCATAATTTAAATTTTTGCTGGCCTTGTTGGCCAAGTGGTTAGCATATCTGCTCCCCAACCAACTGGCTACATGTTCAAATCCTGCTATGGGCATGGATGTTTGTGATTATCTTTAGGTGGGCAATGAATTTTATTGCCCACTGTGAGACTACCATCCCACTTATTGGAAACCTGCAGTGGCTTGAGAAAGTTCCATGTTTGGCCTCTGGAGTAGGGTTTCCAGACTATGTAAAAAAAATAATGAACGAATACCAAAAAAATGTGTGAAATTAATAAAAATGGAAATAAAATCTTTAGCCCACCCACTATGAATGTACTATAGGTTTATAGACCAATTTTTGCTGCCTCTGTCAAAAAGTTTCAAAAATTAAAGTTTATTTTTTAAAAGCACAAATGTTTTGTACTAGAGACACTTAAAAGTAAAAGCTAGATAACTGGGAGGAGACCTTCACATAGTCTTCTAAGAAATGCCCAGTCTTTACTATCTCAGTTTATTGTTTCCACATATACAAAGAAGTTGAAATATCTATAAATAAGCACATCATTGCTGTGTGTGGGGTGTATGTGAGAATTGAGGTGGTGGTTTGTTGACATTTTTCTTAGAGAGTTACAGGTTGTAGTTTGGGAATACTGCATGAAGGAAGGAGTGTTCCAGATGACAGAGGTAAATGGAGCAAAACAGGAAGAAGAAGAAGAAGAAAAGCAGTTCAATGTATATGTAATTGCACTGAAAAGGGGATGTCTGGGCAGTTGCTGCTGCTCTTGTATTAAGGCCTAGCAGAAAGTGGTGGTATGATGGGTGCTACTTATTTTGAGCTGTCTCCATTGAATTGCATATAGAATAGCCACAGCACTGAAACATTGCATCTGTGAGATAGAAGTATGTAAGATATAGAAGTATGGGAGCATCTGTGAGCCAAATTGCTCTCCTGAGGAGAGTAAATTAATTATAATTTAACTAATTAGTTTTTAAATTAGTTAATTAGGTTTAATCATAATTATTAAAAAAATTTGACAAGCAAGAATTTTTAGGCAGGTTTTTCTTTGGTGTACCATCATAAACACATTAGCAGTAGTCTAAGGATGGATTGATTTGGGATTTGTATAGAGTTAGTAGCTGGGTAGGTATAAAATAAATCTTTTGGAGAAGAGAATGCTTAGTTTTGAATTCTGAGGATGCTGTTGTTGTAATGTTTATGTTGGGAGAGGATAGAGGTAGATGTTAATGTAAGCAGAGAGAGAGAGAGAGAGAGAGAGACCTGATTCTGTCTGGTGATTTGTTTATTACTGGGGATAAAGGAAGGTGAACTGAGACTCCTTTTACGAGAGAATAGGCAAGACTGCATTTTGGTGGCATTGAAGGTGCTATATCATCCTCGCCCCATTTAAGGATGTTGTAATAATTATTAATTATTATTTTTTTATTATGTTGAACTGCGGCATTTGTAACGTTTCATATACGTAATTTTATTTACTAGTTTGTTTATAACATTACCTTTTTATTTCTATGTATTTCGCCTCTTTCTTTTGTTATTTCGTGTCTGCTTGAGCTAATATAAAAATGCCTCTATGCTCTTATCCCATACTCACTTATAATACTATTATCCTAGTTTTGTCCATTCATAAGCTACTTAGCTAGCTCCCCTCCCCCTTCAATGTCATAAGGTATACTCTTACATGTGGTAACGTTGACTGTGGAAAAAACCTTTGTTTGGAGCAAATTCCTCAATCTAGGTTGTTATAATTTAATTCAAGTGTATTAATCATTAAAAATTTATATTTGTTAATGACTGCTCCATTAAGGATTGTGTAAAATAATTTTTATTTCTTTTACATACATGGGAATAATTTAACTAAGCACATATCTTCTTCTTCTTCAACCTTTTGGTTCTGTCCACTGCTGGATGAAGGTCTCCTCCATGGTTTTCCAGATTACTCGGTTTTCTGCCTCTCCCATCCATCTCACTCCTGCAATTTGTTCCAGTTCATCCCTCCACCTTCTTCTCAGTCTTCCTCTTTGTCTTGCTCCATCCATTGGTCTCCACTCTGTTGTTTTTCTAGTCCATCTCCCGTCACTGCATCTGGCAATATGGCCAGCCCATCTCCACTTAGCCTGTTTAATGTATTTTACAATATCCATGACACCTGTTTGATATCTTATCCAGGTATTTGTCATCCTGTCTCTTAATGTTATTTTTAGCATACTTCTTTCCATGCGATGTTGTGTTGTTCTCAGCTTTTTTTTTAGGGCTTCTATTAAAGTCCATGTTTCTCCTCCATATGTTAGGACAGGAAGTATGCACTCGTCGAAAGCTTTTCTTTTTAGACTCATAGGGATATCACTTCTGAATATGTCTCTCATTTTTTCATAAGCCATCCATCCAAGGTGAATTCTTCGTTCAATCTCTTTTCTTTGGCACTCCTCAAAGGATAACAATTGGCTCAAATATACATATGAAGTAACTTGTTCTATTTCATGGTTTTCAACTGTGACAGTTCTATGGTTAATATATTTATTCATCATTATTTTTTTTTTTTTCTGTATTTATTTTTAATCCAATTATTCTGGAGGCTTCATTTAGCTGATTTAGCCTTTCTTCCAGATCTTCAAGATTATCTGCTATTAGGACAATATCATCTGCAAATTTCAGATGATGCAGCATTTCTCCATTTATGTTTATTCCTTTTGTTTCCCAGTCAAGGCTTCTAAAGACTTCCTCTAGTGCAGCTGTAAATAATTTGGGAGATATGGTATTGCCTTGCCGGATGCCTTTTTGTATTGGGAACTTTTCACTGCTTCTATGTAAGTTAATTACAGAAGTTGCATTATTGTAAATATGTTTTAGTGTTTCAATATATGGTTTCTCAATTTCCCTGGTTTCAAGTGCTTTTAGTGTTGCAGATATTTTAACTGAATCAAATGCTTTTTCGTAGTCTATATAGGCCAGACATAAGGATTTATTGTATTCAATTGATTTTTCAATGAACTGTCTTAATGTGTGAATATGGTCCAAAGTATTGTAATTCTTTCTAAATCCAGCTTGTTCACAGGATTGCATTCTCTCTAGTTTAGATTTTATTCTATTATTTATAATTTTTGTGAAAATTTTATATATGGTGGGGAGTTGGTTATAGGTCTGTAGTTTTTAATTTCTTCCTTATTGCCTTTTTAAAAATTAATATTAGAAGTGAATTGTTCCAATTTTTTGGAATTTTTCTCTGTTTTAGGCATTTATTAAAGAGTTTAGTCAGCTGTTTGATGACAGGGCTCCATCCAGTTTTAAGAAGTCTACCATAATTCCATCTTCTCCTGGGGCCTTTCCATTCTTCATTTCTCGCAGTGCCATTTCCACTTCGCCTTGTAAAATCTCAGGGGCATCATGTTTTTCCTCACTCGAGTTATCCATAGATGATTCTTGGATGGCACAGTCTTTGTCTTCATAGAGTTCAGTATAAAATTCCTGAATTCTTTTGATTATTGCATCTCGATTTTTTATAAGTTCCCCATTTTTGCCTCTTACAGCAGCTATTTCCTTTGTTCCAACTGATAATGTTCATCTTAGGACCTTCATATTACTATTGTTTTCTATTGTTTCTTTAATTTTCCTAGTATTATATGATCTAAGTTCATGTTTCATCTTTTTATGTATAATTTTACAAATTTCTGCATATTCTATTTTATTGGTGTCATTCAAATCTCTTTTCATATCTCTTCTTTTCTTCATCAAATCT
This sequence comes from Typopeltis vanoorti, assembly GCF_054136105.1. Taxonomy (NCBI): domain Eukaryota; kingdom Metazoa; phylum Arthropoda; class Arachnida; order Uropygi; family Thelyphonidae; genus Typopeltis; species Typopeltis vanoorti. Next base: position 93,684,839 of record NC_143561.1, on the reverse strand, counting down.
AAGGTTTCCTGTCTTAGTTTTTCCTCTCTTTGGTGCCTTTTTACATCTCCTATTTCTAGTGCACAATTCAAGATAGATTTTGTTAATATTTCATTAGCATCATCGACGGTAGTAGCTGTGTAGAGGTTTTGTAGCTTCACTAAATTGGACTTTTTTTTTTATGAGCTTATTCCGTTCCCATTTTTTGTTGATCCATACTTTTGCATATATAATAACCCTTTAAATCAATCTCAGTCTCAAACAATTCCAAATTATTCAGTCGTGGTGATTACTTCACTTAGGTCACACAGGTTTGGTTATTTTTTTATGAGACAGTGCATTGGCTAACAAAGATCAGGCAAGTTATTAACAAAACCAAACATGTTTATTTTAACTAAGACAATTTATATACAAAGGTAATGGGACATATCACGTGCCTAACTCTCCACATATTCAGCAAGACAATTCACTTAAGGTGCTAAACAAAGGAACTTTTTACACTTCACTAAGTGGATATATGGATGGATTTTTAACAAACACATGCCTGCTCTCTATCCTATTAATATTAGGCAAAATTATATTAAATTTTACACGTTTTAACGATTATGTAACACAATCACTATTCAAGTTTACAGCATTCTTTTAAGCACATTCAAACTCACGTTTGGTTTTCTGACTTCTTCAACACATTATGCCATTAGTTAAACAGAATCAACATCTATCGTCTGTACACACAATCTAGGCTATTAACATAAATCAATTTACTTACAAGCTTACAATATCATGTACAGTCCTAAAAGCAAAAGAGTTAAGGGTGAATTCCACTGGTTCCTTTCTTAATCTTGTGTGACTGCTATGATCGGGCTCTATCCTACGGTAGTTGTCTTGCAATTTCCTTCCTCGGACAAGTAATGTATTTCTCCGACGATGTTAGAAACTGCTCTGGCTGTGACAAATCAGCATGCACGTGGGTCTGTACATAAGTCAAAGAATACCTCGGAAGGATACCGTGAAATACGGCCTCAACTACTCACGGGACTCTGGCTCTTTTCCTCCCTGAAAAGCTTTTCTCAGGAACCAAAAAAGAGAGAGAGATTTTCCCCCCAATCTCTGCCTTTTATATCATTGGACGTTGCCAAACTTCATGCAAGATCTCAGAGGAGGCCTAATAAAAAGAGACTGAAGAGGACAGATGGGGTCCCGGTTCCAGAATTGCTGTCAGAGAGGAGTCCGCCCGGTCCAGAGTCGCCGTCAGAGAGACTGCCTGGATCCACGTTGCTTGAGAGAGGAGTTTCCCGCTTCCAGAAAGGAGCTTCTCAGTTCGAGACGTCACTAGAGAGAGAGACTACTTCTAGGCCACAGATAAGGTTTCAAATTGCAAAAAGGAAGAGTTCCAATTGCCAGAGAAAAGTTTCCAGGCCAAGTTAATGTCAGACATTCACCAGTGTGTTGCATTTTCATTACAATTTGATGAATCAAATGACTTCACTGATATTGCTCAGTTAATGTTATTTATTTGCATGGTATTTCAAGATTATTCAAGTAAAGAAGAACTTTTGAAAATTATACCATTATTGGGAAGGACTAGGGGAGAAGACTTTTTTTGGCGTTTGATGAATTTGTGAAACAACACAAACTTCCGCTTTTTAAACTTGTGTCTATTACTACTGATGGTGCTCCTGCAATGATAGGTAATAAATCAGGCTTCATTTCGTTATGTAAAAACGATGACAAATATCCAGATTTTTTAATGTACTACTGTATTATTCACCAATAAGTACTGTGTAGTAAAAGATTAAACACAAAAGTTGTTTTGGATATTACATTTAAAATTGTAATTTAAACTGCCGTTGCAGGAAAAGCCCTGCAATGGCAGTTTAAATTACAGGCAAATGATGATAGGGAACTTCTGTTGTACAATAATGTTCCCTGGCTCAGCAGAAGTCAATTTTTAGAAAGATTTCTTGTATTAATTAACAATATAAAAAATTTTCTTGATGAAAAAGGATATATTTATCCACAATTGAGTTATAAAAGATGGTTGTTACACTTATCATTTTTAGTAGATTTCTGTATGAAATTAAGCAATTTAAATTTAGAGTTACATGGTAGAGATAAAAATTTAATTAACAGTTAAGTTCAATAAAAACTTTCGAACAATACTTACTTTTATTAAAGAAAAATATAAATGATCGCGAATTTAGACATCTCCCATATTTTAAAATTTTTTGAACAAAATCAAGAAATGCTTCGCTATGATTTAAAAGAATTTATTCGTGAAATAGAATTAGTTGAGGAAGAAATAAATTGAAGATTTAAAGATTTTAATAAAACTGAAATGATTGTATCTTTTATCAATAATCCATTTCAAGAAAACTTGAACATCACAGAAATTTCAAATAAAATTAGTGGGCTGTTTGATATAAACCAAGCTGAAGTAGAACTTGAGATAATAAACATTCAGAATAGTTTACATTTAAAATCAATAAACAATGAAGTCATTTGGAAGTATGCACATGAAAAATTCCCAATATTAACTGATAATGCGCAAAAAATTCTGTCGTGTTTCGAATCAACATACTTGTCAGAATATGACCGTCATAAAAAATCAATTAAGAAACCAAATTACAAATGATCATTTGGATGATTGTTTGCAATTTGTCACTTCTTCATATCAACTTGACTATGAAATATTGCGAAATCCAAACAATGCCGAATTTCACATTAACTTTATTTTTTTTAATCAACCAGCATTTCCTGTAACTTGTGAGTTTGTAATCAATCTGTTGTTTTTTCTAACTTTGGTTTTCCAAAATAGAGAAATATTTTATTCCAATATATTTGTTTGTTTTTTTGTTTTTTAAAAAAAAAAAAAAAAAAATCAGCTAGCGGCTTTTTATTCCCGTATATGGGAGTAGGCGAGGCCATTTAGCCCTATCTAACTTTAGGAGACTGAGTGGGCAGTTCAGTCTCCACTGGTACGAATCAGAGATAGATGGCCCAAGGCTGTCACTAATTAAGTGGTACACAGTGAAGAGAGACGGCTCAAATGTGCCGCCATCTCGTGGTCCCTAACCCTAACACAATATATTTAATGTCTGAAATAATGTGGGTTCTACGGTCGATTTTCTTGAGTTTACGGGACGAAAAAGCCGAGTTTCCGGGAGGAAAAACCCACTTGCCCATGCCAGAGATCGACTAACTCGGGAACCGGTCGAAAAAAAGCTTAGAAAAATTTCCTATAATTGCCGACTAGACTCGAAACCAAGTCTTCCTTCGTGCGGTTTTTTTTTTTGTTGTATTAAAATAATTAAAAGTGATAAATAAATTTTTAAATACACAAATTAAGTTTTTAGTTGTTTATTTGTGCATAATCAAATATCAGGTTGGGGAAACATGATCTATATAAGAGAGTAGATCGCCGAATAACTTTTTATAGAAAAGTAGCTCGCGTAGTAAAAAAGGTTGAACACCACTGACATAGACCAAGGTATATTATTGTTATTATTATTATTACATAACACCTCCAGGGAGTCCAAAGACTCATCGAGGGAGGGCACCTGCTCTACAGCTCTCAGTCTCCAACACTCCACTAACCGCAACTACTTTCATCACATACACCAGCGCCATCTATAGTATTGTAATTGGTGTAGCAGTGTTGATGCCAGACATGGTTAAAAGCTCTGGAGATGTCAAAAATGACAGCATATTTCTACAAACCTTTCCATAGCATCTGTCCAGTGTTGGGGTAGACTAAGAGATCAGCCATGTACCCTGAATGGGGAAATACATACTGGTGGTTGCTTTGTCATCTAGTGGGCCTCTAGATGATGAAGCTGACTTCATGACTTCCTCCATTATTTTAGAGAGGATTGAGGTAATGATGATTGGTCAGTAGTTCAGCTATAGACTTCTATCTCCCCTTTTTTGGAAAATTCTGGATGTGTGATTGCTTCCATACATTGGGATATGTACCAGCTAAGTATGAAAAGATTGTAGAGATATAGGACAGGTGTTATCTCTGGAGCATAATGTTGAGTACATTCAGAGAGTGTCATCAGAACCAGAAGACCTTTTTTTTTTTAGTGTCCAAATTGTTTAATAATTTTCTGATGTCTTTTCACTGAAAAACTACAGGAGGCATATAATGTACTCTGATTCATGTATTGATTAGAGGTGATTTGCCTTGGCCATCTATGCAGGAGTTGGAGTAAAAGTGTGATGCCAGGAGATCAGTTTTTTCTTAAGGTGCTGTGACAGTGGCATATCAGGATGAAAGAATGGTGGAAGTACAGTGAGTAGAAGTTAGCATAGTTCCAGAAAGCATGGATTCTATTTAGAGAAGGAAAGGTTTCTGCTGTAGGCCTATATTAAATGAGATTTAGATCTGCTGTGACTGTTTTGCATTTCTTGCATGCTTCAGCATAGGTTGACTGTGATGTGAGCCACCTGCTAAGTTGAATTTTTGTTCTTCAACTGCTTTGTTACACTTTCTATTGAATCATGGTTTAAAAAGTGGCAGAGGAATTTGGGTAGATTGAGGAATGAAGGTCTTCATGCTAGTGAGGATAATTTTTTTGACTTACCCAGAGCAGGTGTTTAGGTCAGAGGACTGGAAGCAGTAGTCATCTATGGAAAGGAGGGATAGAAATTCTGGACGTCTTTATATTTGACATCTTTGTAGTGCCAAAGGACACAAGGTCAGAAGTGATTGAAGGAAAGGCATTCCATTATGGAAGAGACTTGCACAAGATTGTGATCTGAGTTACCAAGAGGCAAGTGACCTCTATATGTATATGGAAGGAGAACTGGTTAAAAAGAGATCAAGAGTATTGGGAGCATGAAGAGAGTTATCAGAATTCAATTAGGTAGGTGCACGATTGCATGAGGCCATTGCTTATAACAGAGACTTCTGCATCTCATCCAGCAGGGTCAGTGGTGTTGTAAATGGGGAGCCAATTGGAATTGTGGATTAAGGTTGCCTAGTTAAACGACCTCACTATTCAGTTAGCTAGATTGCAGATGGTTGTGCTTCATGGAGAGGAAGGTGAAGAGGTCAGAGTGGTTATTGGAGTTTGGAGACTTGTAAACATTGCAAATGAATGTTACTAAATGGGGTATGGAACCTTGAGCCAGGGGAGCTCAAAATGTAGGGGATTCTAAGTTAGCAATTCTCTTGCAAGTAATGTCAAATTTCACAAAAGGCACAATTGCCACCCTTTTGGTGAAAGAAATCATAAGGTGCATAGTTTGGGTGTTGAAGGTGGACATTATTGAGAGTAAGATGAATGCAAGTGATGGTTCATGCTATGGATGTTAGTAAAGTTGATGTAAAAATGATTCTGGCATGATTGAATGTTATGATAGTCTATCTTTTTGTTGGGATTGGTTTTCGAGGGAAATTTATTTTTGTTAGAGTGTCACATTAGTGTTTGTATGATTATCATAAGTTCATTTGTTGTTAGATAGTAGGATAGAGTGAGGACATATGGTGAGAAGGAATAGGCTCTTGAACATGACATCAGTGCACAGAGTGACCAGTCTACTTGCTAAAATATGCCCTTGACAGTGCCTCCCATATACTAGTACTCAAACTTCTCTCCAGGCATGACTTGGCAGAGTGTATGGCTGCGGAATTATGTGCCAGTTGACTGAAGCTTTTTTTTGACTTGTTAGTCACAGCAACACCATTTTTACTTATGTATTTCTCAGTTGAGAAATCATGGGAATGTAACAAATATCCAAGAGAAAAGTTCAAAAATGATACAATCGTGTGATGTAAGTTGGACTTTATATCAAACAGTACATGGAAATATAACAAAGAGGCAAGAGAAAAGCTGTTCAAAATGCTTCTGTTATATGGTGTAAGTGGAACATTATAAGATACACAAAATAAAAGAGAACCTGAAAACCAAATCACAACAAGTGATACCAATCTGACAGAATTGTTCAGACTCTCCAGGGATAGATGGAAGTGGAAAGAGTTCATTTGGCCTCATCATCATCATCCACATAGATGATGGCAGAGAGAGAAGACGTTTTCACAGTTGCACTTATCGCCTCTTTTATATATTGGGATGATATTTGCTTTATTCCAACTTTCTGGGATTTTTACTTGCTGCCAAATATATCATCATTCCTTATATCCTCTCCTCTGTCAAAATTAATATCCATATTTTCCCTTAACGTTATTTTAAACTCATTGCAGACTTCAGTATTTTATAATTTAACAATATCAAATTTCTGTCTATTAAATATTTTCCCCTGATGATTTTTTCAAATGTATAATTACATAGATTCTATTATTAGGTGATGATCTGAGCCGATATCAGCACTTCTTTTATTTCGGACATCTAATAGCATTTTCCTGTACCTTTGGTTGATGACAATATGACCTATTTGATTCTGTTTTGCCATCTGGTGACACCCATTTTACTTTATGTATTCTCTTATCCTGGAAGATTGTGAGTCATATTTGTTACACAGTTCCACAACAGTTTCACCATTTAGATTTCTCTCTCCCAAACCATGCTTGTCCATTACATTCTCCAGCCCCTCATTATTTGTACCAACTTTACCATTGAAGTTACCCATGAGAAGTATGCTCTTGTTACTATGTGCCATCATCAAGGTTTTATCAAGTAGACAGTAAAACGTTTCTTTCTCTTCAAAGGATACATTCTTAGTTGGGACTTAGCACTGAACAACTCTTAGTCTTCCAAATTTAGTCTTAAGATTTATCCCCCCCCCCCAACCATTGCTTGACTAATAAATCTTTTGCCCATGAGAATTCCAACTCCATATTGATATATATCAGTTATGTTAGGCATCCCTGAATAAAGAAACACATTCCCACTGGGAAAATTTATTCTACCAGTACCATTCCATCTTACTTCGCTAACCCCCAATAATTCAATTTTTATTTTCCCCATCTTCTTTCTTAGTTGTGCTAGTTTTCCTGTTTAATAGAGTGTTTTAACATTCCATTGGCCAATTCGTGTTTTCTAATTTTTAAAGCTTTAGTTGATACCAAGGAGTCTGTCCGATTTCTGCATTTATCAGACTTGAAAACGGTATTTAAATTTTCTGAGACTTGTGTTGTTAGCCCACAGAGTTCCTATTCTGGTGGTAGGGCTGCTACCTCAGCATCCAGACATGAATTTTATACACAAGCATTTACTCTCATGTAGATGTTTCAGTTGTACTGCCAATACCCAGTCACCAGAGCCTCGTTTGTGATAACAGATTCTACCATGAGAAGGTGAGGGTGGTATTTGAGTGGGTGAGGCTATATGTTATATATCATGAAGTCAAGGACTTCATAATATTACACAATGACCATCCCTTAGAACCTGGCATCTCCACTTCCTTTCTATTAATGCTGCTCACAGGATAGAGCTAAACTTCAGTTCTCATGAGTGGACACCGAGTCAGTAATATTCTACTGAGGTATGATGTGGTTGTTTGCCAACTTTGAGTCATATTCAGCATAATGTATGGTGTCTTTTATTATGAATTTTATGCATACTTAGCATTAAATATTAATAATTAGTTGGAATTAATAATATAAGCAAATACACTTCATTCAGCTGCTATGAAATATTACTCATAAATAACATTTTCCTTTTCAGGCCCACAAATTCATCCAAAACCTAATGTAAAACAAAGGGTAGGATTACTGAATGTGGTTCCACAAAGAATGAAGAAAAGGATATTTATGGTGAGAAGAAAACCAGTTGCAGGTGGAGATAACCAAACATCAAATCAAAATAAGGTATGATTTGTCAGTTTACTAACAAAAAAAAATATTACTATGGAATTCAAAAAAAATCATTCCTTCTTGACATTCATTTCATGAGTTATCAGTGGAGCTTGCAAGTAAAAGGATGGGTGGAAGAGTGAAGTGCTAGAGAAAATGTATGTGTAGTAACATACATTTTGAAAACATACCTATCATTATTTCATAATAGTTTTAAATTTTTATCCATTATTCTTGTTAGATTAAGTTGGGACAGAATAGGTTCTTGCTATAGTAAAGCATTGATGTGAAATAATATATTCTTATTATCGGCATCAATGCTATATGATGGGTGATGAAAATATCCAGGACAGATAAACTTATTAGAAAGGTCGGGATAGCTTGATTCAGTTGTGCACCAGCTGATCTATGATAATGATGCTTTCTAAGAACTTGAAGAATAGTGTACTGGAATCAAAATATTAATAATAAAGTTGTGCTAAACCAAGTTTTGTCAAAACAGAAATCTTTGAGAGCATACTGTGTGCTTCAAAATCCTTATATTTAATATATATATATATACAATTATTAATACATTTTTAATATATAATTTTTGTTGATTGCTTAAGCCTACAAGCAGGCCTGAGTTCAGGTCACATAGACATTGTCAGGATAAGATTTTCACTTTAAGACAAATGTTTCAGAAATCATGGCAGTAATAACAGGTTGGTGTTAAGTTTTGTAGATCTAGAGAAGGCATATGATAAGGTAACAAGAAAATGCTGTTCAAAATACTATAATTATATGATGTGGATAGGACATTATATCAAGCAATACACAGTGTATATTTGAGTTATAAGTGAACAGTTGAAATTGAAGGAGGAACAGGAAGATGGTTTGATGTAAAAGCAGGTGTGAAACAAGGCACATATTATATTCACTGTTGCGCATCATCAATATGGATCACATTATGAAGGAAAGTGGCATTGAACCCAGTATCAAAATGGGAGGTGTTAATCTCTGCAGGATTCCCCAACTAAATTGAATAACTGCCATAATAAATTTGGAATGAAAATCAGCAATAAAAAGCAGACTGGGAAAATAATCAGGAACACCAAAAACATCAAAACATCCTCAGTACGAGAGGACTTTAGAAATGTTTAATGTAGTTCCATTTATATTTTATTTTTATATAAAAACTTTATTTATTTATTTATTTTATTTTATATTTAAATTTTTTTTTATCCCACAAGAGGTCAGGCTAGGTTAAGTGATTAACAAGCATTTTGATTCATCTTACTTTTGTATAGTGCAGTTGTCATGTAGCTTGTATCTTATACATATATATATTTTTCCTGATGATTAATCTTAATACATTGGTCAAAATGTCGAATGTTACTTTCCTAATTATTCTAACATGTGTGTTGTGTCTCCATAAATTCTTCACTATGAATGCTGACGTGTAACCTTAAAAGAAAGTATTGTTAATGTTGATGGGTAGATAGAACATTGTGCTAAAATCTGTATAAAATCATACCATCTATTCTGTTAACCGGATTCTGTAGATCTTGTGCTACTTCCAGGAACAGTCTCTTCGATTTAAACTGGGATTTGTGACGTAGCCTGGCATTCTTCCATCTCATGAAGTGTTCTATCTCTAAAGCATGTTGGGATAGTCTGCTTTTTGGTTCTCTATTCTGGATGTATTTTTTATGTTCTTTTTTTCTGACCAAAATAGTTTGTCCTGTCTGTCCGAAATATTGAATTCCACACTAGCAATGTATGCTTTAGACACCTGGGAAGAAGAGAAGGTCCAGATAATCCTTGATTTGTCTTAGGCAGGTAAATATTTTGTTTAGAGGTTTGTAAACTTCTGATTATGTGTCATTTCAGGAGGGAGCCCAGTTTATCAGTTGTGTCTTTAATGTAGGGAATTGTTGATATTGTTAAGGAGTTTAGCAAGGTTTTTTTGTGTTGTATCCATTTTGTTGGAATAATGTGAGTAAATCCTGTTCTTCCAGACTAAATGTTTGCATATTCCAAGTTTCTGGACAGAGTAGTAGTAGTGGTGGTGGTGTGAAGTTGCATATAGGTATCTGGCTGTATGTGGGCTTATGGTAAACTGAACTTGTAAGGGACACATTTGCTTGTCTTGTAACTAAAGTATCTAAGAAGTAGGAGCTCCTTCTTTTTCTTCTTCCACAGTGAAACATAATTCGATGATGGATATCATTCAGGAAAAAATAATTAGCTAGAACAGAAACTTGAAATTTTCAAAATAGTGAAGGATAGATTGCGTGAGGGAAATATGTGACAAGTGCATCCAGGAAAGGAAGTGCATTTTGATTTTCAATTTCATTGGTACATTATATGCATTCATGTTGTTTGTTCAGGTGGCTGAGAAAGATGTTTAAAGTTTGGCAGCAGTGTGGCCAGATATCATCACTGTATCTAAGCCAAACTGTATGTTTTAAAAGTAAAGGAATTTACTTTAAAATTCAAAAATACGGATGCTCAAAAGCTTCCGTATAAAAGTTAGCAATGGAATGGGGTAGTGGTGAACCCATGGCTGTACTTTATTTTTGCAGGCAAAACTTATTTTGCCACATGAAGTAACAAGAACATATGTAATAAAATAAATAACCTGGGTTTATTGATCACAGATATTTTGATGCAACTATTTACTGACTAGTTTCACCATGTCAACTAGTGGCTTCATCTGGGTTTGAATGAACATACAAATATAAATAAACAACAAGCTTTGACTGATTCCTAATCAAAGCTTGTTGTTTATTTATATTTGTATGTTCATTCAAACCCAGATGAAGTCACTAGTTGACAAGGCAAAACTATTCGATAACTAATTGTATCAAATATCTACAACCATCCAGTATTAGTTATTTTATTACATTACGAGAGTTGTTTGAAAAGTTTGGTAAATTTCCAATAGACAGTGACACAATTTGTTCATTCATACCATTGTCTGCACGTATCATCTTTTTCATGACCCCTGGCAAAATTTTGGCCACGTAAGACACGTAGTTCTCGTTTGGCAAACATTTAAAATGACTGTTCATATTTTTCATAAAAATTGAGAAAAACGTTTATCACTCCATGAAACTCATGCAACAGCTGTGCAGATCAAAGCTGAGTTAGATGCAGTTCATGGAGACTCTACTACAGCGATTAAGGACTATTTATTTTTGGATAAATGAGTTAAACGTGGTTGTAAGTCCATCGAAGATGAAGTCCACTCTAGATGCCCAACTGAGGTCACTACGAAAGAAATGATTGGCAAAATCCATGGTATCGTTATGGAAGACTGCTGAGTGAGAGTGTGTGTAAGATTGCTGAGATTGTAGACATCTCAACTGAACGGATGTATAATATCCTGCATGAAAAATTGCACATGAAAAAGCTGTGTACACGAGCGATGGGTGGCGCAATTGTTGACTGTCGATCAAAAACACATGTGAAAAGACATTTAAACGCATTGTTTGGCGATGTTTAATCACAATTTGCAGGATTTTTTGTGTTGATTCGTGACTGTAGACAAAACTTGGATCCACCACTACACACCTGAGTTCAAGCAGCAGTCAAAACAGTGGACAATGCTCGGTGAAAGAGCATCGAAAAAAGCAAAGACTTTTTACAGCTGGGAATGTGATGGCCACTGTTTTTTGGGATTCCCAAGGAATTATCATTATAGACTATTTGGAAACAGTAAGACAATAATAGGAGTCTATTATGCGTTGTTGTTGGACCGTTTAAAAGAAGAACTGAAGAAAAAATGGCCAAGATTGGTACACAAAAAAGTGTGCTTTCATCAAGACAATGCACCATCCCACATATCGGCCATTGCAATGCCAATATTGCATGAATTGAGGTTCGAATTGGTTCTACATTCACAGTATTCTCCTGACTTAGCCTCCTTGTGACTACTTCTTGTTCCCAAACTTAAAAATTTGGCTCGTTGGGAAAAACTTTTCTTAGAACAAGGCTGTTAATGACTATTTTGCACAATTTGACAAATCCTACTTTTTAGATGGGATGAAGAAATTGTAAACTTGCTGGACCAAATGTGTAGACCTCGATGGAGACTATGAGAAATAAAGGTGATTTTTTCCAAAAAAAATGTGTTTAACTTATTTTTTTTACCAAACTTTTCAAACAACCCTCATAGTTTTATGGTCGAAAATGATATACTGATCATAATAAGAACATGGTATATGGGCAAAGAGAGTCATAATATCAGGCAAACATTTGTTTTGTAAGAGGAAAATTTGTTATTGATTGAGACATTATGATCAGAAATAATTTGCTGACATCTGTTGAATAATAAGTTCTTAACTACAGCCTTCATTTTTTATATAACATTCATTTTGTCTTACATGTGTTTATATCACCATTCACCATTTATTTACATTTTTAATTGCAAATAATATTTCTGTAATGTTCTTTCAGATGCAGTTCATTTGAACCAAGTTTGCTGTGTCCAGTGAGCTAAAAAAATTTTTTTATCCTTGTTTAGATCATTGGAATTGTTCATCAAGGGCAAAAACTTATAACAGTGAAAGCAACACAGGGTATGCAGCAACAGCAGGATCACCCTCTAGGACAGAAAGTAGGAAGTCAAAAAAATTTCCAAAAAATTCAAGTTCACACTATGCATAATCAAAGACAACCAAATAGATTTCCTCAACAACCACCACCACCAAGAACTTTTGGAATGCGAGGCAGTCAGATTCAAATTAGGCCTCAAACCCCACAGACCAGACCATTTGGTCCCTCATATAATATACGTCAGCCACCTCCCAGACCAAGTAATGTTGTTAGACCACAGCTTAGTGCTGCTCAGAGATCAAATATTAGAACATTAACTGGAATAACAGGAGGGCAAAAAATGCAATTACCAGGACATCCTGTACAAAGCATAAATCCTCCAGTTGGAAAGAAAATTGTCACAGTTGTCAGTGGAAAACAAAGCCAGAATGTAGTTGCAACAGAAAGTAGACTTCAGGAACAGTTTCATGAAGTAAGTTTTATTCTTACTGAAAAAATATAGATTATTTTGCAGTAGCAGCTTTTAATTTCATTGCCCAGAAGAGCTACATTGCTCTGAAGAGATAAGCTTTGTTTTATAATGAAACTTGTGGAGCATTCATGACTAAACATACACACGTAACCACAGTAATAATAAGAGATAAGCTTATTTTGTTTAAAATAATAATAATAATAACAATAAAAAAAATTTTAAAAAAAGGAAAAAAAAGTGCTGTTGCTTTCTAATTTGTGTTAAATGATTTAATTTAGGTATAGTTCAAATTAGTTCAGAATTAGATATTTAGAAATATGTAGAGTATTACATGATATGAGGCAGCATATAATGCCAATGTATAAAAGAAGTGGCACCAAAGACGTTTAAAGAATTCAACGTAACAGACTTTTGCCAGGCTTAGGTTGTGTAAAATATATTTTACTTTTGTTTCAAACCACAGACCAATCATCTTCAGTATTTTATTCATGACAGATGTTCGGTGAGTTTGAAATCAAGAGCAGTAAGAGTGGGTGTCAAAAGTGAGAGAGTGAAATGGGTGGGCATTAAGACCTATTATTCTTAAATAATAGGTGTGAGAATGTAAATGTCATTGAGAGAGTGAGTAAAAGTGACCAAAATATGACAATTACTTGGAAAATAAGGTTAATGATGAAGTAGTTATAAAGTGTGTGTGAGAGAGAGAATGAGTGCAGTACTAATATGGAAGTAGTGGATGGGAGGGGGTGGAATTGGATAGACTGGAAAACCACTTGAGTATCAGAAAAAGCTAAGAAAAGAGATGAAATACATGGGTGGTAGGGGGAGTAAGGTGCAAAAGAGTAGAAAATACGTGATGATGATGTGTTGTGATTTTGCGATTAGGAGAAGTACTAGTCAAGATTAGGTAGAAGTACTAATTCCAGCAATTAGAACAAGGAAGATATGAATATTAGCCAACACAAATGACTTGAAAGAAGATTAATATGGTATGGTATTAGATATGAAGGATTTGTTGAATGAGGTAAAAAGAAAAGCAGGTTAAGCTTGTGAGCCTCTTGTCAAGGTGACACAAGTGAACTGAGATGGAAAGCTGTTATTGCTCATGATTCAACATAGACTGCATAAGAGAATTGGGGTGCATTATGTTGATGCACACGGAGTGCTTTTGATTGATGGTAGAAAGGATTTGAATTTATAGGATGAATTATTACACTGGAATGGACTTGATGTTAGGTGATTGACATAGTAACCTCCTATGTTTATCTAGGACAAAAGATCACAGTAGAGGGAGACCGTGATGAAGAAATTATATGTAGAATTCTACTTGGTTTGATGATAGCCTTTGGAAAACACTGAAGTATTCAAAGGAAACATCCCAATCTGCCTTAAAAACTTTAATCCCATTCGCAACAGAAGCCAAATTCTCAAGGCTATACTGGAAAAAAAAAAATGCTTTCCTCCATATACCAGTATGTGGTGTGCCAGCATGCAGTAACTTGCTTCACACCCTAGCTCTTACTTACCTATGGGGTGTTAACAGAAGTTCTTTATTCTTTACTACACTTGTATTATGCACTTGATTGAAACTTCATTCTGGTTCTCAAGTCAGTGCCTGTAACAGAGACCATATGCTATGATGACTTGATCTAATCAATCATCAAACAATCAGAATAGCAACTGTAGCATTTCAAAATTCACCAATTCCTAGTCCTTACATCAAAGTGACTGAACCACCTTTGTCTTATGTGTCCAACTATTTGTTGTCCACGGTGAAAGAATTTGCACAGCAAATTCTTTGACCGTGGACCATTTCTCCACACAACTTTTACAACTGTCATACATGTGTGAAGGCCTGAATGGGAACCTCCTTCAATCTCTGAGTCATGCCGTGTTGGATGTCCTCAATGTCGCTGAAGCGTTCCCCTTTCAATGCACACTTTATCTTTGGGAAGAGGAAAAGTCTGTGAGAACCAAATCTGGCAAATGAGGAGAGATCGATCAAAACAGATTGGCTTCACAGGCAGCACACAGTGCATGGATACATTGTCGTGCAATAGAAACTAATTGTTGTTGTGGAACAGTTCTTGACGCATTACTCCTTGATAATATTGACTTTTCACTATGGTGACCTCAGGAACAAATTCACAGTGAATTATTCCAGCAGCATCGAAAAAAACGGTGACCATTGTCTTGACACATGCTTTTTTTGCAACCTGATTTTCTTCTGCTGGGGAGAAGACATTCCATGCTCTGGTGCTTCATTTCTGGAACAAACTGAAAACACCAATTTTCATCTAGTGACAATTCTTTGCAACATATCACAATCTTGATCAACTGCATGGGTGAAATTTTGACAACATTCAACCCAGTGCTCTCTCTCTCTTTCTGTGTCAACGTGTGTGGCACAAACCTTGAACAAATCTTCCTCTTGTGAAAATCTCTTTCTAAGATTAATCTGGTCATTTCCTTACCAACACCAAGCTGTACAGAGAGTAGCATAGTGGTTATTTGCTGCCATGGACAGCAATTTCCCAAGCTTTCACCACATTTTCATTTGTATCTGCAGAAACTGGCTGTCCACAGTATTTGTTGTTTTAAGGATACTTGCGACATAAGACTGAATGATATAATCACGTAATCACAAGAAAGATATTTATTTAACCAAATATTTCGGTCTGGAAATAGCAGACCATCGTCGGTCTGCTATTTCCAGACCGAAATATTTGGTGTTTCGGTCATATAAATATATTAGAACATGCCGCGTGATATAACATCACGCGGCATGTTCTAATTTCAACGATCTATTGTTAGTATTCTAGCTTGTATATTTTTTTAAACTGTTCTTGTAATACCACCGACGATGGTCTGCTATTTCCAGACCGAAATATTTGGTTAAATAAATATCTTTCTTGTGATTACGTGATTATATCATTTTGTCCCCAGTATGCCTCATCCTCCAGGGACTTCCTCCCCTCTTTAAACATTGAATACCAGCGGAATACTTGTGCACAGCTCAGACTCATTACCATAAACTTTTTTAGGTCTTGATACATACACTTCTGTAGCAGTTTTTCCTAATTTACAGTAAAATTTTATCACAGCTCTTTGTTCCATGATGCAACTTCTGACATGCTGTACTCATACACTCTTACTTCAATGGTTGCCACACGAAAACTGCTGCATCACCTGACTTGAAAGTTGCACCTGCGATTAAATCTTTAGCAGTGAAAACTATAAACACATTTGTTACTTTCATCTAAAAAAGTAAAAAATTTGTCCTGTAAAAAATCAATCCCATTACTTAACGGACATACTACTGTGTATATCTAGAAGCCCTAAGTATCAGAGATAGCACTGCACAGGTACCGGTGGCACCAAATACATTACTGCCATGGCATTCCTACATACCACAGTGCAGCATTTCTTTGTGTAGGTTACTGAACCATTCCTTCTGTCCTCTGAAAAGAGTTGATTTTCTGATTTTGTGCCTATCTACACATTTCATAATCTGAGGTTTTGGTGGGCTCTGCTGCTGACTTTCTAGATTACATAATATCTACTCGGATCTCACTGGAATGTAGAACTTTTACTGATGAGCTGAATGCCACAGAGCTTGGATTAAGCTACATAAACTTGCAATACTACTATCATCTGTTCAGACTCACGAGCTCTCTCGTATCCAACACTTTAGCTATGGAGTCTATATCTGGATATTCACTTCTTTTGGCTCCCAAGCTAAAAGAAGCAATTGCAAATACTGCAGCTTGCAATTGATGTGCTGTTCAACCATCTGGGGTATATACCTGATCATTTTGGCAGTTACGTCTCCTCAGTAGTGTTTCCAGCAGTATGCAAACAACAGAAAAACAGTGAAGAGGACATCTCTGTTTTTGTTGTTCGTGATTTTATTTAGAAATAAAATCAAAGGCATTTCTCCTGGACACTTCCTAACACCACATATGATGTGGTGTTAGGAAGTGTTCAGTAGAATGGTGATAGACTCTCATCCCTAAGTCATCAGTTAGTACACATTAGTGATATTGTTCTCTGTGAAACGTTCATCTCTTGCAACATCGCTTTCTGCATTCTCACAGAATTATGGCAGATGCTTGCATTCACAGCCTTTCACAAACTGTTGCATCCTAATGCAGCCTGGTTGACCTGTTCTTTGGCACTCGGATACATTTTCTGTATTGTTATAATAGTTAATAGTCTGATACACAAACATCCTGCAGATCCCTAGTGTGTTTAGTGTGTTGAAAATAACAGGTGGCTGCATTCCACTTGTATTTGTATTTGATTCAAATTTGTATTTGAATTATGATGCCAAGCAGGATGGCACTCTTTACTCAGCCAGATGGAACAGAACCTACACCCCAGATCTGTGCATAGTCACTAAAGACTCCGAAGACCACCCTCTTCCATCAACCAGAACCATCCTTAACAGATTCCCTAATTCCCTAGGAACATCAATCCCAGTCATCAGCGGAACACTAATCTTTAATGGAATCTCCGTAGGTCCAACTGATCTGCATTTCAGAAACAAATTGAGCAAACCATTAGAGCAATTCCACCCACTCCTAATTGCTATCCTAGATTTGTTAAACTACTCAAATCTGCAGCAAAAACCTTTCTCCCTAGAGGCTACAAAAAACAATATATCCCATATTGGAGTAGAGAAAGTGAGGAACTCCTAGCCAAATATGAGGAAACTGAAGATCCAGCTATTGCTAAAGAGCTCATATCAACCCTGGATAAAAACAGAAAGGAAAGATGGATCTCAACCATCAATGAACTCGATTTCATCACATCTAGTCGGAGAAGCTGGTCACTTTTGAGAAAATTAGGTGGAGCAGAGCCAATGACACACAAAACAACAGAGATAACTCCTGATCAAATGGCTAACCATTTATTGAAAACCTCCAAGATTCATCCCAGCTCTACCAGGAAAATTGCTGTACAAGCTTCCATCAGACAAATCCTGACAATGGAACCCGAGCTTCCTGAACTCGTACATTCAATATCTCGGGAAGAGGTACAAATAGCCTTAAACTTACCAAGAATGGCAAAGCTGCAGGAGTGGATGGTATACTCCCTGAATTCCTAAACATTGCCAAACATGGCTGGCTGCCCTTTTCTCAGAAATCATCATGACTGGTAAATTACCAAAGCTGTGCCGGGAAGCCAAAATAATTGCAGTGCCCAAACCAGGAAAAGATCCAAATGAAGTGAAAAACCTATCTCCTTGCTTTGTACCACCTTTAAGCTCTTTGAAAGAATTCTCCTTAAAAGAATTTCACCACTCATCGGAAAAGCACTCCCGACTGAACAAGCTGGCTTCAGGCCAGGAAGAAGTTGCTGTGGCCAGGTCCTGGCAACTCAAATTGAAGCAGGCTTCCAGAAGAAACTTAAATCTGGAGCCACTTTCATTGACCTAACATCTGCTTATGACACTGTCTGGATCAGGGGCCTCCTCCTAAAACTAGGAAATATTATAAAGTGTAAAAAAACCCTACAACTTTTTGAATCTATTCTCTCCAACAGAAAGATCCGAGTCCATATTGGCAGAAAAAAGAGCAGGCCCAGATTCCTTCACAACAATCTTCCTCAGGGCTCTGTGTTATCTCCTATACTTTTTAACATCTATGTGTATGATCTACCTCATACCAGATCAAGCAAGTATATGTACGCCGATGACCTAGCGATCTTACATCCATCCACCTCCTTTACCAACCTTGAATACAGACCTGAACACCCTGGAAGAGTATTTGAAGCCAAATCCAACGTAACCAGTGTCCTCAGTATTTCACCTGTACAATGCAGAGGCGAATCAACAACTCAACCTTTCCTTCTGTGGAAAAATGGTAGAACATGAGCCTCACCCAAAATACCTTGGAGTAAGCCTGGGCTGAAGCCAAACCTATAAAAGGCACATCATCAACCTCTCAAATAAAATTAAAACCAGAAGAAATAACATCAAATAGAATATAAAAGAATAAGAGCCATAGCTAAAAGAGAAGTCACAAAAAGACATAGAGAATCATGGAACAAATTTGTTTCTAATTTAGAACATGATTTATATAAAATAAGACCCAATGTATATAAAATTTTGAAACACTTAAATGCAGATACCAAAGAAAACATAAAATTAAATACTGAATTGAAATTAGAAGAATTTCTAAATTACTACACAGAATTGTGGACAGACAAATATTTTAAAAAAGACAACTGGCAAACATTTAATGAAAATGAAAAGGAAATAACTAAAGAAGAAGAATTAGAAATCAGCCTGAAAGAAACAAGAAACGGAAAATCACCTGGAGAAGATAAACTAGGTTCAGAACTATATAAATATGCAAGAAACAAGAAAGAGAAAGAAACAAGAAACGGAAAATCACCTGGAGAAGATAAACTAGGTTCAGAACTATATAAATATGCAGGAACTAGATTCAAAGAAAGACTCTTATTATTTTTAAATAAAATTTATTCAACTGGTATCCTCTCAATAGAATGGAAAAAAGCAATTGTGATTCCTATCTTTAAAAAAGGTAATAGAGATGACCCTAAAAACTATAGAGGTATCAGTATACTAAACTCCTGTTACAAAATATATAGCAGAATCTTAAATAGCAAACTAATGAAATATTCCGAAAACTTTATTTTAGAAGTACAGAATGGATTAGAAAAGGACGATCATGTATAGACCCAGCCTTTTGCCTAAAATTAATAATAGAGAAAAGAAGAGAATACAATTTAGAAACACATATTGCATTTATTGACTTTGAAAAAGCATTTGACAAAGTTAAAAGAAACATATTATTTAACATATTAAAAGAAAAACAAATACCAAATAATATCCTAAAAGCTATCACAAGTATATATGAAAATAATCAAATACAAATAAGATTAAATCACGAACTATCATATACAAGAGAGATAAACCAAGGGGGGTCCGACAGGGATATCCCCTCTCAGCAACTCTTTTTAATATCTACTTAAATGAAATAATAATAAAATGGAATAAAAATTTACATCAAGGAATTAACTTTCTCTCCTACAGTAAACTTAAACACTCTCCTCTTTGCCGACGACCAAATAATAATTACAAATTCTGAAGATAAACTACAGAAAGCTATTTTAGATCTAAATGAGATATCCAAGGATTATGGTATGATAATATCAACAGAAAAATCAAAAACTATGGCCTTTAAAGGACAAGATCCAGCAAGAACTAAAATAGTAATAGATAACAAGATCTTAGAACAGGTGAATTCATTTAACTACCTAGGATGTACGATCACATACGAAAATGAAAAAGATATAAACGCAAAAATTGCAAAATATTTAAAAATAACAGGTGTAATTAACTCTATATTTAAACCAAACCTAGTTCAAAAACAAACCAGACTAAAAGTATACAATACATTAGCCCTACCAGTCTTAATGTATGGAAGCGAAATCTGGACAATAAAACAAAAAGACAAACAAAGATTAACCACAGCAGATATGAAGTTTATGAGAAAAACTGCAAAGTATACCCTATTTGATCACAAATGAAATGAAGAAATTATGAAAGAATTAAACCAAGAACCAGTAATAGAAAAAATTAAAAAATATAAACATAAATGGATGGAACACGTTCAAAGAATGAAAACAGAAAGATTACCAAAACAAGCCTTAAAGTACAAGCCATTAGGAAAAAGAAAACCAGAACGTCCTCTTAAACGATTCAACAATGACTTCTAAGGCCGGAACAAGCCATGCTAGGCCTAAATCCTTGATATGCATTGAAATAACATCATTTCAAGGCTTGCTGGAACAACTTGGGGTTGTGGTGCAGAAGTCCTAAGGTCGTCTGCACTAGCCCTCGCATTCTCTGCAGCAGAATCTTGTGCCCCTGTCTGGGAAAGAAGTACACACACTAACATTATAGACACCCAGCTGATCTCTACCATGTGCACAATTAGTGGGACAGTGAGAAGCACCACTCTCTCCTGGCTGCCTGTTCTATCTAACATTGCTCCACCACACATACGGAGAAGACAAGCCTCGATTAAGGAATTTAATAAAGCAATGAGCAACCCACTCCTATCTCTACACCAGACTCTCATAAACTCACCTAGTCTTCGCCTCAAATCTAGAAAGTCTCTCTTGTCCATGGATGAACTCTTTTCAGCTGCGCTGCCATCAATATCTGACATATGGAGAGAATACTGGTCCAATAATCTCCCAACAAACTGCTTCCTGGTAGAAGATCCCTGTGCTCCGCAGCCTGGTTTTGATCTTCCTAGGAAGATTTGGTTATCCATAAACAGGATCAGACCTAGTCAGGGCAGATGTGGCTATCTTCTACATAAATGGGGGCTGTCAGATCACCCTTATTGTGATTATTCTCCCGTGGCTCAGACGATTACTCATATTGTGTACGACTGCCCAAGGCGGAATTTCATGGTGGTGGCCTACAGGACATCAACAAGGTGAGGACTTGAATTGGCTTTCCAGCCTGGACCTTGACCTGTAGTTGGTATGATGGTGGCGGTGGTTATGGAGGAAACAGAAGATCACGGTCCTGTGTCACCACAAAGACGTTATTCTTGTAGTTACTCTCATAGTCCTCGTCATAGTATCAGCAGAACTCCTCCTTATGTTAGAAGATGATGATACAGTGTGAAATGGTCCTCCTCTAATGGATCATGTTTTCTCACACAAGACACAACTGCTCTCTACTTAAACCTTGGATACAGCTACTTTTATGTTGTGAAGTGTTGTGAGAACATGCAGCCTTGTCATACTTGGTGCAGCAGGACAATAATTGTCCCTGGCTTAATTATTAAAAGTTACTTTTGCTCTATATTTAAAAAAAAAAAAAAAGGCGAGACTTAGAAAGCAGGTTGTGCCTTTTATGTAATGAACTTTTATATGTTAAGATTTTCATCATTTGTTTCTGGCAATTGTGATTGTACTTTTCACTTACCAGTTTTCATGTAACCATAAGCATAAATAAATTACAGCTACAAGATTCTTATAATCTCCCTGCTGCATGTTAACCCATACAGCTAGACAACTCTCTCCCTATTGATAAACGTGCAAATATTGGCAGAGTATAGCACCACTAATGGAACCTGGCTTGTGTAATTCTGTGGGCTGTGCGGAAGTTGTAAGAGTATTTACAGCAAGATGTGTGTGTGTATACACACACACGCACCCTCCATAACATTTTTTGCAGCTCCTGCTTAATGATACTACTCATCTTTCTAACTCCTATGTGATTTATTCTCCTAACCTTAAAATCAAACTGATATTGCTTCCTCCAAATATCCTGTCACTGTCCCCTGTTCACTACTAAAATCTTTCTTTTTCAGATACTTGCCATGGCACTGTTTCAAGCTGTGTCCTAAACTTGTAACAATCACCTGGCTGTAGTTCCATGTATACCCTTCTTAACTAAAAATTTCACACATTTGGCAACCTTCCAAGTCGCAACTGCATGGTCACTTTCTCCATATGGAAGCAATATTGGCTGCCTTGGTTGGACAGATCTGATCCTGTGAACATGTTTATATTTGGAGTCCCATCCATATTTCAAGTAATCATCTCTTAGTTGGTGTATAAATTCCATTTCCTTCTTACCATGTTTTCATCCGTCTTTTCTTACCTTCTTTCCTCCTTCCAGTCTATGTCTCCTCATAGTTGAAGTCCCCATAACAATTATTTGATGTGCAGTCCTCATCCACCAGATATTCCATGCCCAGAGAATGCAAAATCAAGAATCTTCTCTTTGTGATCCTAACTTAAAGTTTCTTTTTCCCATCCAGCAGACAAAACCCAGCTATCTCTAGATGAGACTGGCTAATTCACCTTTAGTTGAAAACCCCTGATAAAAGTTCTTCACATCCTATATGGGAGTCTAACCCAGGTTTTTCCAACTAAAGAGCATCATTGAAACCAAGTGAGCTACAGTCTTTCATTCTTATATTACAGACAGAAAGGTAAATTTTTAAATAAGTTTCTTGTCATATTTAAAAGTTTATTCATTTTAGTTTGTGAATCTTCTAGTTGGAGAATAGAGTTCAACCTTATGTACAAGCATTTGCTCATTATATCCTAGAAGACTGCAGTGAAGAAGAGAAAGAAGAGATCATAATACAGACCTATTCACTACCTTTACACTCCCATATTTTCTCTCTCTCTAGCATTTTGTACATTTTATGCACGCTATAAGTATGCCAATATAGGTATCACAATTAAGTATATTGGCAATTTTAAAGTGTTAAAAATTGTCTAAAAGTTGGAATAATTCTTAAAATTTTGACTTTCAGTAGGTTTTGTAAAAGGTGAAATAGATTTTTGAATAGTTAGATCTCTTCAACTTCCTATTGGTGAAGCTTAATTTACTGCAGTTGAGTTGCCCAAACATTGAAGTCATATTTCTAGTTGACTTATAAATACTCACATTTCGATCTAGCTTCCCCTTTTCAATTCTACTAACCAGAGGCAGCTCATGCATAGGCACTGTGGAACTGCCAATTTTTCTTGATATATAAATATATTTATTAATTTATTTATATTTGCTTGTAATATTTAATTTTATCATTAACAATCCTACATAATTCTCTTATTTTGTATAAAAAATAATAAAAATCATAATGTGGCATTATGAAGAAAGGTTAAGATATAAAACTTTGGATAAAAGAATCAAACAGTTATGTAAAAGATTGAAAGAAAACTGGATAAATAGGCAATGCACTGAGATAGAAGAATTACAAAAGAGGAACAAAACCAGAGAAGCATTCCTGAAAGTGAAAGAACATAATAAAAAAACAAAACGCACACAGTCTAATAACATCAAGGACAAAGATGGAAACATACTCATTGATAAGGAAAAGTTAAATGGAAGATGGGTGGAGTATTTATCAGATCTCTATGATGATAATGGTAACATATTGGATGATTCACGACACCTTAGTTAAACGTAACAACAGATACCACTCTACCCACAAGAAAGGAGGTAGAACATATAATTAAGAATCTTCCTAATAATAAATCCCTGGGTGTGATAATATTCTGGCTGAGCTGCTGAAAGTTTTGACTGGCAATAATAACTATTTAGTGGAATCCATTCAGGACATCTATAAAACAATACAATTACCTGAAGTTTTTACGACATCTATCTGTATACCAATTCCAAAGAAACATAATGCACAAAATTGTGAGGATTACAGAACTGTGAGCCTAATATCCCATGTATCTAAAATTATTTTAACCTTTGTTAATAAACAAATTGAAAGAACCATAAGCAGTGAATTGAGTGAACAACAGAAATGCTTCAGAAGAGGAATGGGAACCATTAATGCTATCCTGGAACTAAAAATACTAATAGAAAGATCACTTGAAAGAAATAGAACATTTACATATGCTTCATAGACTTTCAGAAGGCTTTTGACCAGGTAAAACATAATAAAATGTTCAATATATTAGATAAATTAGACATAGAAGATCATGTACTTAAGATTATAAAAATTATTTATGCCAAACAGAAAATGCAGCTGTTTAACTCTGATACTTCTGAAGTGAAAATAAAAAGAGGAGTTAGAAAAGATTGTGTCCTTTCACCAAATCTATTTAATATCTATAGTGAGACAGTGATGAAAAAGATTGAAAAACAAAAAACAGGAATTAGTATCAATGGTACAAAATATAACAATCTTAGATATGCTGATGATACCATTTCTAATAGCAGAAAACAGAAACAAATTAATCAAATTATTGCAGCTACTAATTGAAGAAGGTAAAGAATTTGGATTAGATATTAATGCAAAAAAAAAAAAAAAATTATGAAAATCTCAAAAGAAAGGCAGATCCGAGCCAGAAATATTCATAAACAATATGAAAATTGAACATACAACAGAATACAAATATTTAGACACCTACTTTACTGCAGATGGAAAGCAAGATAAAAAAAATAAAAATAAGAACACCCATAGCTAAAGATGCATTCTGGAAAAATAAAGATCTGCTCAGAAGTTCTGTGAGTATCGAGACAAAGAAAAGAATGATACGAACATTAGTGTGGCCAATTTTCACATATGGAAGTGAGACCTGGATATTCAAGAAGAGAGTAAAGCAATAGATAATGGTCTTTGAAATGTGGTGCTATAGGAGAGCTCTGAAAATCTCATGGACAGAACATGTGATAAATACAGATTTCCTACATAGAATGAGGACACAGAGATCTTTATTACAGGCAATGATCCAGAGAAAGATGAGATTGGCAGGAACATGTACTGAGAGGTTCAGCAGGACAGAGGATATTAACAGTTTTAGAAGGAAAAATTATGGGAAAAGGATCAAGAGGCAAAAAACAAAGGACATGGCTTGAAGATATAAGATCATGGACAGGATCACATGGCTATGCAGAAACAAAAAGGAAAGCCGCCAACAGAGAGAACTGGAAGGACATGGTGCTGCACCCTCTCACTGAGGAAGTTACATGAAGAAGAAGAATGCGGCATTGTCTGTTGCACAGTTCCACTGTTGTTTATATGCAATTTGCGCCATTAGTAGAGTGTTCATAGTGCTTATTGTGCTTACTACGTAAACACAATATATCTCATGATCAACAAAGAAAAACTTGAAACTGAACTTCGAGTATTCTACAGTAGACCCAACATGCATGATTATTGTAAATTAATTCATTGTTACAATTTATAACAGAAAGTAATTTAGATTGTGTTCTTAATGAAATTACTGTATTGATAAAAAATTCTCATGACAATTCCTATGACTACATCAGAGCCTAAACGCTGTTTTTCAACATTAAAGAGAATAAAAACATTTCTGAGGAGCACTATGAATCAGGATAGGTTTAATGCACTTGCGATGATTTCAACGGAGAAAAAATTCATCAGTTACACAAAAATCAAGGAAAAAGTTATTGACCTTTTTGCTTGAAACAAAACAAGAAGAATGGATTTTATTTTTAAGTAATTTTGAATTATACTAAACTGTATAATTTTATTGATAATAAACAATATTTTTTCATGTTTAATTTTTTTTTAAAATTTTTACCATAATTTTGATATTTTATCCGAACACGTATACACTCTACTTACAATGTGTATGTATATTTTGAAAGTTGCACCACCCCCACAATTTCAAACCACTAGCTGCCACTGCCATTAACCAAACTGGAAAAGGTACAGGAGTGTTTAATATAAGCATTGATCTAACACAATTAGGTCACCTCTTTTCCTGTTTACTCAGGTCATCATGTTGTTCAAGTTTTCTCTCAACCACTCAAACTCCTGTTGTTTAGTGCCAGTGGTGTGAAATAGAACAACCCTTAGGACTTCCACATCTAAATCTGATTTTGAAAGACCAAAATGTAGAAAAGTCACTATTTGTACAAATGACAGTCTTGCCCTCACTTCTGGTCACGTGAAGCTTCTGTCTGTGCCTCTCTCTCGAACACACACACACACACACACACAATTCTTGTGATCTTTTGCTAGAAAGACATGGATCTTAACTAACCTCATTGATCCTTAAGGAATCCCACTCCAGTTGCACTTGACAGCTGTTCTCTGGAACTAACATCTACCAAATATGGAAACTTGTATTCAGTCCATTCCAAAAAAAAAAAAAAGGGGGGGGGGCATATTCAAAAGAAATATAAAAATGGAAGAAAACTCACATAAAAACCTTTATTAATGTAGAATTTTTGCCTAAGTAGGATATCATCAATCCAGGATCATAGTATAGCATTTAAATAATAACAGACAATTCTAAAAAGCACCACATGAGTAGCTAATGTACAATAACTAAATAAGGTTGATACTTTCCTAATTTATATAAAAAAAAAAAAAAGACACACACATACATAAACAAAATAAAGTTAGGAAAGATTAGCAGTTTAAGACAATGTTTAGGACAATGAAGTCAAATTTCACACATTTCTTATAAGACGGAGGAAATGACTTATGTAAAGTATTCTTGTCTGTTCCAATAAACTGTGTTTAGTGTTGATATCATGCCCTGCAAGCATAGACTGTTCAGGCTCATGGTATTTAATATAAGATGTGTTCTTCTAGATGAATAAAAGCAGATCTTCCATTTTGTCCAAAATAAGATCACCTGATTTTCCTGATGGACAAAAGAGAACAAAAATATTTAGTGGTTAAAACTTGCTGTACCTTCAGTAATGCCTTACACATATGGGATAGGAATGTGAATTATTTCTCCTATATTGGAAAAGACAGAAATACCATGATTGTTAAAAGCTTTTTGATTAAAGAATTCTCAAAACCATTAGATAAAAAGGTGGAATTAATATGTTGTAATTCTTTCTGTAAAAGGTCGTCCAAAGAACATAAACAGTGAGCATGATGTACTAAAGTCTTAATAGTTCCACCCTTTTGATTAGAATGGTCATGAGATTCAGTGTGGGTATAACGTTTGAATCTTCTGGAAAACTGAAAAATGTAAGCTTCCATCTAGTTGACAAAGAATTAGATCTAGAAAGGCCAGTTGATTATTTACTACTTCTTCATAGGTCTAGGTGAAATATTATCAAAAATATGTTGTTCAAAGTTGGTAGTAGTAAGAGAAATAGGATTACCCATAGCTGATCCTTCAAATTTTTGATATTTTGTTTTTAAAGGAGAAATAATCAGAATGTACTACAAAATCAAATAGTTTTAACATTCTCTCTCGGATCTCCTCATATCTGAGGAATCCATGACCTTCCTGATGATGTTTCGTCATTTCTTTCTCCCCTGTGCTTCACTTATTGCTTGTTGTAGTTTAAGTCTGGAGATTCTTGATATTTGGTCAATTCATCTGTTGGGGGGTTTCCCTCTTTTTCTTTTCCCACACGGTTTACCCTGGATGATTATTTTTAGCAGGCAGTTGCCTTCCCTTCTATATGTATGTGTCCAAAATATTGCAAAATTCTCTTGTCAATTATGTGTATCAGTCTTGTGTGGATATTCAGTTTTTCTAGGATACTCTTGTTTATTCGTTTTTCTGTCCAAGACACTCTTAACATTCTTCTCCAGCATCAGAGCTCAAACACCTCAATTCGTCTTCTGTCATCTTTTATCATTCTCCAAGACTCAGAAGCAAAGAGAAAGATCGAAAAAACTAAGGTTTCTAGAAGCTTAATTTTGGTCTTTTTGGAGATGTGCATGTCTTTCCAGATCTTAGTTAAAGCAGCCATCACTTTCTTAGCTAGTGCTATTCTTCTTATTATTATTATCTCTTTTTTACATCCATCCTTTTTTTTTTGTTATTATCACTCCAAGGTAGTTGAAATTGTCAACAATTTCAATTCTTCTATAACTATCTCTTCTGCATTGTTTAAAATCATTATTTTGGTTTTAACTTGATTTATTTGTAAACTATGACTTAAGCTTTCCCATTCTAATTGATTTAGGATGGATTTTAATTCCCATTTGTTTGTTGCTATTATCACTGTGTCATCTATGTAATGTAGGTTAGGGATTGCTCGGCCACTTTTCTAGAAATCTTTTCATTATTGTTTCGCTGCAAAGGCTAAATAGTAATGGTGAGAGTATGCATCCTTGTCTTGATCCTTTTTAAAATTGGAATGCAGGGGACACTGAGTTTTCAATTCTTACTGTTGCCTGATTTCCTTGATATAAGTTCTTTATGAGGGTTACTAGATGGTTTGGTATTCCTGATTCTTGCATGATATCCCATAAAATATCCCACCTCATACAGTCAAAGGCCTTGGAGTAATCTGTAAAGCATAGATAAAGGTTTAAGTTGAATTCCTTTGCTTTTTCAATTATTTGTCTGATGTTGGATATATGATCCATAGTTCCTCGACCTTTTCTGAATCCTGTTTGTTCTTCTGAGATTTGGTGGACTATGAAACTTTGTAATCTTTCCTTAATAATGTGTAGTAAAATCTTGCTAGTTTGAGAGATAAGGGCAATGGTGCGGTAGTTTTCACATTTGTTGTGATTGCCTTTTTGTAGATTGGGATAATGGTGGAACTAATCCAGTTTAACAATATTTGAAGGAAAATCTTGAAGTAATTCAGTGGTGTTAAAGGAATATTAGTAAACAACGATACAGCATCTAAACCATAGGTTCCCAAAGTGGGTGCTGAAGCCTTCTGGGGGGGCTATAGTGGGATCAGAAGCATTTTGGGACGTTCAGGCTGTCTAGGGTCGGCGACTCTTTATAGAAGAAATTAATAATATATATTTAAAAATTAATTATTTTCGTGATTAGATAATCATTTAAAATTTAAATATTGCATTTTAATTCATCTTATGCCCGTCTTACACAATCAATTTTTTATCAATTTTCTATTTCAATTATTTGATAATTTGAAAATTTACCATGTCAAATAGAAATATATGTCAATTTTCTATGTCAATGAGAAATAGAGCATGTATATATGTGTGCATAATAGGTTATGTTTACAGTAGCAAATATGTTCGTTATATTTCATTTCAAAATATATATAAAATATATAAAACCACTTTTCTAATTGATTTGTACAAAAATAAACCCAATTTTATATAATTTAATATTACGAGTAAAAATAATAATGGCAAGACAGAAATAAAATCATAAATTTTAGTTAGCCTAGTTAGTACTAACTTATATTGCTAACTAGAGGGAAAAAACAAAGCAAATATTATTCGAAACTTATTATACTGTTTTCTGTGATTATGTTTTGTAGGTTTGTTGTTTATATCTTGTGTAATTATTTTATTTATTAATTATTATTTATAATTATTCAGACAATGTTGTGGTCAGACGAACAAAATGCACTTGCGTGCAAAATAAAAAATTGAATGTGTCATGCAGGATATTTTAACTTCTATTTTTTATATACTTAAAAAATTTATTAATTTTTTGCTATTGTAAAAATTGATCATGCCATACAGGCTTTAGTCTATCCATGCAGCAGACGAGTCTTAACTAGTAGTATGTCGGTCAACTATTACGTAGGTAATTCACTCAATTCAGCATGTTTTGACAGGAATATGGGTGCTTGCAGTGACTTGTTCAAAGCACGAGTACGATGGTATCGCAAACAAGTCAATGCATGTAAGTCGATTCGGGCTAGATTTCAAATCTATAAATACCAGTGGTTTAGGAATAAGTTTCATTATTTTTTGTGTGCTTTGCCAACAATCATCAGTCGAAAGTGTGATAGATAAGTTGAGTCATACAAAGTGTAAATTAAATCTTTTATTTTGTGAATATTTTTGCAAATTTTTATTACTTCATTATGTCTGAATATAAGAAGAAATGTCGACAGTACAGTATTGAGTGTTTGAAATATGGTTTTATTCAGTCTCTTACGAACAAATTATTACCCATGTGCTTGATTTGCCAAAAATTGTTTTCAAATGAAGCAATGAAGCCTTCTAGGCTACAAGAGCATTTGACTAAAATGCATGCCGACAAAAAGGATAAAGATTTGTCCTATTTTCAAGTACTAGAAGAAAAATATTTTAAGCGTCTAACTACATCAAAACTTTTTATGTCGTCCATTAAACAAGATAATGACGGATTACAAGCTTCTTATAATATTTCATTATTAATTGCAAAAGCAGGAAAACCACACACAATTGTTGAGGAATTAATCTTGCCAGCAGTAAAAGAAATAATAAACACTGTGCTTCATAAGCCAGCGTCAGATATCATCAGGAAAATTCCTTTGAGCAATAATTCAATGCAAAGAAGAATTGATGAAAAGGCTGAAGACATTGAAAAATCATTGTGCGATTATTTGAAGACATGCCAATTTTCCATCCAACTTGATGAATGAACTCTCCCAAGTAATGAACCACTACTCTTATCATACGTACGATTCATAAAAGAAGAAAAAGTTTTCAAGAATTATTATTTGCTAAAAACTTGGAAGTGGATACAAAGGGAGAATCTATATTTAATATCATGAATAAGTATTCGTAATGTTTTGTCTGCTGCTACTGATGGTGCTCCAGCAATGACAGGGCACCACAAGGGTTTCATAGCGCATTTGAAACAAGCAGTACCAAATGTACTTGCTATACATTGTGTTCTTTATCGTCAACATTTGGTTGCGAAAAATTTAAGTGAACGCCTGCACACGTCACTCCATTACGTTATTAGAGTAGTCAACAAGATTAGAAGTAATTCATTGAGTGACAGATTGTTTAGCCAACTTTGTAGTGAAAACGATGAAGATTTCAATCGTTTGCTGCTTCACACAGAAGTTCGCTGGCTTTCAAAAGGTATTTGTCTGAATCGATTTTACAATTTGTTTGATTCAGTACTAGAGTTCCTAGAAAACAGAGACGACGGATTGCAGGCCAACCTGATTACATCCAAAAATGACATCGCTTATTTGACAGACCTCTATAAAATATTTAATGAAGTCAATCTACAACTACAAGGTGATGAATTGAATTGAATTAAAACAAAAAAACGTTATTGCCGCTTTTGTAGGGAAACTTCTTCTGTTCAAGCGGAATATGGGCCGAGGTGAATATAGCCACTTTTCAAATTTATCAGCAGTGTCTCTCAAAAAGGAAGATTTACTTACATACTGCCAACACTTGGAGGTTCCATGCTGATTTCAATGAGCGATTCAAGGATATTCTAAACATGAATATACCAAATTGAGTTCTAGATCCTTTCTCACATGTAAGCACGGCAGGATCATCAAATTTAGAAGTGGAACTCATAGAACTCACAACAAATGAAGAACTAAAAATCAAATTCAAAACTGGATACCAAGAGTTCTGTCTTCAAAAATCAATACCGACACTGTACCCTGGATTATGGAAAATAGTGCAGAAAATTTTAATTGCATTTCCATCTTATTTGGCTGAGCGTGGGTTTAGTGAATTTACTATCTAAGAAAAGGAACCGATTGCATATAACTGAGCGTGGCGATTTACAACTGTTTTTAACGAAAGTTGAACCCGATATTAACAAACTTTTAAAAATGCACCAGACTCATCCTTCACATTAATTTGTTATTTTTTCTTTGTATTTTTACTTTGTAAGTTCGAAATAAACCATCTAATACATTTGATGGTGTTTTAATTATTACAATAAGATTCTTACTAATGTAATGCAATCTCTTAATATGTATTCCGAATTTTCATATTTAAACCATTGTATGAAACTTCACATTAATTTGTTATTTTTGCTTTGTATTTTTACTTTATATGTTAGAAATAAACAATTTTGTAATATATTTAATGGTGTTTTAATTATTACAGTAAGATTCTTACTAATGCAATGCAATCTCTTAATTGTATTCCACATTTTCATATTTAAACCATTGTATGAAACTGTGCATAATGTTATTCAAGCATACATTTTACAATCTTTACATATGGGCTATGTTTCACCAAAATTGGTATAGCAATAACTGTGTTCAAGATGAAGCACAAATTGGCCACTTCTTTTTAAAAATTTAACGGCATAAGCAGTAATGTATCATTAGTTGCTATTTACGTCAAAAATATCAAATGGCTTGAACGACGTGGAAAATTGTTATAATGGGGGGGGGGTACAAAATTTATGTCTTGCAAAGTGGGTGGTGGCCCGAAAAAGTTTGGGAACCTTTGATCTAAACTGATCATAATATTGGAAGCATCCAAATGAAGATCAGAAATTTTATGTTTAAAATGCAGATGTTTTGTATATAAGTAGCAGTTTTTCTAGTTGGAGTAGCAAGTAAATTGGATAAGAATTTAGTATTAAGTTGGGCATCCTATACAGTCAACAACTGATCTTAATGGAGTACCTGGTTTCTGAACTTTTGGAAGACCGTACAATCTGTGTGTGGATAACCAAGGAAGGTTTTAAGTTTTTTTCTTTTGATTTTGGTACTAATTAGAAACATTATCAATAATAGAATTAAATCTGTTTATTTGACTACAGATAGGATCAGGTGTAAGGGACCTATAAGTTGAATAGTCTCAAAGTAATAAAGACATTTTTCTTTCACATTCTCTTCTTCTCTTGAACAACAGCTTTTCCTTTGTCATCCATGAATTGTTGTTATTCTTTAAATTCAGAGAAAGAAAGATAGGGCAGAGGCTTGCCACTAAAACAAATTTTTGCACATACAAAACAAATCCTGATAGCTGTTTTTAGTGATAAGAATTGATGAATCTATTCTATGAAAAAAGTCCATAAGGGGTACCTTATTGGAAGAAATGGCAAAATCATGTCCTTTTAATAAAACAAAAAGTTCATCCCATGTTATTGATGGCCGGAATGTAGATAATGAGTATCTGTATCACAGACATTATGAGTACTCGTTCTAGAGTGGCTTACTTAAAGTGAATCAAATTTACATTTTAAATTATCATGTGAAGTATTGAAAACATGTTGGTAAGAAGTTGATGAAATGTGTAGAATAGTGTTAAAATTTTAAACACTAATACAGATTCCATAGTGATCTTGATGGAATTAATTTCTCTATATAAGAGGGCTAAAGATTTTTTCGCTTCGTAAACTTGATAATTTAAAAGTGACCTACTAGCCTTTAAGTAAATCCAATGGGGTTTAAGAGACCCTATATTAAATATTGATTTATTGGAACAAGAAAAGAGTCCATAAAAGTTGCTTCCCCATAGAATGTCTTTATAAAGAAATATAGGAAACTTTATTTCATTGTCATAACTTAAACAGATCCAGCGGTCTACATACTTTCTAACCATTATCAAATTCCTGATACATACCCTCTACATGAAAAATTTACATCATTACTAACTTCATACCTGCAATTTTTCTCCAAATCAGTCTATTAAATGTCAAGACTCCAATATTATCAGGTCTTATATTTCTGTCTTCTAAGGCACTTTTTAAAATATCAATCCACCTATATCTTGATCTTCCTCTGGGTCTTTTTCCTGCCAACCTGGCAGAGAACACTTGTTTCGCTAATCTTTCCTCTCCCATTCTATTTAAGACCATACCACCTGAGATTAGCTCTAATGCATTCCTGGATGCTGACAATATCAAGTTCTTTCCTAATATCCTCATTTTTAATATGATATTGCCATCGATGCCATCTGTTCATGCCCCCTAATCTTTCACAGGACTCTCATATCTGCAGTCTCTAGTCTTTGGTCAAGTATTTTACTTCTAACCCAGCTCTCAGATCTATAAGTTAAAACTGGTTTGAACACTGTCCTGTATACAGCTAATTTAGTATTCCGACTAATTTCTCTATTATTCCATATGAATTTATTCAATTGACTTCCTACCATACCAGCTTTGTTGATTCTGTAGTCTATTTCCATATTTAATTTATCATCTTCACTAAAAATCATGCCTAAGTAGCTGAAATGTTTTACTTGTTCTATAGGTTCTCCATTCACAATGCAGTTAATATTTTCAATGTTTCTGCCTATTTTCATTGTCTTTGTCTTTTTAATGCTGACCTTCATACCATATCTCTTACAACAGTTATTCGATTTAATCAGGGAATCTTGCAGACTTGTAGCAGATTTATTTAGAAGTATAACATCATCTGCATAAAGCAAAGAGCTGAGATTAACATCCAATTTTGATATCATATTTAATACCACTTTCCTTCATAATGTGACATATAGATAATGAATAAGGGAGGGGATAATGTACATACTTGTCTGACACCAGATTTAACATCTTTCTGTACTTCCTTCAATTCTAAATGCTGACTTACAACTCAAATAAAGACTAAGTATTGCTTGATATAATTCCCCATTGACACTATATAACTGTAGCGTATTGAATAGCTTCTTTCTTGGCACCTTGTCATATGCCTTTTCCAAATCGATAAAACTTAAATACAGATCTTTGTTATATTCCCATGCTTTCTCGACTATTTGTCGTAAAGTGAAGATCTGATCCTGACATATTTTGCCTGAATCCAGCTTGTTCTTCACCAAGCTTTTCTTTCACAATTCTTTTCTGCCGTTTCTCAAGTATGCTTGCATAGATCTTGCCAGGAACACTCAGTAGGGAAATACCTCTGTAATTCTCACATCCGGTTTTATTTCCCTTTTTATATATGGGTACTATGAGAGCTCTACTCCAATCATCGGGAATTCGTCCCTCAGTCCAGGCTTTCTATGCAGTGCAGCCACTGTAAGACTCTTATACCACCATACTTCAGCATTTCTGGTCGAATATCATCTACTCCTGCTGCATTTCCACATTTCAAGCCTTTGATGGCATTATATAATAACGTTATATAATAAAGTAGATTTCTGAGTGTGTATGTTAAAAAAAAAAAGGTTAGGGTTACAAAGATGTGTTTTACCATTCATACATATCTAATTTTAAATTTATATTGAATAGGTCTATAAAATGCATACATGCATAAACCATTCACCGCGAGTAAACAAATGCACACTACTTGGCGTGGCTCAGCGCACGTCGAAACATCGGCCGCATGCATTGAAACTGCCACAGAAAGTCGCACCACTAGACAAAAGAACGAATTACAGCGCGATTGGTGCGATCACATGCTAATCATTCGCTGAACGTGTGTTTTATGAGCGGTGACCCATTTATGTCGACTAAATTACTACAGTGTTTTTTCAACATATGATGGCCTATTCACCAAAATTTGTTAAAAATAACAGGAAATTAATAAAAAAAAAATAACCTGCTAATTTAATTATAAGTAAATCTTGGTTAAAAGGATTTTAAAATTAACAGGGTGTTAATTTTCGCATGACATACAGACCGGAAATTTTGTCCGTAAAATCGAGGGTTTATTTACTCTACTTGAAAAATGTAATTAATTTGGAATTGAAACACACCACCTTTTCATAGATTTCAGAACTGCATATAATAGCATAGATAGAACTATCTTATTTATTGTAATGGAGGAACTACATTTTCCACAAAAACTTATTGCTTTAGTTAAAGCTACAATGAGAAATACTTGTTGTCAGATCAAAATTCAGAACATGTGGTGTGATCTAATATATATAAAAAATGGTGTTTGACAAGGAGATTGCTTAGCTTGCTTACTGTTTAACATAGCACTTGAAAAGGTTTTCAGAATTGCTAGCATTAATATAAGGGGAACTGTTTTCTACAAGTCAGTACAGATTATGGCATATGCAGACGATATCGATATTATAGGAAGGACACGAAAAGCAATGGAAGAAACTTTCATCAGTTTAGAAAAGGCAGCAAAGAAGATGAATTTGCAGATTAACCAAGAAAAAACAAAGTATATGCCAGTAACTAGAAAGATTTATGACAATAATCCTTCTCAAATCAAAATTGGTTCCTATAAATTCGAAATTATACATAGTTTTATGTGCTTGGGATCAGAAGTTAATTGTAAAAATGATATCACTTCAGGTTCAAAGACGTATTCTTTCCGCAAATAGATGCTTTTGTGGACTTAGGAAACACCTCAAGTTCACATCTGATCTCAAGAAAAACAAAGATAATGATGTACAAAATACTTGTAATACTTGTAGTGTTAACTGATGAAAACTGGGTATTATCAATGGCAGATGAAAGATTGCTAGGTCTGTTTGAAAGAAAAGTTCTCAGATATATTTTAGGAGCAGTACAAGAGAATGGTGTGTGGAGAAAAAGATATAACCATGAACCATACAGATTATTTAATGAGCCAGACATTATTAAGTACATAAAAATAAATAGATTAAGTTGGGCTGGACACATTATATGCATGTATAGTAATAGAATAGTTAAGATGTTTAGTGCTAAGCCAGAAGGAAAAAGAAAAATTGGAAGATCCTAAATTAAGATGGGAAGATGGAGTGATGCAAGATATTAAGGTTTTAGGAGTCAAAAATTGGAGGAGTTTGGCTTTGAATAAGGAAGGCTGGCAGAAGTTTCTGAAGAAGGCCAGGGCCCACGAAGGGCTTCGAGCCAATGATGATGAGCCTCTAGTCATTAGCCTCTATATACAAGTTGCCCAGTTGTGAAGTTACTTCATGTGCAAATGTTGTTTGCTTGCACTTGGATAAAAGATTAAAAATATAATTTCTTGGCATCTTTAATTTATAGTATAACCAAGTGGAAAAACTTTTAACATGTCCCGACTTCAATTTTCTTTAAAATAATGAAGGTCATTAAGAGTCAACATCTTTACAATCTGGAGCCTTCCAGTTAATCAGTGATAATCAGTGCTGGCCTGGTTGGCCGAATGGTTAGCGTTTCCGCTCTCCAGCCAAAAAGGCTGTGGGTTCGAATCCTGCCACAGGCACGAATGTTTGTGATTGTCTGTGAAAATGGTGATGGTGGTCGGCTGTAGATGGTGCTGGTGTACATGATGAAGGTAGTTGCGGTTAGTGGAATGTTGGAGACGGAGAGCTGTAGAGCAGGTGCCCTCCCTCGATGAGTCTTTGGACTCCCTGTAGGTGTTATGTAATAATAATCATCAGTCTGCATTCTGGCATTTTGAGTCCATGGCAGATCTCCATCCTGGCTTATAATATTGTGCATTCCTAGACATGTGTTATAGAAGAAAGGTTTGAAGAAATCTGCTATTGTTCTGAACATTTCACTGAGTTTGTCAATAAAGCCTGCTCAGCAAATTACTTTTGTTTAGTCTAGCTTTTGCACTTGTAATTAGGCAGCCGGTTTTGTCTCCAATCATGTCATATTGCTGGTGCTCTCTGTTGAGATTTCTTTACCAATTCAAGAGTACTTTGGGATGCAGTTCTACCCATTGAACAACTTGCAATGCATAAAGACCTCAAGTTTCTTATATTTTCTACAACTGGTACCTTAAACACAAATCTCCAAAGGCATTTGTCGACCAGACTGATTAAGTGCATATTGTCACTACTCTCCAACATACAGGCAGTTGATTCAAATTCCAATGTGTATAAGGATGTTTGCAAATGTTGTTAGGTGGTAGATGAATTTCATTACAGTAGTGAGATAACCACCCTGCTTATAGGAAGACTGATGTTTGTTAAAACTGTTTTGGTCTTTAGAGTGGGATTTCTCAATTATCTAACCAGTGCTAAAAGAAAAATGTGTAGTAGGTTTGAATCCTTTGCTCTGTGGGAATCGTGTGAAAAAATTCCTCAGTGAAGCAATGATAATATAGTTACTTTTAATGCCACCAAAGCATAGTCTCTCAGTTTTTCAGGCATGAGGTATCATGTCACAAAATTTGGTATTCTTTTCTGCTCAAGTTTTTATGTTTGGGATGGTGCACCAAAAAAAAAAAAAAAAACTTAAATGTTTTTGATGTTGTCCAAAGAGGGCAGGTCAGCTAATTGTTGATATCGCTCTCTCTCTCTCCAACTGGTTTATCACAGAATATCTCCTGTAGTCTTTATTACTCTTAACTAGATTCATCATTCTTCCACTCTTCACTGAGCATGTTACAACACAAGCAGTGACTGCTCAACATCCTTTTTCATTCAAATTGCTAACCCATCAAACCTCGTGTCTCTTTTTCCGTCTACCTATGTTCTAGAACAATCTTCCTCTGAAATGCTCTCCAACAGTCATATCCTCCAATTTATTCAAGTAGAAATTAATACACACTGCTGTGCTATGGTTTTGCAACTTTTCATATGTTGGATCAGTATTTAAAAAAAAAATTGATGACATTGTCACATTAAAAAATTTTACCCTTTGCACTTGATTATAAACATTTTAGACTAATTAGATGCATGTGCAATATCAAGATTTTCTTATCAGAAATAGTTCTCCAAGTAGTCACAGGCAGTGATCATTAAAAAAAGATCACTGCTATTAATCATGGTTTAAGATAGCTGGACATTTCATTTTCAGCCATATTTATTTATTTTTCAATAACAGCAGTTGTGTGTACTTAAATAATGCTGTGAAATGAATATTTCTAATTACATCAGTTATCTAAATCTTACTGTTTTAATGCAGAAGCCAGCAGCTCTTAAAACACAGTCGGTTGTTATAGAAAATCTTTCTGCTTCTACCAGTGAAAGTCAACTAGTCAAGCTATGTTCTACAGTTGGCCCAATAGAAGTGCGTATATCTTATTTTTATTATAATTAAATTATATATTTATTATGAAAGATGAAATACCAAATCTAAATGAGTAAATAAACAATTTCAGAAAAATCACTTTAAAAATAATAAATGATTTTCAAATGAATTTCAGCAAGCAGTAAATGATTTGAAATCAAAATTGATTTGCCATTTTTTTTTATGCACATTCATTTACGAATTTGTAATGCATGCTGTTAACTTTTGAATTGTTTTTTCAATTCAAAATAGCATGGCTCTACTTGCATTAAAACTATTTTTCTATTGCAGTATGTTTTTTATGTACATTGTGTTGCTTTGCTGTGCATAATACTATGCTAATTGGGTGGGAGGGGGTATCCTTTTTTTTTTTAAACCTATGATAGACATGCTGAAAGACTTAGGTGTTGGTTGATTATTAAAGTGGTGCTTCAAGGTACAAAGAAAACCAAAACAACAAAACTCTATTGACCATAGATCACTTGAGGTGAAAACATTTTGATTGCATTTAAACATGGTGAGATTAAGTATGCAAAAAATAATGACAATAGGGCAGTAGAGCTGCACTTTGGGCCTCTGTCTACAGAAAAAATGCTACTAATTTGGAGGAAACAAGAAAAGCAGCAATTAATAGAAGCAAATTGTAAAAAACACAATCTCCACAGAAAACCAACAAAATGGCCAGAAATTGAAATGAATTAAAAACTTGGGTAATAGATCAAAGAAGATCAGGTTGCTGCATATCTCCAAAAATTATTATTCCATGAGCAAAATTATTGACAATAGAAAGAAAGAAACATCATCGGTTTTACAGGGTCACCATCATGCTACTTTAGATTTACGAATAGAAATGATTTATGATTTTATGAATACGTGCAAAAAAGAAAATATCACAAAAAATGCCAAATGAATTTAAATATAAAATTATCGAATTTCACAGATTTATCATAAATGCTAGAAAACAAGACAATTTAGAACTTTCACAGATAGCTAATATGGATGAAGCGACTCTGACTTTCAATGTGCTCTCAAACAAGACTGTTGACTCCAAAGGTTAAAAAAAAATATTATTGTTAAAACTTCTGGCCACCAAAATACCCACTATAACATTGTTTTGTTGTGCTGTGCTGATGGAACAAAATTGCCACCTTTAATTTTTAAAGGAAAAACAATACCCAAAGAAACACTTCCCAAATGAGTTTATATTCATATTCATCCAAAAGGATGGATAGATGGATGAGGAAGGGATAAAGTTATGGATAAAGAAGGTTTGGTTCAGATGTCCTGGCAGCTTATGTCAGAAACCTGCTTTGTTAGTATGGGATCAGTTTAGATGCCATAAAACTAAAGCTGTTAAGAATAAACTTCACAAAATGAACATAAAAATAGCTGTAATAATCCTAGGAGGACTCACTTCTGCACTTTAATCTTTAGACGTATCAATAAACAAACCATTTAAAGGAATTATGAGGAGAAAATGGGTCATCTGGATGCAATCTCCAAATTTTGAGAAAACATCTACAGGTAAGAAAAAGAAGGCCACAATTTCGCAAGTGTGCGAATGGGTAAAGAGTTCATGGAATGAAGTGAAACCCGAAATTATTATAAAATCTTTTCAGAAGTGGCATTAGTAATTCTCTTGATGGAGGGTGACTTATTATTTCAAGACAGTAAATACTCAGTTTCTGATGAAAAATTAAGTTCAGAAAATTTTTAGAGTGAAGATGAAAATGAATCTAGATAAAAAAAAAAAAATCTGCTAACGCCTTTTTATTCCCGTATATACGGGAGTAGGCGAGGCCATTTAGCCCTATCTAACTTTTGGAGACTGAGTGGGCAGTTCAATCTCCACTGGTACCCAATCAGAGACAGATGGCCCAAGGCTATCACTAATTAAGCGGTACGCAGTGAAGAGAGACGGCTCAAATGTGCCGCCATCTCGTGGTCTCTAACCCTAACACAATATATTTAATGTCTGAAATAATGTGGGTTCTACGGTCGATTTTCTTGAGTTTACAGGACGAAAAACCCGAGTTTCCGGGAGGAAAAACCTGCTTGCCCGTGCCAGAGATCGACTAACTCGGGAACCGGGTCGAAAAAAAGGCTTAGAAAAATTTCCTCTAGTCGCCGACTAGACTCGAAACCAAGACTTCCTTCGTGTGGCCTAGCGCGATGGTGTGCAAACGCCACATCCACTGAGCTACACAGGCTCTTATGAATCTAGATTCGAAAAGAAGATTAATGAAATTTATAAAAATTATATTGTTTATATTATATATATATATATATATATATATATATATATATTATTATATGCTAGATTTTTAATGATTTGATGATTTTTTTAAAAATAATTGTTTTTTTTATCTAATAAATGAATAATACCTGCATTAAAATTTAAAATGGAAAAAAAAATTAATATTTACATGAAAAATTCGATGCATAATTTTTGCATCTTATACTGCGAAGAATATTTTTGTCCAAAAATTCAGCATGAAAAATGTGATGCATCCAATACAAGGGTGCATCTTATAAGGCAAAAAATATGATAATTTGAAACGAGTTTGTTAATCAATCTGCCTAATAAATATTTAAATGTTCATCCTTTTTTTTTTTAAGAAAGAGAAATTTTATATGATAACTAATAATTAAGGAATTGACAGCGTACACTAGAAATATGGAGTTATTAAGACACTACTCAACAGGTGTCTTAATAACTCCATAATCTGTTCAAATGATCAAGCCCTAACCACTGAACTAAATCACATCCATGACACGTTCTCAGCCAATGGCTACCCCCCAAAAGAATCCAAAAAATACTTAAACCAGCTATATCTCCCCCCCCCCCCCGCCTTCACAAAAAAGATTACTCTAAATCCATCACCATTCCCTATGTCTGAGGCACCTCGGAAAAAATCAACAAAATCTTAAAAAAACATGAATTGACCACTTGTTACAGACCACACAGAAAATTGGCATCCCTTATCTGCTCCACTAAAGACCAACCACTTCCCCTAGACCTACCTGGTG
Source organism: Typopeltis vanoorti (assembly GCF_054136105.1). Taxonomy (NCBI): domain Eukaryota; kingdom Metazoa; phylum Arthropoda; class Arachnida; order Uropygi; family Thelyphonidae; genus Typopeltis; species Typopeltis vanoorti. The sequence continues at coordinate 93,643,059 of NC_143561.1, read as the reverse complement.
TATACCAGGTCCCTTGCAGCTGTAAATTGTCCTACTTTGACCAAACAGGACAGCAAATATCAGAATCTCAGAACACAAGGATTACATCCGATTTCACCAGTACAGCCACTCTGGGCTTGCAGACCACGCTCTGGATACTCGCCACAGAATAAGATGGAAGAAAGCCACAGTAATACACCGCAGCAAGTTCAAATATGAAAGACTATTCATGGAATCAGCCTCAGCCCTTAGGAACATGCCAAACCTCAACAAATTTGGATGCATGAGACTGCCCCAAATTTGGGAAACATTTATCAGAAGAACTTCAGCCCAAAGGCCAAGAACTACCAATATAGCCCACCAGGGGGCACCGTCAGGACTTTAGGAAAACATTAGCTTCCTAGCTTCGGTTCTCAGTTGCTGTTATGTAGTACTTGTGTGCACATGTCTTTGTATCAAGTTCCCAAGAAGATGGCAACGTGACGTTTGCTGAAATATCGGAAAGTATATATTAAAGTTTATTTAATTTATATTTCTAGTGTACGTTGTCAATTCCTTAATTATTAGTTATCATGTTTAACCAGCGTATAAGCCTCTGTACAGGAAATTTTATAGAATTACAATAGATGAATTCTGTAGCAAACCCTTAGGGACCAGAGACATAGCTTGTTATCACAAAAGTTTGCTATATCCTATGAAACAAAAGAAATTATGGGAAATAGAACCAAAAGAAACACAAGAAATAGAGAACATCATCATTTGGAATAACACAAAACAAACTGCAAAAAAATTAACAATGGAAATTTGAAATAAATGAAATCATGCAAACAGAATCATAAAAAAACTTAATAAAATAATTCATGGAAAATAACACAAATCATGAAAAACAACTGAAGAAATTTCTGGAAATCACAGAGAATATGCTAGAAATAAAATCGCAGGAAATAAAAAGGGGTAACAAAAAAAAAACAGGAAACAACAAAGGAAATGGTGGAAAATCATATATTGACAACAGAATACAAAAGATTGACAGGAACTATATGTAAATCACAACAAGTAGCATAAAAAAAGTACAAATGCAAACAACAATGAGTGACAAAAGTCTCTCTATCCAATCCGGAGGCTGACGCAACTGTGATCAATGTCAGCTTCCGGATCGCAGAGAGAGAGAGAGAGAGAGATTGAATGATGTACAGCTGGTATAAATTGATACCATTCTCTTACAACTTTAAATTAAAGAAACATTGCACAACGTACAGCATTTCTTTAATTCAAAGTTCGAGTAAAAGTTACGAAATTAGTTTGTCCAGCCACTCATTTTGAGTTTGAAAGACTTTTTATCTATAAAGTAAAAGAATTCTAAATTTCTGATTTAGAATTTTTGAGTTTTTGATTTTAACTGTAAAAAGTTTTCCAGTCTGCACATTTTTACAGTAGTCCATGATGAAGATATCAGGTAAGCAATATTAATGTAAGCCCATCGATTCCCAGACTTCTTCATGGCTGTACCCTAAAATATTTTTGGAAAAATTAGATGGAATAGGTGTAAAATTATCATTTAAGAAGTATCAAAGGCATCTTCAGCCTGTTAACAATGGAACACTAAATAAAATGCAATTAAAAGAATTTTAAAAGTGCCATACTATAGCATAAGTAAGATGGCACGTTAGTTTAGTAAATTCCTAATTTAAAATAAATAAATAAATGAATAAATAAAAATTTAAAAAAAAAATAGCATAATAATCAGGAATTATATAAAATTGATGAAATAATATTTCCCATAAAGAGAATAACTGAAAGCCATCAGATCTGTTTAAGTTTGGTCGATGTAGGAAGGCCTCACAGCTCTCTTTGTATAACCACTCTACAAGGAATCTCCTTTTATGTAAGAGTTTAGTTTTCTTCCAAAGAACCATATGTTTAGTCAAATGGCATGATCTGCTAGGCCAGTCTGCTGAGGTTCATGATACTAGATATATGATTTATTTTCTCCTCAACAGATGTCTGCTTAATCTACCATACTGCTTAAAATAAGACAAACCACAGGAGCAAGGAACCTTGTAGACACTGGAAAGCTAAGTGGAGAAATTTTTCATTAAAAATTTTCTTTCTACTGACCTAGGATATATGGCACATGAGATACCACAGAATGTGACAGCAAGAACTAGCATTGTTCCAACATGTATATAGCAATTTAACATTTTTTATTCTGGTTACTTATTTGTATGTGCCAATTGTGAAGTTCTGATAACATTAATATGTGTAATTAATTGTTTCTAGTCTTTTTTAAAATTAAATTTGTGTGTGTGAGAGAGATAACTTTTGCTTATATCCCTGACAATGTAAGTCTGATGACTTATGAAAAAAAACGTGATCTGAATACCGGAAGCTTTCTACAGAACTGCTAAACCACCGAAACTTATGTATTCAAACTTCATTGCTGTACAAACTTTTTATATTTATTACTATCACTTCCTTAACCAACATCTTCAAAGTGTGGAGGAGGTAGCATTCTGATTACCTCAGAACTGTGAAATTTTTAATGCTACAGATTTTGTTCTTCTATCAGTTAGTTTTATAGCCACACTTTGGAAATGATAACTGTTGTTAAACCAAAACTACCCTCAAATACAAATGGGTAGCAGTAGCATCTGTATAGTCATGGGTGGGGTAATCTCTAGGGTTTAATGCCATTGCCACTCTGGTTGCACTGCATCTCATTGGTTGAAGGTTGAAACAATAAGATATTCTGTTTGTATAGAACCACAAGTGGTGCATTTTTTGAAAAAAACTTCACTGCAATCTCATCTTTTCAACCTAGATGTAGTTGAAATCCTCTAAAAAGAGAAAAGGAGAAAATTGTTTTGACTAATATAAAAATTTCCATTTCAGAAAATACAAGTGCAAAATAAAGATCGAAAAGCAATAATAAAATTTCAAGATGCTCTTCATGCTGTGCGCTTTCAAAAAAAATACCAAAGGTAAGAAACTTATTGTGTAATTTTGTGGGACATTGTTCTTTATGTATGATATTTATATATATTTTATTGTAAGAAATTGTGATTTAAGCTATGTAGGCAGCTTGAATAGTTTATTTAGGAAACATATCCACTGAGAATTCTCTGTATTTCAATAATCAACATACATGGTTATAAAAAAATAAAGATTATTTCTTTCATATGGATCAAATTTTATTTCATGTAGATCAACATAAAGTTATCAGCATAAAACATTAAATTATAAAAGGATGTTTATTAACCTTATATTTCACTGGATTTTAAATCAGCATCCTCAGAGCAAAACAACATGTTACAGTTTACTTGCAACAATGAGTGAGCGAAACAGTTCAAATTGTTTTAGACAAAAGGCCTAAAGTCCTAATTTGGCACCTTCTAATGTAAAATAATTATATTTGTGTAAAAGTTGGTCTTAAGATGACTGTCTCCCAAATTTTTGGCACTTTAATGCAGCCATGTTTGTTATGGTTAAGAAAATGCTTCATAGCCATTACTGACTCTAAATATGGTCTCTCTCTCTCTGACCCATAACGACTATTATATAGCCTATTGATTTTCTTCCATCTATTCCTGTGTGAAGGGGTGTCCAAAGAGTGGTCTGCCAGTGTAAGAAGGGGTGTCCAAAGAATGGTCTTTGCATGGTTTGATTTGTGCCTGAAGATGGTTGACAAGAGAAGATTGTTATAACAGTGAGGAAATTGTAAGCAATAAATGCAGAACAGCTTTATTTTTAACATGTTGTTCCCTGCCAATTTTAAATCCATATATCATTTTTACAGGATTATGTGGAAGGTCTACATTTCTGCCAGTTTACATGGCATGTAATATGAGTAAATCGAACCATAATAACGTTAGCGAATGTATTTCTTACATTCTCCAAGGCAGATGTAAATTGATCTTCCTATTTGTCTATGGTGGATCAAGTGACAGTCACAGGAAACTTCATTCGTTCCAGGATGTGCTAGAAGATGGAGTTTGTCCTTAGGAGAGTGGATCACAGTTGCTAATTCGACATGTGGTGTGAAGGTTATATTTTATGTGTGATATTCATGAAAATAATTGTTGAACTAGTTAATCCTTCATTCCTCTGCCATCTTTAGTTGTATATTTCTTCTTAAAAATGCTTACCAAAATGTACGAATAGTTATGAATAGTTACATAAATTGTAAAAATATAATATTTTTTAAATAATTTCATTGTGGTTAATACTGGCAACCATTGGATAATACAGATTGCTCTTTCCAAAAGTTTTTGCAAACTTGCCAACTTCTTGCCTCATCTGAAATAGGACTAATTCTTTGTAGTATTAGTTGTTCCATTGTAGGCCAGTTGAAACAAACCAAATGGAAAAAGTATAGTATAGTAAACTGCTGGTTACCATATAAATTGTTTTCTATGATTAATTTTCTTTAATGCAGAATTGTTTCTGTGGGCTTTGGTTGGGACTTGTCAGTGGTTTATTATATGTACATTTGAGTAAAAAGGGTATATTTAAAATAGGATAGTTTGGCAGAGACGCTTTATTATTTCATATTTTCTTTCTTGAAGCAGACCTTGAGTTTTATGCATGATACCGGGTGGCCATAAAATAACTTTCCCTCTTTGGAGACATCTATAGCTAAATCCAATAAACGGAATGAGACCAAATTTTATGTCGAGACTTTTGAAGGCATGGGGAGATTTCCGGAAAAAAAAAAAAAAGATTTATTACCAAAAGTCGCCAACAGGGGAAATTTTGGCGCTAGTGGAGCCGAAAGCAGTCAAATATTTGTAGTAAATGCAGGTAAAAAGGATTATGCAAATTTTACTGTGCGTATGTGACAGAAGCACCAGTAATTCCACTTAAAAAGGGATTGGGAACGTTCAGGCAGTTATTCGAATTACTAACAAATTGTGCTCAATATGTGCCCTACCTTGCCTCAGCGTGCTTTACTTGTTAAGTTGTTTTACCTTAAACAGTGCAATGCCGTAGCAACCCTTTGGGAATTTAGAAGGCTCCATAATCTGCATACATGTCCTATGTCAGCTGTAGCACTGAGAGCTACGATTAAGAAGTTTGAAGAAACTGGATCACGAGGAGTTAGACCTGGCAGAGAACGGAAAGCAGTGCAAGAAGAGACAGTAACAGACATTGCTACTGCAGTGTTCGATGACACAGGGATCAGTACTGGTCCAAGCGCTTGTGCCATAGCTTGCAAATTTGATATGCAAGTCTTGAAAATCTTATGAAAATGCTTCACTTCTATCCGTACAAGTTTAGTCGTGCAAGCACTAACTACCGCAGATTATGATAAGCGCATGACCTTCGCACTAATGTTTCTTGCCCGAATGGAGGTCGACAATGACTGGCCTTGGAGAATATTGTGGGGTGATGAGGCTCATTTTTATCTGAATGGGTCGGTCAACACTCACAACTGCAGAATTTGGGCATCTGAACATCCCCAAGTAATCTGGCAAGTACCACTGCATTCTTCAAAAGTAACTGTGTGTTGTGTCCAATTTCATAATAGGACCATACTTTTTTGAGGGTATTACCCCTACAGGTCCTGTACCTGCTCCATTACTGGAGAGATTTATCGACGAATGCTGGAAAATTTTGTCATTCCTGCATTGCAGCAAAGTCAATGTTTGGACTCCATAATTTTTATGCAGGATGGAGCATGGCCACACATTGAATGATCAGTACAGCCCTTTTATGCTAGCATTTCAGTAATGAGATGGTTATCAGTCAGTTCTTTCCGACGGCATGGCTGCCTCGATTCCCAGACATCACTCCATGTGACTTTTGGCTGTGGGAGTGTTTGAAATCCATTGTGTATGTTCGTGGCATTCCCAACTTGCATGTCTTGAAAGAGTACATAAAACGGGCTGCTATGAACATCCAATCCGATTCCTTATGCTCAGCTGTAGAGCATGTCGCACACCGGATGCAATTTGTTGTACACAAGAAAGGTCAGCACATTGAAAATCATGTATGTGGTCCAGGGGACTCTGATTCTGATGAATAAAACATTATTTCCTGTGAGTTCAATCACTATATTAATTTCTGTCTGTCTCTCACAAGTTGTTGTTTTAGTTTAATTATTATTATTCTTATTATCATTGTAATGCACCACATATCCACCTGGAATGAGTGATGTGGCTGTCACTTACACTGTTGAAATGTTATTATTTCATTTTATCTGCTTTTAATGTAATTATCCGCTTGTTTTCGGCTCTGCCAGTGCCAAAATTTCCCCTACTGGCGACTTTTGGTACTAAATCTTTTTTTCATGGAAATCATCTCCCCATCCCTTCAAAAGTCTCAATATAAAATTTGGTCTCATTCTGTTTATTGGTTTTAGCTACAGATGTCTCCAAAGAGGGAAAGTTATTTTATTGCCACCCAGTACAAAAGAGCATAATAGCATGGAAAGAGCCATTTTACAGCACAAAGAGAAATAATTAACAAGTTTAATCGATTTCAATATTTTGTCTCAGTCAAAGAGACACCAGGAATACAATGTTAAAATTGTAATAACACACACACACACAAAACAAAGACTAAAGTCCTATTGGGGGCACCCTCTATTGATGCTAGCCTTCGTTGTCGAGTGGGATGCCTAAGAATTAAAGCTTCCCGACCATAAAGTTTAATGCAACCATATTTATTAAAATTAGGCTGTTTTTTTAAGTCTGCTGCAGATTCTAAAAGGAGTGTTTCAAGTTTGTATTTGCTGCGACAAAGCATGATGGTTTTCTTCCCTCTGATTGTATGTATCCAAAGCATGGTGTGCTCTTAGACCTGATTGACCACAGTTGTGGTGGTGGTGGATGTATTTTTTTTTGTTCTTCTAGTTATGGTCAGATCTTCCAGTCTGACCATAACATGATCATTTTCAAGAATATAGACCTTTGTAAACACCTGGACTAGAGAGGGAAGGAAGTGGATCCTTAGGAGAGGATAGATGGGAAGTCAGCTTCAAATGAGGTTTGAAGGCAGTGCAGAGATTTTATTTCTTCAAAGTTCTGGTTATTTTTTTCTGAAGTGCCTAAGATATAGGGAATAGTAATGGTATTACTGTAGCTTTACTCTGATCTGCCGAAGGTTGTGTTTTGAAATTGTCCAGAAGCTTACAAAATACAAGCCACCTTTATGGAATGAAAATTAGCTACCACCTGATCATTCACAACATTTTTGCTGTGTTGCATTGCATCCATGGCCTATTCATTGGAGAGCACAGACTATATTCACTGAGCTAGCCAGGCCGATATTATATACTCATCTTCAAATTTACCATACCAATCTGTTATCCAGTCTGTTGTATTTTGGAACAACTTTTCTCACATTCTTTTCTTAAGAAAAGAATGTGAAAAATGATATTCCTTATCATTTCCAAAATAAACATTTTATTTGTAAATATATATACAGGCAGCCCTCGGTTTACGCCGATTCACAATAACGTCGGTTGCCTGCGCGTGCTTTCTTACTGTAGTGTGGTTGACTGAGAAACAATGCTAGCAGGCACTCTAGTGTTTGAGTGTTTACCGCGTTACTACAACGTATATGTATCAAACCTAGTTTTAATATTGAATCTACCTAATAGTTCTATTTAATTTTTTTTACGTACATACGTATTTAAATTGATAAAGTACGTAATTACATACCATGTCTGATAATAGAAGTGCAGAAAAATTAGCAGAACTTGGTGTTAAGAAGGTGTGGAATTCAATCACACTTGAAAAGAAGATGGAGGCGATTCGAAGAATGGAAGATGGGCAGACATGTGCTAATGTCTGTAGAAGTATAAACTTACCTCCATCGACTGTTACTACAATTATGAAAAATGCAGATAGAATAAAACAGTCTGCGCTACAATCTACAACAGCACTAAATGCAAAACATGTACATTATAGTAGGAGTAAACTTCATGAAAAAATGGAAAAATTATTATCATTATGGGTGATAATAATTTATGGATGACTTGAATTAGAAAAACATTCCTCTGACGCAGGCTGTTATAACTGAGAAAGCAAAAATAATTTTTGAGGATCTTAAAAAAGACAGATGGAGGTGAAGAAACATTTTTAGGAAGCAAAGGTTGGTTCATGAGATTTAAGTCTTGAAGTAAGTGCCACAGTGTCAAATTATGTGGTAAGGCAGCAAGTGCAGATGTTGCGGCAGTGGCTGCTTTTCCTAAAGAATTTCAAGACTGTGTAGAACAAGGTGGTTATCCTCCTGATCTCATTTTTAATGTTGATGAGACTGGGCTCTACTGGAAAAAATTGCCATCACGCACCTTCATTTCCTGTGAACAATGTTCCACTCTAGGTTTTAAAGCTCCATAAGATAGACTTACGCTTTTGTTGGGTGCAAATATCTCCGGAACTTTGAAGCTTAAACCAATGTTGGTGTACCATTCACAGACACCACGTGCCTTCAAGGGTCTAAAAGCCATGCTGCCAGTCTATTGGAAATGGAACAAGAAAGCTTGGGTTACACAAGACGTTTTTATAGATTGGTACACAAATTATTTTTGTCCTACCGTGCTTTGCTTCTGTAAAGAAAATGATTTGCCAGCCAAGACATTGCTTCTCTTGGATAATGCCTCTGGACATCCTCAAAACCTTGCTGAAGTAAGAACACCATTGGATGTACATGCTCCCCCAAACACAACATCGCTTTTGCAACTGATGGATCAGGGGATTATATCAATCTTCAAAGCCTATTGCATCTGTATAACATTTATGGAAATGGTAAGAGTCTTGGACACTTCAGGAAAAACTATTAAAGACTATTGGTGGTCATTCGATATTTTGAAGGGCATTAACAACATTGAGGCAGCCTGAAACGACATGTCAGCAAAGTGTTTAAACGGAGCATGGCGAAAACTTCTTCCAGCATTTATGCATGACTTCGAGGAATTAGAGCAAGAGGAGAATGTTATTGAAGACGTTACCAAGCTTGCGCGAGAGGTGGGATTGTGTGATATTACAGCTGAAGATGTGACAGAAGTCTTAGCGAGCCATGATAAACCGCTTTCCCATGAAGACTTAAAAGAATTAGCCGAACAATTAAGTCAACATCCAAAGGAGGAGAAAGAAAACGAAGAAGGTCCTCTGAGAGATATGAAAACGGCCGATTTACAGCATATCCTTGCAAGCATAGAGACATTGACTGATGAACTCTGCTAAATGGACCACGATTGGGAATGGAGTGCGAACGTAAAAAAGAGTGTAATCGCATCTATTCGACCTTACACTGAACTCCTTAAAGAAAGAAAAAGAAAATCTAGGCAGTTAACACTAGATACTTTTTTAACACTGGATACTTCATCATAGAAATATGTAATATCTTTTCGAAGTTTCATATTTTTTGTGTATAATTTTGTTTTATTTTCGTTATTAATAATTTTATTTTAACAAATATATATGTATGTATTATCAAAGCTTTAAATATAATAATGTTACACATACATTCATGTGCATATTTTTTGACTGCGCAGAACATAACTTCATACCTCCCGTTAAAATTGGATTCAGTTTACGCCCGTTTTTTCAGGAACAGAACTGTGGCGTAAACCAAGGGCTGCCTGTATTTATATAAGTTTATTTAAGAATTTAATTAACTTTTATTTATAATATAGCTACCCGCTGTTATATATAACATTATATATGTGAAACATATTGGTTATATGTAAAAATGACAATGAATAACAGTTCATTGTCATCAAGTATAAGGTTATGATTTTGGACAAAAGATATCGCAAGCAGAGCAGAGAATTGTGATGTATTTACTAAAACACGTAGGCAAGAAATTAATTTAAAAAAAGAACTTTATTAACAAATATTTCAACCTGAATGTAACAGATCATCTTTAGTGCAATGACAATCCAAACAAAGCAGAACAATAACAATGGATTTCAAAACGATACAAGTTGGGTGCTAGTATAATATAGTAGACAGTAAGTTCAAAAAAAAAAAAAAAAAAAAAGCTTATGACAGACAAGAATTTGACTTTTGCAGATTTTGGGGATATAAGCTGTTGATTTTAGTTAAATGATCTGTTACATTCAACCTGAATGTAACAAATCATCTTTAGTGCAATGACAATCCATTGTCATTGGATTTCGAAATGATACAAGTTGAGTGCTAGTATAATATGATATAGTAGACAGTAAGTTTAAAAAAAAAAAAAAAATGCTTATGACAGACAAGAATTTGACTTTTGCAGATTTTGGGGATGTAAGCTGTTGATTTTAGTTAAAAATAAGTGTCGAGTATCTTCAGGTTGGGCCAGTTCATGAAAACATTATTTACAGAGGTGTGTTCTGAATGCTTAGGTAGAAATCCTAACAGGCATGAAAGAGGCCTCCATGTTGAAGTACATTCAATTTGTTTGTAAAGTTTATTTTGACAGACAAAGTAGCCAGAATGGATGATTTATTTATTCATATGGAGTTTCCTCCCTTATCTCCCCCATCCCTATTGGGGAGATTTTGCATCGATGTTTTAAGGTGTTGATCACTATGGAAGGCCTTCTTTATCTGGGGGTCATCTGTTGTCTCAAGTATTTATGGCTGAAGATCCGTGTGTTCACATGGCTGGTTTGCCTGCTTGTGGGATGAAAAACCCCAGATAAACTGGGGGGGGGGGGGGGAACCCTGCTGTCCACGTCCAAGACCGGCTAACTTGGTTATGGCTGAGGAAGATCCTTAAGCTCCTCACGTCAGCGACAGGAATCGAACCCAGGACACTCCTTCTCCAGGCATATGATTGCGAAGCGCAAAGCCACTAGGCTAACCCTACAGACAGAATCAAGTCCAGCAAGTTGATAATGCCTAGAAGGCTTGTGATAAAAACTGAAGAGTTTTAGCAAGAGAAAAAATATGTAAACAAAGATTTCATATCTAAACTGACTATTATATCAGTGGGCAGCTGTAGAGATACATTTTTACTTTGGTCAGAAAATCTGATGTTTTTTTTTTATATTTTTTTATTTTTTTAAATTAATAAAAGAGCAGGAATTGCCAGTTTGAGAATTTAAAAGTTGAGATAAGAGTTTAGCTGTGTGGTTGGTAGGAGAGTGAATTACCTTGATGGAACTGTGTTTCACTCAGGATTTCGCAGGTCACAAAGATACCTCTAACAATCTCGATCTTGAGCCTCTCTCTTCCATGTTATACCCATACATTTCACTAGTGGATCTTCCTAGTTTCTCTTTATTTTTGGTTGCCAGTTGAGTATTCTATATGTCCATCTGTTATCCCTGAGTCTGGCTATGTGACCTGCCCATCTCATCTTGCTTTCATATACTGCAGTTACCATATCTTTTATGCCTGATCTCTTTCTTAGTTCCGTGTTTCTAACATGTTCCATTTTGCTGATGTTACAAATTCTGCATTCTATTGCATGCTGAGTTATTCTCAGAGTCTCTTCTTCTTTTCTTATCGTGTTCCATGTTTCTGATCCATATGTAAGTGATGGAGGAATGTCACTATTAAATAGTTTTGCCTTCACAGAGATGTCAAGATTTGGATTAGTAAGTGTTTCTTTTAGTTTGTTGATTGATAGCTGTGCAGCTTTCTTTCTTTTTGCTAGTTCTTCAGATGAATCGTTATTGATTTTTATTGTTTGCCCTAAGTAATTGTAGGTGACTATCACTTGTGTAGATGTTTTCGATCCATTTTGTTTTTTATACATTCATTTCTAAGCCTATCTTACTGCTGTTTGTGTATATTTTTTCACCCATTTCTTCTAGGTCTTTTGGGTTGTGGGATATCAGTACTAGATCATTGGCAAACATAAGGATTTGTAGTTTTTCACCATCTATGCTTATTCCTCTATTTAGATCTATTTTTTTCAGAATGTATTCTAAAGTGCTGGTAAATAGATTTGGGGAGATCACATCGCCTTGGTGGACCCCTCTCTTTATATCTGTATTTATAGGTTGATCAAATAAGGGTTATTTGTGTGGTCTGATTTTTGTAAGAGTAACCATATGGTGTCTACTGATGCCAAATATGAATAACTAACTGAACATTGTTTGAACGTTTTTAAATCTAATGAAGGAGGAATTATTTATACTAGTGGCATTTCTTTAGAAAAGAGATTCTAGCTTATAGCTTACCTTGTTGGAAAAGCATTTTGCCACCTATACAAACTTGGCACATCATCTGTGTCAAGTAATAGGTATCATCAAAACATCCCTCTTTACGAATGTCCCAATCAATGACACAATCCTTCTTTTATAGAACAAATTCCCTCCAGATATCATGGTGCTCTTTGCGCATGTATTACGTTCTGGTTATTTTGTATGGCAAAACGCTTTCTACCCACAAAAAGAAGGCACAGCCATGGGCTCGCCATTATTCCCCCCAATTGCTAACTTTTATATGGAACATTTTGAGCAACATGTTCTAGATTCCTCTCCTTTAAAACCCAAAGTCTGGCTTAGATACGTTGACGATGTTTTTGTGATCTCGCCACTAGACACTTTCCTTAGCCACCTAAACAAACAACACAAATGCATACAGTTCACAATTGAGATTGAAAAACAGAACACACTTCCATTTCTAGATACACTTGTCACATGTCTTCCTTCTGGCAGTCTTTCCTTCACTGTTTACTGAAAACTGACACATACTGGCCGATATATACACATAAACTCCTACCACCATGCAACACAAAAACTAGGTGTCATTAATACTCTAAAAAACAGCGCTTTGAAGATCTGCTCCAACGAACAAGCACTGAAAGACTAATTTAAAGTTATCAGCAATACTTTTCTATAAAATGGTTACAGCCAAAACACCATTAACAAAATTCTTTGCAAGACCTTAATAAAAAACAAAGATAAACCAGACTACAATAAAACTATAACCATTCCATACATTAAAGGGACATCAGATAAAATAAACAGAATACTACAGAAATACAACCTCTCAAAGCCACCTTTAAACCTCCTGCAAAATTAAAAAGCATACTCAACTCATTCAAAGACCCATCCCCTCCCCACCACCACCTGCTGGCCCACCCTGGAGTATAGCATATTTATTGCACCTGTAATCTACCATATATAGTGGAAACAGGACCCACAATTTCTATCAGACAAAGGGAACATAAACGACATATTAAATATAATAACTATGGTGAAGCTAGCCTTTCTGATCATGCCTTGAACACTTTACATAGAATTGACTAGAAAAACACCAGTTGTTTACATCACATTAAAACATGGTATGAATGTAAATTTAAGGAAGCCTGTGAGATTCTTATCAACCACCCCGATTGGAACAATAACAATGGTCTGAAAATCCCAAGCATATGGAAGGCACATATTCTACCCACAGAACCTTTCTTCCTAAGAGCTAACTATAAACAGGACTGTAGATAATCCAGAATCTGAAATCTAATATAACAACTATCATGTTAAAAATAGGACAGCATTGTTACTGTAAGAAAACTATCAATGTGAAAGAATGTTTCTCCCATGTTATCTTAAATGGAATTTAGCTTTGATGTAGTTTCTAAATATTTAATTAATTTTTAATTTTACCTGTATCTTTTTTTCTTTTTCTTTTTCTTTTTTTTTTTTCACTAGAGGTCATGCCAGTAGAATAACTGGTGATCAAATCATTGTTTCTTTAGCTTACTGTGTGAAATGTAACTCAGCTTGTCCTTGTATATTTGTATATACTCCAGATGATGACCTTGATATGAAGGTCGAAACCTCAGGAAATTAAAAATAGTTCTTTATAACATGGTTGGAAAGTTCATAATTTCCAAAATGAAGGAAAAAGAAAAGTATCATCAACACCTTGCTAAATCAAGCTCCCATTGTTTTCTCCAACCCCCAGGATCTCAAAGTAGAACTGAACAACATCCGATCTGTTATGCAACAGAATAACTTCTTCCCATGGAAGACACAACACATTTTTGACTTCTATAAGCCTACACCTAACAACCCAGAATTCATGTGGAGAGTTCCATTTCACTATGTTGCTGTATCTTTGAAACTGATCTCGAATGTCCTTAAAAAATACAAACTAGTGGTTTTTCCTGTCAACAAACTCTCGTCTTTGGTGTATACTATGTTCCCAATGATTGCCATCTGCTTTACTTTTGACAAACAGGACATTCTATGGAGAAAAGACTACAAGAACACCAATCATATATCACCTATAATAAGAGTGAGAACTTGTCTACTTCACTGGTGCTGCTTCCAATTTGAACACTTGTTCAAGGAGAGTGCTGAAGTGCTACTGCACCACCCAAATTTGAATCATAATGACTGTCTTTCATTAACAATAATGTAGGAAAGTCTAATTCTTATTTGTCAAAAGCAGCAGTTTACTAAATTACATCTCATTGTCTGCTACCATATTAACCACCTTACCGGCCATTATGGATCAAATACGCATCCGCATATGCTTCGTATCCATCATATATTTCAATGTAATATCAATGGTATTACAAATTTAATATGCACTTTGCATCTATGATAACTTGAACGTCTATAGACGTCTTTGCTGATAGCGTAGTTAATACTAGTACGCAGTTTGTTTCATTTTGAAATCCATTGTTCTTGTTCTGCTTTGTTTAAATTGTCTTTGCACTGGAGGATTTGCTAATATTAATGTTAATATATTAATCAATTAACATTTAATTTGTTAATTTAACAAATTAAAATATTTGTTAATAAAGTTTTTTATGAATTTTTGTATCAATGTTTTTCAATAAATGCTTTCACCATGTAACAAGTGCCACTGAACATAATCATATATTAATGAGAATTTGTTGCATGTAGTCAAGGAAGCTAGAGACTTGAGGGTTACAGTGAGTTATTTAAGGGCCACATTGCTAGAGTGGTTAAGTCACATTTTGGATAACTGTGACTTGTTAACTATACATAGATATAGTCACCTGGATTCCAAAGAGATGGGGGAGACAATTTTTTTAATATGATTTATTTTTTAATAGCACTCCCACGTGAGAGGATGCAAGACCTATTGTGAATAAATTGTGTGTGTGGGCTGGGATCAAGAAAAAGTAATCTGCTTATATTCTTCTTAAAGAGTCTGTAGTTGTAGTCCTTGGAAATATTTAATGGAGAAAGCTGTTTCACAGAACTGAGGCAGATGGAATAAAATATGACTTAGAGTAGCAAGTTATTAGTCAGCAGTTCAACTGTAAAAGGATGTGTTGAAGAAGCATTGCTTGCATTCTGTAAGTTTAGCAGAAATGGGAGGCATAATGGTTCCTGGTTCTGATGAACAGCCTATGGAAATATCTGTAGAAGAGATGCAGTGCATAAACTGGTTGAAGAGCCTGTGAGAGGGAAGGTTCAATTGAGCTGTTCATCTCTTCTGAACTACATCAAGAATTTTTATAGAGTTTTAAGGGTATCCCCTCATATGTAAGAGCTGCATTCCAGGATTGAGTGGTTTGAGATTTGTACAGAATAGGCAACTCGACAGAAGAGAAATACCATCTTGAGTAAAAATGGATGGTAAGTTTTTTGATAGCTGAATATGCTATAGAAGTGATGCAGGAAAGGATAGTCTTAAAGAATTGGTTTCAAGAAAAGAGCAGTGGTGTAATGAGGGCGTGGCAAAAGAGGTGCCTGCCACAGGTGCAACTAGGTTTGGGGTGCAAAACGTTAAAAATAAATAAATAGATATAAAAGTCCACTATTTTATATTGTATTTTTAAATTTTGGCAATACACCACTTTAGACACAAATTCTGCAACACACTGCAACTCATTTTGATGGGGGTTAATAGTAAGTATTTAACATATTGTATTTAGTAAAATTTGACTTGTTACATTTACATTTTTCAAAATTTTTTTCATTTTTGGGTTGGGGAGGTGCAAGTTAGACACTTGTGTTGGGTTGGGGGGGGGGTACAAGTTAGACACTTGCCACAGGTGCTTCATACCCTTGTTACTGTACTGGAAAAGAGATCTAGTCTTAATTGTTAAGACCAGAACTAAGCCCCATTGCAGGTGGTCGTGAAGATCAGTGTTTAGATAGTACTTATCATAGCTAAGCTTGAGTACTGCATGAGCTATCATCAGAAAAACTGTGAATAGGGTTTAAGGTCACTGAGAGCAGATTGTTGATATATGAGGAAGAGGGTGAGGAAAATAACATATCCCTGAGGAACATCTCCAATAAGGAAAATCTGAAGAGAGAACACCTTCCACCATTACATGTAGTGAACAACCTTAGAGAAAACTGGCAATCCAATTACAAAAGAAGGAAGGCAAACCATATGATAGCAAATCTGCTATGAAGCCCTTAGTGCCAGGCTCTATCACATGCCTTGGAAATATCATGCAATGGGTACCGGTTTCTCCGTACTTTTCCATGGCATGAGATCTACTGTGGATCTTGATTGGAAAAAATCAACATTGGTGTTCATTGATTACTTGGCCTCACCACATGTCAAAGACGTTGATTGTCAATGACCTTTTCCATTACTTTGGACAACACATTGAGGTGAGAGCAATAGGTTGATGGTTGGATAGTAGACATCACTTTTCTTGCGTTTGTTGTATGTAGGCTTGCTTCATTACTGTAAGACGGATGCCAGTGTAGTATAATAGTGTATAGATGATAAATAATGGATGTTAGTTCAGGAGTGCATCACCAGAAACCTTTTTTTGGTATTCAGATTGTTCAAGATGCTTGTAATGTCTTTCTGGTAGAAGACTACAGGAGGCATATTGCAGTTTTCCAGGTGATTTGCCTTTGTTATCTGTGTAGGAGTCGGATGAGGAAGTTACTTTATCATTAGGTGGTGATATTGCAATCCTTCTATTTGGGTGGGAAAGAGATGGAAGCACAGATGGACAAAAGTTGTGCCCAGTGGCGTTTGTGTGGGACCAGAAGACACGACTGCCATTGGCATGTGTGATGAATTTTCTACATTCACTAGGCCCTTTTAATGATTGGTTTTGCAAGTATTTTGAGCTTCAGTGTAGATTGTGAATGAAATTGGGTTTTTTTTTTTGTTCCAGGCTATTTACAGTATACTGTTTTCTTTTCTTGATTTATGATAAGTTTTTTATATTTGAATATGTATAAAAGTCATAAGATTTCACATATATAAACCCTAAAATTCTTCAGTATTTACTTTATTACTTTTATTTATTTTACAGATATATGCTGGATTTGGCAATGATACAGGTGTCTTTATTTTCATCTTAATTGGAGTAATTCATTCATTAATTGTAAGTCAGTCTCTAGTTGTCTCATCTGTACTTTATTATTCTCCTGGAGTAAAAGGTAGGCTTTTTAGTCCATCCTCTTATAAGTAACAACATTCAGCCTCGGTGTTAGTGGAAATATGTATAGTGTTGCCAAGAGA
This sequence comes from Typopeltis vanoorti, assembly GCF_054136105.1. NCBI lineage: Eukaryota > Metazoa > Arthropoda > Arachnida > Uropygi > Thelyphonidae > Typopeltis > Typopeltis vanoorti. The sequence goes on along the minus strand of NC_143561.1, from coordinate 93,625,709 downwards.
TGTTGAAGCCTTCATCAGCATCACTTCACAATGCCAGTACTCTGGGTATATGTGAGAAATAGTGATTTTTAACTGTACTGTAAACTTATAACTGAACCTTCATCCTGTCAACTATGAGCTGCTAATTCAGAAGAATGGATTTCTGTGCTTTTTTTTTTCCTCCTCCACTAGAGAACAGATAATATTTATCTGAAGTATCAGCATATAACACTCTTACACATATGTTTTCTAAGCACTTTTAAAGAACTCCATAACATAAGTTTTATGTTACTTAAAAATATGCAGCTTCATTACATTTTTTAGGTTTAATTAAACCAAATTCCTTGCAAAAGTGTTATGCTAAATAGAAAGTTTTTCTTCTTAGCTGGTAATGAAATTATGATATATACAGTTGTTTGTTATTAATTCATATAATTTAGACATAAGTCAAAATTTAAATAACCTAGAAATAAAGTGACATTTCATGATATAAGTTAACCACAAAAATTGCACAACGGGATCGTGTTTTATAAATGAACCTTTTTTGGATTAAATATATTCAAGTAGTCTTCGAATTAACTTTTGTATATTGTGTTTAATATCATTACTTTCTTTTTAGTGTATAAAGAACTGTGAAGAGTATATTTTGAGAAAGTGCTTTATATCTTTAGTAAACTGTGCATTGCTTTTATTATGGTATATTTATATAGTTATATATATATATATATTCCTAACCTTAATGCTAAGGTATAGAATCCTATGCACGTTTGATATTGTAAATTTCTTCCATTTAGATTAAAGGCTTATTAAATATGAAGTTGTTTTTTTATTAATATTTTATCCCCTCCTTTTTTTTTTTTTTAATGATCTCCTTTTCCAAACATCGCCATATAGTATTTGACATATTAAATGCATTTCTGGTAGATTAATTATATACCATAGTTTTTACTACTATTTATTTTTAACATTATGAATGGGTGGATATTTCACATGAATTTTGAATATTTTAGCACTTGATATGCTATCTAGTGAACTTCTTTTCTTATTTCTTTGCAAATTTGATATGCAGTGGCTACTTTTGCATATTGTAGATTATATTTAGTTTAGTATATGCATTCATGTATGCAATTATTTGTTTCACTTTGTGATTATTGGCAGTTAATAGATGTGGCTTTTTATTTTATTAGTTTAGTTTCAGTTTTATCATTTTTAACATGAAGTATTTATGTAACGTTTATTTACTGTGAAATATGTAATCTTTTGGGGAACAAATCTATACAGATATAAAATTTTTAATGATTAAAATATCAAATTAAGTAAAATTTATAAAAAATATTTGTATTTATGATTTAACATGTTCATTATAGTCATTACATAGCTTTTCATCATTTTATTGGTTAGCATGGAACATGGAAAGATTTTTTGTTTGCTTGTTTTACAACAAATTATTCCTCTTCCCCTCCTTTTAAATTAAGAATTTTTTTTTTTTTATATTTTTGTATCAGAAGAAGAAAGTGACCTTTCCTCTTATTCTCTCTCTCTCCCTCTCTCTTTTTTTTTTTTTAACTGCATTAAAAATTGCTGTACATTGATATTAGCATTAAAAAAAAAACCTAAGTGCTTTTGAAAAGTAGTCCTACACTATACCAAAAACTCAAGATCTTAGTTAAGAAAACTATTGAAGGTAATATGAAAAATGAAATTTCTTGCTCTCTCTCTCTCTCTCTCTTGAAGATTTTTATTTTAACAAATAGAATTACATTTGCTTTGCATTTAAATATGAAGCTCAAGAAAATTGACTGTAGAACCCACACTATTTCAGACAAATATTATATAGTGTTAGGATTAGGCATCATGAGATGGCAGCACTTGTCAGCCGTCTCTTCACTGGATATTATTTATAATTAGTGATGGTTTTGGACCAACTATCTCTAATTGGTTATCAGTGGAGATTGAGCTGCTCACTCTGTCTTCAAAATTCAGGGCTAAAATGTCCTTGCCTACTCCATGTAGGAGAATAAAAGGCAATAGCAGATATGAATCATAATAATAATCAGAATAACAAATAATATATGAAAACCTTGAAGTGCTGCATATTTGGAAAAGTTCGTGATGTGTGTATGCTTGTGGGTATTAGATAGATAGATAGATGGATATACACATATTAACAGTAGTTTTTGAGGATTCAGTTGTCAAGTCTAGATACTATAATTTACCTCTGTAAACAAATGGAATTTAATTATTGTATTATGTTTTAGAAAAATCATAATTATGTTATGTAAACATTTTTGGTAATTATAATTACCAAAAACCACTTATGATATGTTGTAAAGTTTGTGCTGCTTTTCATCTGCTATAAATCATTAAGAATGATTTTTAGCAGATAAAAGCATTCTGAATCATTCTTAAATGTGTGTTAAACATCAGTAGTTTAACATACATTAAGCTACTGATGAGTGGTTTAACTCTGAATGATACGTAGATTTTGTAAAACAATACAGCTGCACATTTGAAAATTTCCATTGTTTCCTATTTGTATGCTTAATTTTGATCAAGACATAATTTTCTGAAATTTATATTTAAAACTTTTCAAATACAAAGTTAAAAAAAACAAAACTGTGCTTTACTCCTAAAATTAACATTTGGTCTACCTTATGAAATTTGGAATGTTTTAAAAATGTTCAATCCATACTGATTCCATTGCTCTGCCATTATCTTTGGTCTCTATGAATCATTTGGATTTTGTAAAAACTAAAATCTTTCATCTTATTGCTGACATATTGACAACTTGATTGACATGTAGTGTCAAATGTGAATTATTTCACAAATGATAACACAATTCTAACATATTTGTATATGGACATTTATTTATATTATTTCTTAAATTTAAACCTTATTAAAGCATTCTATTCCTTTGCCAAGATAAATATATATAAATACATGATGATAATGTGTGTGTACAGTCTCTCTCTCTCTCTCTCTCTCTTTGAGGGACATCAGTATGCATCTACAACATTTTACCATTAGATCTATTTTTAGGGTGTCATGCCATCACTAAAAGGTCTAAAATGTCTAGAGAAAAATATAATGTATATTCAAAATATTCCTTTTTTTAAGCCACATTAATTTATTAATACCTAATTCAACTTTTCATATTTCATAGTTTTAACCCCCCCCCCCCCCCCCCCAACCAGCCATGTTGTCTATAGACATTACGCTAAATCTGGATATGATTCTGTAACAACTGTTCAATAACATGGATAAGAAGTGCAATTTGGTCTCACTATTTCATCAACCTCGGCGATAGGGAGGTTAATAAGTTTTATTAACCTATATATTTAATAAGTTTATGTAATTCTTCTTCACTATTAAGTGTAAATGCTTGTAGTGCATGTTTTCTACCTCTGTTTTGCTTCTATTTTCGTGACCATATCGCTATCTTTTCTGTTGTCTTCCTCTATTTCTCTTTATCTGGTTCTTTACTTCATTAACCCATCTGCTATCCTGCATATATGATTTTTCCATTTTTGGATCCGATTGTTTATTCACTGTATTTTTCAATTTTTTCTGATTTGTGAGTTCTGGATTTTGTTTGACATTGTTACATCAACAGTTTTTCTTAATGTTTTCATTTTGGTGGTTTCATTGATCTGTCTAATTTTTGTAGTTACTGTATGTGAAGTAAAGAACACTAGTCTGATTACTCCTTTGTAGATTCTTATTTTTGTTTCTTTGCTTATGTTCTTATTCTTCCAGATGAGGCTGTTGAGGCATCCAGATATTCTATAGCTTTTATTGCTTGTTCTTGTATTTCATTTTGTAATGATATAACTCACTTCATGTGCAAACTTTGTTTGCTTGCATTTGGATAAAGGATGAAACTAAGAATATAATTTCTTGGCATCTTTAATTTATTTTATTTCTATTCTTAAATATTTTATCTTACTAGCTTGTTCATTTAGTTCATTCAGTTAATTTCCTTTTAATTTCTAATTTGCTTCTTGTGGGGTTACTTGGCAACTGCCATTGTTTTAGTTTTTTCTGAAGAATTAATTGAATGGCAAATGATTGCCTTGTGTGAAACATTACCCCCCTTTTGATTGGAGGCCCACTCTAGAGACCAGATGCAGAATTCTGTATTTGGTCTCTAAAGTGAGATTCTCATATCTGATCTTTAGCCTATGTATAGCACTAAATCTTCCATTAAGAGCCTTGCTATTTTTTTACTTAATTATGCATGATTAATTTATTTTTCATATACCTTTTATTTTAGAATTCTGCAGTTTTTTGAAGTTGACAATTTTTTTTTTCTTCTATTGCTTTTATTTATATAACAGTTAATTTACCAGTTATCTAGACTGGTTAATTGGCTATTTCGTTATCCATGTTTTAATTCTGATGTGCTTAGTTCCACTATTGGTCACTATAAGAACATTGATCAGTTTAGTGTTGTTTAAAAAGTATAAAAACCTGTTTGTTTTTCATTTTGTGCTAACATTCTCTGAACAATTGTTTTTTGTCATTTTTGTTGGTTATTTTTTTTTGGTTTTCATGGTGTGTGTTACAGCATTATCATAAGAAAAATAAACTGATGTTTCTTAGACTTGCTTATATTTACCTTGAAAGCTAACATATCCTAAGTGCTATACTTAATAGCTACATATTCACAGCTTCCAAATATATGTATTGAATATTTAAAATTAAAAAGGCAGAAAACAGGTCCTACCAATGTCATCCAGGCCACTGGGTCAGAGGTCTTGTGTCATTGTGTGGAATATAGGATATTCCACACAATGTCCTATATATAAGCAGGGTGTACTAAAAAAAATTTAGTATTTTTAGGAGGATACAACAACTTATAATTTTGATATGTGGTTTAAAAATGACCTATACCTCTCTGAACTAAAACTCCATAAGTGCATTGTTATGTTAAAAGAAATTCACTATAGTAAGCTTTCTACTATAACTAATTATTCTGATCCTTGTGAGTTTGCTATAGTGAAAGTCAACTGTATGTGCTTATTTTTTAATTAATATGATTATAATTTTATAATTCATGGAAACCAGCACACAATTTCATATCTTAGAAGTGAAACTTATTTTAATAGCCCAGTTCTTCTTCATTATATTCTATTAACAGCACCAAATGATAAAATCAATTTTGTTGTGTAGGATGTTGCAGTAAGAGGATATAATGCAATTATGTTGCCATATTTTTACCATATGATTACTTGTAATTTTACTGGTAGTAAAATTATTTATTAAGGCTCTTGGCTAGTTTCCTGTGTTTCACATCATTAGGAAATAAAAGTGAATAAAAGTAAAAAAATTAAGATACAAACATATATCAATCACTATAACCTATTTGAAAACAAGAATAACAATGGAATGCATGTATGTGCTATGTAGACATTTGATGGTTGTTTGCATTTTACTATCAAATGGCCATATAGCACATGAATTGCATTCCATTGTTATTCTCATTTTCAATTAGTTTATTAGGATCAATAAACTAATAAACTAATTGGGATCAATACATGTTTGTATCATAATTTTTTAAAATTCTCTTTTATCTCCTGATGATGTGAAAACATGGGAATTTCACAAAAGTAGTTGAGTATCTTAAACAATTTTACTACCTGTTGTTCTATTTGGTAAAAATACCAGCAACACAATTGCATAAAATAAATCAGTAATTTATTCAGCTGCTAATTTTTTTGCTGGATTTTAAATCATTATCTTCAGAGCACAGTGTTTATAGGTTTCCCCCAACTACCTTATATACAGGACACCTATCAGTTTTTGGGGAGATAAATTTGCAGTTATGTTATAGTTATTCTTAAAATGACTGTCTTAAAATTTTGGTAAATCATTGGAGCCATACCTGTTGATGTTAGGAGAGTATTTTTGCACAGAAAATATAAATTTCTGTGTACAGTGAAAAGTATTTTTGTCATGTGAAGATGCTGATTTGAAATTCAACAAAATATTACATCTTAGTAAATTGTTTTTGTTTAGTAATCACCACTTCCTTGCCTTTTAACATATCTAGCTCAGTTGTCCATTGCATACAGGAATACAGTAAATAAGAAACTTACGGTGGATGTATGTGTGTGTGTGTGAGTGAGTGTGAGAGAGGATAGCTATATACATATGAGAAAAAAGAAAGAAACACGATTGATAACATTATGAATAAAACAATTGTGCACACATAATAAGTAAATAACTTTATATACTGTCTTTTAAGCTTAACATTTACTTAATTAGATATTTAATTAACAACTGTTGACAGTATGTAGAAACATTGCATTGCCTAACATGAACTGTAATGTTTAGCTAGAACTCTAATATTTTATTACCCATTTACAGCTCTATAAATAAGTGAAAGAAAATGATGAAAAACTTATCATTTTCTTTCATATTGCTAATGACATAAACAGGTCTTTGTTTTCACTTCCTGAACTGTATTTCATGTAATTTACCAAAATTTTCATTGCTATACCTTGATACATTTAACAAAAACACTTAGTATTGTCATTAGTTGGCTCATAATTTGCTTTCTTTAAGCTAAGAAGAGGGGGGGGGGAGAATTCATTATATTATATTGTAAATGATAACAATTATTATAGAGGTGTATTATTAAGTTATTTAATAATTGCTTAATTTACAACAAAAAATGTCTTGTATTGTTTGTTCATCATCATCAAATTCCTGATATGCACCCTCAGGGAGTGTACAGGATATTATGATAAAACCACATGAAAACATTAGATCATTACTAGTGGTGATGGTTAGCAGTAGATGCCATTGGTGTAGATGATGCGGTTCACTATAATTGGTGGATTTAGTAGTGAAGATGGAGAGTTGTGGAGTGGGTTCCCTCCTTCGATGAGTTTTTGGACTCCTTGAGGTGTTGCATAATAATAATAATAATTACTAAATTCCTATCAACAATTTTCCTCCAAATTAGTCTGTTGTCCATCAAGACCAATATTATCAAGTCTTATATTTCTTTCTTCTAAGGCACATCTTACTGTATCAGTCCACCTAGATCTTAGTCTTCCTCCAGATTTTTTTCTTACCATCCTGACAAAAAATGCTTGTGTTGCTAACCTTTCCTGTCCCATTCTGTTTAAGTGATCATAGAACCTGAGATTAGTTCTGTTAACACATTCCTAAATGCTAATATCAAGTTTTTTCTTGACATCCTCATTTTTAATATGATACTGTCATTGATGCCATCTGTTCACTCCTAATCTTTTTCATAACTTTGGCCTCCAGTCTGTGATCAAGTGTTTTATTTCTAACCCAGCTGTCAGATCAGTAAATCTTTTGAACACTGTTTTATATACAGCTTGTTTTATTCATGTTTAGAATAGTATTTTAAGATTTATATATGTTATGAGTTATTCTTATTTATAGTAAAGTAATTTAGAGTAAAGAAAAAGGTATTTAAAAAAATACCTTTTTCTTTACTCTGTTTTTTTTATACCTTGTGTGGCATGTGAAACTTAATGAACTTTGTTAGTAGGTAAATTTAATGTGAATGTGTGATTTTGTATAGTGTGTTAAATTTAATGTGTACATTAGATACTGTATTTGATTTAACTACTCAAATGGCCATATGAGCAAAATATGTCAAATAATTTATGGTATTCATGTTATTTCAATAGTATCCAGATATTTTTTGGATCCAAATATTTTTCACTTTTAATGGACACTTTGCATCCATGTATTTATTGATGTGTAAACACATCAAGCCCAGCACAGTGGTTAATATTTACATATTTTGTTATTTAATTAATGATAGTCATTGATACCACAAAAATATATATAAACTGCTTTCTTTTAATTGAAACAAAATCTTTATATATGCAGGGATACAAACAACATAGTCCAATTAATTTTACGTAATTGTTATAGATATAAACAATAGTTAAAACATATTCCCTGTAGTGAGATTGGCTTGTTCAGTTATGCAACTTAGCAAATAGTTTTTTTTTTTTAATTAAATAAAAATCACTAACATAAATGATGAGTGAACCCATTTAGGCAAATTTTCCTTTACCAAATTATATATATTTTCAACAGAATAAGAATTCTGTTGTTTTTTTTGTGTTATGCTATAGCACATGTTTACATGTACATAGTAAAACTTTTACTATGTACATGTTTTAAAATTTACAAGTATTCTTTGTAAATAATATTTGCAGAGCAGTGTGCATTACTGCATTTTGCAGTGATATATAATAGGAATAATAATAATCACTTTGCTTTATAGAATGGCAAGCATAAGACCTGGTGGAAATTCCAGTAGTAAAACAGATAAAACCATTAGGTTTTATATTATTCTAAATTTTGGTTGGAAAGACTTGAGTTAAAAATCAAGGGACACGTTTAAGTGCATTTTAACTGACTTAAAACAAGCTGACTGGAGAACATGATCATATAGTCAGCTTGTTTTTTTCAAGTGTAATAACAACATATGTGATAATGTTTGTGATAGCTACCTCAACATACTCCTAGGAAATAGCAACAAGTCATCTAAACACTCATCATTTCTTGTTATGTTTCTCATAGTTGCATAAAATATCAAATTTTTCAATGTGTTTCATGAGTGTAAATTATAACAAAATTAAAATTGAATATAATGAAATTTTTTTATTCTTGACTTAATGGATAAATGTCTTTTTTTTTTTTATCTTGTGCTTATGCATAGCCAAAACAAATTCTGTTTACATATTAGAGGGTTACAGGTTTACGTCTTTGCAAACAAAAAGGAATAGAAACTGTGCACTTATTTATATATGCATTTCAGTATATCTATATTTATTTCATGGCCAAAAGTAAACAAACATGAAATATCCTTGTACAGTAAACAGATATAGAAATAATCTTAAAATCATGCACAAGGATATTTCATGTTTGTTTACTTTTGGCCATGAAACTAATATACTGAAATGCATATATAAATAAGTGCACAGTTTCTATTCCTTTCTGTTTGCAAAGAAGACTTGCAAACTGAAATGGAGAATCCTCTGATTTATGCAGTCTAGATTTCTCTCACTTTATATACACATTTCTTAAAATATTTACACTTTATTATTAAATTAGCAATACATTACTTCTAATTATGGAAGAACAATATTCAAAAGTAGCATCACTGGAAGAGTTTCCTTAACTATTAATATGATTTCATTATACAGGGTATCCCAAAAGTCTGCATATTTTGGTGAAACTGTGATTTTCAAATAAATTTCATTACTGCAAGTATATTTATTCCTTTTTACATAAAACATAAGTATTTGTAATGTGTTAGATATGTTTATATAATTTAAATTAATTTTTTTAATGTTTTCTTTTCAGACCCATAATTCATTCCAAATGTTCAAAATTGAATTTTTGTTATAACATCCCACACCAAAGGAATGAATTGTTATGAAATTAGACAAATCTTTTCAAGGAGATTACATAGACCCAGTCCTTCAGACAATGCGATTAGAGCACTAGTGAATAAGTTTAAAAGCACTGGGTCTTTGCACTGCCCAGCGTGTAGCACCCCCCCCCACACACACACACACATACACCCATTTCTGATTATCTGATTCAGAAAGTGCCCTTTGAGGTATTCTAGAACAGTTTGAGCATAATGGCATGGTGCTCCATCCTGCTGAAGCCTATCAAGATACACAGTTCCTTTGACTGTTGCTTCTTCAAAGAAGAAAGGTCCATAAATTTTTGATTTCATCATCCCAAGCCACACATTTACTTTAGGAATGTCCCTTTGCCATTCTGTGAACTCGGATGGGTTTTTGGAATCCCAGATACAGCAATTATGTCAATTGATTTTACCACAAGTGTGAAAAGTTGCCTCATCACTAAATATGTTGTTGTCCATTAGCCTGTTATTTTGGATTTGATCAGCAATTTCTGCACACATTACTGCTCAACATGGATAATCTTCTTCATGGAGGTCATGCAATAATTGGATGTGGTATGGATTTTTTTATCAGTGTTGAACACAGAATTTTTAAATTGATGTCTTGGATATGTTTAGTCTTTGAGCTCCCTCCCTAACTGATAATGTTGGATCCTCTTCAACCATTTCTCGAACTTGTTCAATGTCTTCATGAGCTATCCTTGGGCATCTGCTTTTCTCCTCGTCACACACAGATCCAGTTCTTTTAACTTATTCCCCATTTCTGTAATTGCAATGTCTGTAGGACCTGGTCTTTGAAATCTCCTTGACAAGCTTTGTCTAATTTCACAACACTTCATTCCTTTGATGCAGGAAGTTATAACAAAAATTCACTCTTGAACATTCACCATGAATTATGGTTCTGAGAAGAAAACATTAAAAATTAATGAAAATTATATAAAAAAAAAACAGATGCTTATATTTTATGTAAAAAAATAATAAATATACTTGTCATCATGAAATTTATTTGAAAATCACATTGTTCACCAAAATACATAGTAATTTTTGGGACACCTGTATAATAAAGCCGTCTTCTAAAAGATTTTTTAATTCAGATTTATTGTCATCAATTTTCACAAAGTCACATTGTCAGTCAGATCACCATCAGTTTTCACTTTAGTGAATTTGTAAGGACCAAAGAAATAGTGTTTGTTGTGGATTTACCATAGTGTATTTCCTTTGGCACCCCCCCCCCCCCCCTGCTATTATAGCATTTCTCTTGTGATGGAGGACTATAATGTTTGCGTCCTTTAGTTTTTATCATAAATCAGAGCCTTTTATTGAATTTTGCAAAATTCAATTTACAAATTAACTTTTACAAAAGTTAATTACAAAATTATAGATTCTTCTTCAAAAAATTTTGTTGCTTTAATAAATAATTTATTATCCTATCCTTTCTCTGAGACATAAGTTATGTTCACATACACACATAACAGCAAATTCAAGATTAGATGTGTAATAAGAGATTTTAATTAAAATAACTAAACACTGGATTTATTGGTCTTAAAGATTTCAATACTTCAGCTTCCTCTGGGTTTGGTGAACATAAAGATATAAATATACAACACACTAAATGTTAATTATGAATCAATACCTTATTAAAAATACCGAATGTGTAGGAACCATTACACAAGTACAACAGAAACGTGGAGGCTGGATGCTGGCACATGGTCAGTCATTATTCAACAGGTTCATCCGATAGTTAGCAGAGAAATTAAACTCTGATGTGTTCAGAGATCTAATGAGTGATTTCCAAATGTCACACAAAACATCCCTTGGTTAATAGGACATGATTTTTTAAATTATATAGAAAGTAGCCAATTTTAAACTGAAACTGAATTAGCTATTAAATAGCCCAGCAAGATCAGCTCAGTTACATGTGGTCAAATGAGTAGACAATTATCATTAAGGTGCTTATACATTCTTGTGAAACACACCTAAAAATTAATGCTTGTAAATATGGACACTCCATGATTTTTTTAAAACCAATTTGCAAAATATATACTCTGGATCTCACTCTTACCGTCCGTCTTCTAGTGTAGCTTTTAGGTTATTGTTTAATGGATTAAGTATAGTTTCTGGGAAAATTCCCATGTTACTCCTCTTAAACACTATTAATATAATTACGGCTATTATAGCCTGTTTTTGTTTAGGAGTGTCCCTTATTGTAATACATTGGCTAACATTATTCAAAAAAGGGGTATATATATATTTTAGGGCATTATGGGTGAGTATAGAAGGCAATATGGCAGAATAAAAGAGATGGAAAAAATTTTGTACATACCTTGTTTTTGGTTCTATGATGCCTTCCATCTTGGAATTGGAAGGCATCATAGAACCAAAAACAAGGTATGTACAAAATTTTTTCCACCTCTTTTATTCTGCCATATTACCTTCTATACTCACCCATAATGCCCTAAAAAAAAAAAAAAAAAATATATATATATATATATATATATATATATACACACCCCTTTTTTTTTTGAGTAATGTTAGCCAATGTATTAAAATAAGGGACACTCCTAAACAAAAACAGGCTATAATAGCCGTAATTATATTAATAATTGTTTAATGTATTTTTGTTCTTACCCAAATTGAAATAAATAAGAATGGACTCCAGCAGTTTTTAGGTTGTACATATGAAATGTTTATTTTTTTTTTTAAGTTAATATTTGTTATTTATTTAGTATACTACATAAATTATGTATGTATTGTACCTAACTAAGTAGATTATGGCATTAAATATCTAAGAATGATGTATGTTAACATCAAAAAATAAGAACAGTAGTTAAAGTTGTTCATATGTATATTTCTCTAGATCTAATTAGTTATTTGGTATATTACAAATATGCAAAGCTTATTTTTTAATTATCTTTAAACATTCTATTTTTGAACCTCTTAAAATATAGAATTCTTATACAGTTTAAAATAAGTGAAAAACACTTTTCTTTTTTTTTTTCTTTTTTGAGTTTGTGATTTAAGATATTTACAGTACATTATTGTTTCTTAGCAGTTATCTTTATCTTGTTTTGTTGGTTACTTAATTTTCTGGATAGCATAGTACTTCTGCAAGGAATAATCTGAGTTTAAAAGTTTTTTTGCTGGAGCTGTTTGTTTTTCATAGCAGATCATCTTAAACTGATGCCTACTAATGTATCCCAAATGTGCAAACTGAATATTGTGAACAGCCTTTCCTCTGATGAGTTCTAGCAAAATTGCATTTGTACATGGAATGCAAAATTGTATGATACTGTAGTGGCAGTATATAAAAAGAGAATGACTGTTCTTTCTCCAACCTTTATAATGCCTGCTTAAAAAAAAAAAAAAAAAGACATTAATTACACAAGATAGAAAAGTTAATGGATGAAAAAGTTAAATGTTTTTTTTTTTAATTATGTATTGAAAAGGCATTAAGCAGCATATGTGTAAATATGTCTAGATATATTTTAACCTGTTTGTATAATTATTTGCATGAACTTGATATGAAAAAGAAATTTCTTTTTTATGTCCCAAAAAAAAAAAAAGTCATGAACTCATTAAGTAGAAAGGCTGCATATTTTTGGATTGATAAATGTATTGCTTTCATCTGTGTGAAGTAAATGGACTTTAATTATATATAAATGTACTGTCTTGTTATATTATTATTATTTGTGGAATTATGCAAATAATTTATAGTTACACAGTTTTTTCTTGGCAATAATCATTCATTTTAAAATACCACTGAAATGGGATTACATTAATTAACAAGAAAGATGACTGGCTTCATAAATAGGTCACACATGATAACATAATTGTCTCTCTGTCTGCATATCTATAAATTGAGCTTGTATCATACATGCAGTGAGACTTAATTTCTAGCTAAATTATCTTTATGTAGTAAGTTTATTAATATTGTACCATTACTGATTTTTTTAAAATATACATTGTGAGGTTTGCTTGCTCATTAATTATATGTGGAATAACAATATTTTATAAATAAGATAAATATCTTTTTCAAACATTGAACTTAATAAAGACATTAAGTTAAATCCCTGTTAAATTAAGGTAATTATTAAATATTAAGAAATATTTATAGAATTAAATTCCCCTTTCTTTCTCCTCATAATGTTTGGAAATAATAGCACTTAAAAAAAATCCTTACTATGAGCTTTAAGTATAGTCAACTCTTAAAAGCAAATTTAATTCTGTTATGTAGGATGGTTTAGTGTTGCTTTAATTAGCAAGCATAAAGATATTCCTTAAATGAAGTAGTTGATTACATTTAAAAAACTATTTTTTTTACTTTATATATCAGAAAACTGGGGAAAAGTACTAATAATGAGCACCAGACTGGACTGAACCTGGTTTGGGATTAAATTTAATCATTGGTGACAAGGAAGTATAATATGCAATATTTAAAAGCATTATTTCTTCCAATATATATATATAAATTGCAAACCATGTAGTGTATTATGTATCTTCTTACCATAATTGCATAGAGTTTGATGCTAGTGATGTAGGTTTACTTGTATATTAACTGCTCTAACATAATGAGGCAACCTTTTTATCTTGCAGATTTTTTTGTAATAACTACTACCTACTCCATCTTGATATCTGCAACTGAATTCGGATGGCATTTACCCACCTCCCTTATATCCACATCTACCCACTCTAAATCACTCATCAGTGAATGGTAAATCCATAATTCAGATTATGAGATACTGATTATATTATTTTTTTTCAAGCTGTGAGCTACACAAGCTGTGTTTGTAAAATCAGTTTAGTGAGATATGATCAGCATTTCTTTTAATGAAATGGAATAGAATTATCATAGTGGATCACAGATTTAAAATTTTAGATTTGAATACTTTTGTACAAGTATTCAAATCTAACCGTAAAACACAAATTAATGCAATGCTTATGAAAACTTTGTTTACACTTGCTAATTTGTCAAATAGGTAAGGGAAAGTTTGTGGTGTTTGCTTTCACTAGAGGTCTCTAGACCTCTTACAACACCTGGCTTCTTAAGTATCAAAAAAATTCCATTTAGCTGTCAGCTCCCCCCACCTCCTTTTTTTTTAAAGGTCATTATTGAGTGTGACTTTCAAGTTCATGAGAACTGCTGCAGTACTTTAATCATGGACATTATCACCATTCACAACACCTATGGTGTGAAATAGGATTTTCCACCTTGAACTAGTTGAATACAAAATAAAGAAATATGCTGAACATTGCACTAGATATATATGTAACATTGTCCTCATGTATTCCAGATTGTAATGAACTTATGAACAGGCAACTACACCTGTCACATTAAATATTTCCTACTTTATGCTTTTGTTTTGAGTATTTTTTCCCTAATGAAGTATTTAATGTAATGTTAGTAAAATCATATTTGATATTATAAATTAAAGATACCAAGAAATTATATACTTAGCTTAATCCTTTATCCAAATCCTTCAGGTGCAAACAAAGTTTGCACATGAAGGATTTTCAGGATGGGGCAACTCATATATAGAAGCTAATGACTTCACATCACTTGCCTTAGTATCCCATAATACAAAGCATATCTCTTTGCAGACATGTATAATGCTATGCATTATGGGAAGTGTCACTACACAGACCGGTTTCAACCTTTATTGAAGTCTCTTCAGTGGAAGCCAGACCCAGAGATGATACTAAGGTTGAAGTAATGCAGAAGTCATATTTTCATATACAAGTTGCCAATACTCTGGATTAGAGAAAGTTGTTGGAAGTTTTTTCACTTGGTTAGTATCACCTCTGGGTCTGGCTCCCACTGAAGAGACCTCAATAAAGGTCAAAAGCGGTCTGGGTAGTGACCCTTCCCATAATGCATAGCATTATACATGTCCACAAGGAGATGTGCTTTGTATTATGGGATACTGAGGCAAGTGATGTGAAGTCATTAGCTTCTATACACGAGTTGCCCCATCCTGTAAATACTTCAGGTGCAAACTTGTTTGCTTACACTTGGATAAAGGATTAAGCCAAGTATATAATTTCTTGGTATCTTTAATTTATGGTATAACCAATTGAAAAAACTTCTGATATTTGATATTAGCTTTGTTACAATTTTGGTTTTTGCTTTATTATATGTAGTAAGGGCATGCATTGTTTCAGTTTAGTGTGTGTGTTCTTAGTCATGAAGTAAATTGTATTATTGTGGGTGTATGAAGTTGATTTTACTTTTTTTTTTTTTTTTTTTTTTTTTTTTTTTTTTTTTTTTTTTTTCACTATTCTTCCCATGCTTCAGGACCTGTCTTTTAATAACATCAGCTTACAACTAAGTATAGTAAGGTGTAATTGATAAGAACTTTATCTAAGGAAGAAGGATGAACTTGACTATTACCAAAAAGTTGCATTTAGTGAAGAATTGTCTCATTATGTTAGATTAGTTATTAAAGACCTTGCAGAGAATCTGCATGTCAAATATACAAGGACAAAACTTGAGTATTGTATTCTGCTTTAGTTTTTCACAGGAATGCATATAATGTGGCTGGACTGCATTATAGTGCAGTTGAACTGCCTCTAACTTTTCATATTATCTTTTGATATCAGTTTTAATTTTTATTTATTTATTTTTATTTTTTTTTTATTTTATTATCATTATTTTCATTGGTTGGTTTGAATTGCATTGTATGTTCCAGAACATAAAAAAAAATTCAACTTCATTGAAATATTTAGAATATATTCCTAAATGAATCAAATATAAGTTGCATATTTGGAAAAAAGAAAGAGAGAGAGAAAAGATCTGCAGTTTTATGAAAGAAGTTCCTAGTGCTATTATATACTTGACTGAGATTATGAATGTTATAGTCAATAAATTGTTTATAAATATATATCCCATAATCAAATTTTACTCTTGGAAATATGTAATATGATATCTCTAAGAAAGAGGGGGGGGGTACAATTGTATATATGGGAAATACTCACCAAACATTTACACTTTTGACTTGTGATTAACTGCAAGTAGACAGCAAATTAATAATTTTAGTTGTCAACTGTCTAAGTCAGATTTCTGTAGGAGAAATATTAAGGCTTCTGAAAAATTAGTGATTTCCTTTAGACATTTTAAAATAGATGCAATATATGAAGGCCAGAAAAGAATTTTAACGGTAATGACACATATGATTTATAATCTTTGAAGACAAGCAGAAACTATTTTTGTTATATAGTGAACTGGATTTGTTGGTTACCTTGGAGAGGGTAATGCAAAACTGATGATGGCCTTAACAGTTACTATAAAATTAGTTTTATGTGATTCCATAAAATTTATAAAACTTAATTGAAAAATGATCTATCATAAATACTCGTGTTTTATGCCTATTTATGAACATCTACAATGTTATGAAACACAGTGTTCATTAATACTGTTGCCTACATAACACACTTGATCATCGCAATTCTGTTGCTAACATTAATCTAGTTTTATGTAATGGGGTTTCATTAAATATTCCCCATGTTTATAAACCAGAATTTATTTATTTATTTTAGATAAATTTTAATGATTTCCAGTTTTATTAAAAGTCCATCTGTCAAGAAAAATTCGGTTGTATGCATGAAAAGAAATAGAAGTAACATTAATGGGTCTAAAAATATAAGGCCTTACTGACAGAGATTACAACAGTAACAATATATATATATATATATACGTAGGCTGTTCAATAAGTAATGACTATATTTATACAGAAAACAGATTACCTTTAATCGTCATCATTTACATGGTCTTTTTCGAAGTAACTACCGTGAGACGTGATGCATTTGTCCCAACATTGCATCTACTTTTTAAACACATGTGAAAGTCCGTTTTTTGAGAGTTCTTTCAAAACCGCCTCCGCAGCTTTTATGCATGCTTTGTTGCTTTCGAAATGGCAGCCTCTTAGTGGTTTCTTGAGCTAAGGAAACAGCCAGAAATCGCACAGTGCGAGATCAGGACTGTATGGAGGGTGTGATAGGATATCTGTGTTATTCTTCTGCAAAATGTCCACTACACAACCAGCAATATGTGGCCTTGTATTATCGTGGTGCAATAAGAAGCCATTCTTCAGCAATGGACGCTTCCTTTTGACGTGCTTGATGATAATCGCTGCTGTGTTGATCATTGTCTCTGTGATGGACGTTGAAGGTCTTCCCTCATGTTCAAGATCTTTCACATTTAGCCTTCCTTCCTTAAAAGTTTTATGCCAGCAAAAAACACTTGCCCTCGACATTGCTTCATTGTGGAAGGCTTCGCGTATCATGTTAAAAGAGTGGCACGTGACTAAACGGCGAAACAAGCTTGCGTTTAGTCACGTGCCACTCTGGCACATCAGCCCGTATACGCCATCTATCAACCTCTTTTGTTAATACAGACAGCAACATTTCTTTATTCCACAAAAATTAATATTGTGATGAGTGGTTCCGCCACAGTAAAATTAGTCTTATTACTTATTGAACAGCCCACGTATATATTATAGTATAATAACCCAGTAAGTAGTTACACTAGAGAAATTAATGGCGTGCTATATCTTTTTTTCTGCTGGTTAGTATGATTATGTTAAAAATTTTAATTTCTTCTCTTCTATTATCAACACTTTTTTTAGAACATCAGATTTCAACTTCTTTTCCAGTTGATTTTTTTAATGCATGGCAATTGGTTATAATTAATACATTCTCTATTACA
This sequence comes from Typopeltis vanoorti, assembly GCF_054136105.1. NCBI lineage: Eukaryota > Metazoa > Arthropoda > Arachnida > Uropygi > Thelyphonidae > Typopeltis > Typopeltis vanoorti. Next base: position 93,607,590 of record NC_143561.1, on the reverse strand, counting down.
ACCTCTCATCATTCCATGCATAAAATTTAGTTAGAACATTTACTCTTTGCAATATTTTTCATGAGAGGCATTGTCTTCAGTAAACTTTCCTCTGAGTATATAGTACAGTAGTATATGTTAGATCAAGTAGGATGGATATGTAAAGATAGGCTTAGGTGTTCGTGGTTATTCATAACAGCTCTTCACTATATTAATAATAATACACCAGAGGAAATGATTAGTTTATTGAATTTATGGATATTTTCTAACCAGTATCAGCTATGAAACACCCTCTTAATTAATTTTGCCAGATCTTTGAGATGGTTATTCTAGGATGATATTTAGCCCAACTGCTCAGAACTACCGTATATGTCGGCGTATAAGACGACTTTCACATACTACAGAAAACCCCTTGAAATCATGGGTCTTCTTATATGGCGAGTATAAAAAGGGAAGCTTAATTTCTTGGATGAACATATAGGTAATTACAATACATCGTTATATAAGAAAATAAGCAGTGTTTATAAACAAATCAGATTAATTTTTTGTTACATAAATTTATTTAAAATATTGCAATAGATGTAAGTCTTAAAAAACAAATAATTATTAACCTCAATTTTCATTTTAATTTTCTTCATCATCTGTTGAAAATAGTTCTTCAGATTCATTGTTTAAATGATCGTCATATGGATCCCAGTTCGAATCCAGTGAATTGATTCCATTTTCATCGTCATCAGTGTCCCACAACAGGTCATCTTCTTTACCTTAGTTAGAGATACCACACTTTTTAAATGATTTTACTAGTCTCTACTTTTACTTTATTCCATGCTTTGATCACAAAATTGCACAACATATCAAGTGATGCAGTGTGCATAGATCCACCGTTTATAAATGATTTTTCACCAGTCAACATCCAATTATTCCACTCTTCTCACATGGTATAACAGCAATTTGTGTGTTATTTTTTTCTAGAAGACTTTTAATATTCTCAGTTGAATGACTACGAAACTTATCCCATACTATTAATAAACTACGTTTCTTCATTATACTGCTTGGTTGTGTGTTCCACACATTATTTATCCATAATTTCACACCATTTTCGTCCATCCATCCTTTTTCGTGAAAATATACAAAAACACCTGAAGGAAATTTTTAGTTTTGTGTTTGAAGATGATCATTGGTTTTAACTTGGTTCTGTTAAATATTTTATACTTAATTAGTTGTTTCTCGATTATATGATTTATACTTAAAAAGTTTGTTACTTGATTAAATCCTTTCTTATTCAAAACCTTATTCAATTAAAATCCTACCGGCTGTTCTATTGTTATGTCGTTACTTTCTCTATATTTTCTTATTTATCTCTTCCTATTCTATCGCTATTTTACTTCGTCAGATATCGGGCCTAATATACTTACATCTAGGATTGTTTCGGATTCAGATACTGGCGAATTTATATTTTGCTGCGCCAACCAGTATCCTATAGCAGAAAAGGATCCTTGCTCAGGGAGACAATACTAGCTTCTGAGGCTTTCTTACACAATATCTTACTTTAACACTGCCATATAGATTCAGATTATTGCAGTCGTGAACCTAAATCTATAATTATATACACTTCCTAATTCCTTCCCACCAAAATAGGTTCTATTTTTTATAAGTGGTAGTTTGGAAACGTAATCAGGCATGACTCAGGTTTAGGTAAATATGACATGTTTATTGGAATATCTAAACAGAATATAAAATTCATACACTCAATTATGACTCAATACTAAATGAAACTCGAGTTAATAGGTTAACATATTCTAAATTAATTAAAGGTCATAAAGCATGCAAAACACAATAACTGCATATTGGGATAGATAGCAAATGATATGAAGTTAAACTAAAATTCCTTTCTGTAATGCTATTCATAAGATAATATAAACAGACATTCTAATGTTACTCAGTTACTAAAATCCACAATTCTGATCTCATTAAGCTAATCCTATCACATACAATTACTAAAGATCTTTTCCAAACAATTCTTCTTACTCTCTCTCAAAGGAGGTTAACTTTCAAATTAGAGAATGTCCACAGAGTTCTTTAGAATACTGTTCTTAATTTCACATTCATAAACAATCTTCTCTCTTCTAATGAATTTTATACACAAAATATTTCACCTTACCAAACTTTTTCCGTGTCTTTCAGCACCATGTGTACGTCTGGTTACTTCTTGTCTATTGGCTGTCCATACGCCAACGTAGGGGGTTATGCTATCTTCATTATTTCTGCCGAAAACGGGCCTAAATCTTTGCGTTTCAGGAACAACTCGATGGGACTTCTCAGCAACGGCTTGATTCTGCTAGGACTGGAAATTTTCACCTTCAGCTCTGCGTAGAATCCTCCATTTTCAAGAAAGCCTGCTGTCCGACATCTTATCTTAGCACAGACGCTTCATCCCCAATCCCCCCTTTACGCGAACTCCTGCTAACTTCCGAGCCACCAAACAGGAGAACGATACGAAAAGAGACCTCACTGATATGGTACTCATCCCCTTATATTCCTCCTTAGAGTGCCCTCTTTTTCCTCAGTCCCCTTTGCACACGACCCATATCTTTTCACCCCTTAGGTTCATCCCTTGCTTTTTCCCGACGCTGTTATGCTCTTGTATTCCCAGAATTCGCGTCAATATACGTTCTGCTTAAGCAACTGCCGCCAGCATTACGCTGTATACATGTCGTTTTATACCTTCCAAGAATTATTATTTTGTAACTATTTGATGACTCACAGTTAATTTTACACAGCTTAAGTGAGGCTTAAATTAAGTCAGATTATCCCTCTTTTATACTCTTATAAAATCTTAATATGAACACAATAGATTAAATATAGTGTACATGAAATAAGGAATGCAAATTTTATAGATAAAGTGAAGAAGTTTCACTTTTAATTTTAGCTGATGTGCAGGTATTTCTCTTTTTTTGTAAATTTAATATGTTGTATTCTGAATGAATGATTTCTTTGCAAGATTCCTTCATTCAGGATCTAACAGTTCCATCAGCCAAACATAACAACACAATCATAAACCTTGTTTTTTCATGACCTGTACTTCAAACTAGCACACTCTTACTACCTTTAGACTCCACTGTTTTATTGCTTATCATATCATAGCTCATAGGAGTTTCATCCATATTTCCACTATTTGACAATAGAAATTTAAGTTCTTGTCTCAACTGAATAATAAATTTATGGAAACTGGTTTGTGGTCAAGATCTGCTGGTAGTTTTTGGGCAATTTTCATTTTTTGTCGTATTGCCAGATTTTGTCTGTTCATAAAATGATTACACCATCCTGAAGTAGCTTGAAATTCTATACTTTCATCCGGATTCAATCTTGACCATTTTGCTTTTACTTGACCATGGGCTCATATTTCTTGTAACAAGATAACCATTCTGCCTTTGTTCAAATATCCATTCTGCAACATGATTTTCCAGTTGCGGCATCAGGTGATCCCTGTTCTCATCGCACATTTTTTCTTTGGCAATTTTTTTAAAATATCTTCTTTCTTCCTCCATTCTCTTACCATCTTCTCAGTTATGTCAAACTTTCTTGCAGCAGCACAGTTATTAGTTTACTTTGCCATTTCAATTACCCTTATTTTAAATCTACTGTTTCACATTGCTGAGGCAATATCTTCATACTTTCTTTGTTTTGTTGCTGGTTCCATGATTTTAAATGATAACAATTTTAATAATCCTAAAATTTAAAAAAAATGCAAAATTAATAATTAATTAAAATTGGGGCTAATCACTTTTAATTAGGGTAATTCATGTAAATACTAAATTTATGCTATGCAAAAAAATAACTAATATAACAACAATACAAAAATAACGGATATAACAACAATACCTAACGTTGCATTAATACGAGAAAGAAGAAATTGGGGGGGGTCATCTTATACAACTGACATAAGCTTAAAACCTAAAAATAGCCTAAAATTTAGGCCTCATCTTATACGCTGATATATGCAGTAACTTTGTTTCTATCCAGCTCCTTGACAGGACATTAGTGTTTTTATTGATTGCACATATGAGCTGTCACAAGACCTATAACACAGTAGTGCTGTGTGTGGGTGGATGAAAAGAAGAATCTGTTAACAATTTCTTAAAAAGCTGAGGTTGTATTCATTGGGAAAACAGTATGGGAAAGGCTGTTCCAAGGACTAGAGGTAAATGGAATAAAGAAGGAAGATGAGGTCACTGAGGAATGTCAGTGACCAATTCAGTGAAACAAAAGGCATAATGCACAAACAGGACACCTATAAGAAAGTGACCAGAGGGGGGTTTGTGTGTGTGTGTGTGAAAGAGAGAGGGGTCATCTGTTAGGCAGATCGTCCTCTTCTGTATAACGATAAGAACTCTTAGGGAGGTTTGGATGCACTGCTGCAAATGTGAAACAGTATTCTAAAGTCAGTTGGATTTGAGATTTGATCAGGAGAGGCCAGGATAAGCTGAATGTGAAAGTCTTCCCAAGAAGGAGGGAACTGATCTTGAATGGAAATTGGAACATTATCAAAAGTAAGAGGAAGTATTGAAATTCACTATATTATGCACTTGAGAATGGTCCACTTAATCAAGTTTAAGACATTATTTATGGAAAATTTTGAAGCCTGAATATCATTTGAGTATTATTACAAGGTTTCTCGAATAAAGAAAAATGGAATGGAGAGTACTATCACCAGTAAAACTGAATAGGATTTGAGGTTAGGAAGGTCATTGATGTATCGGAGGAACAGTAAAGTGCTCGAGCATTAATAAAGAAATCTGAATAAGAGGAAACCATCCACCATGAGGTGAATTTGAACAACCAGAGAGGAAGATGGAAATCCAATGACAAAGTGCAGGAGGACTACCATTTAATAGTCTAGTATATTGAGAAGGCCTTGATGCCATACACAATTAAATGCCTTGGAAATATCAAGAACCACATGTGTTTCTGAAAATCTTTACATGGCCTGTGCCTAAAGGCAGTTATTGAGGAGGTCTGCTGTAGAACGAGAATGTCAGAATTCATATTAGTATTCACTAATTAACTGATGGGGTCCCCGTGTAGTGAAGAATTCTGCTCTGTCACTTTTCAGAGTAATGATGTGAGGTTAGTGGGATGATGCTTGATGGCTGACTTTTATCTCCCTTTAGAGAGATATGCTGCATAAAGGCTTTCTTCCATGCTGTTGGGTATATGCCAGATGAGGTATAGCAGCTAATAAGTGATGCAGAATAGGTGTTTAATTCTGGGGTTCAAGTTTTAAGCACACCTGGAAGGATACCATCTGACTAGGAGACTTACTAGTATGAAAAATAATAATTCTTGTCCTTCTAGTGTGAAATCAAAGGGAGTATGTGTGAATTTTGTGGCATTGTAGGAAAAGACTGATGCTATACCTTATATTTGGGTGAAGTTACTATAGTGGGCATTGCCAAGAGAAGAGCAAATGGCATTCTGGTTAGTAGGTTAATTGTTCACATTAGATCATGACATGTAATATATGAATTTGGTGTCTGTAAAGTTAGAGAAGGAGAGTCAGTTTGTGTTACAAATGTTAGTCTCCTGGAAAGATAATAATCTCACAGTTTGCATAATTAGACTGTATGAACTAAATGTTTAAAAGATGTTGTCAGCTAGGTTGGTCGAGTAGTTAATGTATCTGTTCTCCAACCTGGTGTGAGACCATCACCCTCCTTAGAGGCCTGAATTTAGGTTCAGTTTGGAACAGTAGATCAGTTTTTGATGCTTGTAAGTGGTGGTCAGCATCATTAATGTTGTTAGAAGTTAGTGAAATGGAAGTGGAAGTGTTTTTTTGATGAAATGCTGGATCTCAACCTGTCCTAAGTGATGGATGGGAAGGATAGGATATATAAAAATTAAGGTTTTTGCTTGATTTCTGAAGACTGAGATAGTAATGATCTTACTATTTTATTGTGCACTTGTTAAAGTTATTCCTGTATAAGGACTCTGATCAATTTTATACTGAAGGTTTTGTATGCATGAATCAATGCAGTTTGCTTTTCACCAAATATTCCTGATATTTTTAAAGAAGTTTAAAGTTTACTTTGGTATTAACTGTATTCCTTTCAAAGGTTAAATAAGAACTACACTGTCTGTTTACAATGTGGAAATGTGACGTAGGGCATTCTGGTAATCTCATTCTGCCAAAAGCTCTTTATTGTTTTTCAGAGGTGTATTTAATTCCCATTGCTCATAAACATTTTTGATTACTCTGTCACTGAAAATATTAAAATTACCCTACGTGATAACTCTTAAGCGAACAGTTTATGGTTTTGTTTTGAATTAATACTGCAATTCATTTTCGGTATTGTACCTGTACAGCAAAATGGTATCCAGTCTTTTTGGGTGTGTGAACTAAATTATAAGTGAAAAGTAACTGGGGGTCATGTAGCCTATATCCAGAATGGGAGGAGTGGGTATCCTAAGAAAACTGATGATAAAGTTCACACAGATATGGGGGTGTAAGGACATTCTTAGCATCATTGAAATTTTATTAAAAATGTCAAAATTTATTGAATCCAAGAACACCTAATTATTTGAGATGTTTGATTTTATGTATATATTTATATCTACATGCAAATATCTCACAACCCTGCACACCAGAGGTCACAAAACCTGTAGCACAAAGCACTATGTTATGAGCAAGTATTTAAAGAAAAATAAGGAATTTATTGCTATTCTTCTGAAACAGCTGGAGGCAGTCACAGGGGAAAGCAGTTTGAGAAAGACCATTCCAAAAATAAAGGTGGAAACAGTAAGAGTGAAAAATAATAACTTGATTTAGTAAGTTTAAAACTGAACTACATATGGGTGTTGAGCAACTATTTGTATTAGTTTTCATGTACCATCCCAAATGTGACAGTAGCATACTAGGGTTGGATGAATTTGGAATTATAGAGTATTAGATGAGCTACATGTGAGAAGCATTGTCTTGAATGCAAGAGGACACAGATTTTAGAAGCTGGGCTACAGGTGTAAATTAAACCCAGAACAGAAATCAGATCTAGACTGAAGATCTAAATATTTTAGCATTATCAAAAGTAAGGGGATGTAAAATTAGATATTTTTCATGAGAAATGACAGGACTGTGTTATTTCACTAGGTTGTCCTTTATCCCATTGGAAAGAGGCAAAGAAATTAGTTTTTAAAGCATTGGTTATGAGAAAATCTTGAAGCTTGTATCATTAGAACATTATCTCAGAAAGAGAGAAATGGAGGGTGCTGTCATTAGCAAAATGTGGATAGAGTGTGGGGATATTAAGAGATAGTTACTCTGCATTAGGGAAGCATGAAGAGAAGAAATCATCCACATCATAACACACAGTGAATGATGTTTCTAGCGTTAAATTTTTTTGTTCACTTTCACATAAAATAAAATAAAAAAATTCTTTACAAACATATGTTGAACAATATTTTTATGTGCATCTGCCATGAAAGATTGTAAACCTATAGTATGTTAGTGCCATCAGTAAGATAAGGTATTTTAATTATTTTCTGTGTATTTTATTTATTTATTTATTTTTGAATAATATAGAAACCCTTGTAGCAAACCAAACATGGAGTTTTTTTTCAAGCCACTTCAGGTTCCCACTAGGTGGGGATGTGTTTTCACATTGGGAAATGAAATTCATCTTTCACTTAAATGATGACAGGATTCAAACCTGAAGCCTGTTGGTTGGAAAATGGGTACATTAACCACTTGACCAACCTGGACACCAGTGTGATAGAAAAAAAAAAAATAAAATAAAGGTATCACAGTTCATAGTGGGCCAACCATATTTGTGTGTGAACATTAAACAGCAGCATACAATGTATGATTATAGGTTCTTTGATGTATTCATGCATGCTCACTCATATCTCTGATGATTTGACTTTATATAGATGTTTTTGAAACTAGTTTCTCTATATATTTTCATGGGCTGGATTATTGTTAGCAGTTAGCATGTAGTCTGTGGGCGTGGGTGCTGTAGATTTAGATGCTCTTGATGTAGAATGAAATGTTGAATTTTGATACTTTCAAATCATGCTATGTATTCTCTAAAGAATTCCACATATATGACATTAATTTCATACACCTGTGTGTTTATCCAAGATGCACCTTTATTATTCTTAAGGTATGAATTAATTGTTTCTTGTTTTCTTTATCTATTTCCTTAACAGTTAGCTTTCTTTAATCACTCTGGATTGATTTGCAGGATATTTCAGTTCTTAGCACTTAGCATATTTTGTCAAGCATATCTTATTATTTCAGCTCTTTATATACAGTAATCTTCCATTTATCCAACCATGTGTGAAAGGCAGTTTGCTGCTCTGATAATTGGTGTAAAATTACATGGTAATGTACCAGAAATCAGTTGACATGTAAGGGTCATTTAATTGAAAGACATCGTTTAGAAGATTGGATAAATGGTAGATTAGTGTGTGTGCGCACGCACGCACAGATACACACACACACACACACACACTCTTTTTTCGGATTATGTCTATCAGCATTACTTGTGCATTTCTACATTATAAGTGATTAACCAGAAATCGATTAGAGAAGGACTTTAATACTAATTTTATATGGAAGCCAACTGGCTTCCATATAAAATTAGTATTAAAATCCTTCTCTATTTTTTTTTTTTGTTTTTTGTTTGTTTGTTTGTTTTTTTGTTCATTTCTCAATGAATTACCCTGGTGGATATACAGTGGTATCTCGCTAATCTGAGCCAATAAAAACCGTGCTCGTTCGGATTAGCGAAAAGTTCAGATTATCGAATTTCTCCCCAAGAGACATCAATAACTAGCATTTAAGACAAAAATAATCAGATTCTAATGGTACATCAATTTAATTCTGTAAATAAATTAAGTAACTGATAGAAAAAAGCTACTGTATTGTAATGTAAAACTTAAAAAATAATATAGAACACAAATTTATTTTGGTAAAAAATTTAATTTGTATGTACCTGTATTGTTGAGGATTCTGATTTAATAAAATTTCATAGTTCAGTACGTAACTTAATTTGCGTAAAAAATATCACTTTCTTGTACACAACACACACATACAAAAAAAAGTTTCACAAAATAACACAAAACATTTTTTTTATTTCTTTGTAAAAAAAAGTTACTGATTTTCTTTTGCTTCTTGGAAGCTAAACCTTTTTCTAATGCTTCTTCTCAGAGCTGCATTAGCAATAAACTTTTGTGGAATGGCGTATCATTCTGCTTGGCCCATTCTTTACACATATTAAAACTGTCAACTGCCTCTTCATGTTTTACTTTTTTTTCTTCGAGTTCTTCATCGTCATCATCGTCTTCTAATTCATTCTGTAGCGTCATATTTATAATTTCAGCATCTGATTTGATTTCAAATTCACTTTGGGTTCTACCTGTAATCCATTCGGTAATATCTGTTTGTGAAATTTCAACATCTGGATTTATATTTTTAACCAAATTATGCACGTTTTGAATTTCCTCCTTTTATGTATATTTGTGATTCATGCCAACAATACAGTATACTTCACGTTTGCTTTTTTATACTGTCCAGTATAAAAAAGCAAACGTGAACACACAATAAATCAAAATAGGCATACAGTATAACCGTACAATCGACAGTGTGAAAGAAATGCTGTACTGTAATAATAATAAAATAAATAATAATAGTACACAAAATAATAATACGTAATAAATAAAACTTTTTTTTTCTTTCAAACCGCAGTTCGGATTATTGAAGGATTCGGACTAAAGAGGTTCGGATTAGCGAGATACCACTGTATGTTTGCATTTGTTAAGATCACTTATAATGTAGGTTTTAGACACAAGACATTATACAACTTCTGGAAAGCATAAGTAAGTTGATAGCCGATAACAGCTTTTTGAGTAAGTTATCTCTATGCATAGTTCTGTTACCTTTGCTTAAGGAATACTGCTTTGGGTTCCCCAGGGTTAAGTTTGTGTAAGAAAGGAGGAGGAAATGAAAGAAAGATTGTAAATGTGCAGTATATTAATACTGCTATTGTGACAAAAAATGGAACTTTTTTTGTAAGCTACTTCAGGTCCCCATTAAGCAAGATGGTTGGTGGTTTCACACTCTGTAATGAAATTCACCACATAAAAACATCTGTGAACATCAATGTTGACAGTAGGATTCATATACATAACTTTTTGGTTGGAAGCCGGAACTGTTATACTTGAGCTGATCAAATCAATGCATTTATCTCCTTTAATATAGGTACATAATTACCTATATTAAAGGAGACATACTTAGAAAAATTAAAGATGGAAACTTAAACTTATGTGAAATAAATTTATTAGCTGTAAAAATTGCACCTATGTATCATAGGTATCCTCAATACATTGATAATGGAACACAATATAAAATTGCAATTAAAGAATAATTTTCAAAAAAGCACCACTACAGCATTAATAGGACAACAGTCAGTCAGTGAATTTCCCATAAAGGGAATAACCAAAGGCCATCAGGTATGTTTAAGTTTGGTTGGTGTAGAAAGGTCTCACAACCTTCTTTATATAAGTTAAGCTCTATGAGAAATCTACTTCTATGTAAAAGCTTAGTTTTCTTCCAAAAACTCTATGCTTGATCATGATAGCATGTTCTGCTAGGCCAGACTGTTCCAGTTCATGGTACTGAATGTGAGATTTATGTTCACGATGGATGGCTGAAGACCTGGAGATATCACTCGGATTCCACTCGCTTATATTAAAAGGGATTTCTGAACATATAGCTAAAGTTCTAAAACTTCTTATATTGTAGTATTCTTTCATCCTGTCAGGAAGATTTCTACCTTCCTTTCTTCACCTAAAGACAAGCTTTCTCCACTCAACCTTCCAGGTATCTACCAGATCCCACGCTCTTGTGGTTTGACTTATGATAGTGTACTAGTAATTATTTATGTCCCTGGCTTAATTATGACAAGTTACTTTTGCTTTATATTTAAAAAAAAAAAAAGGAAAGACTTAGAAAGCAGGTTGTGCCTTCTATGTAATGAACTTTTATGTGTTAAGATTTTCATCATTTGTTTCTGGAAATTGTACTTTTCACTTACCAGTTTTCATGTAGCCATAAGCATAAATAAATAAAGTAATTATTTAATGAAAATTAACTATTATTTAGATATTGGTCAAGTAGGTGAATAACTAAATTAGTTAATCACCTACACTTGACCAATATCTAAATAATTGTTAATTTTCATTAATCTTTGTGGTCAAGAATTAACAATTTCTAAAGTAATTATTTATTAACTTAAAAAAAAAAAACCTTTAGTGATGTGTGATTGGAATAAGACTTTTCCATATCTTAATAATAAGAAGCAGTCATTCTGATTTAATTTTGGATGGTGAAGTAGTAAGGCCTCAGCACTTTCTTAAACAAAAGTTCAAATTTGTAGTAACACCGATGGATTAAATGTATTTCAGACCATAAGTTATTGTAATCTGTACCTATTCCATGCTGTCCCAAGCCAGATTTCTCAGATTTCCTGTTGTTAATTTAAGATTTGTGTTCTTATATTTTCTTTTCCACTGATAATCCAGTTTGTCTGTAGTAAAAATTAAGACATTCACAAGGAACTTGGTAGATACCAGAAAGTGCCAGAGGAGAATGTTTTATCTTTTAAAGATGGAAACCATGATGATAATTTGTTGACTGTCATTGTTCTCTTTTAATCACACATCACTAAAGTTTTTTAATACAGTTAATGAATAATTAATAATACATTTCCTCACTTTTACCATGGCATTGTTTTATGTATAACATCACATAGCTCTTGTTTCAAATCAATCCATTGTTCGTGTCCTACCTTGTAATTAACTATCGTTGTCACTGATGATGGCCTTAAATAAATATTACTGATTTCCTTGTGTTTTTCATGTGAATTAAAGAAACCTCATGGCACATGAATTTCTTAAAGAATACTTATATAAAGAGAGTTGAGATCTTTCTACATTGATCAAACTTAAACTGATTTGATAGTCTTTGGTTATCCTCTTTATGGGAAATATTACATCATTTTTATGCAAATTCCCATAATTATTATATTACTGTATTTTTTATTATTATTATTATTATTATTATTTTTTTTTGATAATTGGTTTTTACAATTGATAATTGAAAAGTGAGAACCAATGTAGGATCTCTGGAGATGCATCAATATGTATAATGAACGTACAGTAAATTGTTAGTGCTCCTGAAATAATTGTTTCTATCTTGTATAATACAGCCATTCTTTATTAGCTCTTTTTATAACTACAGACATACGACACATTAGATTCCAGAGCACTGTTGCATAATGAATCACTTCTTTTTTTTTCTTTTCCTCCCCTCCTCCTTGTAGATGCATGTAATAGTTGAATAATTTTTAAGCAGTCATATGTGCAATGACATAAAACATTAATTTACATTAGTTACACAAACAAAAAAATTAGAATACTTTTTTTTTCAAATTAAAGTTATTTTGAATAGCTTGGCTAGGAAATTTGCCAATCAGTTTGGTTATCCTAAAAGTGCTACTGGTGTAGCACTTTTAGGATATATATATATATATATATATATATATATATCTTGTAGATTGCTGTAGTGAATAGTTTTATGACTAACCTGAAAGAGACACTGTATGTCCTTGTAATATTTTTCAGCACTTAGGGAGCGCACAGAATTGCCAAAGTTCTGTTAAGAATGAGGTTCTGACCTAGCTTGGTCTTAAATATTTTATCGTCATAGTCATTTTGTTGTAATTGCTGTAGAAAATTTATTTCAGCACCAAAGATTAGAGTGCAGTGATGGTAATGTTTTGATCTCCAGCTTTTTATTATTATTATTATATTATCATTGCAAGTATATGTTGGTTTCTGTATATTTCTAGAGGGGGGGGGGGTGTCTTGAAGAATTGTGTTTATTCAGTTCATTGTGCTAATGGATCAGCAGTAAGATACTGAGTATAGCATGAGAGTTGACATCAAACTTGCAACATTAATTACCACCCACCCATCCCTATCTTTAATATACTGAGAATGGCCAACAATCAGAAAATATCGTGGCAGTTCTGCAGCCAAATTGTGTGAGGTCAACAGAGGATTACAAAATTTGTGTGATTTATCCCATAGACTGCAATTGTGAACATTTGGTGGCACAAAACAGCAGTGTCTTCAATGGAGCACCTCTGCAGCACAGTCATAAGAACACTGTGATATTGTTGTTTGGTTGGAAAGACTAAGGGTTTTCCATTTAGGATGTGAGGAAACTTATTTAGGCATTTCAAGCAAAGGTGAGTTAACCATATTGAGATGTAGGGTTTGCTTCTGGAAACTTAAGTTCTTCATCTTGAAAAACAGGCAGACTAACTAGGGAGCACAATTAACAGGCATAATTTTATCTAACCCAACCTTTCAGAATGCACACTGTAATGGATGGGTTAGTCCATTTGTCCATAGATGTTTGATTTTAGTTGATGCAAAGGAGTGGAGAAACTTTAAGGTCATTGCTACATTCATCCATCCCTTTGCATCAACTAAAATCAAACATCTATGGACAAATGGATACTTGAGGAATAGTAAAGTATGGTTTCATGGTTTCATTTATTCCCCACTGATGAGATATGCAACAGTAGTAAGAATTGATTTTTAGAACTACCCATGTATTTTGTGTTAATTATTTTCATTCATGTGCTGCTTATTGGAGACCTAAAGTGATTTGAAAACTTGATATATTTGATATCTAGAGGCAGGGCACTTAGATTCTCTAATCATTAGGCTATATATAATTTTACCCATATATGGGAGTGCATTGTAAATTATGTAATATGTAGTAAACCTTTCTTGGATAGAATTAATGTTTTTTAAAAAAAATAAAATAAAATATAATTGCAATGCTGCAGACTGATGATGTGTGAGAAGTTTTTCTTGATGTAACATGTGTTAGGTTGGTAACCTAACACATGTATGTCAAGAAAACACTTCTCGCGCATTATCAGTCTGCATGATTGCCTTTTATATATATATATAGTTACAAGATCTTAGTAAAGTTCAAGCATCTGGCAATGGGTGGAACTGTTCATAACAGAGATCTGCTACAATACAATTTGAGACAACAATGGGATATAACTGAGCTTGCACAAGTTAGTATTCTTGTGGAACAAATTTTAGCATCATGTTTAGTCCCTGTTGCAAATACTATGAGCATGATCATTGCTACCTTTTTCTAATAATTCCATTATTCAGTGGGTATTACAATGTATTTCATGTATAAAGTGATTCAAAATCCCTTCACATCACTAATAACCAAGTTTCTCCATCTTATTTCATACATCGAAAATTTCACAAAATACCAAGAAAATACTTAAGAGTTCTGCCAGAATAAATATTTGTTGTACATTCCACAATATTTAGCATTAAAGGAACTGTATAAATCTAAAACTATTTAGATTTCTGCTAAAAATCATCTATATGTATGTTTTATGCCTGGCACATCAATGATGTCAACTTCTCTATATCTACAGAAAATACCCATGCTGATAATGTCGCCAATTGTTTAACTGTGAAAGTTCGATTTAATTTAAGTTTTTTAATCTGACTACATTTCTTGCCATGCAGTAGTCCTAATCTGAATGGAGGGGGGGGGGAGATCTGTTAGTCTGATGGATAATTCTAGAATATTAGATTAATTATAATAGCTAATGCAACATAATGAACACACAATATGTGTTGTGAGTATAAGAGATTAAGGCTAAACCACATTAAAAAGTCAGCTCTAGAAATATTAACGTAGACACTAGTTAAATTTAGACATGAAATCTAATTATCTGATTTGTATTTCATTTATAAATTTATTATTGTGAATTAAAATTCAGAAACCAAAAAAGAATATTAATGATCCAACACTTATTGAATGTCTGTGCTTAAAATAGCATGTGACCTCTGCCATATGTATGAGGTTATATCCTGTTATTAATGATTTATAATTTTTATTTTAATATATAATCAGTGAATACACTATACTCAAAGATTTATAAAGATTTATCATATACTTATAGCTTATCAAAGCTATCGATTCATATGGTTTTTTTTTTTTTTTTTTTACTTCTGAGTTCAGAAAATTAATTTCTGAAATGAATTTAGGAAATTTTGCGAGTTCATCCTAGCTGAGGGTATTCTTCATCATTTTCTCATAGATAATAATTAGAAACCTTTATTTATAGAATTAATTCTAGAAAAAAAAAAGCTTTAGATAATATAGCTGCATGTTTCCATTGCATTTTCAAAACTTTTTAATGGAAATCTTGTCCACAGAAAAGTTTATAAAAACCTATGTTACTTTGGACAGGCTTAAAGGTTAGATAATCCGGGAACTCCCATTCTAGAGACCAAATATTTCAGGTTTCCCCTCTAAACAGGAAAGTAGTCTCACACTGGGCACTGAACATTATTTACCACTTAACTGTACACATCTTTATTTCTCTTGGTTATTTATTATAGATATACATTCCCCTCCCCCCTACACACTTATATTCTAATATTTGTTTCATATTAGTACAGTTTTAGAATAATTTCTATTATCCACTGTTTAAGCTTGTCATTAACAGATAAGGAGTCAAACTTATCACTAAATAGTAAAACAGTATTAAACTATTAATGGGTTATTATACTCTTAGCCCACCTGTGGCATTAAAATATGTTATATTCACAACATTTTGGAAATAACCAATTTACTTTAGAAAGCAAGAATTTATGTAATTTTTGTATGTTTACAAACAGTACGTTCTGATAGTTAAACAGAAAGGCATATTGTAAAGTAAAGATGCCATGAAATTATATATTTGGTTTAATCCTTTATCCAATTGTAAGCAAAGTTTGCGTGAGAGGTATCTTCATGACTGTGCTACTTGTATATAGAGGCAGAGGCTGATGCTTTCACTTAAATTGCCTTAGTATCCTATAATGCAATTAATGTGAAGTGATCAGCCTCTATATATAAGTAGCCCAGTCGTGAGGATACCTCATGCACAAATTTGTTTGCTTACACTGAGATAAAGGATTAAACTAAGAATATAATTTCTTGGAATCTTTAATTTATAGTCTAACGAAGCAGAAAAATTTTCAGCATCTATCTCTGCTCCAAAAGGTATGTTGCTACACCAGAATTGTTAAGAGTTTCAGTTTATTGTCTGTATGTTAAATGTACTGAATACATTTAACATATGGAAGAAAATTTACTAAAATTTTGGAACACCTTGTTTGTTATTCAGTATTAAGTATGAATTAGTTCACTTTTCCCCAACAGAAGATTTAAAAAAAAAATTATTTTATTGTAGAAACCATTAATATCCATTGAAGAGAATAGATTTGGGCACAGTCTTTTATTGCATTTGGGAGATCTGCTTGATTCAAAGCATTAGTCTCCCATTATGATCACCTTCTTTTTTACATGCCCAACCAATTTGCCTAATCATTTTACAGTTAGTATTCTCTACATTCCCTGGCATTGAACAATATCTTATGAGATATACTAGTCTGTTAATTTCAACTTCATACCACACAAATTAAAAATCACATGTACTACCATTTTCAGCTGCCACTTTTATATCTGTCTTATTCCCACCTTTATGCATTCATCGCTTGGTCTTGCCACAATCACATCTTTAATCTTGTATCTATCTTATCTCATCTTACAGCCTGTTTCACTAATTCTATCTTGCTTCATAATCACCCTTTGATCATTAGCTACTAATTTAGAATTAGTAGCTAATTATCAAAGACACAGTTTACTTAGGAGGCACTGTAAACTGCGCCTCCTAAGTAAACAGCTTCTTTAAATGTCCAACACCAAGCCTATTTAAATGCAATCCATCAATCTTCAGTCATCATGCTATTCATTATCTGCTCTCCTTCTCAGCTCACTATTATTATATCTAGCACCATCTAACCACTTTTCCAACAACACTGTTATCCTTTGCCACTGAGAAAAACTTCCTCAAGTCCCTATCCACATTTATATATAAGAAATTTCCTTTTTTTTTTTTTTTTTTTTTTTTGTTCACCATCTAAGTTATTTGTGCCCATAGCTATCATTAATTCTGATGCCCACTCTTTCCTTCTCTGCAAATCATGTTTATTTATTTCACACCAGTAAAGCATGTTTTGTGTACTTTGTTATTCACTGCACCTCTAATGATTCAATCCCCATAAAATGCTATGATTACCCTTGGACTCTTTCTTCATAATACTAACTTCCTCCTCCTCCTCATTCACATCAGCCAACCTCTTCTTTAGATATTCAATCTCATGTGAAATGTTCATGAAAGCTTGTCTCATGAAGGGTGAAATGAAGTATGTATCAGATGCTTCATTTCTCTCTTCATTATCATCAACTTTTGCCTAAGCTGTTCCGCTCCATTCCCTTTGTTATCATTACTTACACTCCCATCTGATTTCTGTTTACTACTAGCAATGCTACTTCCCATTTGAAAATACTCTTAACCTATTATTATACTTATCACGTATATTAATACATGATAAGTATAATAATATTTTGACAACAATTCTTGCGATTCATCCACTGAGAAAAATCTAGGGCAGATCTTGATCTTTGTACCGAAGCTTTCTGCGCTAAAGATGTTCGCTTCCTTATGGACACCAAAACAGCAATAACACTAATGAAACATTGTTTTCTTAGTACAGTTCAAATATCAATTATACCACTAATGGTTTTCAGGACAATTAAAATTTATTTTATAATACTTGGAATTAATCTAAAAAATTTTATGAAACTCCAAATATTTGATTTTAACCTGGAAAAGGAAAGCTATTTTTGGTAATGGGGCTGCTCCTTTTCCAACTTAGGCTTAAAAAAAAGATATGAATTAAAGGAGATTTATTATTGTACAGGCACCTCCATGTAGTCCAAAGACTCATCACAGAGGACCCAAACTAATCACACAATCTGTTGTACCTCTCCTTGAACCTATTAACAGACAAAGCACTTCACAACTGATTCTGGCAACCCATTCCACTCATTCCCAAGCAAAATATCTAGTCCTCACACTCCTACTAACCACACTTTTATTCAGCTTCCAGGGATGACCTCTTGTTCTGTCTCTAGCCAAATGCTGAAACATTTCCCTTGCATCAATCCTGTAAAACCATTTTCTTCTTCTTCTTCATGTAGCTTCCTCAATGAGAGGGTGCAGCACCATGTCCTTCCAGTTCTCTCTGTTGGTGGCTTTCCTTTTTGTTTCTGCATAGCCATGTGATCCTGTCCATGATCTTATATCTTTAAGCCATGTCCTTCATTTTTTGCCTCTTGATCCTTTTCCCATAATTTTTCCTTCTAAAACTGTTAATATCCTCTGTCCTGCTGAACCTCTTAGTACATGTTCCTGCCAATCTCATCTTTCTCTGGATCATTGCCTGTAATAAAGATCTCTGTGTCCTCATTCTCTGTAGGACATCTGTATTTGTCAAATGTTCTGTCCATGGGATTTTCAGAGCTCTCCTATAGCACCACATTTCAAAGGCCATTATCTGTTGCTTTACTCTCTTCTTGAATATCCAGGTCTCACTTCCATATGTGAAAATTGGCCACGCTAATGTTCTTATCATTCTTTTCTTTGTCTCGATACTCACAGAACTTCTGAGCAGATCTTTATTTTTCCAGAATGCATCTTTAGCTATGGCTGTTCTTATTTTTATTTCTTTATCTTGCTTTCCATCTGCAGTAAAGTAGGTGTCTAAATATTTGTATTCTGTTGTATGTTCATTTTCATCTTGTTTATGAATATTTCTGGCTCGGATCTGCTTTCTTTTGAGATTTTCATAAATTTGTTTTTTTTTTTTTTGCATTAATATCTAATCCAAATTCTTTACCTTCTTCAATTAGTAGCTGCAGTAATTGGATTAATTTGTTTCTGTTTTCTGCTATTAGAAATGGTATCATCAGCATATCTAAGATTGTTGTATTTTATACCATTGATACTAATTCCTGTTTTTTGTTTTTCAATCTTTTTCATCACTGTCTCACTATAGATATTAAATAGATTTGGTGAAAGGATACAACCTTGTCTAACTCCTCTTTTTATTTTCACTTCAGAAGTCTCTGAGTTTAACAGCTGCATTTTCTGTTTGGTGTAAATCATTTTTATAATCTTAAGTACATGATCTTCTATGTCTAATTTATCTAATATATTGAACATTTTATTATGTTTTAACCGGTCAAAAGCCTTCTGAAAGTCTATGAAGCATATGTAAATGTTCCTATTTCTTTCAAGTGATCTTTCTATTAGTATTTTTAGTTCCAGGATAGCATTAATGGTTCCCATGCCTCTTCTGAAGCCTTTCTGTTGTTCACTCAATTCACTGCTTATGGCTCTTTCAATTTGTTTGTTAATGAAGGTAAAATCCTTTAAGCAACTTAAATTCTTCTATCGCCCCTGTTTTTCTCTTGTCAACCAGCTTCTGCAGTCCACACACCCTCAATCTATCATCACAGGGAACATTCCACAGACCACTCATCATCTTGGTTGTGTGCCTCTGAATCTTCCACCACTGCTTCCTGAGCCTCAAGAAAAACCCAGGAGCTCAGACCTGAGCACAGTAATCCAGATGTGGATGTATCAAGGCCTTATAAAGTGAAATAACTTAATTAACTCTACTTGTTAGTGCGTTCTTTAATAGCATGGTAATCTTATGTGCTACTCTAGCAACCTTAGCAATATATCCTCTAAACTTTAACTCTGTGTGTTAAAGTTTAGAGGACAAAGCTAAATCTCTAGCTTCATCTGTTTCCTTGAGTACATTTGCATCAATGTAGTACACAGCTTGTAACCATTTATATTAAATTGACACCATTGTCTTTTGCCCATGCTGATAGCCTATTTAAATTGTCTTGCAAGCTTTCCACATTGCCATAATCTACAAACAACTGAATATTTCTTTACAGGTTATTTCCTGTATAATTTATGTAGAAATTAAACAGTAGTGGTCCCAGCACTGGACTTTGCGGCCACCACTAGTTACCTGTTTTTGCCTTGATTCTGCCCCTCCATATACCACTTTTTGATATATGTCCAGCAGCTCTTACCCACATAACCAGTGTCATATCCATCCCCATTTGTTTTAATTTGGCAACAAATGGGGATGGAAATGATAATAATAATAATAATAGAGAATAATTATTCTCTATTATTATTATTATATACTTGTGTATGTATTTTTTGAAGGATTGTGTAGTATTTGGTACAGGACTTCATTTCTGCCAAGATGGTATATAATTGGGATAAGTGTTAAAGATGGACTGATAACCGTGTAAATATTTATCAGATAGCTGAAAAACATGAATAAAACCAATAATATATGGGGGGAGGGAGATGTGTGCTGACCTCCTAAATTGTCAAATGTAAAACAGAGAAAACTAACTGTGAGCTTGCCATATGGTTTTATGAAACAACATATTAAGAGGAGTCAGGTTGGTTTGAGAGTTGTGGGGAGTAATTTATTTTGTTTTAATTGCTATGAGGGTGAGAATAAGATATTTTTTGTGTTTATGGTGTATTGGGTGGTTCTTACAGCTAGTGATTCAGAGCAACGTAATTTGGTTTCATTTTTTTGGAAATCGATAATGAATAACACACCTGAAACAAAAATGATATTAAAGCAACTGATCCCCAAGAAAGAACATGTGAGAATATAAGAACATAAGTTACCTTCATAACTCTGCTACCAGTATGTTCTTTCTTGTGGTTATGTCAGTTACTTTGATATCATTTTTGTTCCAGGTGTTTATCAGAACTTTTCACCCCCCCCCCCCCCACCTCCCTCGTAGAGTATTTTTTCCTCAATGGTGGAATGGGAAAGTAGTCCAGCAGAGGTTGGTCGATTGGTAGAGCCTCTGCTACTAATAGCTCGCAAAAAGTTAAGCAAGTTTGAGCGCGGTTAGTAGTTGGAAGGGATTCAATCGTTCGCTGCTGGTGGCACACTCTCCCTGGAGGTATCACATAATAATAATAATATTGCAATTTCAGTAATGTTCAATTAATCATGACCTTATGGGATGAATAGTGGATCCAATGTAACAGATATTGCATCTTTATTGGCACTTTAAACTTATATACAACATTATGCCATAGTAACATATAAGTCTGAGCTATTGTGGTTTTGTGTTTTGGTAAGTTTTGGAGTTGGTCGATGGTGGTGAAGCCAATTTTTAATTAGAATATTTGAAGGTGTGCATTTTATGGCTATATAAATGTTATGGATATATGGAAATTTTAAGACTACATGGAATTTAGATATATTGGTTTTAGAAGAAGGTACATGATGTTGGGGCTGAGTGAATAGCATAATCTATTAGTTATTAGGAGTGCAACATCTAATAGGTGATAATTACCAAAATAGCTAATTATTTTACAACTTTTATGCAGATTTGAGTTATCCATTGGTATCTGCAAATGTAAAATGTTTGTCAAGTGGTTTAATATAAAATATAATATTTGCAACTCCTTTGAAAAGGAGAGTTGACTTCAACTTGTTAATCACTCTTGGAGCTTTTTTTTAAAATGAATAGTGTGTAAGGCAGTCATTATACAACATATTTGTGGGATCAGCTTTGGAATAAAATCAGTTTAATAACATTAAAATTACTAAGTGAATTTCAACCTTTATATTAAGGTTATCATGAGTATACACACATTATACAAAGAATTATGATAAACTTATTAATCATGATTATAACTTATTAGCCATGACTTTTCATGGTTAAAAGGGAGAGAGAATAAGTCACTATGATCAAGAAATTTTCTTCAATTAAATTGTAAGATATGTAAGATTATACTGGTTAGTATTGATTTGGTGTGCTTGATATTGGTTATAAAGCAATATATTGAAGGAGTGGTTCCTAACCAGGGTGCCACTATGCTTGTATTAGGGTGCTGAGATTTGTTTTTCTAAATATTGAATATGAATATACTTGAACATTTTGTGTATAATGTAAAAGATAATACATGAATTTATGCCACTGGATAGATATACTTGGCACCATTCCACTACATTACTATTCCAATACTTATCTAGCTTCCTTCTCTGCATTTTTACTTCTGTTTCCTATGCAGGGATATTATTTTGATGTCATCCACTAGAAAGAGGGGTTTCTAGTTTCCATAAAGTATTTTAAAAAATCTGTTAGGTTCAAAAAGGTTAGGAATCATGGTATTTAAGAAAAATATATTATAGATACATTAAATAGAAATGTATTGAATAATTACATTAAATTTTCACTTAAATTTGCTTCTTTTGTTGATGGCAGTATATGCTCAATCTTCAGAAATGATCACTCTAACTTTTTGATGTTTGATTTCTTTTTCCTATGTACTCCTATTTTATCAATCAGCTGTTTTCTATATCTTCATGTCAAAAATAGTTTAGTCTTATACATCCTTTAACTATTGGCTTTCAATTTGATTTTGTTCTTAACATCAGTTTCATTATTAAATGGTAATGTTCTAAGTAGTTAAACTGTGACACTTGCACAAGCATTCAATTTTAGAACTGTTCTAATTCTGACTGAACATTTTCATAGTATTTTACAATGTTGATGTAATTTTAAAATAGATTTTTGAAGTCTGTCTTCTATTCCTGTATTATTGCTTGATCATCTATAAAAAGTATTATATCATTCTAAATGCCAGTATTACCCTCCCATCGACTGCATGATATATAACCTATGTGTGTGGGGGGGAAGGGGGGGGAAGTGTATTAAATAAATATGAGATAAAGATGTGGCTTACTTGATCAATTCATATTTCCTCAGGATAATCAAAGCTATGCCCTTGATTATCTATGAACTTGTTTTTGTTCCTTGAATTAGAATTGTATAAGGTGTGTAGTGTATCCATTTAGTTTCGTAATTTTGCTAAAATTTTTCTCTATAACGGAGTCAATAAATACAATGTGTATTTTTAAAGTTAAATTCTCTGAATGTTTCTGTAATTTGTATTAAAGAAAATACATCACTGATGTAAGGATTGACATTGTCTGAAACTGCTTTATTCTTTCAATAACAGAGCATGTGAATTGACTTTCAATGTAATAGATTGTGTTCATATTTAATAAGGTCTAGATTATTATACTTTTGTTTTTTGGTATAGATAATTCATGTATGATGTTTATTATTACTACACAGGCATCTTCATGAAGTCCTAGGATGGGAGGCCCCACACCAGCAATTATTGATGTAATGCATATCATATTGCTGCTTAATGTTATTCACTTACAATGTACCAATGACTACACCCATTTTACCACTCCTCTCTCCTCCCCCCCCCCCCCCATCAAAAATTCTAGTCCTTTCATTTCTGTTAACCACACTCTTCCAACTTCCTGGGATGACCTCTTGTTCTTTCCCAGTCAGTTATGCACTGAAAACTTTCTTAATGTCTCTGTAAATTGTTACCCTTTCATAATGTATGTTCCTATTATATATCTTTTTTTCTGCCTTCTAGCTGAACTTTGTAACTCACAAACTTTTAGTCTCACCTCATAGGTACCACTTTACAAACCAGTCACCATTATCCTTTGTTCATACTACCAATCTATTTAGATGGTCCTGTAGTTTATCAACATAATTTTTATTTACTGTTTGCTCTCCCCAGAGCAAGCAACAGTTGTACAATAATTGTACAAATTTTACAGCAGCAGCTCAAGTACAGAGCCATGTGCAATACTCCACTGGACATCTGCTTTCTCTTTGATTTAACTCCCCCCCCCCAATATAGTTCTCTCTCTCTCTGTCCATCAGTCACCCTACTACACTTGTCACCAGCTTCATAGCCATTCCTCTTTGATGCATGGCTATTGTTGAACTAGGCAATTCCTTTGCAAAGTTTAGCAATATCATGTCATAGTATTTTCCTTATCCAACTCAGCTGTCATTAAATTCTAAGACAAGACTTATCCTTTACAAAGCCATTCTTTCCACATATTAGGATCATATTTTTAAATTCAACCAACTTTTCCATACCTTAATCACTGCTCCCTAGATATTAATTGATCTGCAATTTAAAACCTCAGTCTTGGAGCCTCCTTTGTATAGTGGAACTATTGTGCATTACTAAATTACTTGCACCCAAGCTACGTCTGAGTTTTTAATAATCACCAGTTTTGTATTCCACATATACTCCTCCTCCTTAATTAAAATTCCACATTTAGTAATCTTCTAAGTCAAGAGTGCATGATCACTCCTCAGCTGCAGGCAAAGTTGGTTATGAACAAATTTTCTCCTATTATCACTAGATCCATTACTCTCAAACTCTGAGTACTTTCCATCAGTTATCTATCAATAGCTGCATAAATTCTACTTTCTTATCTACCTGTACCCTTTCCTCCTTCCAGTCTTTGTCCACATAGTTGAAGTAATCCCATAATGATTATTCCCTCTGTGTTCATTGAGCTAATTTAGCAATGCATGTGATCAGTATCTCAATTTTCCCCTCTTTTAGCACAACTAACTAAATATTTTGTTTTATTGGCTTTTATCTCACACCAGTTTTCATTATGTGATACCTCCAGGGACTGATTGCAGGTGGGCACTACATAACCCATCATCTATGACACTCATTAACAGATCTCATGCAGAGGTAGCAGACACACATTGCCTGTCACTTCCATATGAGATTTGCCAACTCTTTAACTATTTTCACATTCAACTGTCCCAATGGTGCCAGCACACACACACACCCAACTATATCCACCATTAAAGCTATTGGCACAAGGTTTCATGACTTTGTGCACCCGTTCTCACATTCAGGTTTTCCCACACTCTTAGCACCAGATCCATTCAAATGTAAACCATCAGTCACCTACCGGCTGTCAGCTTTACACATCACTTTCCCCTGTGTGCCCTGTGTACCTGCAATCATGATCCCCTCCACTCACCTCCATCAAATCCCAGCAACAGATCCACCACCATTTCCAAGTAACATATCCTCTCCCATAACACACTTTTCAGTCTTTGAATAATTTGTGCCTGCCAAAATGACCAAGGTCCTTGACCTCACCTCACTTAACACCAGCAGCATTAATCCTCACACCTGCATATCATAATTGTCACACTATTATCATGCACCCCCTCCCATCTCTCAGCAGCCCACTTGTCTAATGTTTCTCCAATTTCTGTTCAATCAGTCCTAAATAGTTTCTCCAAAACTTTACTATTCCAGAAATGCAAAATGTATGGAATTTAATGTCTGCTTTTGTGCCAACCTGGCAGTAGTACTGTTAACTGTTTTTTCACCCACTTCATTGGCAGGCTAACAAGAGCAAGACTCATTTAATAAACATCAAGCATGCTATCATTTATCAAGTACATTTCCTTAAAATATTTTTGGAAAGTTCCATCCTGTCCCACATCCTTCATAATATTTTGATTTCTCATTCTGAACACTTCAAGTTCAGTCACTTCTAATTTCACGACTCTCCTCCCTGCCTCTGTAGAAATATATGTTTTCACTGCTGTAAAAACCTTATCACTTCCTAGTTCCATTATATCTTTTTTGTTGATTCAAGCAGTGAGATTTATATCTGACCAACACACAAAACATCACAAGACCTATAACACATCACTGCCATCTATGAGTAAGACATTAGAAACAAAGGAGGAATCCATTGACAATATCTTCTTCTGTTAACTATGTTACCTATTATTTTTGGCCAATTCAATTTCACTCATTAACCAATGCCAGAAACTCCTCACCTTGTTCCTGATATGTCTGGTATTAGTATATGTGTTGTAATATCCCCTTGGACTTATAAGTACCCTTGAACCGCCAGTGAGTGTTGTTCAGCTTTGAGACCTGAGACACTACGTTCCACGTTCTATGATCTTTCTCGGTATCACACTCACTCACCTCAAGAGAGCTAGTATTCACTGATGTGTGCAAAATTCAATGATTTTGCATTCATTTTCTCACTGAACAAAACTTTCTCCAGACACCTAATTCCAGATCCATTTAATTGCAATCTGTCAGCAAAAAGAAGTGCTTTTATCAATTAAACTTACTTCAAGCCTCTTAAAATTTTACACTGTTCCACCTACATAACCTGTGTATTGGTTCATTTGCAATCATGGCTCTTTCTCATTGTCCTTTCATACCTTGGCGAGAGACTTACCAGTCGTGTTCCTCTTTTACACCATTCATTCCAGCCAACATTATCACCTCTTGCCTTTTTTTTTTTTTTAATCTTGACAATGTGAATAATCTCTGCCATACTACTTGCCAGATGCTTCTTTAAACACTAGCTCATGCTTTGTTCTGTGATAGAATCTAAATAATTATGCTATTTCACTCATTGAAACCATCTGTTGTTCTCTTTACTTCTCATTTGCACTTCATTCAACACTTACTTCTGTATTCCTCTCTTTGTTCTTTATAACACCTACATTGTTGTGCCATTATTCATGTCCATCCATCACCATATCCCTTTGACATGCATACATCCGATACTCACTCACATAACACTTTTTGATGCATTTCACAAATCACTCTTTTGATAATGAATACACTGCTGTGGGTGTACACTGTATCTCACAATGCCCCTCATGTTAAATTCCCAAGATAATGACATCTTGCCTGTTTTTGTCCTGGTTCATTTTGACACTGTTAGTTGAACTATAATAACATATAAAAATAAGCTTATAAACAAACAAACAAACAAACAAAACACACAATTGAACAAACAGAGTACTGAATTAAGACTATATAATAAACTAAATTAACAAATATTTACTCAATGTTCTACTATAACTTGCACTAACCTCTTTTCATGCACTACAATGTCTTCCATGCTTCATAATAGTGTTTCAATATTTACAATTTTTTTTACTTGATGTTTTCCCCTCCCAAGTGTTAGTAGTTCTGTAGTTTTATTAAAATATTTTCTTGATTCATTGTTCACAAGGATCTCTAATATTTTTATATTATAATAAGTATAATTTAAAAGTTTTTTTTTTTAATATGGTTTATTTTTGAGATTATGTATCATATATATACAGGGTGTCCCAAAATTCACGCAAGAAGTAATTTTGATAGAAAACAGGTTTTTAATTAAAAATTGTAATTTCTTATTGATTCATAAAGTATACAGTATAGGGTTATGCATGGAATAGCATATCAGGTAAATAGCCTCCACGGCTTTGCTGGCACATATGCACTCTTTTGTCGAAATTTTCCATGACCGTTTTGCATAAATGTGGCTGAATTTCGTTGATACAGAGCTCAATTTCCTTGGTCATGGGCTTGTTGGCATAAACCTTAGACTTCAAAAAACCCCAAAGAAAAAAGTCCAACGGCGTTAAGTCACATGATCTGGGCGGCCAATTCTGATCACCAAAACGGGAAATTACACGACCAGGAAATGACTCATGCAGTAATTGAATTGTTTCTCGGGCTGTATGGCATGTGGCACCGTCTTGTTGAAACCACATGTTGTCCACATCCATATCTTGCAATTTAGGCACAAAAAACTGGATTATCATGTTGCGATAGCGAGCACCATTAACTGTTATTGCCTTACCAGCCGCATTTTCGAAGAAGAATGGACCAATGATGCCTCCAGCCCAAAATCCGCACCAAACAGTGACACGTTGTGGATGCATTTTTCTCAACAATCACTCGTGGATTTTCTGAACCCCAAATGCGACAATTTTGTTGATTAACGAAGCCATCAAGATGAAAATGAGCCTCATCGCTGAAGATGATTTTGTTCGAAAAATAAGCATCCACTTGTTGTTGTTCCATAATCCATTCACGAACTCTCTTCGCTGTGTGTGGTCAGTAGGCTTCAGTTCTTGAGTCAATTGAACTTTGTAAGCATAAAGATGCAAATCTTTCGTGAGAATACGCTATAGAGAGCTTCTCGAAATGCCCATTTCAAGACCACAGTGCCGAATTGATGTTCCTGGACTCTCTCAGCAACACTCTCATGAACTGCTTCGATGTTTTCTGTTGAATGACGGCCAGAGTGTTTAAGAACACTAATTGATCCAGTTTCCTTGAATTTTTTAATTAATCTTTTCACAGTTGATGAAGTTAAATCACTATTCAGACCATATTTTGTACGAAAATTGTGAACTGTAGCTGCCAAACCTTCATTATTTTTAAAATATTGCTCAACAATGAAAATGCATTGTTCTTTCGTGTAGCACTCCATTTTTAATAACCCTGAACTGTCAGCTGTCACGCTGTCTTTTTTTTCTCGTTGGCAACACTTTACCGCACAATGGTGCTAAATTTAAATCTTGCGTGAATTTTGGGACACCCTGTGTATATATATATTCTGAAATTTTCCATTTACAGTTATGAGATCTGTTAAGTGCTCATTTACTAGTTCCAACTATGTTGTTTATTATTTGCATTATTGTAGACTTTCATGAAGTAACTCTCCTCACTATAAGAGATCCTTTGTTTCTACATATAGTATCTGTCCTTAAAGCCTCTCTCTCACCAACCAGATCTCAATTGACTTATTGGAAGCTGGGGGGGGGCACTTTTTCAAGCCTTTTCTTATCTCTTCTTAGATATTCAGGACCAGCTTGATCAGTGCCTTATTCCAATGCATTAGTATACTTCTCTTTTTGAAATAGAATCCACCAAAATATACTGCATTCCATTTGGTCAGAAAGGTTTCATAGTAGGGAACCTTTCATAGCAGGGATTCATGTCTTAAAAATACCCTACCTACTAAACAAGCCCATTCAAATCCTTTTGAAGCGATGTCATGTCAGAAATCTGCTATTATCCCTCCATCTTCATTTTTGCTTTATCTACAAACACATTCTTCAAACTTTGGCCCATGTCATCATCATCATATAACAGCTTCCCCAGAAACATAATCAAGGAACATTTATTTCTTGAAATGTGCATTATTAATCACATTGAAACACAATCATACTAATTATAAATATTTGCAACTTCTGTTAAATGAAAATTTTATTTCACAAGTATGTTACTGCTAAGATTTTGAAGGTCTTCAACTGGAATGTGAAATTCATATTTTAAAACTAAATTGTAGTTATATAAATGCTATATTTTTTGTGACTCGAAATACTTTTACTGCCAGTCTGGCATCTCTCTCTCTACAGGTTTTTATTTTTCTATTTATCTATTTCTATTTATTTATCAAAATTAAAAATATATACCAAGTAATACATTTAAAGTTCTTTAAATCCTGTGCATTTACTTTCATGAAAATGTAAAAAGTGATGTTGAAGGATGGAAAGAAAGTAGAAAAAACCAGATAAGCCATTTCAACATTTAATTCCTTATTAAATTAAAGGTGCTTTTTCATTTATCACCCACTAGTTAAAAAAAGATATTAATTCATTCACTGAAAGATAAAGGTAATTTTCTGTCTGTCTCATATCCAGACACTGTTGTATCACTTTTAGGAATCAAATGATGATTCAACATGATTAATTGGTGAAATGAGGCATTTTTGAAAATTTTGCAGTAAATACCATCTTGATTGAAACAGTATTTTTACTGAATGCAGTGGGTATATCAACTATCTTCACAGGCTTTGGCATCCTGCTTTCACAGAATATATATAATACATGAATTATATAATCCTGTGAAGGTAGAGTTTGAAACAATTCAGAATGTACATAACATTTGCCAACACTGCAACCGTACACATAATTGTGATATTTGAAAAAACTTTTTTTTTAAGTTATATATATCACTTCATTTTATTTCCATTCATGTGGTGCTTTATGATCTCTGCAGGATTTATACAAAATGATGGTTCCTAGTTGTACACAATTCAGGGTTTGACTGGTGTACTAGTCAAATCTGACATGCATCCTCTGTTGTCATTTTGAGATAGAATAATAGTTTTTATGTTTGGTAATATTGTTATTATTCAAGCCTATAAGAATACTATTGAAAAGGCCTACAAATAAAAATTCAAATTTTATATACATGTATAGATATATTTTTATGAAATTTTACGTCTACAACGTAATGTATTTTTATAAACTATATACAGTGACTTTTATAAACTGGAATTTTTATAAACCATATTTTATAACCTTATTTCTGATGAGTGCCATATGTATAAAGAGGGGAAAAAACTGAACCCACTTTTTCATTTTGAGATAATATTTAAAACAGAATCTAGTCATTGTAAATAAGTTTGTTATATGAGGTGGAAAGTTTCAAATATAACCAGTTTATTGTATGTTGGTTGAATTTCCTTATCACTTAAATGTTATATTCATACAGCTGTCACTTCTCTACTGTGTATTTTATTTGCAAGCAGTTTGAATAAAGTGGCATATGAGTATACTGCAAATTACAAACAGCTGAATAAGTTCTTGCTGAAATTGAACCATACTGTATAATTATGAATTGCATTTGGATTTCCAATTTTGTTTTGGATTCTAGAAACCTCACCCAGATAAGTATGTATATCATTTGCAGGAAAAAACATGAATATTGTATATAATTAAACAAATTCTAGTCTAGTACAATCCCAAGTATTATTTTTATTATTTGTACAGTGGCTATTGCCTCTTAGCTTGCTTAGTAAAAACGTTTTGATGCAACCTTTTGTAGTCGTATCAGGAAATTTTGTATATGATCAGAAATGAAAATCACTCACTGTATTAATGCTGTCTTTCAAGTCTTCTGTGATGCAAATATTAGTTCATCCAAGGAGTTAGTGAAAATATTAACTTTTCAGATATTTTAAGAAACCAAAGATGTAATTTTATATAGATATATTTTTATAATAAAATGTTAAATATTGTATTTTGTTGGATCTTTCTGATTAAAAACAGATGTTTTTCAAAATGTTACCATATTTTATTAAATTAAAACACTATTCCTAAATCCTTTATTTAATGACACTTTAAAAAATTGAAAGTGTATGAAACAAATAAGAACATCTTACATGAATATAAGCTAAAGATGTCAAGAAATTATATTCTTGGTTTCATCCTTAATCTAAGTGTAAGCAAACAAAGTTTGCACATTAAGTGACTTTGCAACTGGGCTATTTGTTTATAGAGGCTAACAACTTCACATCAGTTGCCTTATTATCCCATATTGCAAGACATATATCCTTACAGACATGTATAATGCTATGAGAGCCTCTGTAGCTCAGTCAGTATAGACAAAGCCCTTTGGCCAGAAAGACCTGGGTTTGATTCCCATCCAAGACATGAGGAACTTTTATCTGGTCTCTTTTGAGTAAAGGTGAGTTAACCAGTCTCATATGGAAGTAAGGGGGGGGGTTCACCTGGAAAATTGGATTTTTCATCCCCCAGAACAGGCAAACCAGCCCTGTGAATACATATTTCGTAGAACTTGTTCCGCCACCAACGGCAGATTCTGCAACAAGCCGGTTAGGGTTTCCCACAGTTGCATAATCATAGCAAATCCTGCACCAAGAAGAATAAAAGCACTGTAAAGAGGAATATGATGATGTATAATGCTATGTTATGGGAAGGGCAACTACCCAGACTGGTTTTGACCTTTATTGAGGTCTCATCAGTGGGAGCTTCAAGATCCAGTTATTATTTTAATTTCAAAATGAAGTTAGGACTTTAATTAATGCAGAAGTCTATATACAAGTGGCCTAGTCATGAAGTTACTTAACGTGCAAACTTTGTTTGCTTACACTTGGATGAAGAATGAAACCAAGACACTGATTTCTTGACATCTTGAACTTATAGTATAACCAAGTGAAAAAACTTCACATGGATAAAAATTAAGTGTCAATCCTCATGAGATTATCAAAAGAAAGGATATTTTATAGCCAAGAAATGCATGCTTTTCAAACATAAATTAAGTGGTAGCTTATGCGATGATATTCAGGAGGATTTTATTTACACCCTCTGTCCAAAAAAAAAACCAAACTTTTCAAAAATAGAAGAAACTAGTGGCGCCACCTGTTGTATCTTTTTGTTATTGAAAGTGGCAGCCTTCATTATTGTTGTGTCAACTGTTTATGACATTTGTTTCATTAGAAGCCGAGTTATAGTGCCAAGAATGACAGCATGTTTTGACAAACAGTCGGAAAATGAGTTTCAGACAGAGAGCTGAGATTGACTTTTGTGTTAAACTTGGTAAAAGTTTTATCGAAACACATCAAATGCTTCAAAAAACATGTGGTGATGAATGCTTATTCCGTACTCAAGTTTACAAGTGGTTTAAGCAATTTCAAAGTGGTCGTGAGACGCTTGAGGACGAAAAAAAGCCAGGTCATCCAAAAACTGGACTGAGCGAAGTTAACATCCAAAATGATTTGGGGTTTTCTTTGATGAAATCAAAGTAAACCAGAAATTGTTCATGACATTGATTGAAAGATGAATTGGGGATTCCAAAATCAACTGTGCACAACATTTTGATGGAGAGTTTGGGCCTTCATAAATTGAATTCATGATTTGTTCCCCACAAGTTGACTGACGACGACCAAAAATGCATCGAATTGAACACTGCAAGGACCTCATTAAAACCACTCGTAAGGACTCAAACTTCCTTGAGTCCTTATGAGTGGTTTTAACGAAGTCCTTGAAACAATCATTCGACCTTGAATTTATAGCAAGAATTCGTTGCGTACAGCATGAATATTGTGATGCAGGTAGCTGGTCACTTTTGCACGATAATGCACCATCTTATTGTGAGACGGTTTTGGAGCAAAAACCAAGTTTGTGTAGGAAAGCAATACGACACCATTGAAAACATTCAAGTGACAGTAACCACGACCCTCAACAGTATCCCAAAAACCGATATCCAAAACTCATTTAACGAATTAATTGACCAACCATGCTAAACGCTGTATGGAAGCTGAGGGAGAGAATATTGATTGAAATAAATGATTTGAATCATTATAATAGGCCTGTGTTTTATTTTCTATCAAAAGTTCGTTTTCTTTTTGGACAGAGGGTGTATGATGTCTGATAAAAAGCAACTAGCATACAGGTCCTTAGTATTTGAAGTAGTGCCATTCCAAAGAGCTTTCTTTGAGATTCAAGATCCAGTGTATCATCATCATCATCAAATTCCTGCCATGAACCCTCAAGGGGTGTACAGGATATGATAGTACTACATGAAAAAATTTACATCATTACTAATTTCCTATCTACAATTTTCCTCCAAATCAGTCTGGTACTTGTCAAGACTCCAACATTATCAGATCTTATATTTCTATCGTCTAAGGCACTTTGTACCATATAAATCCACCTATATCTTGGTCTTCCTCTGGGTCGTTTTGCTGCCAACCTGGCAGAAAACACTTGTTTTGCTAATCTTTCCTCACCAATTCTGTTTAAGTGACCATACCACCTTAGATTAGCTCTGCTAACGCATTCCTGGATGCTGACAATGTCAAGTTCTTTCCTAATATCTTAGTTGTTAATATAATATTGCCATCTGTTCACGCCTATAATCTTTCTCAGGACTCTCATATCTGCGGTCTCTAGTCTTTGGTCAAGTGTTTTACTTCTGACCCAGCTCTCAGATCCATAAGTTAAAACTGGTTTGAACACTTGTTTTGTATACAGCTAATTTAGTGTTCCGACTAATTTCTCTCTTATTCCATATGAAATTATTCAATTGACTTCCTACCATACCAGCTTTTCTGATTCTGTTGTCTATTTCTATATTTAATTTACCATCTTAAGTAAAAATCGTGCCTAAGTAGCTGAAATGTTTTACTTGTTCCACATGTTCTCCTTTCACAACATAGTTGACATTTTCAATGATTCGGCCTATTTTCATTTTTTTGTCTTTTTTATTGCTGACCTTCATACCATATCTATTACAACAGTTATTCAATTTAGTCAGAGAATCTTGCAGACTTGTAGCGGATTTATTTAGAAGTATAACATCGTCTGCATAAAGCAAAGAGCTGACATTAACATCTCCAATTCTGATATGATGTTTAATACCACTTTCCTTCATAATGTGATCCATATAGATAACGAATAACAGAGTGGATAATGTACATCCTTGTCTCACACCAGATTTAACATTAAACCATCTTCCTGTACTTCAATTCTAACTGCTGACTTACAACTCAAATAAAGACTAAGTATTGCTTGATATAATGCCCCATTGACATCATATAACTGTAGCGTATTGAATAGCTTCTCTCTTGGCACCTTGTCATATGCCTTTTCGAAAACGACAAAACTTAAATACAGATCTTTGTTATATTGCCATGCTTTTTCGACTATTTGTCGTAAAGTGAAGATCTGATCCTGACAGCCTCTATTTGATCTGAATCCAGCTTGTTCTTCACCAAGCTTTTCTTCCACAATTCTTCTCAACCGTTTCTCAAATATACTTGCATATATCTTCCCAGGAACACTCAGTAGGCATATACCTCTGTAATTCTCACATTCAGTTTTATTTCCTTTTTTATATATGGGTACTATGAGAGCTCTACTCCAATCATCGGGAATTCGACCCTCTGTCCAGGCATTCTGAACTATTCAGTGCAGCCACTGTAAGACTTTTATACTACCATACTTCAGCATTTCTGGTCGAATATCATCTACTCCTGCTGTCTTTCCACATTTAAAGCCTTTGATGGCTTTTTCTACTTCAAGTATGGATATGTATTCCTGACTACATGCCTGGTCAGTGTTTTTTACTACTGTGCTGTCATCAGTGCTTGTTTCATTTAGCAGTTTTTCAAAGTAATTACTCCATACTTCACGGATATCTTTTTCTCCCGTTTTCATGTCACCTTTATCATCTCTAACTCCTTTAACAGCACTCTTTCCTCCATTCCTAAGCTTCTTCAACAACCTGCAGAATATATTGCCACCTACTTCATATTTATTTTCCATGTTCTTGCCAAAGTCCTCCCATGACTTTTGTTTAGCTAGTTTTACACAGTGTTTAGCTTTCTTACATTTGTCTCTGTATTATCTAAGAGCACAAGCTGACTTATTTGCCAGGAACTTTTGATATGCTTTCTTCTTTTCCTTCACTTCCCTTTTAACTTCCTGTGTCCACCATGGAGTTCTAATTTTTCTATCCTTGCAGACGACTTCACCACATGCCTCTCTAGCTGAATCAATCAGCGTTTTCTTCAAGGCTTGCCACTGAATCTCCAAGGTTTGGTTTTTGTTCTCAAACTCTTTCATTTTTTTCTTCAATAATCTTTGTGTATTTTAGTCTACAGTTCACATCTGAGAGCTGCTCAACTTTTATTCGCTTTAAAACTTTCTTGCATGTTATTCTTTTCAATATGAAATTCAATTTTATCCTGCTCAAGACTAAATAGTGATCATTTGCAATTTCAAATCCTCTGTACACTCTGGTGTCCTGCACAGGGAGAAAACATCACTATCAACAATAACATAGTCAATGAGACTTTTCTTATTCCCTGCCTCTTCTCTCCATGTGAATTTGTGCACATTTTTATGTTGGAACATGGTGTTAGTAATAATTAGTCCATGTCCTGAGCAGAAATCCAACAGATATTTGCCATTATTATTAGCTTTGCTCTTTTCTCCAAATTTGCCCAAAATATTTTTGTATGTCTGACAATCATTTCCTACTCCGCTGTTTAGATCCCCAACAAGGACCAACTTTTCCATTTTCATTGTATCAGTTGCTTTTTCTAAAGCCTCAAAAAATTCCTCCACTTCTACATTAGTAGAACCTTCTGTGGGATCATAGGGGAGTCTCATTTTCCAGCTCCCCATTTTCACATTTGCCCACATTACTCTACTTGAGACTGCCTGCCATTCAAGAAGATCAGCCTTGTATTTTGTGTTGAATACTATGACTACTCCTTCTTTTCCTTGATTGTCATTGCCTGAATATAACATTTTGTATTTATTGCTCAGAAAGATCTCACCAGTTTTTGCCTTTTTTGTTTCAGTCACCCCTATTATGTCGATCTGGTACTTATCTAATTCCTCAGCTAGCTCCATTTCTTTGCCACTCAGGCTTCTTATGTTGATAGTACCAATCTTTAACTGTGGTGATGTTGAGTTGGAGTGTGTTATAGTGTATTATTTTAATCTCAAAATGAAGGTAGGATTTTAATTATTATGACAACAGTTAAAAATGAATCCATTGTACTGACATTTGTTTATCTTCAAATGTTTATTATGCCTATAAAAACACGTGTTGCAACCAAATCACCTTTGTCCTTTTTTTTTTGCTTGCTCAGTGAGTTAGGTTCATTTAGCTAATTCTTTGAGTTAGTAGGTGCTGGTTAGGTACATGCGTAGGTGGCATATTGGCTTAATACGTGTCATCTTAGCACTGTGGATGAAGTTTCAGGAGACATGAACCATTACAAGAAGAGCTGGCCAAGGTTGGTTGGAGGCTATGTTAACCAGAACAAACTGCTAGAGAGCTCTGGCTATCTAACAGCAAGGTGGCCTGCAATGTCCTGTCACTAACCTTGAGGTGCTGCAGCCTTAAGTGAAAGCCAGTGGTTTGTATTCCATTAACCACAAACCATCACAGAACTTATTGAAACTGGTGTTGTGAACATGGAGCCAAGACATATGGTATAGTTCTGTTCCCTGATGAATCCTGTTTTTGCCAAATGGATTCTAGCACTGTTTGATCTAGAGAGAGAGAGAACAAAGGGAAGCAATACCATCCTTCCAACATCAGTGAAAGGGACACTTATGGAGGCAGTGTTCTCATGTAAGATGCAATAATCAATGGCCACACACCTTTTCGTATTTCTGATAGGGATACAATAACTCTCCAGAGATACTGAGAATAGATCCTTGATGGTACGGTTGTGGTTGGCCCAGATTTTCTCTTCATGCATGACATCGTCACAGCCCATAGAGCTCAGGTAGTGGTGAAGTATTTGAAACTGAAATTATCTAATGATTGCAATGGAATGCCCTTTATGCATTGCATGCCAACAGCCCTCCCACCATGGTCACTCGATGAACTAAAGTCTGCTACGGTAGAAGAATAGGATTTGTCACTGCAAAATTTTCATGTTGAGCATGGTTCACCACTGTCAGGCCTTTTTAACCATTAGAGTGGATCATACAGCATAAATGATGTTATGTGACCATATATTGGATAGACGACATAAAGGACTGCTGTGGAGTGGATGTACACAAACTGAGACACTGGACAAAGAAAGGTGGAACAAGATAGTGAAGGAGGCATCGAACACCAACAAGCAGTGAGCCCATGGTTCATGATGGTGACCATATATTTGAGCATATTGTTTCAACTTGTGTAATGTGATTTTTTTTTTTTTTTTTTTTTAAATAATTCTTATACACTCCTATGTAATGTTACTTATACTTGTCTGATGTTTCTCACTGTCTTCTTATTTCAGTGTTATTCTCTTGTACACCAGTGTACCAAATTTTGTCTTGCTTCATCGCAAACTGCACAAGTTACACCACATTTCCTAAGTGTTTTGTTGGTCAGTGTACTAAAACATGACACTATTCCTACTAGGACTTCTTGCAACATTGTTTACTAAGTGATATTTTACTTCATTAGTTATATAAACTTTTCCTGATTAATGAATCAGAATAAACCATTTATATTCTTCACACACACACTTTTTTTAATGCATTCACCAATGTTTTATATCATATGATGGTATTCCTTACAAGCATCTCTTAATGGAATGTCTCCTCAGATAAATTTCCTTTTTTGTGTTCAAGAATCTTTAATCTCATAATACAGGTGAAATTTTGTTCATTTAGAGTTGATAGGAGTGAACGTCAGTATTAACAATGAGAGAAAAAGCATAAAAATGAGAAGAAATAATTTCTCTCATTTTTATGCTTAATCATCCACCATCATATTCCTTTTAATGAAGAGGAACGATTTTAATTTGTTCTATGTAGAATCAACTTTTTCACTGTGGAGAAAACTGAATAGTTGTTATCCAGTAACTTTTCAGTAGATCACTAAAATGAACGTCAATCATAGTAACAAAAATAAGCATTTCCGGGAGCAAGTTGCTATCAGAATTTCTTGATAGGTCTTAATGCTATATAGCAAGCATTTGAAAAAATCTGATAGTGAATTAGTAGTAAACTTTTCAAAAAAAAAAACAAACTAGTTCATGATTACATAAACTATTCTTTGAGAAATTTATAAGGTTATCAACTTTAAAGATCAGTTTCTGGATATTTTCTACAACTAACACAATATTAAATTTAGTTCTTGACAAATAAAGCATGCAATCCAATTTTCCTAATTAAATTTAATTTCAGTTACCAACTAGTGACTGCAATATCACAAACATTGCAAACTACACACAGCATTATGCAAAATATCCTTTATTTGAATTGTTCATAAAATTAATTACAAAATATTTTTATCAAATATTATATTACAGTAATTTTACCAAAGAAGTATTACTTTTTACATACTTGAAAATGTCACTGCGGAAAAGATTAATAACTGTATCTGTTTAGTACTTTATCTTATCATTTATTTAAGGGAGTTTTTTCATTGAAGAGAGAGAAAGCAGCTCAGGCATAACACTCTGCATACAAAGTAAATGTTTTTAACATGGAAACATAGTAAATGTTAATTAACACTTTATTTACAAATATTTCAGCTTGAAACTAACAAGCCATCTTCAGTGTATATTTCTGACATGTTGAGATACAATTACAGTACAAAAACTAGTGGTGATTAAGGAGAATGAGACTTTCCATATTTTTTGCATGGGCATGCAATTGTTCCAATTTAAGTTCAGGAACAATTGCATGTCTTTACCAAAAATATGAAAAGTCTTATTCTCCTTAGTCATCACCAGTATTTTCTTTAAATAAACATTCATATTTAAAGTGACAATGATGAAGTAATCAGGTTCTTGACCAGAGGATTCTGTGTTCAGTATCTACACCATGCTGTGATAAGCCAGACTTTTTATTATAAGTGATGTTCCTGTATTCTTTTTTCCACAGAATGACCAGTTTATCCAAAATAAAGAGGATTACAGTAATCAGGAATTTGATGAATGTTTGGAAAGGTAAGAAGATAGAACCTGTCCTTGAAGGAAGGTAGCCAAATGAGAATTTATTTATTGGAAAGAATCCTTTCTTTCATGCTTACACGGTGATCAGAACATTATGGAGACAACTACTGTGTTAGAGCAAAACTTTAGTTTAATATAAACCAAAATGAACACTCGACGTTTTGACCTTCATATCAAGGTCATCATCTGGTACATACACATATACAGAGAAACAAGCTGCCCTACAATCTACATGGTACTTTAGGACGTTAAACAATTTTCAGCTTTTATTGGAACTATTCCATACCAATTGGTTGAAATTTATATATATGTATAATCAGTATTTTTTTTTTTTTTTTTAATTTATACATATAGATATATAGAAACATGTTGCTCTCTAGTCCAATTTAATTTTGTAACCTAATAGATAATAATAGGACTCTAGCTTTGATGTAGTAAAGTTTTTTTTTTTTTTTCCCCAGCAGAGGTCAGGCCAATAATTGTTGTAACGGTTGGTCAGTAACTTTAGCAAACCATGTAGATTGTAGTGCAGCTTGTTTCTCTGTATATATGTGTATGCTCCAGATGATGACCTTGATATGAAGGTCGAAACGTCGAGTGTTCATTTTGGTTTATATTGAACTAAAGTTTTGCTCTAACACGGTAGTTGTCTCCATAATGTATTATTGGAAAGAATGTCGGTATTAAGTTATGTTTAAGATTCTTAAATAGGTTCAGAAATGCCAAAGATGTAAGGAATTACAAATCTGTTGTATTTGTCTTTTGATGCAATATTCTGGATTCATGAATTTGTAGATGGAAGTCCTGAGGTCTGAAACAATATGGGGGAGGGGGCATCCCATTCACAGTGATCACTAGTATTTTTTTTTTAAATACTGTAATCATATATTTCAAATAATATATTGTTAGCATTCTGCATTGTATAACCTTTTGACCACCGAAGATGACCTATTAGCTACAAGCTGAAATATTTGTGAAGTGTTTTTTAACATAAGAAACATTAAATAACACTTTATTTACAAATAAAGCATGTCTAAAAGTATACTACATACGAAGTAAATGTATATATATAAAAGTTGCAGCACATTTTTCTGTTACATATCAGAGTCAGAATTTTATTAAAGTATGGTGCAAATATAATTTTAAGGTTTTTTTTTTTTTTTTTTTAATGAAATGGAGAACATTGCATAAATTGAACATGATTGTCTTAAGCTGGCATGTAAGCACAGTATACATATTATCAATGGCCTATTCAAAATAAATAAGCTTGTTTATGAGCAGCCTAGACTAAGCTTGCATAATTGTATTAAGTGCTGTGCACTTTGTATGGCTTTGGCAAAGTGACTAGTGTTTGTTGCAACTCTATGTTATTTTGATATTTGGCGTATATATATTAACATTGATTCCATTAAAAAAATGGAAAGTATAAGGTCTTAACAACCAACCGCTACCACATTTTATTCAATATATAATAAAAAAAAATACTTTGAATTTATCAAGATTTTGACAGGACATGAAGTAAAATGAGACCAAAGATGCAGTTATTCTGCCTTCTAAAAGAAAATGGAATTACAGAAGTTGATTATTCATTTCTGCAGCACATAATTTTAAAGTAAACCAAGCGACCATACTTTGAAGACTTCTAGCATAGGCTTAATGCCTACTCTTTTCCATCCTAGGTCAAATTCCTATAGGAGCATTGACCTAACAACCTGTTGGACCAGTTCTTTTGGTGTGTCTTTCAGCAAACATGTGCATACTTTTTTTTAAGAGGAAAAGGAATCTCCAGTACAGATGAGGCCTATCTTGCATGTATCACATTACATCTCTATTTATGCAAAAACTTACTGACATACTACCAGAAAAAAAAAAAAACTGGTCAACCAGCAAATTACATTTAATATACATTTTCTTATAATGGCAATTTACATGCATTTTTGTGTTTATGTTTCATATGCAGAATGGGCATACATTGTTTACTTGATAAATGAAAAATATAAAATAGTGAGTTGAGAGAATTAAATCTTAGTGAACAAAGT
Source organism: Typopeltis vanoorti (assembly GCF_054136105.1). NCBI lineage: Eukaryota > Metazoa > Arthropoda > Arachnida > Uropygi > Thelyphonidae > Typopeltis > Typopeltis vanoorti. The sequence goes on along the minus strand of NC_143561.1, from coordinate 93,566,536 downwards.
CCACATTATCAACATACTTGTTACATAATAAGCAAACTTATTATGCTCATAATACTAGTCAAGACAACACTGCTACCAAATGCAAATACAGCTTTATGACACATCGTGCAAATGTGTTAATCTTTTTAGTAACTACTTGAAGTAGTATCCTAATAAGCATTAACTTAGTTTCTTTTCTCCATTCAATAAAAATGCAAGGGCTTTATTATGAAAAAAGAAAAGTACTTTCCTGGACAAATAAACTGCTATTGTTTGCTTTAATGTAAAGAAATTTTCATAGTGTCCACACTCAGCCTTGGGTTTTAGTAGTATAAGCATGTTGAATGTGATATATAAAGATGCCACTTTCAGCATTTCAAAGGTTGCAAATGAATACATGCCAAGACAGGTCTTGAGATTTTTTGGGGGAGGGGGGGGGGAGCTTGTCCATTCTTTCCTTACATAATGTTTTGTGTAAGAAAAAAAAAAATCTTTCACTTATTTGAATTATTTAAAAGGATCAATGCAAGTAACAACTAATGCTGATATTACTGAAGCTTTCTCAATCAAACTAATTGAACCGTTTTCTGAACAAAAGCACCAAAGCACACTTTACATCTCTTTAAAGCACTATATTTGCTCATACAGTGCTTTTCAGAGATCAATGCGAAAGCTATTGCTTGTTAGGTGCTACTTCCTCACATAATATAGATACAATGTAATTTGTTCATCAAGAGATTATCTGTTTTAAGTTTCGAATTATGGAGAACTTTAGCGAAAACTTATTTTTCCCACTGATCATGAGCACTTTTTCTAACTCTAATTTTTCCTAACTGGAAATTAAATATTAAGAAATTCATAAGAATTTTTTATCATTCAGTATTGGTATCACCTCACTGCAAAAATAACATTCCATGTTCAAATGTCTTTTCTAATTAGTGACATGCAAGAAAAAAATTTACATGGCACAAGTGAATCATTAGTTTCTATTTTTTTTTTTTTAATTCGTTTTAGTTTATATTTTGGACTATATACAATACACAAGCAAAAAGCAAGCTTTTTTATGCTTGTTGCAGATGGCAGCAGTAGTATATATATATTGCATTAATTGCAATACATCAAAGGTAAGAAAATGTCCTGGAATTTGTTCACAAAAATATCAATGAGCAGTGTCGTCATAAGTGGTTTAAACAAACTGCAACATGAGGGCATTGATTAATAAAGGATATTCTTCAGAACGTTGCAAATACTATATTTAGAATAGTCAAATATTATACTGAAGGAATAAGCTATAAGTATAGCAGTTGTGATTTAACATAAATGTTGGCAAAAATAGAAAAAAAAATGCAAATATACATACAGTTGAGTGTACACAAAATGCATTAAAAGCAGAATAAACATACCAAATGCAAATGCTTCTTTAGCTGTTTTTTTTTTTTTTTGGTCGTGATGTCTTATCATTACGTGTGTGTGCTTTTATTTGTGCCAAATGATGGCACACTTCCTATTGAAATAAGTGAATGGATAAACTGCAGTTTTGCAATTAGTTTGATTGCAAAACTGCAGTTTATCATGGATGACTGAAATCCAAACTTATTTTTGTTTGAATTTGACCAGTAAAAAAAAAAAAAAAATACAGTATATATTTTTGAATTCTTCATCTCCAATATGCAAAATATCCTGACACTATTTTTTATCAAATTTTATTTTTAAAAAGTAATTTAAAGCATACTCATCATCCAAATTGTCTTTTAAGTTTTACATTGCTTGGTTATTGATACTGATAATTTATGATGGAGATGGTATGAAATCACTAAATTATTTTAGTGATTTCACAAATTGAAATCATCATAAAGGCATTACAAAAGAAGTGAGACTAAAGTGAAGAAACAAAGTAAGACCAAAATCTTAAAATGCACCACCTAGTGAGCGTGAATGCTCTTGGTTATTGGGCTAATGGTCTGAGGAGGAGCATTTCCCAGATGTAAGGCAGTTTTATGCATTCAAATTCAAGGAAGAGCATATTTGTAATGTATTTGCTTCTGTGAATAAAGTGTCCTTTTTCAGCAGAATTTGTTACAGGTATCCAAGGCAGGATCTGCAAGTCCTGAGCAGTAGGAGTCTCTGTATCCAGGGGCTCGGATGTTGGCTGTTCTGCCTGTTTGGTCATAGTAAGACAGATAATCCTTCAAGGCACTTCTACACTAGGTAAACACTTTTGACAGGTTTTTGCACTGGTAGAAAATGAATTTTGCTCACAGTTCTGTCCTGCTATTCCAAAGCATTCAGCAGAAGTAATAAACAATTTAGGTTGATCAAGATGATTCACTTTTAAAACAGAATTTGTACATAGCAAATTAATTGTATAATTAATTATTGACCTTATAAATTAATTGGACTACTACTCTGCATGTCTTCATTCATAGTCCAGACATGCAAAAACATAAACAGAAGTGATTCTCAAGCTTTTTAGACTAACACTTCCCTTTTTTGTTTAAAAAATATATGACCATGCACAGCTCAGAAAAAAAAAAAAAATCATTAGAACCTATCCATATATATAATAATGCCAGTGTAGGTAGTGCAGTGTTTATCACAAATTGTTATCAAGCTCTTAACTAATAATGTAATTTCACCATATTTCTAAAAGATATTATAAAATATTGTTTAACATATCCTCTGAAAGATTTCAGTGAATGGCAATGAAATTATAGTGGATATCTGTTTTTGAACAATGTGAGTGAATAATTTTGCCTTTTCAGAATTTTTAACCAAGTAAGGAGATCAGAATATATCATCATTATTCTGTTTGACAATACTGATTCACTTTATAGCTGGCTCGTTCTCTTTCCTTGGAAAGATCAAATTTAGGTAATGATAACTGAGGCAAACAGCCTGGAGGCAGCTATTCTCTTTAGTCAGAATCTTTCACAAGATCTTGAATAACAATAAGTGATATATTAGACATCCACTAATAATTTGTAATTTATCATGAGAGACAGCCTAACACAGCTGGGATTTGCTATTAAAGTAGAACTGAAGATTGAATTCTTAATGCATGTATATGTTATATTTCCCTGTGATTTCACAGGGAGGTATAACATACCCACTTCAACTTCCCCCCAACTAGTGATGGTTAATTAACTTCTCAATGATTATATGTATATGATATGTAATTTTTTTTTTTTTTAGAACACATGTGATACAATCTCTTAACAATCTACAGAAGTAATGGATATAAACTTTAGGCTCTGTGTCCTGCAGTTTACTTCACTTACATATCTTGTACTTCATTCAGTACTTTTTTTTTGTGGGGGAGTGTTTCTTTCTGGTTAATTCTATGAAAACTACCTTTCCCACTACTGAAATACATACATTTCATTGCCATTCTTATCAGGATTTAGTTTAAAATACTTACTGTAAGAAATGAGATTGTCTAGAAATAAACAGAAAACATTTGCTGATTGACCAGTGTTATCAAACATTTAAACTTTTTTTTCAAATGATTCTTTCAAAAGTTCTTTCTGTTCTTTAAGAATCTTTACAAAAATTTGTACAATTCCTTCTCCTCCTCACATACACAGAGAGAGAGAGAGACGGCCACCAACAAACTGGTATAAAATTAAGCTCATGATTTCATTTACATTTTTGGCATCATTTCTTAAAAGAACCCTGAAGATTCAGAAAATACATATAAGCCCTCAATTGGAAATAGCCTAAAAGTTCAATGTGAAAACCTTTCTATAATCATTTTTAATTTAAAAAATGCCATTTAAACTCTCTTTTTTTTTAAAGCCATTTTATGTTTCTTCAGAAAAAAAAAAAACCTTTTCAAGCTATTACACCCTGTGTTTTAAGTTCTTTTATCTCAGATTCAGATATACCAAGCACATCTAAGAGAATCTGGTTTGTGTGCTCTCCAAGCACTGGAGGAGACAGTCTGGCTCTGTTGATACTTCCACTATAACGGACTGGTGGACCTGAAATGCAGGGAAAAAAAAATTAAAGTGACATACAGTTCTGACCTTCACCACAGCAAACAGTTTAAGAACAAAAAGATATATTACAATGAAGAGTTTACCATAGCAAATTTCCTCTGAAATACCATTAGTGCTATGAGACTTCTAAAATAAGACTTTTCATTTGTTTTTGTTATAGTAAGTTCACTATAATGGTGTTTGGTATAGGAAGAGTCAAGTGTAATAAATGATTTTGAATTATATTCTGTACATTTTAAATTTTCATTAAACCTTTCATTTTAAATAACTTAATCATTTCAGCTAAAAAGGACATTGGTAAAATGTTCTATTAAATATAAAACATATCAGACTACAAAAGTTGGAAATACTGGGATATCCACCATAGGTTGATACCATGTTGGGAAATATGCAAGGGATGACTCAGGAGCACAGCTGGGAATAAGAAAACTAATGATAGAAAGTTAGGCCAGTTACATGGAAAAAAACATGATTGAGAAAAGTATGTTTAGCAGAGTGTACCAAAGAGGTGGGGAATGTACATATACTTGAGTTCAGAAAAAGAAGGTGGAGAATGATGTAATTTGACCGAGTGACATTTTTAATAAAAATTTCCCTAAATAGAACCAAAATACCAACTGACTTGTTTCATAATGTCAGTGAACCAAATGCCTGCATCGGCTATCTCAGATTGCCTATAAATCAAAAAGAAACTTAGCACCATGGTTGTTTTTGATATTTACAGTATGTTTAAGACCATTGCTTGGTTCTTTCCTTATGGTCAATAACACTTCAGAACTGCTGCTTGGTTCCTCTTTGTTTCTGAGTGTAGTATACTTCTTTGCCAGTTTTCATATGTTTCCACATACGTGATTGTAAGAACGCATGTCTTGTTTATTTTTCTAATTTTAGTAGTGTGAGCATTTGGCTAGCCATAGAAAAATTTTGAAAATGTTGTTTAAGAGACACTTGTGCCATAAGAGGTTTCTTCATTTAATTCAAAAAAAAAAAAAAAGGATAAGTAATATTATTTATTTAAGGCCATATATTTCATCCTAAATATTATAGGCCATCATCAGTGGCAACAATAGTTAATTACAAAGTAGAATTTAAAAAAAATAGATGATTTGAAAAAGTAAGAGCTATGTAATGTTTTACATAAAACAACACAATGGTATATAGGCCATCATCAGTGGTGACAATAGTTAATTACAAAGTAGAATTAAAAAAATAGATGATTTGAAAAAGTAAGAGCTATGTAATGTTATACATAAAACAACACAATGGTATAACTGAGGAAATATTGATAATTTATTAGCTAAAAAAAAAACCCTTTACTGTGTGATTAAAATAAGACTTTCCCACATCTTAGACAGAATACAATTTAATGGCTACTTTTCTTCCTATCAATAAATTATCAGCATGACTTCCATATTCAAAAGATAAACGGTCTCCCTTGTGTCTAACAAGGTCTTTGTGACTGTCATTATTCTTGCTTTGGACAAACTGGATGCTTTGTAGAAAATAGAATACAAGAACACCAATTTTACATTAGCAACAGTAAATCTGAAAAATCTGGCTTGGCACAGAATAGATACAAATCACAACATCCTATGGATTGAAACATCAATGTCAACATAAATTTGAATGCTTGTTTAAAGAAAGCACGGAGGCCTTACTTCACCATCCAAACTTAAATCAGAATGACTGCACTAAGATATTTTAATTTATTTTAATTGCATATCAATATTTTTTTTAAATAGCTAATGAATTATCATATCCAAACACTTTGACAAACTCACACATGCATTACCATTCTTACCTTTCTGCCACAAACTGTTTATCCCCAATAATGAATATATTGTGCACATATGCACAAGCACAATACACCTTACAAAACCCCTCATTAAATTCTCTAAACAGTGATGTCTTCACTACCTCAGTATCACATAACTTCACTGTATTCATATACCAATAAAAAGCCAGACAAAATACTCGCTACCTAAAGTACACACACTGTGCTTGACCAGAACCATCACTGTATTCAGTGATGGTTCTGGTCCTTTACAATTTTCATCTGTTTATACTCCTCATATCTTCCAGACCAAATCACATAGCTCTTACTTTTTCAAATCAATCCATTGTTCACATTCTACTTCATAATTAACTATTGTTGCCATTGATGATAGTATTATTTATCCCTTGTGTTTTTTCATGTTAACTGAATAAAAATTCAAAAATGGCTCTTAGTGATAGAAAAGAAGAGGAAACCATGCAAGTGAAAGAAAGGGTAAGAACTAAAAATTTCTTATATTTGTGTTTTTATTAAAATAAAATTTTTAAATGTAAATTGTTTTAAACTTTGTTTAAATTTTTGTTATTATATTCTAATGTGAAACATAACTTTTTTTAAAAAAATAGATACCTGTAAGTGATAAGGAACAACTCGATGTCGTTTCAGAATAAAATTTCCAGATACTGACACCATTGATCTCAATCAAATCACTAGTGTTGACAGCCATTTTCATCAATTATTTTTCTGAAGAAATCAACGTGACAAATCACGTTGATTTCTTCAGAAAATTTAAAATTTCTATATCTTTTTGATATAGAAATATTATATGACATTTGTTGTCTGAATGTATTACCAGATAATATCAAATACATGGGGGGGGTAATTCAAACAGAACTAAATACACCTATATTCTTGAATCTGCAATAGAATTTTCTTCACAGCATTTGTAATTTGGGAACAGTCCAATGTTACATATGAGCCAAATTTATGTTTATCAGAAAACTGTCATCACAGAGGTCAGACTAAAAAGCTTCGATACTCTAATAAGTCTTATTATACAACTAAAGAAAACTTCATGATATCAAGAGTTTTCTAAAAAAAAATATAAGTGCCATTGTAAGTAGGAATGTCATAAACTTATGTCTGAAGATGTAAGAAAACATTTTTTCAAAGAATTCTGTAAACTAGGAAATTATGACAAACTGCTTATATTTGCTGCCAAAGTTTTTGAGATCCCAATGAAATGTAAAAACAATAAAGACTCAGAAGGCCATACAATAAGGACATACAAAATCAAAGACCCACACAGTCTGTCAAGATTTTTTTTTTTTTTTTTTTTTTTTTCAAAACTAAGAATTTCTTTTGAGTGGATAAATACTGATTTAACAAAATTTAAAGATGGGAATATTAAAGACAAATGAGGTGGGAGAAATAAGTTGTCAGAAAAAAAATTATTGGAAACACAAAGTTTCCACCTAAAAGTCACATTATTGTGGAAATCAAATGTTGACTTTGTATTTTAAGTTATATTACAGAAAGAAAAATGCATGATCTGTATATATAGAAGAGAAGAAAATCATGACTTAAACTTGTGATTTTCTTCTACATACAAATTTTGTAAAAGTATATTGTACAAGAAATTTAATCTTAGTGGAAAATTGAGATTTCAAGTTTAGCTTTGTGTGAAGTGTGATTTGATCGAGCAAGTACAGGATCTGAGAATCAATGAGTGGAAATAAAATTTGCCCACCATCAATGTGTCATTCTTTTAAGTTTTCTGTAAAAATATTCAACAAAAAATCATTATACACCTTCAGGAAGTGAGTTAGCAAGGTTTTGATGCTTTTTCAAAGTTATTTCTTTATATATTTAGGTTTTTTTTGGGGGGGGGGAGGTAAACTAAAAACATGGGGGTGCAAAGTTTCAATTTTCAGGACTATTTTCTCAACATTTAATATTTGCTGCTTGGTCCCTTTCTGATAAACATAGTCGATTTATTCCATTATGGGAAAGAATCAAAATGGAATGAGTCAGAGAGAGAGATGATTATATACTAAAGAGAGGAAAGAAACAGTGATGTACAGCATCAATATCCAGAAATTAAGAAAATATTGCAAGGAAAAGCAAAAATTCAAAATGACAGCATCGTGACAGATGAAAAAAAGAAATTAAGGAAAGATATGTGTTACTTTCCTCTTATATTTTCTACATTCAGTATAAAGATAAAACTTATATGTATATCAAGCTACGTAAAGCAACCAAAAATGAGAATTATAAAATAAGTGCAAGAGGTACTTGGAAAAATGAGATACTGCAGGGCATGTGGACCTTCTGGAGTTGTAAATAAGATGATAGCCTTTGGGAGAGGAAGGGATGGACTGAGAACTTAATGTTTATGAAAAGAAAAAGACAAATACCAGAAGAATGGAAGCAGCACTTTAACTGTGTCAATTTAAAAGCAAAAAAAAAAAAAAGGGGGGGGGGACATATTGGAATTGAACAATTACAGAGGGACAGAGTTAGCAAAACATTTACTTAGAGACAATGGAGAGGATTATAGGATGAAGTGCAGACAGAGTGTAATCAGTAACATATGATTTGAATTCATTGGATTTGGTTTAGTCTAGGTATACATGACTGATGCAATTCAAGATACAAGCAAGATGCAAAGTCAGGGCACCAAGAAGGAAGTAACAGAGTATAACAAAATAATAGATATAATTAAAGCAGTGTATGAGAACTGCAAAATAGAAATAAAGATGCGGAACAGTGTTTTGACATTAAAGTAGGATTGTATCAGGTAATTCAGTTCAGAGCCTATTTCTAGTCACAGAGAAATAACCTTGGGATATACTGCATATAGCTGAGAATCAAAAGAACTACAAAGATTAGTTTTTACTAAATAGTTTAAGGAAATTACAATGTATACTAGGATATACATTAAAATAAATTTTAATACACTTCCAATATTTCGTCACGTTGCCATTTTCACAGGAACTTAAGAACAAGACACGTGCATGCAGGCACAACAAACAGTAAGCTATTCTTTCTCCTGATGGTTCCCCCTAGCGGGCAATGTTGGTATTCTTGGGCGATTAGGCTGAAGGTCTTCTGATGTAGGATTCCCAAATTTGAGGCAATCTCATGCAGCCAAATTTGTTGAGGTTTGGATTGTTTCTTAGAGCTGAGGCTGATTCCATGAAAAGCCTTTCATATTTGTATTTACTACGGTGTATTATCGTGGCTTTCTTCCAGTGCATGGTCTGTAAGACCAGAGTGGCTGTATTGGGTGAAACCGGATGTAGTCCTTGTGTTCTGAAATACTGATATTAGCTGTCTTGCCTGTTTGGCCAAAGTAGGACAGCTTACAGCTGCAAGGGACCTGGTATACACCAGGTAGGTCTAGGGGGGGGGGGGGAGATTGGTCTTTAGTAGAGTGGATAAGGGATGCCAATTTTTTGTATGGTCTGTAACAAGAAGTCATGTTTGTTTTAGGATTTTTATAATTTTTTCTGAGATGCCTCAGATATAGGGTATGATGATGGATTGAGAGTAATCCTTGTTGTGGGGGGGGGGGGGGTAGCCACTGGCTGAGAAAGTGTTGAGAATGTGGTTTAGTTCTGTGGTTAGGGCATTGTCATTTGAACAGATAAGTTTAGCCCTGTTGTGTAGTGTCTTAATGACTCCATATTGTTGCGAGGAGGGGTGGTGGAATTGTTGGTGAATGTATCTGCCTGTATGGGTGGGTTTTCTATAGACTGAGAAAACCAAGGTTCCATCAGGCTGGTGGGTGAGTAGTGTGTTCTAAGAAAGGAAGGCAGTTGTTTTTTTTCCTCTTCCAGGGTGAATTTGATTCTGGGGGTGTTGGTTGTTTAAGTGTGTTAGGAAGGAGAGGAGTGTATCGGAGCCATGTGGCCAAATAGCAAACACATCATCAATATAGCGTAGCCAAATGGTTGGTTTTTGTGGGGCAGAGTCTAAGGCTTTCTCTTCAAAAAGTCTCCATATAAAAGTTGGCCAAGGGTGGGGAGAGTGGAGAACCCATGGCTGTCCCCTCTATTTGTTTGTAGAATTTTTCTTGCCAAACAAAATAGCCTGAGTTCATTGTGAACTGAAATAGGGCTGTGATATCGGGAGGAAACTTAGCTTGGATTAGCTCTAAGGATTCTTTGAGTGGGACATTTGTGAATAAGGAGGAGATATCAAAACTGACCATTACGTCAGTGTGCTTGAGTGTAAGGTTTTCTATGCTGGCTTTGAAGTGGGCTGAGTTTTTTTATGTGTGAAGGTGTGTTGCCATTATAGTGTGTGAGAGCTTTGGCCAAATGTTTAGCTAGTTTGTATCTGGGGGATCCACTATTGGACGTAATGGCACATTTTCCTTATGTATTTTTGGGAGTCCATAAATACGGGGGGATATGGAGTTAAATGGTTTTAATTTGTTAGTGATTTCCACAGGCCAAGAAGTGACCTTCTTAAGGAGCCTGTGGAGTACTCGATAGAGAGGTAAGTAGCCCGATCTAACAATAGAGCTTTCAGCTTACCTGTGTAATCCTTTGGGTTAAGCAATACTATGGCGTTCCCTTTATCAGCTTTGGTGATTATTATTTCCTTGTTTTTCTTTAATTCTAATAGAGATTTAATTTCCTTACTGGGCATGTTAGCTTTTGGTGGTTTAGCTTTGGTCAGAATACAAGCCACATCCAGTCTAATATCGTTGGCAACGTGGTTTGGAAGGTGTCGTATCCCACGTTCAATTCGTATCATAATATCTTCAGCAGATATTCTTCTGGGCGCAATGGCGAAGTTGTGGCCACATGAGAGGGCGTCTAGTGCTTCAGGTTTCACACTAAATGACGAAAGGTTGACTACTGTTTCAGTAGGAAGCTGTAGTTTCGAGATCGAGTTCTTTTTTAAATTTTAAAATTTTTTGAATGTGTCGATCTCGTACTTATTTAAATTCTTTCTCCGCTGCAGCTCACGAGATGTCGTATAAAATAGACCAAATTTCGTGGCTTGAGGTGCTTGAAAAGTCATCTTCGAGTGCCTGCATAGCTAAGTTAGCATCATTCAGGAAACAGCGAGTCGCAGCGATTTGTTCCCTGAGCAAAGCTTTGGCTGGCACGGTTATAAATATGAAGAGCCTTTTGAGAAGAGAAACGGTGCTTAAATTTGACACAGGAATTACCTGGTTATCCCGGCAGCATTTTAGGAAAGCGTGATGATTCAGTTGCCTTAATAGCTTTGACTTCATTTTACCGTAATGGCGTGCTTTACATGCGATATCATCTCTGTGGATTATCATAATTCTCGTGGAAAGGCTTAGAATATTAAGCTTAGAATAATTAAGGAAATTACAATGTAAACTAGGGATATATATCAAAATAATTTTTAATACATTTCCAATATTTCGGCAACGTCACATTGCCATTTTCACAGGAACTTAAGAACAAGACATGTGCACGCAGGCACAACAAACAGTAAATGAGGAAGAAGCAGGAAGCTATTCTTTCTCTAGTCACCAAAACAGCCACTCTGGTCTTGCAGACCATGCACTGGATACCCACGATAACACACCGTAGTAAATATAAAATATGAAGGCTTTTCGTGGAATCAGCCTCAGCCCTAAGAAACAATCCAAACCGCAACAAATTTGGCTGCATGAGACTGCCTCAAATTTGGGAAACCTACATCAGAAGACCTTCAGCCCAAGAATACCAACATTGCCTGCTTTAGGAGAAAGAATAGCTTCCTGCTCTTCCTCATTTACTGTTTGTTGTGCCTGCGTGCACGTGTCTTGCCGAAATATTGGAAGTGTATTAAAATTTATTTTAATGTATATCCTAGTTTACATTGTAATTTCCTTAAACTATTTAGTTAAAAACGCATAACCAACGTCTAAGCCTTTCCACGAGAATTACAAAGATTAGTGAAAGCAAGAAAACAGTTTTAGAAGAGTGATGCAAAAACTAGTGTGTAACTATTTCAGTATTTCTTGAATAATGGTGAAGATTTTAGAAAAGATGGGTTGACAGACAAGGTGTATTTTGCAAGCAACAGCATGGGGCTGCCAAAGGAGAGGTCATGTTGGATGAAAAGAATAAATATATTATGATACTATTGAACTTTGCTAAAGCATTTGATAGACTACCACATGAAAGGCTGTTGCATTAAACTGGAGAAGATGGGATTGGAACATAAACTATTCACTTGGTGGTTGATGGTGGGTTCTGCCAAATTTAAGGTGGCCAGTAGTGTTGTACCCTAGATTCAAGTCCTTGGACCATTGTTGTTCAGTCTATACATTAATGATATTGGGAAGGATCTCACGGGATGTTCAGTTGTTTGCTGATGAAGCAAATACAGAATAATTTGAATAGGCTGGAAATGTGTACAAATCATAATGACTGTCAATTCAATGTTAGTAAGTGCAAAGTTATATATATTGGTGGGATTATTTCCAAGGTTAGAAATCTTGGAGTTATGGTGGATAAGAAGTTAAAGGCTGTATAGTAAAAATTGCAAATAAAACTCAGAGGATAATTGTATTACTGAAACAAACATTGACATGTAAGGATAAAGAAGATTTTTTTCCCTCTTTACAAAGCCTTGATACAACTGCACCTGCATGACTACTATAAACTTCTGAAAAGCTGTTATAAGATCCTGGTCAATGGAGGTGGAGAACATCCATGGGTCATGTTTGTGTGGACTATTTTTCTTTCATGAGCAGCAAGTGAATGGAACAGCTTGTGTATATGATTGTCTGGTGTGAATGAGTTTAAGAGAATATAACAGTCACTGTGTGTGATATGACTTTCAGTGAATCCTTGACTCTCTTGCAGGTCCACTGATCATGATAATAAATTTTGTTACAAGCAGGCAACCATGAGTAAAAAGTAAATCTGCTTGCTCACTCACTGATGCATGGTCCCCTAGTGATACCTTAAAAGCTAATATTATACACTTTGCACTGCACTTATGTAGGGGTCAAAATTATATAACCAGGTGACCTGGCTGAATGTCTAAACCGGAACTTTTTGCTATTCATCCTATATATCCTCCTATTTTTAGAAATTTTCCTAGAGAAAATTTCTAAAAATAGGAGGACAAAATCAACATATGATTAAGTTTAGTATTTTCTTTTTTGATGTCACTTTAACTGGTATTTATATTTAACATTAGACCTTCAAGGAGTTAGGAAGACTCACTGTGAAAAGTCCCCACTGTCAAACTGTGCCTTAAGCTTGTTTGCCATTTCTTCATTGACCACTCTCCCTGTAAGAAAGAACAAGAAGAGGCTTCTCTTGGAAGTCAGCTTTCAGGGAAGATAGCCACTTGTCCCCCCCATGTCTCTTTATTCTATGAAAAATCTCTTCCACATTAATCTGTTAGCAGCCCTTCACCAATTTCTATGTCACCAATTACAACTCCCCCCCCCCCCCCCTTCTATTTACTAGGCTGCTAATGGCATTCCAAAGACCTAGTGTGGCCTTGGTCAGTCTTTGGAATGCCCTAAACCAACCCCCGGCCTGTGGGCCAGATCCGGCCGTAATCTATTTCAGCGAAGTTTGTCTGATTCATGATGGGAGAAAATATGGTGTGTTCTACTAACTCACATTAAGCTGACGTCATATGACTTGTGCAAAACACTATGTTTTCTCCAACCAAGGTCTCTTTCTCACTTTTACTAGCGGCGTGTGTGAACGTGTTACAACGTGTCAGTTTGGTACTTACGTTGGTGTTGTGCTTTGTTCAGTGCCTGCATTGATGTTATGTTCTGTTCGGTACCTGCGGTGTAGAAGACAGTTTTTGTTCGACAGTTCTGAATATCGCTTATAAATTTGGGACAATGTCAGGGATTATTGCAAAAAAAAAAAAAGTAGATGCAGAGAATCGTCAATTTCAAGACAACTGGATGGAGGATTATTATTTTATTCTGAATAAAGGTTTGCCTGTATGTTTGCTGTGCAACGAATCCGTATCCGTCAACAAAGAATACAACTTGAAGAGACTTTACTTCGAGACATGCGGATCACCCAAAAATTGATGGACAACTACGAAAAGATGAAATACAGAAGTTGAAGAACTTGGATACCCAGCAGCAAATGTTCAACAAGCAAAGAACGCAATACCACAACATTGTGGTAAGCGAAAAAAATCGCTAAGTATTCTAAGTCATTTGGTGAAGGAGAATTTATCAAAGAATGTCTGCTGGATGTTGCAAGTATAATGTGTCCTGAAAAGAAAAAAGACTTCGAGAACATTCGTTTGTCGAGACGTACTGTTGTCTGACGGATAGAAATTATGGCTGATGATATCAAAAAGAGCTTAAAAGAGAAGATTGGTAGATTGGAAGCATTTTCAATTGCTTTGGATGACAGCACAACTAGCAATATTTATTCGAGGAGTTGATGCTGATTTCAACATCACAGAAGAATTATTGGCGCTTCGGCCGTTAAAAGGAACAACTACCGGTGAAGATATATTTGAAACAGTCAACACAGTCTTCGAGAGATTTGGGCTTAAATGGAGTTCACTATTTGGCATATGCACAGAAGGGATTTATTGGAATAATTCATGAAACAGCAATAGAACTACAGATCCATCCGGAAAATTTAACAAATTTTCACTGCATTATCCACCACCAAACTCTGTGTGCGAAACTGATTAAATTCACAAATGTTATGGAAGTTGTAGTAGCCAGTATTAACTTTATTAAGTCACGTGCACTTAATCACCGCCAATTTAAGGAGTATTTGGCAGATTATTTTCGGATTATGAAGATGTGTCTTATTATTGTGAAGTGAGGTGGTTGAGTAAAGTTAAAACGATTTTATGGACTTAAAGGAAACACAATTAACCAAGTAAAAGATGATGAGTGGGTGCGTAATTTAGCATTCCTTGTAGATGTCACCGGATACCTAAACAAACTGAATCTTAAATTATAAGGACAGTTGGTTCATGAACTGCATGGACATGTCAAAGATTGTTGGAAAGTCAGATAAGAGCTAAAAATTGTTATTATTTTCCTACTCTAGCAACTCATAAAAATATCCCTTATAATTGTTATGGAGATGAACTGAAGGCACTAATAGAGCAATTTGATACAAGGTTTGCCGACTTCAAAAACAAAGACTCCACATTCGCTATATTTGCTCATCCGATGGATGCTGATGTAAATAATATGCCAGAAAACTTACAGGTGGAACTTATTGAGCTTCAGGCGGATTTAGTGCTAAAATCACAATTTAACAACATTGCTTTGACGGATTTTTATAAATTTTATTTGGTGGAAGAAAAATATGCAAATTTACGCACCTTTTCAAGAAAAAATCATTTGTCTTTTCGGCAGCACATATATGTGCAAACAGTTTTTTTCGAGGATGAAATACAATAAATCAAAAATTCGGACAAGAATAACAGACGAAAACCTCAAAAATTCTATGTGATTATTCTTAAGTAATATTAACGTCAATATTGATAGTCTCATAGTTGAAGTACAAGGCCAATCTTCACATTAAATCATTATGTCGTTCATTATATTATAAAATTTATGTAGAGCTTTATACCAAAGCATTATATTATAAATAAATGAAATATGAAGTAGCAACTTGTTTTAATTCATTTCATATTAATTTATTTTATTTAATAATTTGGTCCGGCCCTTGAACTCGGAGACAGAATGATAATTTGGCCCCCCCAACCAGGAAAGGATGCCCATGCCTGCCCTAAACTTTAGAGCCTCTTGAGAGTCTAAAGAGGACTGATTCTCATCCTCAACCAGATCTGTGCACAGTCGGGCCATATGTAGTGCCTTATGCAATGGAACAGTAACCTCTTCGTTTTTATGTCTAGGTTCACATGAGGGTCATAATCCATTGTGGATGTATTCACAGTTTTAGCAATGTAACCCCCCCCCCCCCCCACAAAAAAAAAATAAACTTCAGGTTCCAAGTCCACTACTACTCCTAGAGTTTCCTAACTTCCTCCACCTATATAATTTCTTCGCTAATCATATATATACATTAATTACAGCCCATCCTCAACCACAAAATTTCATAACCTCACAATCTGCAACACTAAACTGGCAGTTCCACTCACAAAAGCTATTCTGATCCTCCTGTATTCCTCATAGTTCTTCTCAGATTTGAATCATGTACAAAAAATAAAAAGCTGCATATTTCCAGCTCTGCCTGTCCCAATTGTTAACATATAACTTAAACAATAATAATCCCAAAACGTATTCCTGTAGAATGCTTTTTCCTGTTCCCCAGTACACAACTTGATACTTATCTGACACCTAATCATCTATCCAACTCACTATTATCTAAACTAATTCAAGTCTAATTTAGTTTTCATCTTGCTATGTGGCAATCTATCAGCCTGTGTAGAATCTAAATAGACCACTGTATATGTCCCTTGTCCAGTGCATTTTTGTCACCTTGTAGTACATACCCAATTCTATTCACCAATCTTTCCAACACCTTTACCACAACTCCTAGATAAAAAGTTTGGTCCACAATTTGATCACTTTGAAGTGGAGTGAACAATTTTACCCTCTTTCCGCTTCTTTGGGACAATCCTATTGCAAGATTCTTATTAAACAGGTATGCCAAGGTGTAACAACAGGAGCTGCTGTTAGCTCACTTGAGCATCCCCTAAAATGCATGGTGATATTGCATTATTAATGTCGATTTTACTTAATTTCTCATATACTTATTATTTACCATTGGCCCCTCCACCACCATATCTTTTTACACTCAATATGAAATATTTTGATGGAGTGCTCATTGAATACATCAACTATATTCTCTGCAGCAGTTATCAGTTACCATTTTCATCCATTATTAGCATTCAAGAATATGTCAACAGAGCTAATCTAAGGTGGTATGGCCACTTAAATAGAACAAGTAAAGAAAAGTTAGCAAAACAGGTGTTTTGATGCCAAGATGGCAGGAAAGAGACCAAGAGGAAGACAATGGTTTAGGTGGATTGATTCAGTCAGAAGTGCCTTAGAAGCACGAAATATTAGATATGACAATATTGGAGTGCTCACAAATAATTATTTTGGAGGAAAATTGTTGATAGGAGATAAATAATAATATAAACTTAATCATGTAGTTCTGTCATAGCAACCTGAACAACCCTTGAGGGTACATATCAGGAAACCAATGATGACTTATTCTCATCATTCCCTTCCTTGTGGGGGTACCTGTCTGTGAGGAAGAGACCTCCAAGTGATGGTATTGGCACTTTTCATTCTTTTTTTTTCTTTGTCCTACTTATCCTGAGTCTTTTTTTCTACTCTTTCTTCCAGATCACTATCACCCTGCTGCTGTGTGATGCAGTGCAACCTGTGAACACTTTGAAAGAGGGATCCTGGTAGTTTTTCATTGCTTTGGTCTGCTTCAGCAAGACAGATCAGTCAGCTAGTGGGCTTGCCTGCAATGATCAGTGGTGTTGCAGTAAGTCCCTTACCCATGATCTGGGGACAGGGGCTCAAGTCTTGCTGTGATGCTGGTATCACACCCAGGATAACCCTGGCATTTCACTCCAAAGCACAGTTATTTCTTGCTGGTTAGTGGGCATCCATGTGTGGCTCTGTAGTGAATGGTGATGTCTGGCAACAAACAAATAAAATCTCTTGAGCATGAATTCTTCATCCTCTGATGTTTCAGGGGTGCAGACAAGGTCTCAGCAAGGTACTAACACCATAGATACATAATTTAATAACAGAAGTAAGGAACAAATAAGGACCTCAATAAAGGTTGAAACCAGTCCGGGTAGTGACCTTCTCTCATAACGTAGAACAATAATACAGCTCCTAGGAGCTAAGTTCACATTATGGGTAAATATCAAGAATAGTGATCGGAGCTTGCTCCACCTTTGACATGAGTTGCCTCAGCTTGCATTACCTAAAGGGTCAGTTGCTGCAGTATCCAGGTATTTGCTTATGCTTGGAATCACCAAACTTTATATATAGTTTCTATATTTGGCATGAAACTCTTTGAGTTTCTTATTCGGCTAAGAAACAATATGGGATGAAATATCCCTTTAACTTAAATATGTTAATTCATATTTGGTAATAATTATTTTCGCAAATCATTCAACACATTTTCTTTAATTCAGAGATATAGATCAGTATCTACAATTGTAGTCAAAAAATCAGAGTGGCTGGTTATGAATAGGATTCTTTATGATGGTCAGGGTAGATCTTGTTTTAGAAACTTACTTGCATTTTATGATAAGGTAACAAGTGTGTTGGATAAGGGAGATTCATATATACAGTGGCACTGTTGGACTTTGCAAAAGCATCACAATAGGTTGGTGTACAAGTTGCAGAGGATGGGAATGAATATTATATTGGTTTTTTGAACAATACCATGAATGAGATGAAGCAGCATCTCAAAACAAGAGGGTAAGCAGTAGTGTGTCCCAGGGCTCTGTTGTTTAACTTATTTGTTAATGATATTTAATGTGAATTGACTATGGATCTTCAGCTGTTTGCTGATGATACAAAGTCGGAGAGAATCATGAAGGAGCACTGCTGATGTTGATTCATGAATATTTGAATGGGGTTGTAGTTTTAATAAAAAAAAAAAAAGGGTGATATGATAGAGACATTTAAGTCAGTGAGATAATTTTATTAGATTAATACAGAGGGAGAATTATAAAAAGAGAGAAGGTGACAGGGAAAGAACTGGGGGTAATTCTTAGAACTTGTATAATTGTGTGGTGAAATGAGGCTGTGAAGAGTAGATTTTCTACATGGAGAATTGTGGCTAGTGAATGAAACACATTACTAGAATATGTTGGTGGTGGAGTGAACCTCCCATGACAAGCCTGCTGAGTCTGTGAAGAGTGTGATGATATGCAGCTGTGTTTTCCCCACTGCTGGGAGAAGGCTTCTCTCATTGGTGACCCACTCCATATTGGGAGTGTATACAGGGAGTCCTCGAGTTACGTCGGAGATCCATTCCTATGGACCGATGCAAGTTGGAATTACCATAGCCTAAGTTACTTACCTAAAACACCCTAAAGTCATACGTATATATCAAGAAACAGAACTTCAACGCGCGCCCGA
This sequence comes from Typopeltis vanoorti, assembly GCF_054136105.1. Classification (NCBI taxonomy): domain Eukaryota; kingdom Metazoa; phylum Arthropoda; class Arachnida; order Uropygi; family Thelyphonidae; genus Typopeltis; species Typopeltis vanoorti. Next base: position 93,547,698 of record NC_143561.1, on the reverse strand, counting down.
TGTTCGTTGGCGTTTCTCCCTTTTTTGCCCTTTTAATAATGTCTAATTTCACTTCTAATGTAATGGCTTTCCTTTTCTTTGAAGGGTAAAAAGTCACAAAAAACACAAAAGTGAGAAAGCGGATGTAAATAAAGCACGTGGTACCCAAAGAGTATGCTGGAACCCAAACGACGCCACCTCTTCCAAACAAACGGCGTGTAACGGTGTATTCTTCCGCCGCACTCACAAACAAGTTCGCCCACAACGTTTGAATTTTACGTTGCGCTGCTTCAAGTCGAAATTTATTTTTTAAATTATTTATGGGATTACCGCTGTAAAGTCGAAAGGATGCATGTTGAGGAACCCCCATGTATATGTATATATATATATTTATTTATTTGAATGAATGAAGGTGAAAAACAATCACAAACATCCATACCATAGACGAGATTTGAACCCACAGCCTTTTGGCTGGAGAGTAGATATGCTAATCACTCGACCAACCAGGGTGTGATGATGATAATAACATAAAGATTCCTCTCATCATGACAAGCATCAAACTCAGGTTTTTTCCCAATCAATGGATACAAAGTCCTGTTGTTCTTCCAGTTGTGCTACAAGTTATGTTTGTACACGTGAGAAAAGACTAGGAAAACTTGTGTAAGGGAATAAGCAGGTTGTCGGGATCAGATAGATGAGAAATCACGGGAATATAACTAGAATCTGTATTTAAGTTTTGTAGATCTGGAAAAAGGCATATGACAAGGTGCCGAAAGGAAAAATTTGACAATGCTACAATTATATGATGTAAGCAGGTTACATTATATGACTGGGTTTGCTAAAGGAAGATTGTGTTTTAGCAATCTGCTTGCTTATTATAACAAGTGAGATGCATATACAGTAGTATATTTAGATATTGCAACATGACAAACTAGTCATTAAATTGGAATGTGAGGTTGGATTGGAGATTGGCTTTCTGATAGGTATCAGCAGGTTGTGTATGGGGGGGGGGGAATCCCAGAGAAAAGTCATTATAGTGGCATGTCCAAGGGGTCTGTTTTGGGACCATTGTTGTTTAATTTGTATGTAAATGAGAAGTAGGGCAGCTTTGCAAGTGGACCTAAATAGACTGTCTGAATGGGCGAGTGTGTGTTAGCATATGGTTTTAAAATTTCAGAAGCAAAGATGGGATGCAGAATATAGTATTGGTGGGGATATTTTGGAGGATCTGATGACTTGAAATTTTGTGGACATTTTTCTAAAATTGTGAAGACAACACAGTGGAGTATGGGACTGGGATCAAATATGATAGTAATGAATCTAGAGTTTGAATTTCTTATTCAAACTCTAGAAAAAAAGCTCCTACCTACAAAAGGCTTTTTGTAAACCTATAATATATTCATATGGATGAGCTAAGAAATTTTTTCTATTTGTATTAATTTTAAATTTATTTTTTACGTGGACCAGAAACCCTGCTCTACAAACTAAACATTGAGCATTTTTTTCAAGCCACTTCAGGCCCCTCCAATAAGCATAGTGGTCTTACACCAGCATGAAATTCATCTCCCACCTAAAGACAACCACGAACAGCCATGCTCATGGTGGAATTCAAGCTTTCAGCTTTGAGAGCAAATAAATATATTAACCACTCAGCCAATCAGGCTGGTCTTCTCTCCATTTGGCAAACTAAATTCTCTCTTATGCTCTTCTATAGCTATATCTCTCCTATCCAGGAGTTCACAGAATTCCTTGCTCATGTGGCCTCTAGTATTATGTGCAGACAAATCTTCTCAAATACACCTAAATATCAGAATTATTCTGGTGTCATGGCATAGAATTTATTGGAATAAGACTAAAGTTTTTAGTAGGAGCTAATTTGCATCAGAAAGATTATATAAAGAAAGCTATGATGTCTGCATTCATCATCTAACTTGAACAGAAATGACTCTTAACTTCCCAAACTTGGGAAGGTTTATCTTATCAATACTCTCATGATTTATTAATTCATAATAATTTCAATGTACATTCCTTGAATCGTAACAGTTCCCAGATTCCCAGTCTTATTATGTAAGAGTGGTGTGACTGCAGTCTTTTCCAAACAGAACATTGTGCTTGACCTAAAGAAAACGAGATGGCAATCACAAAGAACTTGTGATTGTTCTCTTTTACTTTGGTCAAAGAGGATGCTGTATTGAGAAAAGACTATGGGAACCTCAGTCTTATATCTATAATAAGCCTGGTCTAGTGTTGACAATTTATAGCATGGAGAATCAGTGACATTACTCCCTGTCTAAACAAGTATTGAGGTGTGACTAGAACTCAGTTATATGCAATGCAAAGGTTTTAGTAGAAGAACAGTTAAGTTATTTACTGATATTATTACTTCATAGTATGATAATGTATACAATCATTTATAAAACAAATGTCTTAACAATAGATACACTGAAAATATATGTAAATTTCATTAAAGAACTAGGCAAATTTGTAAGAATTATTTATTGTACTAATAAAGAACAATCATTACATATAAATAAGTAGTGATATTTTAATTCAACAAACAATTGCTTACTGTGCTTACAACATTACTTATATTAGATTAGACACCTAGAAATATGCAGTTGCATTGCACTATGTTGAGGTAATTATTGGAGCATCATGAGTAAGTGTGTTAATTTCAACTTTAGAATTCAGAGTTAATGCTTATGGTCGCTTCTAGTTACTTGATGTGTTACCTTAAATGTCCATTCCCATTCTAATAATCCTCCCTTGCTAAGTACTCTGCCTACTGGAGGACATACCTTTAATGCTTCATCTTCTATGTATGTGAAAATTCAATTTTAAGGAGGGTTATAGCTAATGGCTTAATCTAACATTGCTCAAAAACTAAGTGGTCACTTCCTCTTGTATCCTCAATAACATAATCACACTTTTCTTATTTCTTTATTCCAGGTGAATTTGTTCACAACTTTATATTGGAATGTGGTAAGGATTAATCCATGTCCTGAACAGAAATCCAGCAGATTCTTACCATTACTACTGTATTAGCTTTGCTCTTTTTTCCAAATTTTCCCATACATCATGTATTTAGATCTCTGACAAGGACTAATTTTCCTTTTTCTATGTTAGCCACCTTCTCTCAAAAAAAAAATCCTCCACTTATTTATAGAATCTTCTTTAGGACCATAGACACAAATAAGTTGCATTGTCTAATTCTCGATTGAAATTAATACCATTCAAGAAGTTTATCTTCATGTTTAGTGTTGAATACTGTTGTAAAATTATTATTATTAAATCTTGTTGTTTGCTGCACCATTGTAAAATCTACGATATTATACTATTCAAAACTTGTTCTTAACTTTGGCTTTATTTTTACTTTAATCTTAACTTACACAGTCGTAATTCCGAGTATATAATCCATTGCTTGATTTAATTTCTTAACCTTCAATCCTCTCACTCAACTTAATTCACTTCTGTCTCAAGGCCGCAAATGTTATTGTTCTTGTGTGCAAAACTAAGAGAATGCCTCAGGCTGGAGCCAATCTCTTTGTCTGAACAACTGGTGTTTTTCAGACAAAGACAAAACTGAATTTTGGAAAATTTATTGATTTCTAGCTGTGCCACCAAAATTCGTGGATAGGAGATGAGTATCACTCAGTAAAACACAGAACTTTCTTTTCTACAGTCGTGGCTATTCAAGGACACACAGATTCAAATTTAATGAGCAGTGCATTGGTAACAGGCAAATTATTTATTCATAATCCAAGGAATACTAAAAACTCAAGTAAATCAGGTTCTATCCTTCAATGGCAACTCACATCACAATTACTCCTCTTATGTAAACAATTCTTGTAGGACCACGTGTCTATAATATTATCTTTTCTATCAATTAGTCACACTCAGGGCAGGCTTAGCTAATAACAACAATATTAAGCACACAATATGTCACTTTAAATTCTGCTAAGCATTCTCTCACATATAACTGAACAAGACAAGTCAAAGATTAGCTAAAAGCAACTTTAAACAAATAACCGTCACAAAATTCTGTCTCTAGTAAAACAATAGAAAGATCTTACTTTGAATCAGTTGTCTGGATCTCTCTGAATGATTCTTGAAATCACTTTCTTCTATTACCTTCCGATCTTGGCAATGCGCACAGGTACCTTCTCCGAGATTTATGAGATCTCCTCTTACTATTAGCGAACGTCAGGAACTCGGCGACATGAAAATCCGGTGTCTACTTCTAAAAACAACTCGAATTAGTTGTCTTGCACTTCTGGCATATACTGGCTGGAATGCAGGGCTCCAATCTTGAATCGGAGTGGCCTCCATGTCTCATCAATTCTGCGATCTCGTAACTTCTCTCTGACCTTGCAAAAAATGTCTCCTGACCCCCCATAGCAACCCCTTTTTATATGGCTCCGTTGACCTTGGATTCTGCTACGTTTTAATCCCTTGGGTATTGCGTTGTTCTGCACCTGCCACCTTTTTCTGTCGTTGTATTAAGGCAGGAAACCCCCGTGCATATTTGACCTTCATGATTGTAATTGCCGTAGGTCATAAGTTAATAAGATAATCTGTCTGGAACGTTCTTGTGACACAAATTAATTCACATTTAACTTTCTTTTGGCAGTTACATTATTTAGTAATTCACAAAATTTTATTTCCATATTACTAAACTATAAAATTTTGCTAATTAATCACAAGTATATTTAATTGAATTTCGTTTACCAGTAAAATCGGTATATCATCATCATCATCATCAAATTCCTGCCATGTACCCTCAAGGGGTGTACAGGATATGACAGTACTACATGAAAAAATTACATCATTACTAACTTCCTATCTACAATTTTCCTCCAAATCAGTCTGTTACTTGTCAAGACTCCAACATTATCAGATCTTATATTTCTATCGTCTAAGGCACTTTGTACCGTATCAATCCACCTATATCTTGGTCTTCCTCTGGGTCGTTTTCCTGCCAACCTGGCAGAGAACACTTGTTTTGCTAATCTTTCCTCTCCCATTCTATTTAAGTGACCATACCATCTGAGATTAGCTCTGTAAACGCATTCCTGGATGCTGACAATGTCAAGTTCTTTCCTAATATCCTCATTTTTAATATGATATTGCCATTGATGCCATCTGTTCACGCCTCTAATCTTTCTCAGGACTCTCATATCTGCGGTCTCTAGTCTTTGGTCAAGTGTTTTACTTCCGACCCAGCTCTCAGATCCATAAGTTAAAATTGGTTTGAACACTGTCTTGTATACAGCTAATTTAGTGTTCCGACTAATTTCTTTCTTATTCCATATGAATTTATTCAATTGACTTCCCACGATACCAGCTTTGCTGATTCTGTTGTCTATTTCTATATTTAGTTTACCATCTTCAGTAAAAATTGTGCCTAAGTAGCTGAAATGTTTTACTTGTTCCACAGGTTCTCCATTCAACACAGTTGACATTTTCAATGATTCTGCCTATTTTCATTGTCTTTGTCTTTTTATTGCTGACCTTCATACCATATCTATTACAACAGCTATTCAATTTAGTCAGAGAATCTTGCAGACTTGTAGCGGATTTATTTACAAGTATAACATCATCCGCATAAAGCAAAGAGCTGACATTAACATCTCCAATTTTGATATCAGGTTTAATACCACATTCCTTCATAATGTGATCCATATAGATAATGAATAACAGAGGGGATAATGTACATCCTTGTCTCACACCAGATTTAACATTAAACCATCTTCCTGTACTTCCTTCAATTCTAACTGCTGACTCACAACTCAAATAAAGACTAAGTATTGCTTGATATAATGCCTCATTGACACCAAATCGGTATATAAGGTATTTTTATATAAAACTCCTTCTATACACAATTTTACACTGTAACTACTTCTTCCTTTCCCAGATCATTGTCTGAATATAACATCTTGTATTTGTTAAGGATCTTCCCTGTTTGTCGTTTGTTTTGATAACTCTGATTATGTTGATGTGGTACTTTTTCAGTTTCACTTCTTTTCCATTCATGTATCTTATGCTGATGAAAACATTAGTAGGTAGACACCTACTAATGGGATGTACTGTGATTGGACATTAGATCAGAAGCCCCAGTCGGTTCTCCATACTCTTTAAAAGGCCATATGGAGGTCTCTAGTCAGTTATTTAGTTTTTAACCATTAAGTAACCTCATCACTGATATAAAAGATTAAAAATTTGTATAGACAACTAAATATGGTAAGAACTTTATAAAAAATGAAGGGCTAAAATGTAATTTGCTTGAAGAGTAAAAACCTTTTGCAATTCAGATATTGGTTGTGGGTTGATATTTATTTGAATTTTGTTATTGTATTATATATAATATTTACCACTGATTGATAGATGGCATTTTTTTTTATTGTAGATTTCATTGCAGTAGTAATTTCTCTTCTAAAAAGAAGTCACTGAAGATATTAATTTTATATATACTGAAACATTTTTTAAGACAAGTTAAGTTGCATAAAACAAAGCGATTTTATTGCTAATCTTGTTCTAAGGAGGACTGGATGTTTCATTTTGAGCTTTGAGCTCTTTGTAAATAACAGATATATTGTGCATTACTTAACCTTAATCACATAAAGATGAAAATGCTAATTACAAAAGTAAAGCTTTACTATTTGTTATACAGACACTACTGTTAATTAATTTGCGGTAGAAAAAGTATATATTTTCAAATAAATTTTCTTATTCTTGTTTATAAATCTGTAGGATGTTATATAAAAATAATTTGGAAACCCTATTCCAGAGACCACCCACTTCACAGGGTAGTGATCTCATATAAATTCACCTTCCACAAATATCTAATGGGATTTGAATCTGCAGCCTGCTAGTTGCAGAGGAGGTAAGCTATCCATTCAGCAACTTATTGTTTAAGTTTTTGGTGTAATGAGTCCAATATTTTGTTTCTGTCACAGAGACAGACATCATCAGTGAAACAATGTGGGAATTGTAACACAAAAACAAAATGGAAGGCATTAGACTGAAAACCTCAAATCCTAGGAGAGGTCTAAGAATTAGTTTCTCATATCTTTCACACAACCTGTTTATTGAAGTTAAGTTGGTTTTTAAGATCTGATGATGATTAAAAAAAAAGTCATGTTTTTATTTGAATACAGTGAAGCAAGCTTTTTTTTTTCTTTCTTCCATTTGATTCTATGAAGTGTCCTTGGCATGGTCTAGCAGACATGCCAGGGACAAGCACAGAATCAAATAGGAAAAACTGCTTTATCTGCAGTAAATGCAGATGTGTTTCTTATGATGATGCAGTTTGTCCTGTCTACCAGCACTCAGTCTAATCACTTCAACTTTGCTGTTTGCATGGTGCAATTCTTATAATTCTAACCAGTACTTTAAGTCTACAACCATGGTTACTTCAGTTTTTTACTTAAAGCAGATCCTGTGAGGATTAGCTAGAAGAATAATACTGCTCTCATGGCTGATGATCCAAAAAAGTTTTTGGAATTTTAACTCATAAAATGACAACTGAAAAATATTATTCAACAAAATACACTATCTACAATAATTGTCCAGACACTTTAGCAATTTACACCAGCATGCAAACCCTAATATTGGTATGTCAACCTTTGGCTTTGATCACCTCCTGCACCCTTTGAGGGAGGATTTCCATCAAACCAGCACTGTGTTCAGTGACAGATCAAAGACGTCGCAGCTCCAACTTGTCCCACAGGTGTTTGATGGGGTTGAAGTCAGGACTCTGTGCAGGCCAGGGCAGTCGTTTAACACCCATCTCTAATACCATTCAGCTTTCTGGCATTGGGCATTGTTTTCTTGATAGTAACATGGGTCCGTTCCACAAAAACTCCAAAGCGTAGGCAGCACCTGATTATTCAGAATATCAATTTACTGAGCTGCCTTCATGGAACCATGAATAACAACCAGTGGATCCACCTCCCACATCATTACTCCGAGTACAATGCACTGTGGTAACAAGCGTTCACCAGGCTGCTTCCACATCTGCTATCAGGTGAACCTTTATTTATCAGTTCAGAGTACTGTTTACCACTGGTCAGTTGTCTAATTCACACACTCTTTGCACCAGGCTAGAAGAGCTGCCTTGTTCGTTGTTGTGATGTTTGGCTTGTGTGCCACCTGTTTCAACATCGTCCTGTCCCTCTCAGTCATTTTTGGCAGCCTCCTTGGGTGTTTTCCTGCACTAGTGATGCCATAACATCTCCATTTGTTGATTACGTCACCCATTGATTTTGGATGCTCCAGTGGAGTGGTAATGGCACGTATTGGATGGACATGCTACCTCTCTCAAAGTAACTCAGTTCACGTCATGTTGCCATACCACCTGTATTCAACTGCTATGATGAAATACTGCTTCCTACTATCTGTACACTGATTTTTATGTTATTAACAAACCCTGAAATGTTCCATAACTTCAAATGACAGGGGTGTCTGGACAATTATCGGTAAATAGTGTATAAGCTACAGCTATAGCAACCACACACAGAGGTAGTTTGCTTTAGTGAATTTTCTTTATAATAGCATTGTACCTATATAACTTCAGTCAGGACTTTTTAGTATGCTCACTAAAGCAAACTTGGGACTAGAGAAGTAGTTCGTTACGTCACAAGGTTCACTATAAAAATGAAAAGCTGTATTCTAACTCCACCTGAATTCCATGTGCCACCACACATGCCTGATAATACCATACATGAGATGAAAAATGGAAAATCTCTTGGCAAAGATGAGAAAAATGTTGAACTTAAAATTTTGACCAGAAGAATTGTTGTCTATTCTGGTGAAGCAACAACAATGTCCATTTCAGTAGCTAAAATAGAAAGGTAATATTTTACACAAGATGAACTGTAAATCAGATATAAGCAACTATATATCAATTAGTTTTGCGGAAAAACCTGCATGCATTAAATCAAAAAATATAAAACCTCTATACATAAATTTTATGTGAGCTATAATAATGCATTTGACTCCATAGCCCATGTTGCTCTTATAAGTTTTTGAGTTTACTCTTCAGTAATCAACATCTAGCAGAATACTTGTGATCCAGTCATCCTAAGATTTTTTACCTTCGATAGCAGAGTTGAAAGGGGTTAAATATATTAAACTAATCCCAGCTGTTTGTCACAGAAAGAAAGGAAAAGAGTGGTAAACAAAGTGACCTAATAACCCCTAGACTTTTTTACAGCTACACTTAAACGTGTTTAGAAAACAACTGTACCCACTGAACTAAACAATGCTTGCAGACTGATGGGACTTGAAATTAATTTTACAAAAACAAAATTCACGTTCTAGTTGAAAAATCTCTGTTTTGCTAGATAGCTTCAACATTGAATATGTGCCAGAGTATGCCTATCTGGGTCAAATAATAGACAAGACATAGAAATACAGTCTGGAATAATTAGTGGAGATTTAGCCAGTGATTTTTCCATCTCTCTCTCCTAAAAAGAAGCTATTAGATTCCATATATTGTCCACACTGACATACAATACCCAAACTTGGAGCCTGCCAACAAGCAGTGGAACTATTATTACACAAGAAAAGTATTCTATTTTTGGTTTAGTTTTCAAATTTAAGAATCAGTCCATCAAATTCAAAGTATTTTGGAGAAAAAAAAAACATTCCCAGCATTAGTTAAGTCAAAAAACTATATGGTTAAAATGGAACTAGGTTAGTCAACATGAGGGATGGACAGTTCTTACTGTGGTTAAATTTGGATTTCCAGAGAGAACAAGATGAGATGGAGAAATAAGATCATAGGAATAGCAGGAAACAACTGGATGAGGCTGTTGCCCAGCAGAGGAATTCTGCAGGCTGACATCATTATAATCAATATAGCAGCCATGTACATAAAATAATTCTCAATGATCAAAAAAAATAAAAAGTTACCTGGAAGAATTACTGATCCAACTGTGGAATGATCCATCTTTACAACCATTTTATTGTGGTAAACCTGGAATGGAAAGAAAAGTTATTATCTGCTATATACTTGTGTGTGAAATGGATTGCATTATGTTAAAGTGCATTAACTCTTCTGGCTGGTTTGCATGTTTTGTGAAGGAAAACGTGCAATCTCTAATCCTTTAGTTAAAAAGTCCTTATAAATGTTAACCTTACAGTATCTCAGTAGATAATTATAAAGACCAAAAAAAGGTACAGAAAAATTGTGAATATTTTTGATCAAGTTTAAGAATTGGTTCATCAAATTCAAATATTCACACACATTTTTTTTATAGACTTAAATCTTAAGGCAGTTGAAATCCTATCATTCTAATTTACTTTGTTATCTGGTTAGTCTACTTTGTAGAGGGGGGGGGGGGCTCACTTCCAGGAGTAGAATCCACATCTAATGTTCTTTGCATTCTAGATGAATTTGAGCCCATATCTTTTCAAAAGATGTGATCACTGCTGAGACAGTATAAGAAAATACTCTTTTAAACAAATATAGTTCCAAAATTGAGACCAGCAACTGATCTTTCTGACTCTTAGATAGGTGTTCTCACAAAGGAGTTTTGACCACTCACAAACTACATATTACTGAATTGAACTATTTATTTACAGTTTTTATAGGTGTTTCTTTCACATCTCATATCATACTGCTTTTCACCAAACTGCATAAAAATTCATCATGATTTTTCTCTTTGTTCTTTAATTTATGGAAGCCAGTGTAGTTATAGGAGCAGCTTGGAATCTTGAGTACAGTGGCTTATCCTTAATGGTCATACTGTTGCATGTTGAATAGAAAAAAAACAGCAATAGATTGAAGGTTAGAGGTGTGCTTCTGGATCCTAAACAGGTGTCATATATTTTCAGGACTTGATAGTTGGTTACTGCCTCATCGAAATGTTTTTCTACTCAGCATTTTGTTCTGTAGGTTTTTTTGTTTTTTTTAGATTGGCCATTGGTGGCATTGCATCCTATTTTTATTGCTGTGGGCTAAAAGTACAGAGCTATGTGGCATACTGGTATTGGTTAGATTATCTGAAGAGAGGAACACCCAATTGCATAGGGCAGATGGCATCTTGGTAAGCATCTGTGCTAGACCCAATCAAATGTCAAAGAAATATTAAGAATAACCATGCAAATTTTCCAAGTCCTTCTATGGCTTGTGTCCAGTGGTGGTGGGGAGGGTAGATAAGGTTAGTTAGGAGAACTGCTGTGGAGTGAGCGAAATGGGATAATTTGATACCTGACTTTTATCTCTCTTTTTCAGGTAGACTGAATATAGACTTTCTGTACAGCTGGGCAGATTCCAGATTGTATGACAACTTGTATGGCTGTGTAGGCTGACTGCTGTGAAGCTGGGCTTTTATCTTGGACTGCTTTGGTACATCTTTGGATAGTGGAAGATAAAAGCCTATACTTCAGTTATTTAGTTGGAATAAATGCTTCCACTAGGAGAGTGAAAATAGTAATCAGACAACAAAGGAGGAATACAAATCACAGCTGTCCACTCATTTTGTAACAGTGTGGAGTCAAAGGATGAGACTGAGAGTGGCTTCAATGTTTTGTAGAAAGGGAAATGCAAACAAGGTTATAGCTTTAAGTACAGTTCAAAAGGAGAAAATATGCAGAGTTGTGGAAGGATAATGAAAGTTATCTTATATATATATATAAATCTGACCCACTCACAAAAGATCACGAGACCATAACATATTAGTACTGCAGGTTGATAAGGAGAGGACTGGTCACTATCGTCCCCCCCCAAGAGTTGGGGGGGGGGGGAGACGATAGTGACCAGTTAGGTATTCTGGTGGGTGATAGACAGTATGCATTAAATTATTGTTTCCTAAAGTGTTATCCATGGCCTGGTACCATTCAACAAAAAAAAATTATAATTTCTATATACAGGAAATATTAAGGGTGCTTAAGGGCCAAAGCTGTATAACTGAGAGGAGACCTCCACATAGCCTTTAAAGGAATGCGGAGAACCGACCAGGGCTTCTGACCTAATGTCCAATCCTCACCTTCTCGTGGTGCACCCTGTTGGGTATCTACTTGGATACTGAACGGACGAGGATGGGCTGACAATTTGGGATTTAGCCGACCAAATTGTATTCTTATTAGTTAAACCAAAATAAAAAATGATGGTACAACATGACAAAATTTCATGCTGGTGAGGCATCGCCCGGTTAAACAAGGCCCCCGTTGTTTTCGCCAGGGAACCAGGGCGAACAGCGAAAAGTCAGCTACTGGAACAAATCTGAAAACAAACCCCAACTCAACATCACCAGAATTAAAGATCGGTACTATCAACGTAAGAAGCCTGAATGGCAAAGAAATGGAGCTAGCTGAGGAATTAGATAAGTACCAGATCGACATAATAGGGGTGACTGAAACAAAAAAGACCAAAATTGGTGAGATCTTTCTGAGCAATAAATACAAAATGTTATATTCAGGCAATGACAATCAAGGAAAAGAAGAAGTAGCCATAGTATTCAACACAAAATACGAGGCTAATCTTCTTGAACGGCAGTCAGTCTCAAGTAGAGTAATGTGGGCAAATATGAGAATGGGGAACTGAACAATGAGACTTATTTGTGCCTATGGTCCCACAGAAGGTTCTACTAAGGTAGAAATGGAGGAATTTTTTGATGCTTTGGAAAAAGCAACTGACACAATGAAAAAGGAAAAGCTGGTCCTTGTTGGGGATCTAAATAGCAGAGTAGGAAATGATTGTCAGACATACAAAATTATTTTGGAAAAATTTGGAGAAAAGAGCAAAGCTAATGATAATGGCAAATAACTGTAGGATTTCTGCTTAGGACATGGACTGGTTATTACTAACACCATGTTCCAACATAAAAATGTGCACAAATTCACATGGAGAAAAGAGGCAAGGAATAAGAAAAGTCTCATTGACCATGTTATTGTTGATAGTGATGATTTCTCCTTGGTGCAGGACAACAGAGTGTACAGAGGATTTGAAATTGGAAGCGATCACTATTTAGTCTTGAGCAGGATAAAATTGAATTTCATATTGAAAAGAATAACATGTATAACATGTAAGAAAGTTTTAAAACGAATAAAAGTTGAGCAGCTCTCAGATGTGAACTGTAGATTAAACTACACAAAGATTATTGAAGAAAAAATGAAAGAGTTTGAGAACAGGAACCAAACCTTGGAGATTCAGTGGCAAGCCTCGAAGAAAACCCTGATTGATTCAGCCAGAGAGGCATGTGGTGAGGTTGTCTGTAAGGATAGAAAAATCAGGACTCCATGGGGGACACTGGAAGTTAAATAGGCAGTGAAGGAAAAGAAGAAATCATATCAAAAGTTCCTGGCAAATAAGTCAGCTTTTGCTCTTAGAGAATACAGAGATAAATGTAAGAAAGCGAAACACTGTGTAAAACTAGCTAAACAAAAGTCATGGGAGGACTTTGGCAAGAATATAGAAAATAAATATCAAGAAGGTGGCAAAATATTCTGGAGGTTGTTGAAGACGCTTAGGAATGGAGGAAAGAGTGCTGTAAAAGGAGTTAGAGATGATAAAGGTGACATGAAAACAGGAGAAAAAGATATCCTTCAAGTATGGAGTAATTATTTCGAGAAATTGCTAAATGAAACAAGGAGTGATGACAGCACAGTGGTAAAAAAAACACTGACCAGGCAGGAATAGATATCCATACTTGAAGTAGAAAAAGCCATCAAAGGCTTTGAAATGTGGAAAAGGCAGCTGGAGTAGATGATATTCGACCAGAAATGCTGAAGTATGGTGGTATAAGAGTCTTACAGTGGCTGCACTGCATAGTTCAGAAAGTCTGGACAAAGGGATGAATTCCCAATGATTGGAGTAGAGCTCTCATAGTATCCATATATAAAAATGGAAATAAAACTGAATGTGAGAATTACAGAGGTATTTCCCTACTGAGTGTTCCTGGCAAGATCTATGCAAGTATACTTGAGAAACGGTTGAGAAGAATTGTGGAAGAAAAGCTTGGTGAAGAACAAGCTGGATTCAGGCCAAACAGAGGCTGTCAGGATCAGATCTTCACTTTACGACAAATAGCCGAGAAAGCATGGGAACATAACAAAGATCTGTATTTAAGTTTTGTCGATTTGGAAAAGGCATATGATAAGGTGCCAAGAGAGAAGCTATTCAACACGGTGCAGTTATATGGTGTCAATGGGGTATTATATCAAGCAATACTTAGTCTTTATTTGAGTTGTAAGTCAGCAGTTAGAATTGAAGGACGTACAGGAAGATGGTTTAATGTTAAATCTGGTGTGAGACAAGGATGTACATTATCCCCTCTGTTATTCATTATCTATATGGATCACATTATGAAGGAAAGTGGTATTAAATATGATATCAGAATTGGAATGTTAATGTCAGCTCTTTGCTTTATGCAGACGATGTTATACTTATCAATAAATCCGCTACAAGTCTGCAAGATTCTCTGACTATATTGAATAGATGTTGTAATAGATATGGTATGAAGGCCAGCAATAAAAAGACAAAGACAATGAAAATAGGCAGAATCATTGAAAATGTCAACTGTGTTGTGAATGGAGAACCTTTGGAACAAGTAAAACATTTCAGCTACTTAGGCACGATTTTTACTGAAAGTGGTAAATTAAATATAGAAATAGACAACAGAATCAGCAAAGCTGGTATGGTGGGAAGTCAATTGAATAAATTCATATGGAATAAGAGAGAAATTAGTCGGAACACTAAATTAGCTGTATACAAGACAATGTTCAAACCAATTTTAACTTATGGATCTGAGAGCTGGGTCAGAAGTAAAACACTTGACCACAGATATGAGAGGCCTGAGAAAGATTATAGGTGTGAACAGATGGCATCAATGGCAATATCATATTAAAAACGAAGATATTAGGAAAGAACTTGACATTGTCAGCATCCAGGAATGTGTTAGCAGAGCTAATCTCAGATGGTATGGTCACCTAAACAGAATGGGCGAGGAAAGATTAGCAAAACAAGTGTTCTCTGCCAGGTTAGCAGCAAAACGACCCAGAGGAAGACCAAGATATAGGTGGATTGATATGGTACAAAGTGCCTTAGACGATAGAAATATAAGATCTGATAATGTTGGAGTCTTGACAAAACAGACTGATTTGGAGGAAAATTGTAGATAGGAAGTTAGTAATGATATAACTTTTTCATGTAGTACTATCATATCCTGTACACCCCTTGTGGGTACATGGCTTATATATATATAGAAATATAATCTTATATAGAAATATAAGATCTGATAATGTTGGAGTCTTGACAAAACAGACTGATTTGGAGGAAAATTGTAGATAGGAAGTTAGTAATGATATAACTTTTTCATGTAGTACTATCATATCCTGTACACCCCTTGTGGGTACATGGCAGGAATTTGATGAGGAGGAAATATTAAATTTTTACTTTTGGGGGGGGGGGGGGTTCTGCTCAGTGAATGAATCCATGTTTGATGGCAGCAGCAAGGAAAACTTGATGAGTCTATCTATCAACATTAGGACACACATTTATTAACACTTGAATCATGAGAAATTCATTACTCAGCTGTGGATTTTTCATCTCATATATAGACAAATCAGCCATGAGTGGTAGACAGTAATGTTGTGTTGTGTGTTGGAGGATCGATTATGTGTCGGAGACAGTGAGTTGGGTGTAGTGGAGTAGCGTGCCCTCTGTCAATGAGTCACTAATATTTCCATATATTTAATTTGCCATCTACGCACTAAACATCATGCCTAAATAGCTGAAATGTTTTACTTGTGGGTTCTCCATTTAGGATGTAGTTGATGTCATCATCATAAAATTCCTGACGTGTACCCTCAAGGGGTGTACAGGATATGATAGTACTACATGAAAAATTTACATCATTACTAACTTCCTATCTACAATTTTCCTCCAAATCGATCTGTTACCTGTCAAGACCCCAACATTATCATATCTTATATTTCTATCTTCTAAGGCACTTTTTAAATATCAATCCACCTATATCTTGGTCTTCCTCAGGATCTTTTCCCCTGCCAAACTGGCAGAGAACACCTGTTTTGCTAATCATCTCTCTCCCATTCTGCTTAAGTGACCAAACCACCTGAGATTAGTTCTGTTAACACATTCCTGAATGCTAACAATGTCAAGTTCTTTCCTAATATCTTCATTTTTAATACGATACTGCCATTGATGCCATCTTTCTCAGGACTCTCATGTCTGCAGTCTCTAGTCTTTGGTCAAGTGTTTTATTTCTAACCCAGCTCTCAGATCCATAAGTGAAAATTAGTTTGATCACTATCTTATACAGCTAGTTTAGTGTTTTGATTAATCTCTCTTTTATTCCATATAAATCTATTCAGTTGATTTCCTACCATACCACACCAGCTTTGCTAAATATCTGCTGTCTATTTCCAAATTTAATGTGCCTAAATAGTTGAAATGTTTTACTTGTTCTATACGTTCTCAATTCAGGATGCAGTTGATGTTTTCAGTGCTTCTGCCTATTTTCATTGTCTTTGTCTTGTTATTGCTGACCTTCATACCATATCTATTACAACAGCTATTCAATTTAGTCAGGGATTCTTGCAGACTTGTAGCAGATTTATTTAGAAGTATATCATCATATGCATAAAGCAAAGAGCTCACATTAACATCTCCAATTTTGATATCATGTTTAATACCACTTTCCTTCATAATGTGATCCATATAGATAATGAATAACAGAGGGGAAAATATACATCCTTGTCTGACAATAGATTTAACATTAAACCACCTTCCTGTATTTCCTTCAATTCTAACTGCTGATTTACAACTCAAATAAAGACTAAGTATTGCTTGATATAATACCCCAATGACACCATACAACTGTAGTGTTTTGAAAAGCTTCTCTCTTGGCACCTTGTCATATGCCTTTCCAGATCTATAAAACTTAAATACAGATCTTTTAACCAGTCCATGTCCAGAGCAGAAACCCAACAGGTCTTCTTCTTTGGTGCATCAATCCGAAAATTGGTAAATATAGCAGCACATCACAACATCCTGTCTTGTGACTTCCTTTTTATCTCTTCATAACTCTTAGCGCCAGTTAGCATCATTATGTTATTTATATATGAAATTCTTGGTCTGTCTTGTGGCCTCTTTCCTTCTACAGTCCCCTCCATTATTTCCGTAATACGTCCCCCATGCCTCAAATGGTGTCTAATTAGGCTTTTTCTTCTCTTATTGATGTGTTTCATTAATGACCGCTCTTCATGAACTATATTCAGAACTTCTTCATTACTTTTTTTTTCTGTCAAACTAATTTTCATCATCTTTCTCCAGCACCAAATTTCAAATGCCTCCAACTTTTTCATGTCTTGTTTTGTTAGAGTCCAGGCCTCACAACCATATAATGCAATGCTCCATATGTATGGTTTCACTAAAGTCCTTAACTGGTAAAAATGTTTCTTCTGTTATAGAATGCTTTTTTGGTTAGGATTATTTGTGCTTTAATATCTGATTGGTTTCTTCCACAAAAAAAAAAAAAAAAAAAAAAAAAAAAAAAAAAAAAAAATCCAACAGGTATTTGCTATTATTATTACCTTTTTTCTCCAAATTTTCCCAAAATATTTTTGTATGTCTGACAATCATTTTCTACTCTGCTATTTAAATCCCCAACAAGGACCAATTTTGTATTGTGTCAGTTGCTTTCTCTAAATCCTCAAAAAAATTGCTCCACTTGAACCTTCTGTGGGACCATAAGCACAAATAAGTCTCATTGTCCAGTTCTCCATTCTGATATTTGCCCACATCACTCTACTTGAAATTGCCTGCCATTCAAGATTAGCCTTGTATTTAGTGTTGAATACTGTGGCCACTCGTTCTTCTTGATTGTCATTGTCTGAATATGACATTTTGTATTTATTGCTCAGAAAGTTCTCACCAGTTTTTGTCTTTTTTGTTGCAGTTACCCTTATTATGTCGATCTGGTTCTTATCCAATTCCTCAGCTAGCTCCATTTCTTTGCCATTCAGGCTTCTTATGTTGATAATACTGATCTTGAACTATGGTAATGTTGAGTTCGGGTGTGTTTTAGGATTTGTTCCAGTAGCTGATTTTTCACTGTTCACCCCGGTTTCTTGGTGAAAACAACGGGGGCCTTGTTTAACTGGGCAACACCCAGCTGGCATGATATTCTGTCATGTTGCCATCATTTATATTGTGGTTTAAGCCAATAAGAATACAATTTTGTCAGCTAAATCCCAAATTTCCAGCCCATCCTCATTCGTTCGGTATCCAGGTATATACTTAACAGGGTGCACCACGAGAAGGTAAGGATTGGACATGAGGTCGGAAGCCCTGGTTGGTTCTCCACATTCCTTTAAAGGCTATGTGGAGGTCTCCTCTCAGTTATACAGCTTTGACCATTAAGCACAGTTGTTGTTGATGTTTCTGGTTATTTTCATACCAAATTTGTTACAGCAGTTATTCAATTCAGGCAGGGAATCCTACAGACTTGTAGTGGGTTTATTTAAGAGTATAACATCATCTGCATAAAGTAATCCGTGGAGGTAATGTGCACCTTTGTCTCACATCTGATTTAACATCCAACTATTTCTGTCCGGTTCTCCATTCTGATATTTGCCCACATCTCTCTCTCTCTCTCTACTTGATACTTCCTGCCATTCAAGAAGGTTATCCTCATATTTAGTGTTGAATACTGTAGGTAATCCTTTTTCCTTATTGTTATTGCCTGAATGTAATACCTTATATTTGTTACTCGGAAAAAAATCTTCCCTATCATGTTGATCTGGCTCTTATCCAATTTTCTGATAATTCCATTTCTTTTCCATTGATGTTTGTGTCAATGGTCCCATTCTTAAACTCTGCTGATGTGGGGATTGGGATTTGTTTCAATTGATACCTTTTCACCTTTCACCCTAATTCTCTGACAAAAAATAACTGGGACCTTGTTTAACGTGTTGCCCCAGCTGGGTTGAATTTTGGTTTAAGCCAATAAGAATACAATTTGATCAGCTAAATCCCAAATTGTCAGCCCATCCTTGTTCATTCAGTATTCAGTTAGATACTTATTAATAGAGTGCACCACGAGAAGGTGAGGATTGGACATTAGGTCAGAAACCCTGGTTAGTGAATAAACTAAAACATCACATATGTCCCTGAAGCTTAATTTTAATAGATGCTATACATCATTCATTGGTAACAAATACTAATTGAATAGGAAAAGGAAGAGTTACTGTTTTTTTGACTTCAACTAAGTCATGCAATTATGGAATGAAGGAACATGAAATAAATTACTATACCTGTGGATCGCTAAAAACTTCAGCTATGCTGTTGATTGGACCATGAGGAATGCCTGAAGTTTCAAGAATTTGCAACCAGTGACCAGTTGGCTTTTCTGAAAATCTAAAATTAAACCATTCAAATCATAAATAAATATAATGTTAAAACAATTTTACATTAATGTAGCTTATTTTAAGAAATAATTTTTAACTTGCTCGATACTTAAATTTATATGAAATGGAAAAATAAATAAATAAAAATACAGCCTTCACTTCTAATATTTTAAAATAAACAGAAAATACATAACACACTCATAATTTGTTATTTTTAAAAAAATCTGAATATTTTTAATAATATGCATGTCATGTAATTTAATTAGTTATCAGTAATTAATGAAATAGACATCACATGTTAAGGAAGAAAGTACTTCATTGTCAAGAATATGTAAATTATATATAAAAAAAAAACCCTCAGAAATTTTCTAATAAAGACAATGAATGCAAATTCTTAATTCAAATTCAAATTCTAAATATCTAAATAATAGTTAATTTTCATTAATCTTTGTGGTCAAGAATTAACGATTTCTAAATAAGAAATAATTTGACCAATAAAAAATGTTCTAATTCCAGCATCTTTCAATAGTACTATAGGTGGGCTAAGAATTAGTTAATTTGGAAACGGCTCTAGAAAAACAAATACAGAATGACAAGGTTTAAAATAAGCAGGGTGATGGACTCACACCAGGCAAAGAAATTCATTCACAAACATCCATACTTGAAATGAGATTTGAATCCTGTTGGGTTGGAGAGTAGAATTGCCATCCACTGGTTTTTTTTTTTTTTTTTTTTTTTTTAATACATATAAAGATTGTTTCAAAGAACAGAATAAAGTGGAGGAGGTGAACAAAGAAAAATTTGTTTTGCAAATTTGGAATTGAACTATGGATGGGTGGTAGCAGGCCACTGCACAGAAGTTAGCCTTTAGAAAAAACTGTGAGATGATGGCAGTCATGTATGTGTATATATATATATAGAAAGCTATAGGTTCTCAGAGGTCCACCCCCCCCTTCCAAAAAATGTGAAACAATATTTTAAGGGTTAACAGTAGTTGTTCAGAGGTGATATGTATATCACTAGAGATTGAAGTTATCCAGAAGATAAAACAGTATTTAAAGTTATAAAAGTAGAAATTCTGGAACTTTTGTTCGTTTATATAGAGCACAGATTTTCAAATCAGAAAGTTTTAAAATTAATACCAGGCCCAGAGAGTAAGAACATGGCAGTAATCTCTTGAAGCAATCTCTCTAGACTCTTAAACAAATATAGGATACAGGCGTAGTGAGCACTAATGAAACTGGTTAAGTAGATTTGAAATTAAACTGCATATCAGTGCTAACTAGTAGCTTTTTGGTTTTTAATAAGTTTGGGGTGGGGTGGGAGGGATGCTTATGCTAATCTACAAAAAAGAGGGGGCATGAGGCAGAAATAGTGTGATAAAGAATAAAGTAAATCTTATAGACTAATTATGTGCAGTATCTGTGGCATTCTGTACAATTTTTAGAGAAACCAGACTCGAAGAAAAGTTATAAAAGATTTTTGTATTTATCTTTAAGAAATGCTATATTCAAACCAATCCAGGTACACAGAAAAGGCCTTGGTGGTTAAATGGATAACATTCAAAGTATCTAGTGAGAAATATTTATTCAGCATAATTGTTTACTTGCTTAAGATTATTTATCTTCAGCAAAATCCACACATTGCTCTTCAGAAACAAAATTCTACTCACAAACACTTAAAATTATCAAAGCTGATAGTTTTTCAACAGAATTCAACTCCACATTAAATTTCCTAATGTTATTTTCTCATTTACTAAATTCAGTTATCATAAAATTAATTCATAACCGAAGGTAAAAATATTTCACCAAAAACAAAATTATGGATTTGTTTATATTTCTGAGCCTTCAAATTTAATATTACTAGGAATAAACCCTTGTGCTTGCTACTACTCACTAGTCCTATGTAGCATGAGGTACTCCTAACTTCGTTGTGTTTTAAAAGGAAAAACTGCATAAAAATTGTAAGGTCAAACTACTAAAAAAAAAGAAAAAAGTAGTTTTTCATTAACTCATAAGAATACAGAATGTTCATTTTATTCAGAAACCAATTTTCTCAAATGCTATAGACTTATTTCAACAATCATTCATCGTTAATACAGTAGAGTGCTCATTATGCCTATAGCACAAGTGATTTGAAATGGAATGATTACAGCTTAGTGAGAAACTATTTTAATCAGATTTAGTTTGGTTGGAATTATAGCCAACTAGGGTAAGGCCAGTTCATCTGCTTTGAGGGAGTAATTTCCAGAAGGAAAATACCTTCATATAAGACTGACTAATTCACCTTCAGTCTAGTCTTTATAAAAGTTCCTGGGTAAGATTCACTCACATCTAACTGAAGCCAAATGTAGCAGTGGTGTTACTTTTATCAGGAAGTAAAAGGCCATCTGCTAAAACTAAATTAAAAGGGAAAAAAAAGCAAAATTTTAAGTTCTACACTTTTACTATCCTGGAGAGATATTATTATTGTATGGACACCTTCATTGAATTCAAAGACATTGTGGGAGACCCAATTTATCCACACAATCAATCCATACTTCTCCTTGAACTCATTAACAGACAAAGTGCTAACAACTGACTATGGTGACCCATTTCATTCATTCACAACTCTCCAAGTGAAAAGTTTAGTCCTCATGCCCCTACTAACCACACTTTTACTCAACTTCCAGGGATGACCTCGTGTTCTGTCCCCTCTAGCAAAGTGTTAAAACATTTCTTCTGCATCAGTTCTATAAAACCCTTTAAGTAACTTAAATGTTTCTATCATATCCCCTTTTTTCATCTATCAACTAACTTCTGCAGTCCACACAACCTCAATCTATCTACATAGGGAATGCTCCAAAGACCAATCACCACTGTTGAATCCTCTCCATCACTTCCTCATCCTGGAGCCCTTCAGCACAATAATCCAGATGTGGACATATCATGACCTTATAGAGAGGAATAGCAACTTCCTTATCTGTACTTGGGTGTTCTTCAATAGCCAAGTAATCTCATGAGCAACTTGAACAATATGTCCTCTAAACTTCAACTCTCTGTCTACTGCCACTCCTAAATCTCTAGCTTCATCTATTTCCTGGAGTACAGTTCCATGAATGTGGCCAAAATGCATAACTTTCTCCACATTAAACTGACATCCATTATCTTTTTTCCCATACTGACATCCTATTTAAATCATCCTGCAAGCTCTCCACATCATCACCTTGATTCACAATTGCTCAACCTAATTTTGCATCACCAGCGAACAACCGAATAATCATTCAGGTTATTTTCTATACCATTTATGTACAAATTAAATAGTAGTGGTTCTAGCACAGAACCTTGCAGCACACCACTCATCATCTGGATTCTGCTCCTCCATATACCATTTTTGATATCTGTCCAACAGTCAACCTGTTTTCACATAAACAGTGTCATATCCATCCCCATTTCCTCTAAGTTGCATAAGAGAGTTTCATATGGGATACAGTCAAATGCCTTTGCAAAATCCATTACAAAAAGTTAGTAAATTACTAAAGCATGGCTGCCCCTCAGAATATTATATTCCTATCCACCCATTCTTGAATTCTCTTTTTGACTAATTTTCCAGTACTTTTACCATCTCTCCTGGGATACTGATCAGTCTATAATTTGTTACTGCAGTCTTAGAACCTCCCCTATGCAAGAGAATAATTTTGCCCTCTTTTCACTCCCTTGGAACTCTACCAGAGCCGAGACTTAAAGAGCCTAGTCAGACATTCCACAGTTGTATTCACATCAAGATTCTTGGTGTATATTTTGAGAATTTGCATTAACCTTACTTGTATGATATACCCTTGCAAAGTGGTCACTCAGTAACTCAACTATTTTATCTGCTTCTGTCATCTTGTAATCATCAGCACTCATTAAGGTTATTTTCCATAGTCATTGTTCCTCTTACTTTCCACATAGCAAAAGAACTCTTTGGAATTTTCCTTGGCCTGCTTCTTTTTGTAATCTGATTTTGCCTTCTGGTCACCTTCCTCTTTATATACCCTCCACAACATTTTCTTTTTCTGAAGCTCATGCTCAATGATATTACTCATCCATCTAACTCCTACCTGATTAACCCTCCTTACCTTAGGTATACAATTTAATATAGCTTCCTCTAGATGCCCCTTAACTATCTCCCATGCACTACTAGCATCTTTCCCTTGCTGCAGGGTTTTATGCCATGGGACAGCCTCAAGCTTCTTCCTAACCTTGTCACAATCACTTGCCTTGTAATATCACATATACCCCTTCTTGACAGAGTATTCTTCATATTTTACAATCTCCCCAGTAAAGACAGCATGGTCACTTTTGCCACCTTGGTTATGGATAGCTCTTCTGATCCTATGACCAGGCCCAATACTCTCGTTCCACTAGTCCCCTCCATCACATGCTGCCTCAAGTAATTATCTCTCAGCAGGTGTATAAATTTCATTTTCTTCCTGCCATGCGATTGCCTTTCTTTCCAATCTATATCTCTTTACTTGACCCTCCCCCCCCCACAATAATAATCATCCATACATATCTCCCAGATCATCCCTGGAACCCCCTGGCCTATAGCAGCAACTAAAAATATATTTTGTCTTATTAGCCCTGATCTCACATCATCATCATCAAATTCCTGAAGGGGTGTACAGGATATGATAGTACTACATCAAAAATTTACATCATTACTAACTTCCTATCTACAATTTTCCTCCAAATAAGTCTATTACTTGTCAAGACTCCAATATCATCATTATCAGATCTTATATTTCTATCGTCTAAGGCACATCGTATATCAATCCACCTATATCTTGGTCTTCCTCTGGGTCGTTTTCCTGCCAACCTGGCAGAGAACACTTGTTTTGCTAATCTTTCCTCATCCATTCTGTTTAAATGACCATACCACATGAGATTAGCTCTGCTAATGCATTCCTGGATGCTGACAATGTCGAGTTCTTTCTTAATATCCTCGTTTTTAATATGATATTGCCATTGATGCCATCTGTTTACACCCTCTAATCTTTCTCAGGACTCTCATATCTGTGGTCTTTGGTCAAGTGTTTTACTTCTGACCCAGCTCTCAGATCCATAAGTTAAAATTGGTTTGAACACTGTCTTGTATACAGCTAATTTAGTGTTCTGACTAATTTCTCTCTTATTCCATATGAATTTATTCAATTGACTTCCTACCATACCAGCTTTGTTGATTCTGTTATCTATTTCCATATTTAATTTACCATCTTCACTAAAAATTGTGTCCAAGTAACTAAAATGTTTTACTTGTTCCAAAAGTTCCTAATAGACAACACGGTTGACATTTTCAACAATTATACCTATTTTCATTGTCTTTGTCTTTTTATTGCTGACCTTCATACCATATCTATTACAACAGTTATTCAATTTAGTCAGGAAATCCTGCAAACTTGTAGAGGATTTATTCAGAAGTATAACATCGTCTGCATAAAGCAAAGAGCTGACATTAACATCTCCAATTCTAATATCATGATTAATACCACTTTTCTTCATAATGTGATCCATATAGATAATGAATAACAGAGGGGATAATGTACATCCTTGTCTCACACCAGATTTAACATTAAACCATCTTCCTGTACATCCTTCAATTCTAACTGCCGACTTACAACTCAAATACAGACTAAGTATTGCTTGATATAATGCCCCATTGACACCATATAACTGCAGCGTATTGAATAGCTTCTCTCTTGGCACCTTGTCATATGCCTTTTCCAGATCGACAAAACTTAAATACAGATCTTTGTTATATTCCCATGCTTTCTCGACTATTTGTCGTAAAGTGAAGATCTGATCCTGACAGCCTCTATTTGGCCTGAATCCAGCTGGATTCAGGTCGAATATCACCAAGCTTTTCTTCCACAATTCTTCTCAACCATTTCTCAAGTATACTGGCATAGATCTTGCCAGGAACACTCAGTAGGGAAATACCTCTGTAATTCTCACATTTAATTTTCTTTCCCTTTTTATATATGGGCACTATTAGAGCTCTACTCCAATCATCAGGAATTTGTCCCTCTGTCCAGGCTTTCTGAACTATGCAGTGCAGCCACTGTAAGACTTTTATACCACTATACTTCAGCATTTCTGGTCGAAGATCATCTACTCCTGCTGCCTTTCCATATTTCAAGCCTTTGATGGCTTTTTCTACTTCAAGTATGGATATGTATTCCTGACTGCATGCCTGTCAGTATTTTTTACCACTGTGCTGTCATCACTGCTCGTTTCATTTAGCAATTTCTCGAAATAATTACTCCATACTTCAAGGATATCTTTTTCTCCTGTTTTCATGTCACCTTTATTATCTCTAACTCCTTTTACAGCATTCTTTCTTCCATTTCTAAGCTTCTTCAACAATCTCCAGAATATCTTACCACCTTCTTGATATTTATTTTCTATTTTCTTGCCAAAGTCCTCCCATGACTTTTGTTTAGCTAGTTTTACACAGTGTTTCGCTTTCTTACATTTATCTCTGTATTCTCTAAGAGCAAAAGCTGACTTATTTGCCAGGAACTTTTGATATGATTTCTTCTTTTCCTTCACTGCCTATTTAACTTCCAGTGTCCACCATGGAGTCCTGATTTTTCTATCCTTACAGACAACCTCACCACATGCCTCTCTGGCTGAATCAATCAGGGTTTTCTTCGAGGTTTGCCACTGAATCTCCAAGGTTTGGTTCCTGTTCTCAAACTCTTTCATTTTATCTTCAGTAATCTTTGTGTATGTTAGTCTACAGTTCACATCTGAGAGCTGCTTAAGTTTTATTCACTTTAAAACTTTCTTACATGTTATTCTTTTCAATATGAAATTCAATTTTATCCTGCTCAAGACTAAATAGTGATCGCTTCCAATTTCAAATCCTCTGTACACTCTGTTGTCCTGCACCAGGGAGAAAACATCACTATCAACAATAACATAGACAATGAGACTTTTCTTATTCCTTGCCTCTTTTCTCCATGTGAATTTGTGCACATTTTTATGTTGGAACATGGTGTTAGTAATAACCAGTCCATGTCCTAATCAGAAATCCTACAGGTATTTGCCATTATTATTAGCTTTGCTCTTTTCTCCAAATTTTCCCAAAATAATTTTGTATGTCTGACAATCATTTCCTACTCTGCTATTTAGATCCCCAACAAGGACCAGCTTTTCCTTTTTCATTGTGTCAGTGGCTTTTTCTAAAGCATCAAAAAATTCCTCCACTTCTACCTTAGTAGAACCTTCTGTGGGACCATAGGCACAAATAAGTCTCATTGTCCAGTTCCCCATTCTCATATTTGCCCACATTACTCTACTTGAGACTGCCTGCCATTCAAGAAGATTAGTCTCATATTTTGTGTTGATTACTATGGCTACATGTCGATCTGGTACTTATCTAATCCCTCAGCTAGCTCCATTTCTTTGCCATTCAGGCTTCTAATGTTGATAGTACCAATCTTTAACTCTGGTGATGTTGAGTTGGGGAGTGTTTTCAGATTTGTTCCAGTAGCTGACTTTTTGCTGTTCGCCCTGGTTCCCTGGCAAAAACAACGGGGGCCTTGTTTAACCGGGCGGCGCCCCAGCCGGCATGAAATTTTGTCATGTTGTACCATCATTCTATATTTTGGTTTAACCAATAAGAATACAATTTGGTCGGATAAATCCCAAATTGCCAGCCCATCCTTGTTCGTTCAGTATCCAGGTAGATACCCAACAGGGTACACTACGAGAAGGTGAGGATTGGACATTAGGTCAGAAGCCCTGGTCGGTTCTCCGCATTCCTTTAAAAGTTATGTGGAGGTCTCCTCTCAGTTATACAGCTTGACCCTTAAGCACCCCAAACTACTTCATCTCACACCAGACTACTTCTAATGAACAGCTATCCTCCTGCCTCTTATCCTATTTCCTATTCTTTTGGCTGCAATTTATCTGCTAATCATCAGCAGAACCCTCCTGCCATCCTATCTTCCCTGAAAATACTAAACTTTTCACATGCTATCCCTGTAACATCATCTGCTGTTAGCCAAGCCTCACTAATGCATATAACTTTTGGCAAAGTTGCACTAATCAATGCCAAAAACTGATTCCTCTTGTTACTGATACTTCTGGCATTAGTATATAGAAACTGCAGCATCCCTTTAGACCCTCAACCACATTCACTTCCTGAATTTACTATCCTATTCAATATTTTAGCTTGAGAGACTAGATTCTCCATTTGTTGGTTATTCTCACATTCACTTGCTTCATGGGTGCCTTCACGCACACATTCATCTGCATCTATCCTAATTGCTTAAGTTTTCCTGAATATGCACTTCAGCATGCTCAGTAAACAAAGCTCTCTCTACACCTAACACCAAAACTATTCAGATGCAGTATGTCAGCTTTATATAAATCCTTTTTTCCATCAAACACATGCCATAGGTTTACAAACTCTACATCATTCCTTCTGCACACCTGTGACTTGATTCGTTTGCTATCAGTGCCCTCCTTTTCAATTAACCTCTATCTTAGCATGGCATGAGACAATATTTACTTTCTCATCTTCATATTTGCTTTGCCCAACAACTCCTTCGCATCTTCCCTCACACATTATCTCTATCATTAGTGCCAACCTTTTGCACCAGGGGAAACATGATTTTGTTATACTTTCATTAAGTTCTCCTTCGATCATTAAGTACTCATACGTAATTTTCTCCTTACCATCCTTTTCTCATTTGTTGATATGATCTCAATTTTTAGCTCGGACCATCTGCTTCTTTCTCTTCTCTGTCCTGCTAATCTGCTACATTCAAGCGGGTTATTTCCTTATGTGTATTTCATTCTCCTGTATTTCCACAGTCACATGTTCAATATTAATTCCGACATTATCGTTTTCCATACCATCAATACTATCTGCCTCTATTAACATTTGCTTCATTCTCGCCACCTAACTGGCACTCACTTCAAAACTCATTCACTGTTTCACTATTCTTCCATAAATCCCTTAATTTTCACGATGAATACATTTCACACACACACACTGCACTGTAAATTCAAATTCAAATCACCCAACAATGACGTTTTTGTTGCATTGTTCCAGCACATGTTTGCACCAGCCATATTGACTTTTTATCATACTTAAACAAAAATATACAATGTTACTTACAAACTAAACAACTCAGTCAATCAACCTGTATAAAACAAAAACTACGATGAGTTAACCTAATATTATTAACTAAACCATAACTTATCTTTTGGCAATTAAATAACCACATGAGATATATTTTAATCTTATGCTGTTTTCAAATAGCTAGTTAAAAGTATACTATGTGTTCCTGTTAATAAAAAGTTAGTTTTTCATTATGCAAACTTTGAAATGTGCTTCACTGGCAAACAATTAAGATTTTCTTGCTTTCACCAAAAATGCTATTGCTATATATATATATATATATACACAGCAATCCCTCAATTAATGCGCCCCCGATTAGTGCGTCATTTTTTTTCGATACCCAAATTCGATTAGTGCGCCTCTAAAATTCGATTAGTGTGCATTATACATCTTAAAAATAAATGTTAAAGATTTTAAAAATTTCCAATCTATACATTTTTTATCTCATCTCATCTTCTTTATGCCCTCTTTTACCTTGCGGTGTCGAGGGTCCATTGATCATCGGACCTCAATCCGTTTACAGGATAAGGTGGCCAGCCCTATGCCCCGGTATATCCTATGGCCTGTAGTGTTAAGTTCTCAAGGCCAGTTTGCCTGCTTTGCGGGATGAAAACCCCCACAATAAACTGAGGAAAAAACCCTGCTGTCCACGCTCAAGACTGGCTAACTTGGCTATGGCTGAGGAAGATCCTTCAGCTCCTCACGTCACCGACAGGAATCGAACCTAGGACACTCCTTCCCCAGGCATATGGTTGCGAAGCGCATAGCCACTAGGCTAACAGCGCGAACATACATTTTTTTTGACTAACCATTTTAAAAAATTGCTCACAGGATGAAATAATTTAGTTACTGATTTGAAACATTTTACAGAGTTATTTTTTAACTTTGTAACACTATTTCACTAAGTTCTAAATTTACACTATGTTCTAGATTTATGGCCAAAATTTATGTCGTCTGCTTTACATAGCATTTTGCTGATCATATCTCGTGCAATTTTTCCTAACCTTTAATCATGAGTAAAAGAATTAGTGAGCAAAAAATAGTAGTGTGAAAATGATTTGAAAAGTAATCTGATTGGAAGAAAAACTCGAAATAATAAAGAAAAATGAACAAGGCGAGTCCAGAGCAAAGATAGGACAAGAACACAAAAATGGGTGAATCAACTGTTGAATACAAAGAGCTGCAAGCTGCTGCATGCGCTCGAAATCAAAGTATTATAATGATTGAATTAGAGAAACTTCATTTTAATTGGCAATCGAGCCTTCTGGTCTCTAGCCAATGCCATTGGGTGAAACATGTACCAGTCCTAACTTCCATTGCTCTCGCATCCACATGGCACTATTGTAACATAACTCAAAAACAAAGCAAGGCTGATCTATTAGTATCATTCTTCTCTTCCAATGCCTGTACTGATGGTATGGCAAAGTACCTTCACACACATACATTCAAGAACTACTCACTTCATGCCACTCTTAGTTTTCCCAGAAAGAAATTAGTAGAATCCTAAATACTTGGGCACGAAGAAGCCATATGGTCCCGATGGCATGCCACTTACTGTGCTAAAAACTTACTCAGTGGAATAAAAATTAACATCTATCCTATATCACCTCTTCAATTTTTTCTACTCAACTGGCATCTACCCCCAGCATGGAAACAAGCCTACATTCAGTCCAAAGAAAGTTTACCACTGGTTACACTTGACAAGAAATTATATTCTTGTTAATGTAATCTTTTACATAAGCATAAACAAATAAAGTATACACATGAAGTATCTTCAATAGTCACCTACTTGTATACAGAGACTTTTGATTTCACATCAGTACCTCAGTAATCACATAATGCAAAAACATTATGAGAAGGATCACTATCCACATTGCTTTTGACATTTTTGAGGTCCCATCAATGGGAGCTAGACCTAAGAAGATGCCAAGGTTAAATCAACACACAGTCTTGTATATAGAAAATATATCACTTCTGCATTGATTTAACCTTAATGATATCTTCCTTATCAAGTTCCAGCTGATGAGACCTTAGTAAATGTTCAAACTGATCTGGATAGTGACCCTTCCCATAATGTTTTTGCATTATGGGATACTGAGTCAAATGATGTGAAGTTAGCCTCTATATAAAAGTAGATGAGTCAAGATGAAGTTCACATAAAAACTGTTTGCTTACACTTGGGTAAAGAATTAAAACAAGAATATAATTTCTTGTCAAGTATAATATACATTTAGTCCATTCCAAAGAAAGGTGATAAAAGTTAACTAACAATTCCACCTGAAGTATCACTAGCCAATATTTGATCAACAGTATGGATTCTACCACTCTCAATCCACATTCTAGCATTCATCATCATCAACCTCTGAACTCAAGCCACAGAAAGGTTTGGAGAAATGCATGGAGTTGCTCTTGACATTTCTGAAGCATCTAATTATGTTAGTCACAGAGGTCTGCTCATTAAACTACTATCCTGTGGTTTGCCTGCAATATTTTGCAAGTCCAGCTTCCTCTCTGGTCACTCACTATATTTCAAGCTTAAATGGTTTCCACCAATGCAGGCATGCCCCAGAACTCTGTACTTTTACCCACTCTCACTGACCTCAAATTCTATCTACAGCTATGCTGATGACACTGAACTCCAATCTTTCTCATTCAACAAACCTTGCAGTGCCCAATCATTAGAAACCTCAAGATCCTCCACATAACAAATGCCTTAAATTCTAATCTCCTCACTATTCTTCAACAGGATGAGGATAACATTTGGACCTTTAATGCCACTAAAACACAATCCTGTATAATTTCCACAGAAGAAAAACAAGAAAAAACTCAGGATACTTTTCAGCACAAGGCACTATTTTTCACTTATACAACTACTAAAATCCTCCCTAACCTGGAATATTGCATACACAGTTGGGGTGATACACCCAAAGTCTCACCAGCCTTGTTTAATGCTATTTGGAAAAGGGCAATCAAATTAATTGATAACCCCTCTGACTCTCTCACAGAATAACTCATCCTTCTCACATAGATGTCCAATTTTCTGCCTTGTGCCTCTTCTATAAGCACTTTCATGGTCATGCTCTGCTAATTCAGCCAGAATCATCCATGTACTTTCTTCAAAAACTATAAGAACAAGAGCAAGTGCTAGTCAACATCTATTTATCATACAACTTCAAACCAATTTCTTTTTCATTCCATCTACCTCTGGAACAGCCTCCCTCCCCCTGTCTTCCTGAAAGACCACAATCTTCAATAATTCAAAAAAAAAAAACATGTCAACAAATTTCTTCTTATCCACATTAGGCATTGATGTGCTACAGGCCTTGCAACCTTTCATTTGTGGGTCAGATATTAAAAAAAGCTTATGCAATCTAATGATTGACTATCTGCATAAATTTCAAATGCAGTGTAAATAAAATACAATCTGACCTACAGTTCTACTGCATCATGCTAGATAAACTTGGAAAGAAATCGGGTAATACTTCAATATATTATAACTGAAGGGGATTAAATTCATGAAATCAATAACAACTGAAAAAAAAAATGCTTTTGCACTCTAACAAGGACAGTTTCCCCCTCCTATCTTTCCCTGTGTTAAGAGTTTTAAGTGCTGTGTTCCTGTAAACCTGCTTACCTCAGGTAGGTAAGCAAAAGTTTGATCATGTGGATACATGCAAATTCATAAAAATGAGCAAGTCAAATCTTCAGAATATGCCATTAATGTCATACATTAAGTACTGCATTACAACAAATAGTTTAAAGAATCTAGTAAGTTACTTATGATTGAATACTAGACCATATTTTGGAAATTACTTTTTTTTTTTTTTTTTTGAATTACATGAAATTTAAAACAAAATAGTCTTGCAGTAGTAGCCAGGTTATCCTATGCAATTCATCATCATCATCAAATTCCTTCCATATACCCTCAAGGGGTGTACAGGATATGATAGTACTACATGAAAAAAATTACATCGTTATTAATTTCCTATCTACAATTTTCCTCCAAATCAGTCCGTTACTTGTCAAGACTCCAACATTATCAGATCTTATATTTCTATCGTCTAAAGCACTTTGTACCGTATCAATCCACCTATATCTTGGTCTTCCTATGGGTCGTTTTGCTGCCAACCTGGCAGAGAACACTTGTTTTGCTAATCTTTCCTCGCCCATTCTGTTTAAGTGACCATACCACCTGAGATTAGCTCTGCGAACGCATTCCTGGATGCTGACAATGTCAAGTTCTTTCCTAATATCCTCGTTTTTAATATGATACTGCCATTGATGCCATCTGTTCATGCCTATAATCTTTCTCAGGACTCTCATATCTGTGGTCTCTAGTCTTTGGTCAAGTGTTTTACTTCTGACCCAGCTCTCAGATCCATAAGTTAAAATGGTTTGAACACTGTCTTGTATACAACTAATTTAGTGTTCCGACTAATTTCTCTCTTATTCCATATGAATTTATTCAATTGACTTCCCACCATACCAGCTCTGCTGATTCTGTTGTCTATTTCTATATTTAATTTACCATCTTCACTAAAAATCGTGCCTAAATAGCTGAAATGTTTTACTTGTTCCACAGGTTCTCCATTCACAACACAGTTGACATTTTCAATGATTCTGCCTATTTTCATTGTCTTTGTCTTTTTATTGCTGACCTTCATACCATATCTATTACAACAGCTATTCAATTTAGTCAGAGAATCTTGCAGACTTGTAGCAGATTTATTTAGAAGTAAAACATCATCAGCATAAAGCAAAGAGCTGACATTAACATCTCCAATTTTGATATCATGTTTAATACCACTTTCCTTCATAATGTGATCCATATAGATAATGAATAACACAGGGGAAAATGTACATCCTTGTCTCACACCAGATTTAACATTAAACCATCTTCCTGTACTTCCTTCAATTCTAACTGCTGACTTACAACTCAAATAAGGACTAAGTATTGCTTGATATAATGCCCCATCGACATCATATAACTGCAGCGTATTGAATAGCTTCTCTCTTGGCACCTTGTCATATGCCTTTTCCAGATCGACAAAACTTAAATACAGATCTCTGTTATATTCCCATGCTTTCTCGACTATTTGTCGTAAAGTGAAGATCTGATCCTGACAGCCTCTATTTGGCCTGAATCCAGCTTGTTCTTCACCAAGCTTTTCTTCCACAATTCTTCTCAACCATTTCTCAAGTATACTGGCATAGATCCAGGAACACTCAGTAGGGAAATACCTCTGTAATTCTCACATTTAATTTTCTTTCCCTTTTTATATATGGGCACTATTAGAGCTCTACTCCAATCATCAGGAATTTGTCCCTCTGTCCAGGCTTTCTGAACTATGCAGTGCAGCCACTGTAACACTCTTATACCACCATACTTCAGCATTTCTGGTAGAATATCATCTACTCCTGCTGCCTTTCCACATTTCAAGCCTTTGATGGCTTTTTCTACTTCAAGTATGGATATGTATTCCTGACTGCATGCCTGTCAGTATTTTATACCACTGTGCTGTCATCACTGCTCGTCTCATTTAGCAATTTCTCGAAATAATTACTCCATACTTCAAGGATATCTTTTTCTACTGTTTTCATGTCACCTTTATTATCTCTAACTCCTTTTACAGCACTCTTTCTTCCATTTCTAAGCTTCTTCAACAATCTCCAGAATATATTGCCACCTACTTCATATTTATTTTCCATGTTCTTGCCAAAGTCCTCCCATGACTTTTGTTTAGCTAGTTTTACACAGTGTTTAGCATTCTTGCATTTGTCTCTATATTCTCTAAGAGCACAATCTGACTTATTTGACAGGAACTTTTGGTATGCTTTCTTCTTTTCCTTCACTGCCTCTTTAACTTCCTGTGTCCACCAGGGAGTTCTGATTTTTTTATCCTTACAGACAACCTCACCACATGTCTCTCTGGCAGAATCAATCAATGTCTTCAGAGTTTGCCACTGAATCTCCAAGCTTTGATTCCTGTTCTCAAACTCTTCCATTTTTCTTCAATAATCTTTGTGTATTTTAGTCTACAGCTCACATCTGAGAGCTTCTCAACTTTTATTCGCTTTAAAACTTTCTTACATGTTATTCTTTTCAATATGAAATTCAATTTTATCCTGCTCAAGACTAAATAGTGATCACTTCCAATTTCAAATCCTCTGTACACTCTGGTGTCCTGCACCAGGGAGAAAACATCACTATCAACAATAACATAGTCAATCAGACTTTTCTTATTCCTAGCCTCTTCTTTCTATGTGAATTTGTGCACATTTTTATGTTGGAACATGGTGTTAGTAATAACCAGTCCAGTCTACTCTGCTATTTAGATCCCCAACAAGGACCAACTTTTCATTTTTCATTGTGTCAGTTGCTTTTTCTAAAGCCTCAAAAAATTCCTCCACTTCTACCTTAGTAGAACCTTCTGTGGGACCATAGGCACAAATAAGTCTCATTGTCCAGTTCCCCATTCTCATATTTGCCCACATTACTCTACTTGAGACTGACTGCCATTCAAGAAGATTAGCCTCGTATTTTGTGTTGAATACTATGGCTACTCCTTCTTTTCCTTGATTGTCATTGCCTGAATATAACATTTTGTATTTATTGCTCAGAAAGATCTCACCAATTTTGGTCTTTTTTGTTTCAGTCACCCCTATTATGTCGATCTGGTACTTATCTAATTCCTCAGCTAGCTCCATTTCTTTGCCATTCAGGCTTCTTACGTTGATAGTACCGATCTTTAACTCTGGTGATGTTGAGTTGGGGTTTATTTTCAGATTTGTTCCAGTCGCTGACTTTTCGATGTTCACTCTGGTTCCCTGGCGAAAACAACGGGGGCCTTGTTTAACTGGGCGACACCCCAGCCGGCATGAAATTTTGTCATGTCGTACCATCATTTTTTATTTTGGTTTAACCAATAAGAATACAATTTGGTCGGCTAAATCCCAAATTGCCAGCCCATCCTCGTCCGTTCAGTATCCAAGTAGATACCCAACAGGGTGCACCACGAGAAGGTGAGGATTGGACATTAGGTCAGAAGCTCTGGTCGGTTCTCCGCATTCCTTTAAAGGCTATGTGGAGGTCTCCTCTCAGTTATACAGCTTTGACCCTTAAGCACAATTGTGCTTACAAATATCTTCCTTACATAGCCATGTTGTTTCTTGTTATGTAATAATGCTCTAAGATGTAATGAGTTACTAATAATATATTTCTGCTGATTGTTTGCAATTAAATAATACTTTTTTCCACCAATGTTATTCTATTAGGATTAAAATAAATGGGAAATGCTTCATGTAACATTATTTTTATTAGGTATTAAAGTTGTTAAGGTAATTATGAGCAAATATTTACAAAATATATTGATTTACTTCTGATTTATGGTCCTACCTGGCAGCAAGCTGTGGCACCAGAGATACTCTATTTTCTACTCTTTCTTTGTTATTCTGGTAACGAGGATCATCTAACAAATGTTCCATCTTAAGAAGCTAAAGAAAAGATGCATTTATTATCACTATAATATTTGCATTACCAGCATAATAAGTATCAGAACTGGAAAAAAAAACTCCTTAATAGGTCAACATTTAACGATCTGCTAAAATATTATTTAAAATATTTGCTAAAATATTATCAGAATTCAAGGAGAACCGGCTTACCAGTTCAGAACACAGAGGGTTGGGCGCCGTAGGCGCGTAGCCCCCCCCCCCTAGTATATATACACGAGGGTGGTCTGAAAAGTTCTCGGCCTAAAATAAAAAATATAAATTTATAATTTCAAACTGTTTTTTATTTTTCAACATAATCTCCCTTAAGACTAACACATTTATTCCAGTGATGCTCCAGCGCCATTATCCCGTCCCTGTAGTAGTTCTCAGTAAGTTCTGCAAAATATCCCTCTACAGTCACCTCTTGATTCGAAGTAAAACGCTGACCAGCGAGGAAGATTTTTAGTTTTGGGAAGAGATAGAAGTCAGAAGGAGCCAAATCTGGGGAATAGGGTGGATGTTCCATCAATTCATAGTGCAGATCCCTT
This sequence comes from Typopeltis vanoorti, assembly GCF_054136105.1. NCBI lineage: Eukaryota > Metazoa > Arthropoda > Arachnida > Uropygi > Thelyphonidae > Typopeltis > Typopeltis vanoorti. The sequence goes on along the minus strand of NC_143561.1, from coordinate 93,511,150 downwards.
AATTTTCCCATTGCCAAAACACTTTTGTGGGCAGGTGCATTGTCCTGATGAAAAATGATTTTTTTTTTCTTCTGCAAACCAGGGCTTTTCTCATGAATTTTTCGTCTAGTCTGGTTAGAAGATCGGAATAATAATCCCTAGTTATTGTTTTACCCTTTTCAAGATAATTAATAAACAAAATGCCTTTAGCATCCCAAAATACCGATGCCATGACCTTTCCAGCTGATGGAACCGAATTCGTCTTCTTTGGCACTGAACAACCGGCTTCTGTCCACTGTTTTGACTGCTGTTTGGATTCTGGTGTGTAATGGTGAATCCAAGTCTCATCTATAGTAATAAATTAATGTAGTTTTACCATTTTTTCTTCATCTGAACTGAACTCCTAGATAACATCAATATCATTATTTGCAGTTTTGCTGACTATGTGAACATTAAACTCTTATTTAATATTGAAAATTAGAAAATCTATCTTTGCATTCTGTTAAATTTCAGTTTTACCAATTAAATGAACATTGGATTTCTTCCAAAATGTGGAAGAAAAGGCCCAAAAATTAATACTTTTGATATTGATTATTTGAAGTTTTACCAGTTATTTGAACATCAACCTCCCCCATTCCATTCTAACATCAGATTATTCCCCTAGAGTTGAAGAGATCAGATTTCTCAATGTATTAGTACATCAATATCTGTTTTAAAGGATTAAAAACTTTATTTTATTTTATTTGAAGACTCTGCAGAATTAATATCAGAGCAGAACTTTGAAAATGATGGAACTTCTCTCCTCCAGATTATTTTCATTTGAAAATGAACTCTGTAATTCACCCCTACCTTCCATTACCATCCACAATGCAACAAGTAGTGTCATCATGATCTATTCTGCTCTCTATTGCAAAAAACAGACTCACCCCAGAAATAACTGACTTTAGGGTCCTGTGGTTTGTGTCTAAAGATACAGAAAAACTATCTTTGAAAATGAAAGAGTTTGAAAACAAGAATTAAACCTTGCGGTCTCAGTGGCAAGCTCTGAAGAAAAAAAAAACATTGCTGATTCAGGTAGGGAGACATGTGTAAAGTTTTTTGCATGATCTTTTCTAAATTTTGGAAGAAGTCCAATGTTCATTTAATTGGTAAAACTGAAACTGAACTAAACAGTGGACACAAGATGATAAAGGAAATTCTTTCTTCTTTTTCAGGATCTCCTCTATTATCTTGTGTCCACTATTTAGTTCGGCTAAAACTTTCTAGAAAGTAAGTCACTAGATGCACTGAGAGAATATAGAGAAAACTGTAAGACCTAAGATGTATGTAAAATAAAAGCAGATAAGCAAAAGTTGGGAAGAAGAATAAAAAGAATGGTCACAGGAATGGAAACTAGATTACAATAAAACTGTTACCATTCCATTCATTAAAGGGATATCAGATAAAATAAACAGAAGACTACAGAAATACAACCTTAAAGCCACCTTTAAACCTCCTACAAAATTAAAGAATTTGCTCAACTCATCCAAGGATCCACCTGCTGGCCCACCCTGGAATATATTGTATTCATTGCACCTGTAATTTGCCCTATATAGGTGAAACAGGATGCACAATTCCTATGGTAAACTACCATATTCTTGGGATTTTTAGACCATCATTATTTTAAGATTAGGATGGTTGATAAGAATTTCACAGGCCTCCTTAAATTAATGTAAACAACAGGTGCCTTTCCACTCAATTCTATGTAGAGTGTCCGCGCGGTTAGCCTAGTGGCTATGCGCAACCATATGCCTGGGGAAGGAGTGTCCTAGGTTCGATTCCCGTCGGTGACGTGAGGAGCTTGAAGGATCTTCCTCAGCCATAGCCAAGTTAGCCAGTCTTGGGCGTGGACAGCAGGGTTTTTTCCCCAGTTTATTCTGGGGTTTTTCATCCTGCAAAGCAGGCAAAACTGGCCTTGAGAACTCAACACTACAGGCCATAGGATACACCGGGGCATAAGGCTGACCACCTTATCCTGTAAATGGAGTGAGGTCCGATGATCAATGGACCCTCGACACCGCAAGGTAAAAGAGGGTATAAGGAAGATGACATGATGATGTATTTAGGGCATGATCAGAAAGGCAAAAAAGGCCTTTTTTTGGGGGATAGGAATTGTGCATTCTGCTTCACCTATATATACGGCAAATTACAGGTGCAATGAATACAGTATACTCCAGGGTGGGCCAGCAGAGGAAATTTCAAATTCCATTTAAATTCATTTTCTGTTTCCATTCAAATTCAAAAATCTTTGCAATATTGAAAAGATTTTTGAATTTGTTATAGAATTAGGATATTTCAGCTGGAAAAACAAGATCTATAGACAAGTTGAAGGTACTGCCATGGGTAACCCTCTGTCTCCACCTTTGGCAAACCATTTTTGAACCATCTGGAAGATACCTTATTCTCATCCATTCATCCCCAACCCTCTCATTGGTTCTGTTATGTTGATGATGTCTTTGCTGTTTGGCCTCATTCTGAAAATGAACTTACCACTTTCCTACAACAATTCAATAGCCTTCACATTCAATTCACCATGGAAAAAGGAAAGGTTTCACTTTACACAAATTATGGATTCTACAACCATGTTATAAATAACTATTTTAATTTCCATTTCTAGATACACTTCCCTTCACTGTCTACCAGAAACCGACACATGCTGGCCAATATATACACATAAACGCCTACCACCGCCCAACATAGAAACTAGGGGTTATTAATACACTTAAACACAGGGCTTTGAAGATTTGCTCCAATGAACAAGTACTTAAAGATGAATTAAAAGTTATCAACAATACCTTCCTAAAAAATGGTTACAGCCAAAATACTATCAACAAAATTCTGAATAAACAAGACTACAATAAAACTGTAACCATTCCATACATTAAAGGGATATCAGACAAAAAAAAAAGAATACTACAAAAATACAACCTTAAAGCCACCTTTAAACCTCCTGCAAATCCTTGAATGAGTTGAGAACTTACTCAACTCATTCAAGGATCCACTTCCTCCACTGGCCAGAAAAAAGGAACATAAAGGACACATTAAATATAATAATTATGGTCAAGCTGGTCTTTGTAATCATGGCCTGAACACTTTACACAGAATTGACTGGAAAAGCACCTGTTGTTTATGTCATGTCACACCAAAACATAGTATGAACGTAAATTTAAGAAGACTGTGAGATTCTTATCAATCACCCTAATCTTAACAATAATGATGGTCTAAAAATCCCAAGAATATGGTAGGCACATATTCTACCCACTTAACCTTTCTCCCTAAGAGTTAATTTTAAATAGAACCATAGGTAATCCAGGATCCTAAATCTAATATAACAATTGTCATGTTAAATTAGGACATCATTTTCACTGTAACAAAACTATCTGTACGAAAGAATGTTTCTCTGATGTTGTCTTAAATAGAATTTAACTTTGATGTAGTTAATTTATTTTATTTCATTTATTTATTATAATTTTATTTAATTTTCACTAAAAGTTAGGCCAGTGGAATAACTGCTGATGAAATCATTGTCTCTTCAGCATACTATGGGAAATGTAATTTGGCTTGTCTCTGTATATATATGTGTATACTCCAGATGATGACCTTAATATGAAGGTCAAAATGTCAGGAAATTAAAATAGTTATTTATAACATGGTTGTAAAATCCATAATTTGTGTAAAATGAATACTGATCACCATGTAACACTAAAGGAAAGGAAAAAAGAAAAGGCTGGTAGTTTATCCTTCTTACAAGCACGGCCTCCGGTAATTTATCATTCAATGTTTATCGAAAGCCTACCTTTACTGGTAAATACATTCATCAAAAGTCTGCTCATCACACCTCTCAAAAAATTGGTGTTATCAAGTCTTTAATTAATAGAGCACATAATGTGTGCTCCTCTCCCTCAAGCTTACAACAAGAACTTCTCACTATTAAAACGTTAATGGAATTTAATGGTTACAACCCTAATCAAATCCAACAGATAATTGACCCCTATGTTCCAACATCTCAGGATTCTTCAACAGACCACAGGGTTCCAGTCCCTTATATTTTTGGCATCTCTGAACCGATTGGTAGAATTTTGAAGAATCATCATCTCATTCCCACATATTTTCCTATCAACAAAATTTCTCATCTGTTGCCATCTACAGAAGATAAACATTAGCTGGTGTTTACCAGATATCCAATCCCTTATATTTCTGGCATCTCTGAACCGATTGGTAGAATTTTGAAGAAGTATCATCTCATCCCCATATGTTTTCCTATCAACAAAATTTCTCATTTTTTTTATCATTAGCTGGTGTTTACCAGATACCTGGTGAATGTAACCTTACATACTTTGGGCAGACAGGCCATTCTCTGGAAAAAAGAATTAATGAACATCAATATTATATTGAATACATGAAACCTCAAAAGTCTGATCTGGCACAACATAGTATTGACACTTAACACAGGATCCAGTGGGATCAAGCTCATCTTTTCCATAGAAGCAGGTTTAAATATGAACGCCTTTTCAAAGAAAGTTACAAAGGCCTTTTACATTGGCAAAATCTGAATCAGTCTCTCTCCCAAAAGTTTGGGAGAGTCTTATTTTATGTAAACAGCAAAAATAGATTTCAATAATATTATTTATTAATATTAATTTCTAGCACACGGCAATAGTTTTTAATTGGTAAACCACCGACTGCGGTATATATCTTGTATTCCCATTTCTTTGATTTGCTTGTTTCTATGCACTGATGATGTTCTGTTATTTTCAGTACAAAATACTGTACTTTCATTTCATTAAAGTTAATTACTATGGTTATCGTGTAATTTATTGTTTATAGTCTGCCATAGGTACCTTTAAATATTAGGCAGGAATTTAAATTGTACATATTTGGTCTGATGTATTAAAATAAAGAACTTTTATTGTCAAAAGACCAGAAGATAAATGATAAAATATACAAAAAGCCAACAAGTTTCACTAGCCACTGTCTAGCATTTTCAAGGCTGAACTGGTGTGAAAATAAATGCATTAAGTTACATGTAAAACATACACTTTAGTAACTGTTAGGCCGTTACATTTGATCATTTGTGTTTGATGGTGTGCATGCATTCGAATGCTTCAGTCAGAATCTGGTACATGACCACATGTTGTGTAGTTTTTTGTTCTGTTGAACTGAGAGAGATGATGAGATTTTTCCATGTCTTTAAGAATAATACCTTGATTTCTATTTAAATTATTGCCTGTGCATGCAGACACAGAACTTTCAAAGAAGCAGCTGTGGTACTACGCACAGGCAATAATTTAAATAGAAATCAAGGTATTATTCTTAAAGACATATGGAAAAATCTCATCATCTCTCTCTTTCTCTCTCTCAGTTCAACAGAACTACAATATGCAAAAAACTACACAACACGTGGTCATGTACCGGATTCTGACTGAAGCATTCGAACACATGCACGCCATCAAACATGAATGCTCAAATGTAACGGCCTAACAGCTACTAAAGTGTATGTTTTACATGTAACTTAATGCATTTGTTTTCATACCAGTTCAGCCTTGAAAATGCTAGACAGTGGCTAGTGAAACTTGTTGGCTTTTTGTATATTTTATCATTTATCTTCTGGTCTTTTAACAATAAAAGTTCTTTATTAGGCAGGAATATTGAAAACATTAACTGCAGGGAGAACTTATGATATGAAAATTCTGAGAAAAATTAGGGAAGTGAACAATGGCATCCATGGCAGAATCATGTTAAAAATGAATATATTATGAAGAAACTTGACACTGTTAGCATTCAAGTAAGTTCAAGCAGAGCAAATCTAAGGTGGCATGGTCTGTTAAACAGAATGGCAGGGAAAATGTTAGCAAAACAATTGTTTAATGTTAGGATGGCAGGAAAAAAGAGACCCAGAAGAAGATAAAGATCTCGATGAATTGCATCAGAGGTACCTTAGAAGACAGAAATATAAGATCTAACAATACTGCACCACTGACAAGTGACAGACTAATTTGGAGGAAATTCTTTAGGAAAGTCGATAGGTGGAAATTCTGCCTTCAATAAAAAAAAGTGTACAAGTTATTGTTCTACCAAACTAATTATTTCTAATGGTTCCACTCAATTGCCTTGATTAACAAACAATTGCTAATCTTGTTTGCCTGAATATTTCACAATCACATTTTCAACCATTCAGGATTAGCTAAGGTGCTCAAAATTCAACAGCTATGATAACGATGTCAATATACAATAATGTGACTGAAATCTTTTTTTACAACTCAGATAATTTGCATAATTGTACATATTAAAAATGTACTCGAAACAATCCCATAATACAACACAATTCTTAAAACTTGTTGCTCCAAGTTAAATTGTTTGGAGACTGTTTAACTTTCAAAATTATGCTAATACACTTGAACAATTTAGCTACAAAGTCCCAATATTTAAAAAAAAATGCATTTTTTAATTAGATTTATTTATTTCTCTCTCTCTCAAAGTGAGCCAGTGCTTTACTTTTTTTCATAGTTACATGATGATAAACATTCATTTTAATAAATTATGGGGAAAGCTACTGTGTAATAACTTCAGTTTAATATAGACCAAAATAATCACCTGTTTTGACCTTCATGTCAAGGTCACTATCTGGAGTACACACATATATACAAAGAAACAAGCTACATTAAAATACCAATTGTATGCTAAGTTACACTAATTTGGTCAACCATCAACACTACTGGCCTGACCTCTGGTTAGGGAAAAAAAAAATGCCGCATCAATACTAGAGTCATGCGCTATCTGTTTTGCTATTATTCAGAGATAAATTAACAAAAGTTAGACTAGAGATTATTCACAGATAACTTAGAACAAAAACAGCATAGATGATGGTCAATACAAGAAATAGAAGCTGAAATTATTGCTTAGAGTCCTATAGTGAGGGTTTGCTGGAGACCTCACTATAGAACAGAAACAGAAGTTATGGGCTGAATGTGTGACATCTATATTCTTGTGATTTTTAGGCCACCATTATTGTTTATATTAGGATGGTTGATCAAAATTTCACAGGCTTCTTTAAATTTGCATTCATAACAATTTTTGCATGATGTAAGGAACAGGTACCTTTCCAATCAATTTGATCTAGGGTGTTAAGAGTAGGATACGAGAGGCCCCATTTAACAAAATTTAACAATTTTGTGTTCTTTTTACGGATTGAAATCATGAATCCAATTTCAACAATATAACATAAGTTACAGGTGCACTGGATTCGGTATACTCCAGTGTGGGCTGGGGGGGGGGGAATCCTTGGAGGAGTTGAATATGTTTTTTTAATTTTATAGGTGGTTTAAAAGTAGCATTAAGGTTGTAATGGTGTAGCCTTCTATTTATTTTATCTGATAACTCTTTAATGTGTGGAATAGCTATGGTTTTACTGTAATCTATATTATTTCCATTTTTATGCTAGTTTTATGAAGAATTTTTGGCATTTTTACTATAGCCATTGTTTATAAATGTTTTGCCAATAATTTTTAATTTTATAACAATTTGAGAGCGATATTAGAGCTATAACAATTTGCTCTAATGAGCAAGCTGTTATAGCTCTGTTTTTGAAGGTGTTAATGACTCCAAGTTTCAATGGTGACTTGTATGCATTCATGTTGTTTGTTCAGGTGGCTGAGAAAGGTGTTTAAAAGTCTGGTAGCCATATGGCCAGATAACATAAACACAAACATATCTAAGCCAGATTGTAGGTTTTAAAGTAAAGGAATCCAGAGCACATACCTTCTTTTTGTAGGTCAAAATTATTTTGCCATACGAACTAACCAGAATATAGTATATGTGGGCAAGAGAGACAACACTCAGCTTATTAACAGTTCCAGGTGCTACTGTGAAGTTTATGCCTTTATTAAGTAGCGAAAGTTCACTGTTATTTAGGGAGTGGCTGGACAGGCTGATCACATGGCAGTTACTTGCAGGTGGTTGGTTACTTCTCATCTCCCTTGTTTATGGTTGGCTGTTCTTATAGTAATTCACTGGGCAAGAGATATCCTGATTGGTTGTATTAATATGATGGCCATTCAAATCTCACTGTTGTTTTAGTCTATGAAATTTAACTATAAGCTTTTGTTGATTAATTTGCAGAATATGTTTAGCTAAGTTGTCAGTGATCCTTTCAAACACATTCCAAATTCAGAATTCATGTAACAAGAGTTCAGATTTCAAATTCATAACTTGATTATGGGCCTTTACTAAGTTTTTGTGGGATGTTTGAATTTGCTCCTTTTGCATTCTCTGCGAGGGCCTAGATCTGGAGGGTTTCAGCTGAAGAAAATTTCCTTTTTTAGCTTGATGCAATTAGGAATAAGAATATTCCTAATTGCTATCTCAACATCTTTTTAAAAAAGCAAGCAGATTGATCAAAAGTAAAACATGCATCTTTAACTTACTGTAATCATTGTACCACTTGTGAGTTAGATCTCCATGGATTATGAAAATCCTTTCTTTCATAGTTACATGGTAATCAACATTCATTTTAATAAATTATGGAAACAACTACCATGTTATAGTAATAACTTCAGTTTAATACAAACAAATAATAATGTGATGTTTTGACCCTCATATCATCAAGGTCATGTGGAGTATGCACATGTTATACAAAGAAACAAACAATGTTACAATACACATAGTATGCTAAGGTAACAATAATTTGGTCAACTTTTATTCCATCAAAGTTGGGTCATTAGGTGATTATTTTGGTTTATATTAAATTGAATTTGTTACTATAACATGGTAGATGTCTCTATAATTTCTTAAAATGAGCCAATGCTTTGCTTTAATTTGTCATTGTCCAATATTTTCATCAAATAATCGTAACTTCAGTCTTCATAAAATATTACTTATATAAGAGAAAAGAGCTGACCCCTACATAAATTTTGTAATCTTTAATGCAGTAGGTATCATTAAATATTAAAAAAGTTAGCAACTCTGATCTCTAACCAGCAGACTAAGTTTGAGTCCTATTGCATCATGGATATTTATGAAAATCCAGAAAAAATCTTATATTTCTGTCTTCTAAGGTACTTCTGAAATTTTACCACCTGTGTGAGATCTTCATCCGGCTTATAAGAACAAAATTTCTATGTTTGTTCTCCAGACTAGGACTTTTCAGGATTATTCCATTTTTAGCCCATCCACAATACTGATCTATGATCTGCTTTACAATTCACTTAAAAAAAGGAATTAGTGTTTAATCCATAATTTAAGTTTTAACAGATAAACATCAACACAAGTAGACAAATACATTTCAACTCCTAGTGATTATATTAATCATGACACTAATTACAGGTACAGACTATATTGGTCTGTTCTGGTCGTCTTGTTATCCATCCAATATCCTTTTTTGAGGTCTACCCTTCCTTCTCTTTCCAATTGGCTTATATTTTAGTATTTGCTTAGGATGTCGGGACATTAGGATGTCGGGTGTTGGCCATTCGGTTTACATGTTCAATCCATTTTTGTTTATAATTGTTTAGTTTTTCTTCTATTGATTTTGTTATTAATATAGCAATATTTTATACAACTTACTTTGCAAAGTGTATTGAACTGTTCATTAGTCCCTGCACCAATAGTCAAATAACCATCCAGAGTTCGAAATGACTGATATGGAACTATGCTTTCATGAGCAGTACCCCATCTCTTTGCTTCTATTCCTCCATTCAAATAATTAGAAGCCACATTAACCAATAGAGAAACCTGAAATATTCTTGTAGTAAGTTAAATTATTCGAATTCACATAATTACGAAATAAGTCATTGTAAGCTAAAATGCACCAGTAATTAATTGTATAATTCCTATTCATCAGAACTGAATTTGTAAATAGTTTGTAAATAACCTTAATTATCAATGTCAAGTGTATGCCATATTTTGATTAGAAAAAGTATATTTAATATATGCATTAATTTTAAAATAAACTATTTATAAAAATTAACATTTTTTAAATATGTTATATATATCAACCACTGAATGTTCTCGATTTTTAGAGAGAATCTATTAAAAAAAAAAAATCATGAATTAATCATGACTGGAGTTATGATTAATCTAAATTAATCATAATTTAATTCTAAAAAATTAAGAAAAAATAGATTAATTCTAAAAAATCTATTAGAAGAGTTTGGCAGGAAGTGAAGAGAAACTGCTACAATAAAAATAATTTATAAATCTTTCTGGGAATTAGAAAAACTAGTTAAATAGAATAAGTATTCATTATTCACTAAATAATCCACTGTCTGCACTATACCATGCCCTACACAACATTTTTGTCTTTTAAATTGCATGTGTTCTCTGGCTAGCATGTCTATTAGCATGGCCAGCAAAGGTTGGTCGATTGGTAGAGCTCTGCTACTAATGGCTCACGCAAAAAGTTAAACAAATTTGAGCACAGTTAGTAGTTGGAAGGGGATCAATCATTTGATGCTGTTGGCACACTCTCCCTCGATGAGACTTCGGACTCCCTGGAGGTGTCACATAATAATAATAATATTTGGAAGTAAAAACATGAGTGTCCAAAAGGTAAAACCATGCTTCTTCCATATGAGACCAGCTAATTCCCCCTCCCATCCACCCAATGGAAAAAAACCTATATAAAGATTCCTTGCAATCATGGAAAGAATTAAACATAGCTTCTTTTTCAATGGAAGGGTGCTATCCCATCTTTCTTGCAATTATACTATGGAAGTACAATTATTCTCATACAGTGAAAATGTCTCCATTGTATAAGAGGCTGAAAGTATTGATATACATTTTCATAGGAAGCAGATCACAGTTTAAATCCATCAGTAACTTTGCTGGACCTTTTAAGAAAAGCTTAAGACAGCCAACCTCTGACTCATATGAATCCTTAACAGGATTCATCTGACAGGAAACCAGAGTTTTTTTTCTGTACCCAAACAAGAAAATTGTGCAGGAACATTGTCTCTTTTGTGCACCCACAATCAAACGAACATCGCAAGGTACACTGAATAAATTCTTCTGATAATAACTGTTAGGAACTAAAAGTTGAAAAGTAAGTATATGCACATTTGTTATATAAGTTACATGTTACATAAATTAAATGTTTAAATATCAAATATTTTCTATTGTGTTGTGCATTTTGTTTTAATAGGATTAGACTGAAGGACAATAAATATATTCTTGAACAGGTCATTACCAATATTGATATTGACAATGAGAAAAATTGAAATATATGGTGGTGCATGATCGGAATGGATTGCCATTGGATATTGTGAGTGCAAGCAGTGGGAATAAATTCAAGAATAAGTATGATAGCTGCATGTAGTAAGTGGCCTCCCTTGATGAGTCCCTGACTCCCTGGAGGTCTCTCTTAATAATAATAATATTTCATTATTGTAATTCATTTGAATACATGATTTGTTGCTCAGTGAAATGTTAATTTGTCTTTTTATCTTTTTAACTATTGACATGAAACTTTGCATAATTGGGTCAAAATGTTCTAGTCCCAATTAACCAGAATGTACTGTATATCAAAAGTTCAAGTAAATTACCAGGTTCTTGAGAAAATACAGAAAAAAAAAAAAAGTGAAAAAGTTAAGCTATGTGCAAAAGTAGACATGATCATTGTTTAGCAAAAATCATTGGAAGATTTTAGTATGAATATAGAAGATAAATATTACAAAGGTGGCAAACTGTTCTAGATGATATTGAAAAGAGGTCAGAAATGGAAGAAAGAGTATTGTAAAAGTATTAAAAAAGTATGTAAAGATGACATCCAGATTAAAGATATTCATTACGCCTGGGATGATCATTGAAGGATTACTGACAAAAATACCTATCAATACCTGTGGTAGAAAAAGCCATCAGAAACCTGAAATCTAGAAAGATATTTCATTGATATTCAACAATAAATGCTTAAATATGAAGGTAAAAAGCTTAACAGTGGTTATATACTGCATAGTTCACAAGGCCTGACTGTTTTATGTCAGGACTTTCATAGGACTGTTTTATGGTGTGTGTGTGTGTGTGTGTGTGTGTGTGAGGGAGAGTGAGAATTACAGAGGAATTTCTCTATTGAGTGATACACCTTTGTTATACTTGTTGACTGCACCAGTTATGTTATTTTCCCATCATCTATATCCAGCCTTTTAGTTATAGTCTGTCGTGGAGAGTAATATAACAATATTTATATATACTTTTTTTTTTTGTGTAGTGGTTGGTTAAAATGCTTAAGATTCATATTCATGCTAGTGCACTGACCTCAAAATTAGCATGTTGTGAATTTCAAAGAATGAATCTCAAGTATAAAAAAAATAAAATATCTATAAATATATAAATATATGCAATAAATTGAATTATGTATATTTAGTAATCCTTTTATCTCTGTGAGGAGATATAACATAAGTAATATTCTTTACAGAATTTCAATTAGCAAAACTAATTTCTAACTATCCTACATATCTGACTTTTAAATTCTGATTAAATATAGAGAATAATTATATGGCCATTCTAGAATTAGATAATATGAGTTCAAAGAAAATTTTTCCATTCTCTAATTCTCTTAATTAAATTTATTTCTGAGGAATGGCATTAGATACCATACAAACAAATTAAACATAGCATTCAGCTTAAAAGTTCTGTAATTTCACTTGACCATACAGGAACTTCCTTTTGCAGCATTTATTGTATCACTGTCCTATTTATTTTCCTTTATTTTATTTACTTCTAGTCACTAATTCATTCCATTTGCCTTACATTTCAAATTCCTCAGAACAACCATAAAAGAAGTAAAAGATATCTTGACTATTATACTTGCATAATATCATCTTCTAATAAGTAAGTTTCCTAAACACATTTTTTCTTCATTCTGCTGAAATAGGCATGAAGATAATCATTCTGGCAATAGGAGCACTACCAATCAAAAGACTTGACTACAGATTCCATCTTGCTACATGGAATATATACTACTTTCTTCTCATTAAGGACATACCTTCTCGCTAATATTATTATTATCATGAGAATAAAAAAAAAAAATAAGAAAAATAAGGAAAATTTAGTATCAAAAAAGTTAAGAAAATATAGGACATGTGCAATCCTAGATTTGAAAAAAAAAAAAAAAAAAAAGGGTTACTTATAGTGTGGATTACTGATAGGTAGTATCAGTAATCCAGACTATATAAACAGAACAGAATGCAATTATCTCAGTTTCAAACTGGTCATGTGTGTGTGTGTGTGTGTGTGTGTGTGTGTGTGTGTGTGTGTGTGTGTGTGTGTGTGTGTGTGTGTGTGTGTGAAAAATACCCTATGTACTTCATATGATGAAAAAAATAGCAAAATGTGCTTGATGTTTTTCATGTTATATAATGAATTTCATTTAAATACTTTGCAGAATTGATTAAATTATTTCTTTGAAAAATTTCAGTGTTTTTAACTGTAGTTTAATCAACATTATTGAGAAAAATTCCAGTTTTCAAAATTAAAAAGAAAAAAAGAGTCAGATATCAGCAAACTATTTCTTTTTCTTTTTTTGAAGAAATAGATGTGATCTCTCTTTTCTCACTAATAACAACAGCAGTTCTATTATAACTGAATGTATACATTACTATTTTTCAAATATTCAGTGTACAAAATTCTTCAGAATTGGGAGGAGAAGGAATGAAATAGTGTTATTTTAGCATGTGTATATTAAAAAAACTGACTGAAATTTATGATATGCTCTCTAGACAATCAGAGATATGACATCAATAATATTGAAATGACACAACATATATTGGTCTCTGATATTTACACACAGGGTATTCTTAAAACTTTTTTTTTGTTGTTTTCTTATATTACTTGCTTTAAATTTCATTATGCAGAAATGGTTGGTTATAATGATGCCTACACATTGTGAATGTGATCAGTTTCATTTTAACAGGTCAGGCAACACTGGATTTTGTTGTCATTGTGTTTTTATCGTCGTCGTCATCCGGTAGCATCCTCTAGCAAGAGTGTTGCAGCAGATGAGTAGCTCTTCTCCATTTCTCTCTGTCTGTCACCTTCGTCATTCTTAAACCAGTCCATTCCACAATGTCATTGAACCACTCTAGTTGGTCTTCCACGTCTTCTCTTCCCCTCAACTTTCCCTTGTCTCTAGTTCTTGTCAGGTGTCCTGAAGAACCTCTCAGAAGATGTCCTGCAAATCTGGTCTTTCTTTGCATAATATTCTTGAGCAGTGTTCTTTCCATCCCAACTCTTCTTAAAACTTCTTGATTTGATATTCTCTCTGTATCGCTAATCTTTTCCATCTTTCTATAACACTACATTTCCAATGCATTAATTCTTTCCATATCTCTCTTTCTGAGTGTCCATGACTCACTTCCATAACTTGCAATACTCCAAACTGTTGCTTTAACTATTCCTTCTCTAACACCTATTTTAATATTCTAGTTTATAAAATTTTCTTCATTTCCATAAATGCTGATTTAGCTTTGTCTATTCTATTTCTAATGTCCAACTCTGAGATCCAGCTACCTAAATATTGAAATCTATCCACGTCTTCTAAAATCTTTCCTCCACATCTTATCTTTACATTATCTCCTATTTTTCTGCTCATTATCATTATCTTGGTCTTCTTTGTGTTAATCCTTAGTCCGTACTCTTTACAAGAATTTTCAATTCTTTGAACAATTTGTTGTAATCCATTTTCACTTTCTGCCATCACCACTACATCATCTGCATATCTTAAGTTATTAATGATTCTTCCATTTATTTTTATTCCTTCTTCTACATCCTCAAGTGCCTCTCTAAGCATCCATTTACACATATTGACGCAGTTTGTGACCAATATAATCTCTTTAAAATGTCCAAGTCATAAGAGTCAATATCAATATTTTCTAGAATGTCAAAAAGCCTTTTATGTTTCACTGTATCAAATACCTTTTCAAAATCTAGAAATCCCAAAAACAACTTTCCACCATGGTTTAGTGTTTTCTCCCCAATAATTCTTAGATAAGTTATAGCCTCTCTAGTTCCTCTGTTGGTTCGGAATCCAAACTGTTCCTCATTCATTTCTTTTTCGATTTTATTCTTAATTCTCTCTAAAATTGTTACAGTCTAAAACTCCTGTCTTTTTTGGAATGGGGATAAAAATTGATCTTCTAAAAAAAAATTATTCTCTGGTAATTCTTGTCCCTCATAAATTCTGTTAATAATTTGCCATAACATTTCCATACCTTTTTCACCTATATTCCTTATAAGTTCTATCTGTATACCATCTATTCCAGGGGATTTTCCTTCTTTCATCTTTTGAATTGCTAGATTCAATTCCTCCCTCATGATGTACAGCCTCTACCCACTATGCTCTTTCATTTGATTTTCTCCTCTTTCTCTGTCTTCATAAAGTTTACTTACATATTCTTCCTAACTCTGTAATATGTTCTCTTTTTTTATCAGAATTTCACCTCTTTCATTCTTGACTGCTCCAGTCCTTTGCATCTTTCTCCTTCCTGTCATCATATTAATGTTTTTATAAACACCTTTTATGTCATTTCTTTCTGCCTTTGTTGTTGTTGTATCTTTACTTATTTCATCTAACCACTCTTCCTTTTTCCTTCTTATCTCTCTTTGTATCTCCCTACTCAATACTGCTTTTTTTTCTCCTATGTTTTACTATTAACTAACTTTCTTCTTTGTGTTATTTTCCTCAAAATATTGTCGTCATCCATGGGTTCTTTCTTTTCTCTCTTTCCTCTTCTTTTTTGGCTAAATGTAATTCTGTAGCAGTAATTATGCTTTCCCTCAGAATCTTTCATTTTTCACTTACATTGTCACTTTCTTGTAAATTTCTCTCATTCATTTCTTCCTCTATTTCTTTGTGGATTCATTCGCCATACTTGGTATCTTCAGCCGCTCCATGTTCCATTTGTTCGGTTTCCCTGCAGTTACCTTTTTCAGATTAATCCTCATCTTAGTTGACAACAATATATGATCTGCATCACAGTCTGCTCCTGGATATGTTGTCACATCTCTTATAATGTTTCTATATCTTTTGTTTATCAAAACATAATCTATCTGATTTCTTCTACTATTTATATCCTCCCCTGGGGATTTCCACATATACGATCTTCTTGGATGTTTCTTAAACCAAGTATTCATAATTGCTAAATCATGTTTTCTACAGAAATCCAACAGCATATCTCCTCTTTCATTTCTCACTCCCAATCCATATAGCCCAACAATACCTTCCTCTTCCAATTTTTGCATTCATATCGCCCCTGTATTATAATTATATCTTTTGTTTCTTTACATTTCAAACCCTGTTCTATATCGCCATAAATTCTCTCTACCTTCTCATTCTCATAATCACAAGTAGGTAAATATATCTGAATAAGTAGAATATTTCTTGGTTTTGCTTTTATCTTTACCACCAAAACTCTGTTTGAGATTTGCCAGTAGCCTTCCACACATCCTGCCACTTGTTTATTCAATATTATACCAACACCTACTTGATGTTGCTCTTCCCCTCCTGAGTAAATTATTCTCATTCCATCCTCTGTTCTAAAATCTCCTTTTTCTTTCCCTCTCACCTCAGCCATTCCCAGAACATCTATTTTCAATTTTAGCATCTCCATCTTTACAATCTCCAATCTTCCAGCTTGAAGTAAGGTATTCGCATTCCAAGATCCAACGTGAAAATTACTTTTAGCCCCTTTTCCATATGAATTTATTCCATTTTCCTCTTCTCCACCTCCCACAGGCTTTAGTAAAGATGATTCATATGACTGACATGCAATCTGGTCAATATCCATACTGGAACAAGTGACCTCCCTGGTAGCCAACTGCACAGTTCTGGACCCAGGAGTCCCATCCTGAACTGTGCATCACTCGTTATTTTGATCCTTGCTGCTCATCCAAACTAGGGAAAAGTAGAAGCATAGTGGTTTCCATTGCCTTCTATGCATGAAGAAATGAAAAGAGTAGAAACATAGAAAGATTCACCCCTTGCCATAGAGTACTCTAATAGCATTGGGGGGAAGGAACAAGAAAGAAGAAAAGGAAAGAAAGAAATAAGAGTAGGGACCATCCTATAGATAATTTTAACAGATGTATATTACATGAAATAAGGTATGGTCCAGCATCAGGTACCTCGGGTTCGCCACTCCCGTACTCACTAAAGTGAGCCCTTGAGGTACATTGTGTTTTATATGAGATTATTGTAAAAATATACATTTGTTTAAAATATTTAAGATTTTTGCATGTGGCACTTGATAAAGATTTTTATATACATTACATATTATATAAAATATTATATATATGGATGGATATATCTTTTTTTTATTATAATAGATAATGCCACTTATCAAATGAAACTTATTAAGATTTTATAACATGCGTCACCATTGTTTTTTTTTTTGTATAAATTTCTCATTCATATTTTAAATTAAATCTGTTTATATGCTATGATACTCAAATATATTTAAAAAAAGAAAAAAAAATCTGAGGAATTAGGTCAATTTTTATACTAGACTACACAATCACTGCTGTCCATAAGACTGTTCAAGCATACACAAATGAATCAAATATAGTCAGTCCTAGAATTACGATGTGGTTCTGCTTTTTCAACTAAGTTGGAAATTACTATGAACCATAAGGATATCTTAACAATCAACATGCCTGCATGCTAAAATGTGCATGTTTGTTCTGTTATACTCTTATAGTCAAATAATACAATTTACAAATTATAATATAAAATTATTGTGTACATTATTTCATAATAAATAATGAAACATGAGTATACAGTTCTTCTCTGCACTTAACAGTAAAATAATCAGCTTGAAACACATGTAGCAAGAGTAAATTCTTCAAAAACTTCTACTTTATTAATTGGATGATTCATCAGAGAAGACAGGAGGGAGGGTCACTAAAAACGAAGTCTTTAAATTCCCATTAAAGCATTTTGATGACAGTTCACCATATGCATAACTTGGGGAAGGTTTAGGCTCATCTTCAGGAGATAAGATGACAGCAGAAGTGGGCTTCTTTAAAAATATGTACATTACATCCAGCTCAGTCCACATGTTTTGCTTTTATTATGCATAAATTTTCTATAATTAGCAATCTGGCTTGCATCAATTTTGACTACTTTTCTAAATCTCTCCATGTTGGGATGCATTTCCTCAAACAAGCAAATTACCTTGTTCACAGAGGTATCTCTGCCAATTTTTTTCTTCTCTTTCTTCTTTTGCAACTTCCTGTGCTTCCAGCTCATAGATCTTCATTTCAGAGCTCTTCTTCCACAACTTCCACTACTTCATTGTCAACTTCCAACTCTTTAACTAAGCAGTGCTATCTTGTCACCAATCTCTTGTAAGGCTTTATCAAATCCTGTGATATATGGATATGTATCAACAGCTTATTCCAAACACCATCCATACATTTTGCTGTCATCCATACTGTATCTGCATTCTTTGTACAATGCAAGTGATTATATTCCTTCCAAAAGTCAATAAGGGGGTTTCTCAATGTCACTAGCAGTGATAGTTGGAGCAAAAAATATTTCTTGCATAAATGCCTTGAAGGCAGCAATAACACTCTAGTCCATGTTAAATTTAGTTTAATCCTTTATCCAATTGTAAGCAAACAAAGTTTGCGCCTGAAGTATCTTCAGGACTGAGGCAACTCGTGGTAAAGGTGGACCAAGCTCTCATCACTCCTTGTCTTAGTATCTCCCATAATGCAAAGCACATCTCCTTGTGGACATGTATAACACTATGCATTAAGGGAAGGGCCACTACCCAGACTGGTTTCAACCTTTATTGAGGTCTCGTCAGTGGGAGCCAGACCCAGAGATGGTGATACTAAGGCAGAAGCAATGGAGAAGTCATATTTACCTATACGAGTTGCCAAAAGGTGTCTCACCTTATTATTAAATTACTCTGGATTTAGAGAAAGATATTGGAAGTTTTTTCCCACTTGGTTAGACTATAATAAATTTAGTTTAATCCTAATCGTATAGGTAAATATGACTTCTCCATTGCTTCTGCCTTAGTATCACCACCTCTGGATCTGGCTCCCACTGACGAGACCTCAATAAAAGTCGAAACCGGTCTTGGTAGTGGCCCTTCCCTTAATGCATAGCATTATACATGTCCGCAAGGAGATGTGCTTTGCATTATGGGAGATACTAAGACAAGGAGTGATGAGAGCTTGGTCCACCTTTACCACGAGTTGCCTCAGTCCTGAAGATACTTCAGGTGCAAACTTTGTTTGCTTACACTTGGATAAAGGATTAAACTAAATTTATTATAGTCTAACCATGTGGAAAAAAACTTCCAACATCTTTCTCTAAATCCAGAGTAATTTAATAATAAGGTGAGACACCTTTTGGCAACTCGTATAGGTAAATATCACTTTTCCATTGCTTCTGCCTTTGTATCACCACCTCTGGATCTGGCTCCCACTGACGAGACCTCAAGGTCGAAACCGGTCTGGGTAGTGGCCCTTCCCTTAATGCATAGCATTATACATGTCCACTTTTACCACGAGTTGCCTCAGTCCTGAAGATACTTCAGGTGCAAACTTTGTTTGCTTACACTTGGATAAAGGATTAAACTAAATTTATTATAGTCTAACCAAGTGGGAAAAAACTTCCAACTCTAGTCCATGGGTTACAGGAGTGAGGTGGTTATTCAGTAAACATGTTACTGGGATGGCTATCATAAGTACGAGTGGTCATAAGTTGCAATGTTATAAATATCTTGAAGGCTGATGACTGTACTAGTTAACATATGATGCACCATTGCTTCATGAGATTTATGTGCACAGCATCATGTGGCAGCTAATGTATTAAGGACAGCAATAAAATTTTTACAAGTATCATAAATAAGAATTAAATGCATATGCTTCTATTTATAAATTTTATATATTTTAAATATACTTTATATTTTATATATCAGTTTGTAGTATTACTGCAATTCATACTACATACCTGTGTAGACAATAGGTCACAATCAATCTTCTGTCCCTCACCTGTCTTGGATCGTTGCAGAAGAGCTGCCATAATTGCTCCATGAGCATATAAACCTGTAGCCAAATCAGTAATGGCAACTCCAACTTTGCTAGGCTCACCATCTTCTGGTCCAGTGATATGAACAAGTCCTCCAACAGATGCTGCTATAACATCATATCCTGCTCTCCCTTTGTAAGGTCCAGTAGAGCCAAATCCTTTAAAAATAATAAAGACTCAGCAATTAACTCACCTTTCAACTGTACATGACTGGCTCAAAACAAATTTGAAAATATATATTAAGCGAATCAAGAAAATATAATACACACACTGATAATTTAGAGGAGATTTTTCAGTTTTTCTTAATTTCGTTATTATCTATATCAATTTAATACTGATTTACTTAAATATTCCTTGACTGTTTTCCATACATACATTCTTCCTTTGTAATTTTTTAATCCACAGCAGCTTTGTGCACACTCAGAGGCAATAGAGTACTATTGCTGTTGAGTGTCACAATTGTCAGCTTTATAGTTCCACTATATTAACCCCTCTTAATTGAAAATTCCACATGCTTAGTTCTTCCCAAGTCAAGACTGCATGATCATTCTCCCAGTTAGATAAAAAAAAAAAAGTGATTGATTACCTTTGTTATGGATTCTTGGATTCTCTGATACTATCACCATATCCAATACTTGCAACATATTGATGTACCTTCCATCCCATGCTGTGTTACATAATTATCTCCGAATTAAAGTTAAAGAGACTGTTGAAGATTAGAAAGATACAAAAATTATGCAATGTACTAAGGTAGGACTCATCACAGATCTGACCAAGGAATTAACTGTTCAGAATCATATATTGTCTGGAGTTAAACAAATTCAAGGATAGAGCTTATTTTACTAAAGTATTCTTATTTCATGAAAAGGTAACTAATGCTTTGGATATAGGTTTTAATCATAGTGTAGTCTATCTGGATTAACACAATACCCACTTTTAGAATTAAAAAAAAAAAAAAGACTAATAGCACTACTAGATAGACAACAGATAGTAAAGTCTAGCAAGACTGGTTGGGTGATAACTGGTAGATCACCACAATCTGTTTCAGGTTACTTCCTGTATAATTTGTGTAGTCAAATCTCACTGGTGAAAGTTGGATAAACCACAGGTGCAAGGAATTTGATAAACACTGAGGCCAATAGAAGTCTGTCCTTATAGTCTAGTTATGGATTTTCAATTCTATAATCCAATCATGCAACTTCACTTGTCAGAACAAATTTTACCAGCAAACACAGGATAAAAGCATGGGTGTCCTCTTCCACCTGCCTTGGCAATTATTTCTGGGATTATTTTGGGCATCTTTTCAAAACAGCCTTCCCATAGATGATATTTTTAGTTTGGCAAAGTTCTGTATCTGAACTTCAAAATTAATGTTATTCATCCTAGAATATAGCTCAACACTGGAAATAGAAAACATTCACACCCAGGTCATATGACATGTTAGGTTCCAGCTCACTGTTGTATTGCGAATCACTGCCTCTCCACTTGTGGATGTGCATAATGGTTTAATAATATTTTAAGCAGTTATATATATGCATAAATGATGTCAATAAAGCAGTAATTTACATTGGTTACACAAACGAAAAATCTAGACTAATTTTTGCAAACTAGTTTGCAAAAATTAGTCTGATAGCAACTAGTTTGGCTATCAATCTACACCATTAAACATTTTTCCATTTTGACAATAAGATATTGTATTTGCAGATAACTGTAGCATTAACCAGTGTAGATTTTTCACTTTATCTTTGTTTTTAAACAACTGTAACAACAGAATCACAAGGTCAAGTTTGATACATCATCATCACTAAATTTAATCATTTTAATCTTGGCATCTAATGTAATAGGTTTACATGTCTTCTTCTATTTAATGAAAGCAACAGCACCCTTACTTTGAATTTTATCTGCCTTTATTAACAATAAAATAATAACAGTTTATAATTCGCATCATAAGACAAACACAGAGAGAGAGATGCAGTAAGCAATGATATCGTAAACAAATAGTTCATGAAAACTGCACATTGGTTGATTCATGGGATCATCATGGTGCTAAAACTGCAGTACGAATGAATGCAGCCTTGTATAAATAGGCATTGGTCATAATTGAAAACAGCTGTATGAGTGGATTGTCATAAAGTGAAGCATTGTAAGGTGGGATATTACTGTCTCCCCCTCTTTTATGTCTCCTCATTCTTTATCAGACAAATGACACATTTTTTCTATTAAAAAAAAACTACAACCCACACTTGAAATGCACAAGTTCTGCTCAGGAGCCCATGTGACTGCCTTTTATTAGTGCTTTAATTAGGACTAATTGGCTTGACAGCTGTTTTAAACTGTTGGTTCTCATCAGAATAAGCAAACTCTCAGTAGGTGCATAATCAAATTACTGAAATATAGAGCTGAAAGGCTTCAATTTGGCATGGGTAAGATCTTAAATTTGAGGATTTGGTAAACTTATGATGAATTTAACTTCCTGAAATAAGATTGCTACAGTACTGAGAGTTTCTGCCTAGTCTTTGATGAGAACTAATAGTTCAAAACAGATGTCAGATCAGTGAAAGCTAATTAAAGCACTAATAAAAGATGAACACATAGGCTACTAGGCTGGATTTGTGCCTTCTAAGTAGTGCAAAAAAAACAACTCTGATGCTGAAGATTAAATTCCCATATGCTCTCTGGTGAATTTTAGAATTTAAGTTTCTTTCTATATTTGACTATAAAATATGACTGAATCCATAATATCTTCCATTTTAATATCACTTTATATAAGTTACCTGTTGTTATTTCCTAATGTAAGGTGATGTGTTTTGATCAATATGATCTGTTGATAATGGGATGACTAACATACCAACAGACAGTAAATGGTAAGGAAAGATGTTGACATGTTGTGGATAGTGTGTTTTAATACAGCAACCACATAGTAGTTATTAAACAGAATTAATGATTATGACTATGATGAAGAGAATATTCACCAAAGAAGGAAGCCATGACATAGCCTGGCCTGAAATGAATTCAGCCTGTGAGGCCAACCACTCATTTTAACAACTGTTCACCATCAGTCATAAAAGATTCCTGAATTCCTCACACTTCTAACACCCTTCCAGCCTCCTACCATCGCTATCTTCTTCATCATCATCTACACCTAAGCCCTTTGGTCAGAAAGACCTGGGTTCGAGTCCTGTCCATGACTTTAGGAACCTATATCTGGTTTCGACTAAAGATGAATTAGCTGGTCTCATACGGAGGTAGAATATTTTCCTACTGGAAACTCAGGTTTTATGTCCCTCAGAACAGGCAAACCGGCCAGTAGAATACATGCAATTTACAGACAAGAATACTTGGAGGCATAGGGGGTAACCACCTTATCCTTGTACTATGGTTAAGAAATCCAAGGTACTTGGAATGCTATGGGTGCTTAAATGCCTGTTAAAGCCACTGATGGATGGATGGATGGATCTAACACCCTTCCTCGAAATCACAAGTGGCTAGATTTTCCCTTTCCCCTAATAAAAGAACCTTATACTCCATACTGAAATTGTCCCTTTCTTGCATGGAAACCTACATTCTGTCTCTCATACTTTCTCTCAGCCACCAGTCATCACATGAGATGTTGTGCAATCCACATATCCTTTACATGACATATTCACTATGTCCAGTCTTCATTCATAATGTAATCATTACTTGAAAACTGAGGAATTCTGAGTTATATATAGTTATCAAAATGTGGATGAATCAATGTCTAACAAAGAGAAAGCTTCCTTTTTTTTGTATGTGTGTAATAGTGAACGTTCTCTTCATCACAGTCATCATCATTAATTCTGTTTAACAAGTATTATGTAGCTGCTGTATTAAAACACACTATCCACAGCATGCCAACATTTTTCACTCCCATTTACTTTACTATCCATCAGTATGTGCATTAGCCCAAATGTCATGTCAGGTTGAATTCACTTCAGGCCAGTCTATAGACATGTCAGTTTAAAATTACTCTCGCATAAGTATTTTGATAGTGGAATCTTGGTAATAAGTATTTGAGCACACTCTAGGTGTAGAAACCAAAGAAATAATCTATTATAGTGGAAAGGTTGTTGTAATAATTTATTTTCAAATAGCATTGTTGCTGTGGGATTTTGAGGACTTTTTTTTTTGGGAGTTTGCTATTGTGAACTCATTCAAAAATATCAGGAGACATTGCTTAAAGTATATGATAGCAATGCTATAAGTAAGGAAATTTATTACAGCAAACCTTCCACAATTATTCTATAACAAATTATTCCTTTTGTGTCTATGAATTTGCTATGAGAGCTGATTGTATTATTAAGATACATGCAACGAAAAGAAACTATGACTTTAAATTAATGAGGGAGAACTGCACAAAAGGAAATTAGCCTCTTGAGTGCTAATCCCATAAAGTATTGATAAAGTAACATCCTTCAAAAGGCCCAGCAGTTCGTTTTGCAAAACATTTTCAAGCGTGTTTCTTCCCTGAGATGTTCGATGAGCATGTGTGGTCTGATCATCTCAAGTAAGCATCTTTCCAATGACAAATAAAGTACCTGTACATATCAAGATATGTGAGCATCCAACAACCAAAGTTCACTTGTGGCTCATAAAGTGCCTCTTCAGAATGATATACTTTTCAAATGGTATAGATGTATATACTCATTCCTTTGTGTCCTTCAAATAGCCATTTTAGAAACTGCAAGGCATGCAAATATTCAATGCATACTTAGGATGCTGGGATTGCACTGTTCAAATTATGTTACTGATGATTAGCATCATGTTTCAGATGCAATACCAAATGAACCAGTGCTCTGAAGTGTCCTGTGTTCATCAACAAAAACTTGCCAATTAGGTACAATCAGCCAGGAAATCGGTGTCACTCTTCAAAAGTAGCTTTCCTACTACTGTTACAAATGAATTTACACTTCAAGTATGCTGTAAATGAAGTGTGAATGTCAACATATTTCTGGTTTGAAAACTTAACCAGTTTCTTTTCAATAAAAGTATGTCGTTAAATAGTCAGCTGAACTGCACAACAAAATGCTATAAGCCCTAAGAATGGGAATGAAATTTATGAATGAATGAGTATTTGTGCATCGCTACATAAAATCGAAACTAAATTATATACATGAGCAATTGTCATGTTTGGGATTTACCTGTAATAGAGCAATAAATAAGTTGAGGAGCAATCACTTTCAAATGTTCATACCCAAGCTCCATTTGATCCAGTTTTCCAGGAATAAAATTTTCCACAAGAATATCGCTCTTTGCTGCTAACTAAAAAAAACTGAATAGTGTTAATAATTAGGATTTTAAATCAAAATTATGTTGTTGTTTTTTATAATTATATAATAATAAGTTATAACATATCCTGAATCAAGGGTTAAAGAAGGAACGGAAGAATAAGCTGCAAAAAAAAAAAAAAAAAGCTAGATAACTGAAGGGAGATCTCCCCATATCCTTTCAGGAATGTGAAGAATTTAGGATAGGCTGGAAAAACAATATTCTCAATTGGCTTAAACCAAAAGCAATATCACGGTACGACATGATGAAATGTAATGTGGTTTTGGTGTTGTCCAGTTAAACAAGGCAGCATGTTGTTTTTACCAGAAAACAAGACAAACAATGAAAAGTTGGTTAATGAACTAAACTCAAACTCAATATCAGCAGTCATTGTGAATAATTATGGAGACATACTACTTTAATTAAATTAAAATACAAAGGAATGCAGCAGAAAAAAAAAACATAGCACTTCCATCTTCTTGCATTTAGCGAAGTAACAGCAAAAAACCTAAGTTTGCACTAAGAAATGGAAAGTTTTCCCCTGCCACAGTGCACAAATGACAACTATTGCTGGCAACGTTTTGTTAACTTAGTTTATTTTTGCAAATTAATTACTACTAAATTTGCGCACTTGACAGTTTATATGAAAAAAAAAAGGTAGTTCTAATTTTTGAAATAAACATGGTAATGATTCACTGCCAGTTTTACAAAAACTGACTGGTGAAAATACTGATTTTGTCAAAGCCATATCTGAATCTAATAACAAAGAAAAAGTGACAAAAATGTGATGTAAAGAAATCAAGACTATAATTAATATGAATTGATTATCCTCTTTATTGCAAATCAACATGAAGGGAATAAACAAATTAAAGAAAAATTCCTGGGGGGGGGGGGACATTTAAAAAAAATTCTTTGTAATTAAGTGCAAATATAGCTATGATTTTTTTTTCCACTCAGATTAATGAGTTTGCACTCATTAATTTTGAGAAAATACTTCATATAAAAAAATTAAAAAAAAATACAGTTCAGGAATCTTTTTTTTTGTCCATAATTTAGTTTTTTTTTGATGCATTATAAATTAAGTTGTTTTGTTTTCCACATAATGTATGACAAACATTAATATTATGATAAAATTCATATGCCCTAGCACATAGTGGCACCATTTTGGCACATGCTTCTACATTCAGCCCACTTCAAAGCCAGTATAGAAAACCTTACACTCCAACATAATGACATAATGGTCAGTTTTGACGTCTCCTCCTTATTCACAAATGTCCCCCTCAAAGAAACCTTAGAGCTAATCCAAGCTAAATTTCCTCCCAATATCTCAGCCCTATTTCAGTTCACAATGAACTCAGGCTATTTTGTTTGGCAGGAAAAATTCTACAAACAGATAGAGGGGACAGCCATGGGTTCACCACTTTCCCCCACCCTTGGCCAACTTCTTTATGGAGACTTTTGAAGAGAAAGCCTTAAACTCTGTCCCACAAAAACCTACCATATGGCTTCGCTACGTTGATGATGCATTCACTATTTGGCCACATGGCCCGGATACACTCCTCCCCTTCTTAACACACTTAACAACCAACACCCTAGAATCAAGTTCACCCTGGAAAAAGAGAAAAACAATAGCCTCCCCTTCCTAGATACCTGCCAACCTGATGTAACCTTGGATTTCTCAGTTTATATGAAACCCACCCATACAGGCTGATACATTCACCAACAATCCCCCCCCGCCACACACACACACACACACACACACAACAATATGGTTATTAAGACACTATTCAACAGGGCAAAACTAATCTGTTCAAATGACCAAGCCCTAACTACTGAACTAAATCACATCCTTAACACTGTTTCAGCCAATGGCTATCCCCCCCCAAAAAAAATACTAAAACCAGTTATCCATAACCCACCTCCCCTGTTCACAAAAAAAAGATTACTCTAAATCCATCACCATTCCCTACATCCGAGGCACCTCGGAAAAAATCAACAAAATCCTAAAAAACGTGACTTGACCTCTTGTTACAGACATATAGAAAATTGGCATCCCTTACCTGCTCCACTAAAGACCAACCTCTTTCCCCTAGACCTGCCTGGTATATACCAGGTCCCTTGCAGCTGTAAATTGTCCTGCTTTGGCCAAACAGGCAGGACAGCAAATATCAGAATCTCAGAACACAAGGACTACATTCAATTTCACTGGTACAGCCACTCTTGGCTTGCAGACCATGCTCTGGATACTCGCCACAGAATAAGGTGGAAGAAAGCCACAGTAATACACTGCAGCAAGTTCAAATATGAAAGACTATTCATGGAATCAGCCTCAGCCCTTAGGAACATGCCAACCCTTAACAAATTTGGATGTATGAGACTGCCCCAAATTTGGGAAACATATATCAGAAGAACTTCAGCCCAAAGGCCAAGAATACCTAATATAGCCTGCCAGGGGGCACCATCAGGACTTTAGGAAAATGGTAGCTTCCTCGCTTCGTTTCTCATTTGCTGTTATATAGTACTTGTATGCACGTGCCTTTATTTTAAGTTCCCATGAAGATGGTAACGTGACGTTGCCAAAATATCGGAAAGTATATATTAAAGTTAATTTAATTTATATTTCTAGCTATCAATTCCTTAAGTATTTAGTTATCATGTTTAACCAGCGTATAAGCCTTTCTACAAGAATGCTTCTACATTGTAGAAGAGTGTCATTATAGGGACTTCTGGTATGCAGAAAAATCCACTATTCAAAGATACAGTTTCTCAAGCTGTTTAAGATAACCAAACAGAGCTCATTGCATTTATGTTATACTGACATAATTAATGTGCAAGCATAAGAGGTAATTTGCTAGTAGATTATACTTGACAATAAATAAATAAAATATATTTTGTTTTTATCCTTAGTTTACCCAAACATATGCTGCCAACAGTCTGCACATGAAATTTCCACAGTTACTTGTATAGAGTAGCTGATATTCATATCATGGTTTAATGGAATAAATATAGTACAAGAAATTAAATAAATGTTTAATGATGCCAATATTTCATATCTGTCACTGGGACTAAAATATAAGCAACACACACACACCAAGAACAAGTGGAAGAGATCAGGTTAAAAGAAATTACACTGACATACTGGAATCATTAAGTCTTTAATTCATTTCTTGTACTGTCCTCATTCCATTAAACCATAATAATGAGCTTAAAAGCCTAAATACCTTACAGAGTGGGTGATTTTATAATACCCTATTTACTCGAATATAGCTCGCCCTCATGTATATCTCACACCCCTAATTTCACTTTACAAAAAAATAAATTAAAAAGTTTTGCATATAGTTCAAACATGAAAATAGTTTAAAACTTTATGTTGTTATGGCATCAGATATTTTGGAATTCGATCGAAGAGAATGAGTATTTCAACTCAATAATCGTCAGCTTGCCTTTGTCGATGAGTCGTGCAATCTTTTGTTAATACCACACTAATCATATGCATCGAGATGGAAGCAACTAGTAGAAGAAATGTGAGAGTGAGAGCATTGACTTCCACTTGATCTTGGATTGCACAGGAGTGGATTAAGATTAAGAGACCATCATTAGAACTGTTGTGTAACTAGATTTTGAAAGCTTGGAAGATGATTTTGCCAGAAATAATTAATTTACAAATGCATTGTTGATAAAATATTCAAATATATTGCGTGATGAAGGCAAGTGGATGATCGTGCAAATAATGTTGATAATTAAAATTTAAATGCATTCATTTTATAAATAATGTGAGCAATTATAAATTATAATGAATACTGTGAATTTAATTATAAACGTCAATTTAGTTTATTTCTGAAAAACTTCAACAAATTCCTGACGTGTACCCTCAAGGGGTGTACAGGATATGATAGTACTACATTGAAAATTTACATCATTACTAACTTCCTATCTACAATTTTCCTCCAAATCAGTCTGTTACTTGTCAAGACTCCAACATTATCAGATCTTATATTTCTATCGTCTAAGGCACTTTGTACCGTATCAATTCACCTATATCTTGGTCTTCCTCTGGGTCGTTTTCCTGCCAACATAGCAGAGAACACTTGCTTTGCTAATCTTTCCTCGCCCATTCTGTTTAAGTGACCATACCACCTGAGATTAGCTCTGCTAATGCATTCCTGGATGCTGACAATGTCAAATTCTTCCCTAATATCCTCGTTTTAATATGATATTGCCATTGATGCCATCTGTTCACGCCTATAATCTTTCTCAGGACTCTCATATCTGCGGTCTCTAGTCTTTGATCAAGTATTTTACTTCTGACCCAGCTCTCAGATCCATAAGTTAAAACTGGTTTGAACACGGTCTTGTATACAGCTAATTTAGTGTTCCGACTAATTTCTCTCTTATTCCATATAAATTTATTCAGTTGACTTCCTACCATACCAGTTTTGTTGATTCTGTAGTCTATTTCCATATTTAATTTGCCATCTTCACTAAAAATCGTGCCTAAGTAGCTGAAATGTTTTACTTGTTCCACAGGTTCTCCATTCACAACACATTTGACATTTTAAACGATTCTACCTATTTTCTGACTGACTTTATGCTGACCATCATACCAAATCTATTAGAACAGTTATTCAATTTAGTCAGGGAAGCTTGCAAACTTGTAGCGGATTTATTTAGAAGTATAACTTCGTCCGTATAAAGCAAAGAACATACATTAGCATCTTCAATTCTGATATCATGTTTAATACCACACTCCTTCATAATGTGATCCATATAGATAATGAATAACAGAGGGGATAATGTACATCTTTGTCTCACACCAGATTTAACATTAAACCATCTTCCTGTACTTCCTTCAATTCTAACTGCTGATTTGCAACTCAAATAAAGACTAAGTACTGCTTGATATAATGCCCCATTGACACCATGTAACTGTAGCGTATTGAATAGCTTCTCTCTTGGCACCTTGTCATATGCCTTTTCTAGATCGACAAAACTTAAATACAGATTTTTGTTATATTCCCATGCTTTCTCAACTATTTGTCGTAAAGTGAAGATCTGATCCTGACAGCCTCTATTTGGCCAGAATCCAGCTTGTTCTTCACCAAGCTTTTCTTCCACAATTCTTCTCCACCGTTTCTCAAGTATACTGGCATAAATCTTGCCAGGAACACTCAGTAGGGAAATACCTCTGTAATTCTCAGATTTAGTTTTATTTCCCTTTTTATATATGGGTACTATTAGAGCTCTACTCCAATCATCGGGAATTCGTCCCTCTGTCCAGGCCTTCTGAACTATGCAGTGCAGCCACTGTAACACTTTTATAACTCCATACTTTGATGCCTTTCCACATTTCATGCCTTTGATGGCTTTTTCTACTTCAAGTATGGATATGTATTCCTGACTGTATGCCTGTTGAGTGCTTTTTACCACTGTGCTATCACTGCTTGTTTCACTTAGCAATTTTTCGAAATAATTACTCCATACTTCAAGGATATCTTTTTCTCCCATTTTCATGTCACCTTTATCATCTCTAACTCCTTTTACAGCACTCTTTCCGGGGGAAGTGGAACAATCGACCGTGAGATGCGGTGATTGATTCATTCAATCCAATACTCTTGGAGGGTAACGGATGGCAATGCTGTAGCCAATGAAGTTCTAACTGAGGCTCGGCTATTGCTGTTTCCCTCCTGCCATGATCAGAGCTTTAATAGCTCAATAACACCTTATCCCTACACTGTCCTCTACAGATAACGGGGAATATGAAAAGCATTCTTGCTTCACCCCTTTAAGCCAGTCCTTATAAGGACAGCACTCTTTCCTCTATTTCTAAGTTTCCTCAACAACCTCCAGAATATCTTACCACCTTCTTGATATTTTTTTCTATGTTCCTGCCAAAGTCCTCCCATGACTTTTGTTTAGCTAGTTTTACACAGTGTTTAGCTTTCTTACATTTGTCTCTATATTCTCTAAGAGCATAAGCTGACTTATTTGCCAGGAACTGTTCATATGCTTTCTTCTTTTCCTTCACTGCCTCTTTAACTTCCTGTGTCCACCAGGGAGTTCTGATTTTTCTATCCTTGCAGACAACCTCACCACATGCCTCTCTGGCTGAAAAAATCAGGGTTTTCTTCAAGGTTTGCCACTGAATCTCCAAGGTTTGGTTCCTGTTCTCAAACTCTTTCATTTTTTCTTCAATAATCTTTGTATATTTTAGTCTACAGTTCATATCTGAGAGCTGTTCAACTTTTATTTGTTTAAAACTTTCTTACATGTTATTCTTTTCAATATGAAATTCAATTTTATCCTGCTCAAGACTAAATAGTGATCATTTCCAATTTCACATCCTCTGGTTTCCTGCACCAGGGAGAAAACATCACTATTAACAATAACATAGTCAATGAGACTTTTCTTGTTCCTTGCCTCTTCTCTCCATGTGAATTTGTGCACATTTTTATGTTGGAACATGGTGTTAGTAATAACCAGTCCATGTCCTAAGCAGAAATCCTACAGGTATTTGCCATTATTATTAGCTTTGCTCTTTTCTTCAAATTTTCCCAAAATATTTTTGTATGTCTGACAATCATTTCCTACTCTACTATTTAGATCCCCAACAAGGACCAACTTTTCCTTTTTCATTGTATCAGTTGCTTTCTCTAAAGCATCAAAAAATTCCTCCACTTCTACCTCAGTAGAATCTACTGTGGGGCCATAGGTACAAATAAGTCTCATTGTCCAATTCCCCATTCTGATATTTGCCCACATCACTCTACTTGAGACTGCCTGCCATTCAAGAAGATTAGCCTCATATTTTGTGTTGAATACTATGGCTACTCCTTCTTTTCCTTGGTTGACATTGCCTGAATATAACATTTCGTATTTATTGCTCAGAAAGATCTCACCAGTTTTTTCTTTTTTGTTTCAGTCACCTCTATTATGTCGATCTGGTACTTATCTAATTCCTCAGCTAGCTCCATTTCTTTGCCATTCAGGCTTCTTATGTTGATAGTACCGATCTTTAACTCTGGTGATATTGAGTTGGAGCGTGCTTTCAGATTTGTTCCAGTAGTTGACTTTTCGCTGCTCACCCTGGTTTCCCTGGCGAAAACAACAGGGGCCTTGTTTAACCAGACAACGCTGCAGCCGACATGAAATTTTGTCATGTTGTACTATCATTTTGTATATTGATTTAAGCCAATAAGAATACAATTTGGTCGGCTAAATCCCAAATTGCCAGCCCATCTTCGTTCGTTCAGTATCCAGGTAGATACCCCACAGGGGGCACCACGAGAAGGTGAGGATTAGACAATAAAACTTTAGTTCCCAAAAATCTCCACATATATTTTGCACCACGATTTTTTAACTTTAGTTTCAGGGAAAAAAAGTAAGAGTTATATTTGAGTAAATATGGTAACTTGTTACTCTATATTTGAGTAAATATAGAGTAACTTGATATAAATTTGAGTGATCTATATACAAGTCAGTTATGAAGATATTTCACATGTAAACTTTAGCTTCCTTATGCATGGGTAAAATAAGAAAATAATAATATAAGATCATGTTGCTACTTTCACTGTAATCTAGCAACATGATCTGAAGCTAACTGTTCTACATACAAATAGTTGTCAAGATATTTTATTATACAAACTTTTATTCAGTTAGTAAATATATGAAGAGCCAAAGGCTTCAATTCGGCGACATATAACTTGTTTAAGTTAAGGGATATTACCTCCCATATAGCTCTTGATATATTTACTAATTTATTAGGACACCACTTGGCAATTCTCATAGAAGGGATGTAAGTTCTGTTCGCTACAAACTTGGTATTAATTAGGTCTACCTACTCACTGATGAGACCTCAATAAAGGTTGAAACCGGTCTGGGTAGGGACCTTCTCTCATAATGTAGAACAGTAATACAACTCCAGCTAAGTTCACATTATGGGTAAATATCAAGAATAGTGATCAGATCTTGCTCCACCTTTGCTATGAGTTGCCTCAGCTTGCACTACCTTAAGGGTCAGTTGCTGCTATCCAGGTATTTGCTTACGCTTGGAATCGCCGAACTTTATATAATTTCTATATTCGGCATGAAACTCTTTTGAGTTTCTTATTCGGCTAAGAAACAATATGGGATGTAATATCCCTTAACTTAAGTGAGAAGGGAGCTAATAGAGTTTGAAAGAAGCATTGTGATAGGATGTCATGTTGCAGGTTTATCTGTTTGGCAAATTGTTGACAAATTGGGCCATCCCAGGTCAACAATCAGTGATACCATACCGAGTTGGAAGTACTACCTGCAGTGGATAACCCACAACACTAGGATGACCATAGGGTGCTATGAAGGTTAATATGTATTCGTCAGCTGACACATTGATTGCAGAGTTCTGGGCATCGAATGGAACATGAATCTGCACAAAAATATACAGAACCGAGGTTTACAAGAAGGGTTTCCATGATAGAACTGCAATATGCAAGCTCCACATTACCCAAACCAACATGCAGCATCATCTTATCATCTTCAGTGGCACAAAGAGCACGTATAGTGGGATGTGGAAGCTTGGAAATTTGTGTTATGGAGTGATGAAGCATGCTGCATCCTTTACCGAGCAGATGGACAGGTATGGTGAATGCCCTGTGAACATCTCTTTACCAGAGTGCATAACTTCAACTATGAAATTTGGAGGTGGCGGTGTGATGTATGGTTCTGTTTTTGCCTCAGACCTCTGTTTGTGGTGCCATGAACATTGAACTCTGAGAGGTATCTGAACATTCTGGAAAATGCAATACTTCCTCTTTGTGGCATATCTATGGAACTGACCATTGTCTCTTTCAACAAGACAATGCACCACATCATAATGCTGCTGTGGTAACTGCATGGTTTGTGGACATGAATGTCACCACACTTGATTGGCCTCCACAGATCCCTGATCTCAACCCTATTGAACATCTTTGGGATTAACTGGAACATCAAGTTAGGTCAAGGGACATTGCCCCACAACAGTCCACGACCTCATTACATGCCTACAGGAAGAATTGTCCAAAGTTCCCATTGATTACTATCGTATGTTTGTGGAAAATATGTCCCATAGAATTGCTGCAGTCATCACAGCAAAAGGAAGTCCTACTCTCATTAAAGTGGGCAACATAGCTGTTTGTTCCTCACACTATGGTGTCTGTTGACTTCTTTCCAAGCAGTGTATATAAACATATATATAAAATTTTCTTTCAAGTATAATATAATTTCCAACTCAGTATAAATAACATACTACAGGTAATTTGGCTGGTTATGGCTGTCTGGAATTATTGGCCAAAGTAACTATGGCTTTGGCTATAGTATGAATCCATCTTATTAAGTCTGTTAATTGTATGTTCTTCTGAACTGGTTTGTCCATTCTGCAGGAAGAAAATTCATGCTACCTCTATATGAGATCAGCTAACTCACCTTCATCTGAAAAAATTCTTAAGGTTCTATGTATCCTAGGATTCAAACCTGTTTCCAACCAGAGAGCATCATCATTACTAACTTGTACCAGAGCTTATGAGAATATAATCCATGAAATTGGAATTTCCTTGGTATTGCACTACTTAAAAAATATGAACTCTGCCCAAGAGCATGGTTGCCTTGGGCAGAGTTCCAGTATGGTTGCCTTTTATTAGTGCTTTTGAATAAGGTTTGATCTGACAGATATTACAAATGGTCTCTTCTCATCAGAAATCAGGCAGAAACCTTATAAGGATAGAAACTCTACTGAATACTCTAGCAATTTCACTTGAAAAGTCTATTTTACATAAGTGGAGTCCCAGTCAGTGTGTGAATTCTTTCATAGCCAAATATTTTTTGAAACTTAAAAGTTTCAAAAACTATTTGGCTATGAAAGAATAATGGATGTTTAATATCCTTTTGCTCAATAGCTTTATGATACAAAATTGAAGCTCTCTAGGCTATTCTTTAGACAAGTGTAAAGCATTTCTTTCTTTCTAAGCTCTTTTTATATAATGGTAAAGCATAAACAAACCATACTGCTTGATATAGTGCCCGCTGCAAGAATATATTTTCTGAAAAAAAAAAAATACATAAACATCATAAGGGATACCAAACAATTAGCAGACATGCTTCTCTTATTTTGATTGTACAGTCCAAGACTCAACAGTATTATGTATGTGGGAAAAATTACAGAAGGTTATTTAGGATACAATACACATAGAGTGAAAAGATTGGCATTTATTAATGTTATGATACACCATTCTGATATTCTTTTTTTCCCTTGTATGTCAATTAAGCTTAATGGTTTGCCATAGCCAAGTAACTTGATGCCATGATAGAGCAGTTAATCCTATCTACATAGTTTTCTCGGTCTGTCAACTGTACATATTTTCGGGCTGTTTTTATAGTATGAAAACCCAAGTTTCTGAATTGGTTGGTTGGTTTAAGGTATACTGCCATAGGGATAGCAAAGGTCACACTGCACCAAATTGGTACATTAGTACACAAGGTAAAATAGTAATAAAGAGATAAATTAATATTGGAAGTTTATTTTCCACTTGGTTAGACTATAATAAATTTAGTTTAATCCTTTATCCAAGTGTAAGCAAACAAAGTTTGCGCCTGAAGTATCTTCAGGACTGAGGCAACTCGTAGTAAATGTGGACCAAGCTCTCATCACTCCTTGTCTCAGTATCTCCCATAATGCAAAGCACATCTCCAGTTCTAAAACCTCACAAAGCACTGGATGTGGTAAAATGGTATAGAGAATGTGGTATAAAGCAGTGCTTCCCAAACTGTGGGTCGCAGTTTGGGAAGCCATAGGTTTTGTTGAGGGAGGCAGTGAAATAATGAAAACAAATTTAAAATCTTTTAAGACTAAGTAGATATTTTTTTATCTTAAAAAAAAATATATTTAATTTTTATTATTTATTACTTTTTTTGTTATTTTTTATATTTTAATGGAAAAAAATCACACATTGGTGCAGGTTCACAAATTTTGCTTCCTGCGTATTTCGGTGCTTAATGAATATTAGTAAATATATGCTTATTCATATAAGTTTCATTTCAAAGCAGAAATCTAAGAATTGCAGTTTCAAATATTTCATCTGATATTGATGTAGCAGTATTGAAACACATCCATCACATTAAATTGTTATTAAACTTCTTTTATGTTTTTAATTCTTTCTTTATTACTAATCGTTTTACGTTTCATGTACTTGTACTGCGAATGTACAATAACAATATATCTATTTATATAAAAATATGAGATAATGTGCCATGTCAAATGTGTCTGTAAGATGCTAAAAATGTAATATTTGCATTTGATTTTTGCAATATTCGCTGTGTATGTTTTGTATTGAATATAAATACAATAAATATTATAATAATATATGACATATATTACGATTTTTTTTCAAGGGGGGGGTGAAATATTTTAATTTTTTCAAAGGGGGCCCTGACATCCAGAAGTTTGGAAAGCACTGGTATAAAGAACTCAATGAATATCTATAAATCATACATTTTTGGTAGCAGTTTACTTTTATGTGCACAAGTGCGAACTGAAAGGCATGCAACTCTGCTGTATAAGTACTGCAATCAACTGGGATCCATTTGGATATAACAAAGTCAGGAAACACAGAAGCGGCACAACCAACAAAGGTCTCAGATCTTGAACCATCAATATAGATGTGTAAAAATTCAGAGCACACTGCTCTATGTGCACTTACCACCTAATAGCCACATGCAATTATTTATTATTTAGCATTTGGCTAAGAAGAATACATGCATATGCTACGACACATATACAAAAAAGGATGTCTTGTCTTGTTAGATGTCATCTCCTTCCAGGAGGTTGACTACCATGAGCTTCCACCATGTATGGTTTTGTGAGAAAAGGTCCGGTCCTTAATATTTCCCATCCAGTCTGTTCTTTGTCTTTCTCTTCTTCTTTTTCCTTGTATCATTCCTTCTAGAAGTGTTTTTTTTTTGTAGGGATTCATGCCTTAGTATGTGACCAAGATAGGTGGTTTTCCTTTTCTTAATGGTTCTCAACAGATTCCTATCTTCTCCAATCATCTCTAATATTTCTAAATTATTTTTTTTTTGGCAGTCCATGGGACTCTAAGAATTCTTCTGAGGATTCACATCTCAAAGACTTTTAGTTCATTTTCACAATATTTTGATATTGTCCAGGTTTCTGCTCCATATAGCAGTATTGACCATACGTAGCATTTGGACAGCCTAATTCTTGTTTTTGTGTGAATTTCCCTTGAGGTCAGAATGTTTTTCATGCTGATGAAGGTCGATCGAGTAATTTCTATTCTTCTTAATATTTCCTTATTACACTTTCCCTTCTCTGTAATTAGAAGTTGAAATTAAGTCCATATTTTTCACTTAGCTTCAGTAGGTTTTGAAGATCTTTTTTATTTTCAGCTAGCAGTACTGTATCATCTGCATATCTTAAGTTGTTTATATTCCTGCCTCCTATGCTGACTCCTTTAAATTCTTCTAATTGCTGGAAGATATTTTTAGTATAGAGGTTAAACAATATAGGAGAAAGAACACAGCCTTGTCTGACACCCTTTTCTTTACTGGGAATTCCTCCAAAATTTCTCCTAATATTTTTATCGAGGCAGTTTGCTCCCAACATAAATTTATCAGTCATCTGGTATCTTTACCATCTACTCCTAAATTTCTGATGCATTTGACTAGTTATTCATGTTGTATATTGTCAAAGGCCTTTGTGTAGTCAATAAAACATAAGTAGACTTCTTTCTGCTTCTCCAGATATCTTTCTATAATAGTTCTAATGTTGAAGAGTCCTTCTCTAGTTCCTTTATTTTCCTGGAAACCAGATTGTGTTTCATTAATTTCCATTTTGATTTTATGTTTATTTCTTTCTAGGATGATATATAACATAACTTTTGCTATCTGACTGATCAGACTGATTGTTCTGTACTCTTCACATTTGATTGTCTTCGATTTTTTAAGTATTGGTAGGAATGTTGAGTGCTTAAAATCTTTTGGCAGGTGTCCAGTTTCATATATCTTGTTACATATGTCAGTCAGTGATCTTATAGCCTTATCATCTAAAGCCTTGAGATATTCTGCCATAATTCCATCCATTCCTGGAGCTTTTCCTGGCTTCAGTTTCCTAATGGCATTTGTTACTTCCCAGGTAAGAATAGTATGACCTTCCAAATCTTCTTGCATTGGCTTATCTATTCTATCATGACTGTAGAGTTCGTTTGAATACTCTCCCCATCTATCCATTATTTGTCTTTCTCCATTAGGATGTTTCCACTGGTATCTTCAATGCAATGAGAGCTTACCCTTTTGCAAGATTTGCTAGTTAGCTCCCTAACTTTTTTCACGAAGTTCTCTGGTTTTGTGCTTTTGTCCAGAAGTTCAATTTCCTTGCATTTGTTGTTGAGCCATAGTTCTTTTGCAATCCTACATTCTTTCCTGATATCCTTGTTTAAGTTCTTGTATTCAGGATGATTTTTGTGTTTCTTTCTTTCTTTCCTCCATCATTTTCAGTATCTTGTCATTCATTCATCCACGGTTTACTCATTTTCTTCTCAAATTTGGGAATTGTTTATTTTACTGCCTTTTTTAGGCCCTCTTTAAATTTCTGCCATCTATCCTCAAATCTCATCTTTAGAGTAAGGATACTTGGTGGGATCAGGAACATTAACAGCAGTAGATTGTACCAGTTCCTTTAAAAATTTATCTTGTATTTCCTGATTTTTAAGAGAGCCAAGATCATATTTTTCTATGTTTAGAGGTTTCATTGTTTTCTTTAATTTTAATGCTGCTTTAATGAACACAGGGTTGTGGTCTGATTCAATATCAGACCACACCACTACCCTGAGTATGTTTTGACTTGTAAGATGTTATTCCAGAATCTTTTTTAATCATTATATAGTCAATCTGGTTCCTACAGCTGTCTCCAGGACTTTTCCATGTATAAAGTCTTCTAGGAGGGTGGCTAAATAAAGTATTTGCTATTATCAGATTGTTTTCTTCACAGAACTGTATTAATCTTTCTCCTCTTGAATTTCTATATTCCAGGCCCTAGTTTCCCATGCAGGAAGAGATCTTTTCTGAGCCTACTTTAGCATTTAGATCTCCCATAACGATGGTTACGTCATCTGATTTAGTGTTGTTTAGTGCATTTTGAATGTCTTCATAGAAACATTCTACATCTTCATCTGGGTAATCAGCAGTAGGCGCATATATATGGACAATAAAAATATTAAAAGGTTGAGCTGCAATTTTTAATGCAATTATCCTGTCATTTATAGGCCAAAACCCAAGTAAGGATTGTACAATCTTATTTTTTAGTACAAATGCTACTCCATTCCTATGACTGTCTCCACATGAGTATATAATTGAATGGCTCTTTCTGTTTATTTTTCCACTATTAGTCCATTTGACTTCACTGATACCGGCAATGTCAATTTTCATTGCTTCAAGTTCTTGTTCTAACTTCCAATTCATATAAGGTCCTTACATTCCAAGTTGCAAGCCTTAAGAGAAGATTCTTGGTTTTCAGACGTGAAGGATCAGGAGATACCCTCCCTGGAGGGTTTAAGGTATCTTTGTCATATCTATTTTCATAGTATCCATCTTATGTTTCCGAGTTTCTTTCTCTCCTTCCCTGTAATGTTTCCAAGAGGCAAAAGTTGCAGAGGGTCCAACCTTGTCTCTATTGCTTAAATCCGACATGGTTTACTACAGAAGGTTATGTGGTGAGGTTCCTGTCTCTTCCACAGTGACTGGCCACATGTCTGTTTTGTCTCAGAGTGTGCCCGGACTATGTCACATAGTTTGCTTCATGCCTTCATTACCATTGTCAAATTAAATTTTGGTCATCTGCTAACTCGGCCATTCCAGTCTTCAAGTGCAACAAGGAGGAGCCACTCTCCATCACTACAGCATAAAATGCTGATACCCTAATTTTATACATAAAATGTATAAAAGAATACAATACTGTGAAGTGACACTGTAGTCATATATACATATGAAAATATACAAATAAGCATAAAATTAAAATTGAACATCTAAGTTCAACAGCTAATCAACAGCATCTCTGTAGAAACTGTTATAAAGTCAGTTACTGGTCCTGTATAGGCTCTGTGAGAACAGTCAAACGTGATATGTTGTATAGTTTGGTTATCCTCACCACAGTCACAAGATGAGTTTTAGTCTTATCCCCCAAGTAAACAAGGAAGCTCTGTACCTACCATGGTTGGTGCGAACCCTATTTAGAGAGGTCCATATTTTTCAAGGTAAGTCAAACCCTGATGGAGGGCTGTTTGGGTTAAAGACCGTCTCTCAGATTACTGGGGCTTGGGCAGTCCATTCTGTATGCCATGCTGTTGTTGCATCATAGCCCTCAGTGACAAATCGTTGTGCCATTATGATAAGCAGGTGTCTTGACTTAAGCCTCTGTGATGTAAAGTTGTCAATATCAGAGTGTATAGGAAGCAGTGGATTCTGACAAATTTTGTTATATTTGCGAATCAGGTTATCTTGGTGTTGTAGTTGTGGCAATTGTATGTGGCTCAGAAATGGTAGCCAATATGATGGAGTAATCTTTATTAGTGCACACTACTCTGTGTGTGCACTAACCACATAACTGGCCACATGGATGAAATATATAAAAAAATATGCTTTGTATCCATATCATTTATTCTATAATATCCAATGTTATATTGACTTCAATGGACACTTTGCATCCATGTAATTATGGATGTATATACATGTCCAGGCTGGTTAGGTGGTTAAACAACTGCAAGTAGATGAATAATGAAATATGGGACTTCCTCAATTGACAAAGTTAGAGATTGCAGGATAGAGTACAAACCTGTCATGGAGGAAGGCTGTAATGTTCACTGCTGGTAATGCTGAACATTCATGCCAATAACTTGCATAATCTCTTTCATAAGTATACCAAAGGAGCAAATGGTAGTCTGATGTGTACTATTGAGATTCCCAACATAGAGAAAAATACTAGTCCATGTAGGATGTTTTGGAAGAGACTTTATTTTTAGGGTATAGTTAAGAGAAAATACTGTTTTCATGGAAGTGACAAAGCAAGTTCTTTTGTTTCATCATAACAGATATTTGTATACAATAATGATAGGATCCAATCATTAGAACATGCTCTCCCTTGCAGACCTGTAAACTCAGGACCCATAATAAAGCTTTGATCAAATAAGTGGATGATAAAACAAAGCAAGGAAAATCAATCTACACCCCATTCTGTAGAGGATAGAATGCAAAGGATATTCAATAATCTTTTACACTTTTCTGTAAGTTGGTATACTGGATACGGAATGTAAGCTTTCTGTCAAAAATGAATCCTAAGAACTTCGCTTCTGTTGCTACTGAAATAAAAGTTCATCCTAGGTGTGGGTAAAGAGTGCATTTCTGGCAGAAATATACACTAACACTTTTTCTACTAAAAATTTGAACCCATTGTTAAGAGCCAAAGAAGAGATATGACTGAAGTTGCCTGTCAATCCCCCCCCCCACACACACACATCCTTTCTTTCTGGATGGCCATGGGTCTCATTGTATGGCAAACATAGCAGCTAGAAGACAGACTAGTAAAGACAACTCAGGAGAAGTAGAGTGAAGAAGATGGGAAGAAAAGCAGATAAAAAGATGAAAAATGAAAAGCGCCCATACTATCAATGGGGGATCCCCCTCCACAAACAGGTACTCCAAGTGGGGAGAGACAAGTTTCCGGAAGGGGAACCTTGCCACCTATGTAAGAGACCAGCAAATTCACCTTCTGAGAAGCCCGTATAAAGAAGGTCCTTCACGTTCTCCACATCATGCTATATAATAATAATAATAATAAATATTATAAAAATAATAAGATATATACAAATGAGTTTCCATACCTTTCTAATTAACTCACACCCAGATGGATTTTTTAAATCTACTGCTATGCTCTGTAGAAAGAAAGAAAAAAATACCATTACAGAAAACTGAAAATTAAAGTTGCTGAGAAAATTATCTCATAAAGCACTATCTTACACACATCCAACTACAATTCAAGTACTTTTGAAAATAAAATGTGTTAAACTGACATACACTAAAGAAAACCACAATAATATAAT
The DNA here is from genome assembly GCF_054136105.1 of Typopeltis vanoorti. Lineage (NCBI taxonomy): Eukaryota > Metazoa > Arthropoda > Arachnida > Uropygi > Thelyphonidae > Typopeltis > Typopeltis vanoorti. Next base: position 93,468,697 of record NC_143561.1, on the reverse strand, counting down.
TTAAACTCTGTCTTTCTCACTGATGAGCTGTATCAAAAATTCATACATAACCATTTAATCAGATGCTATCTATTTTTTATTTCTGGGCAACACAGGCATGGTAATCATAGTCTGTGAATTCTTGCTACAGGAGCTATCAATTCATGTCCAGTTTTATTTTTCTAAAATTCTGATATGATTTTAATGGCGAATACAATCACCAAGCTGTGAAAACAAAGAAGACATACAAGTTAAGTGACAGAGCAATATCAGTTATTTAATATTAGCTATTAGCCCAAAATAATTCTTTCTATATAGATTTAAGTTGTGTAGTTGGGTCTCATATCTTATCTCCTTCTCGGTCTTCTAATTTTTCTTTTTTTTTTCATTTTATATACTCATATATATATAGACATTAATATTGGTACATATAAATATAACAAATTTGTTTGTTATATTGTTGATAAGTTTTGGAAAAAGTTTTGTTGACAAATTTTGGAAATCAATTGTTATCCATTTGGTTATTAGCATTCTAGCCATTCTATACTTTTTATTGGTTTTATATTAAGGGATTGTGGAATTTCATCATTTATGGTTCAATAGGATAGATTATTTGTTCTGAGGAATTTTATTTTTGCAATTTTTTATTTTTCCCTTCATCTTTCTTTAAGTCAATATTTCATATATTTGATTTTTTTATGTATATTTTTCACTAATATACTAATGGTATAGTATCGGGACATGGGCAGGCAGTTTTTTTTCCCCATTTTTTTTATATAATCTGAATCCTGCTCTAAGAGACCATATATGGAACATGAAGCCACTTCAGGTTTCCATATAAGCAGTGCAATGGTTTTATGCTGGGATGAAATTCATTTCCCATCTAGAGGGAATTAATGTAATTTCTTGTATGCTTTTCTACTAAGGATGATTAAATATATTATTAACAATAGCATTTATTTTAATAAAATCTGAATATACCTGCTTCTTCTTACATTCCATATTTTATTACTTCACTATTTTTTTTTTCCTGCTTTGTATATCATTACTTTCTTGTTCTAGGTCAAATGTCTGATTTTATTTAATGATTTCAGTGAACTTTAATTTCTATAGTTTTGATGTAGATAGAACAGGAGGTATCAGATTGTACTCTTTTAATTGCTATTTTTTTCATTTGTTGTATACATTTTATGAACTGATTGTATCAATTAACATTTCAATATTAAAACCAACAGTTTAAATAATTTTTGTGTTAACTCTTAACACAAAAATTATTTAAAGCTGTTTGGAACCAACCAGTTCAAAACAGCTGTCAGGTCAGTGAAACCTTATCAAAATAGACCAATAAAAGGCAAACATATAGACGCTTGGGTGGAATCTATGTCCTATATGGTCTAAGGGAACTCATGAATAACCAGAGAGCTTACGGGAATGTATTCATTCCCGTAAGCTCTCTGGTCAACTTACCTTACGAAACTGTCATAGTTTCTACATTCATCTTTGAAATAATGTTGGATCTAATATCCACTTGAATTATATTATTTTAGTAATATATACATATGCATCACAGAATCCTACCAGTTTATAAAATACAAACATTTTAGAAATTATGAATATGTAATACAGAAATGATAGCAAAAGCTGATATTGAATTTTAAAAATTACTGATGTTCTACTTTCTTTATTAAATTATACAAGTAGTTTAGTTGTGAAGATACTTCATGTGCAAACTTTGTTTGCTTACACTTGGGTAAAGGATTAAACAACACAATTTCTTGGCAAGTATATTAAAAACTAGAACAAATATTGAAAATTCCTAGGCAAGCCCCACAAATAAAATGCTGTGCTAAAATAAATTCACTATCATGAACTGTCCATAATAATAAATTATGGATAGTTCACTATAGTGATAGAATAGTTAACTGTAACTATGTAATCAGCTATGTCTTCAAAGCCTGCATTCTCTTATTCATTAATCTGTGTTGTGAGGTGAAAAAAACTCAAATTTCTGGAAGAAAAAACCTGTAACCCCTATATAAAATTAGCAAACTCACTGTCAGTTGAAGAACCCTATAGTTCTTTGCATCCCAGATAGTATTCAAACTCAGTCCTTTCCAAACAAAGGACAATGCTGAAACCATTTAATTTGTTTCATAGACACAGTAATCAACATTCATTATGGAAAATATGATCTGATATGAAAATATAATCTGAGAATTTGACTGTAATGAATATGACCATATTGCCACCTATTGGTGAGAGTGATCATAAGGTCTTGACCTGGGAGGTGGCTAAAGGTGTGGAATTTTCGATTAAGACAGGGTATATATGGAATTACCGTGCTGGCAAGTATGACAAGCTTAGGAGATTGCTTGGATCAGTGGCATATACAACCATGGCATATACAACTGCAAGGGCTGGATGGCAACAGAGCATGGGAAGTGGTCAAGGAGCAATTATAGGAGGTTATGGCTGATTGTATACCTAGGGTCCGAATAGAAAACAAGTAGGGGTTAAATGGATGAATAACACCGTTAGGCTTGAGCTGCAAAAAAAAGAAACAACTGTGGAGGGAATTTAAAGAAAGAGGTGACATGCAGGCACACGAACGGTATAAAGTGCAGGCCAGAAGGGTAACGAGTGTGGTAAAAAAAGCAAAAGCGGATTATAAAAGGAAACTAGCTATGCATGCTAAAGAGAATCCCAAACAGTTCTTTCAATATGCAGCAAGCAAGGAAAAAACTGTACATTGCAAAATGATTTTAAGGAATGATGATGGTAAGGAGGTCACTGAATCAGTCAATATAGTGGAGTTACTGAGCAAGCACTTTGCAAAAGTATATCATCCAGGTGGTGGCATTGAAAAAATGAAGGAACCATTACTTTATATGGGAATTGTGATGAATGAAGTGGAGGTGAATAGTCTATTACAGAACCTTAATGTGAATACATCTGTGAGATTGGATGGTATACCGGCACGGGTCTTGTGTGAAGCGGCTAAAGAATTATCAGTGCCCTTAACCATGTTGTTTAATCTGAGTCTCAGGTCTGGTTTAGTCCCGAAGGTGTGGAAAGAGGGAAAAATAGTTCCACTGCATAAAGGAGGATCCAAGACTATGGTTGCAAATTACCGACTGATCAGCATATTAAGAGTCGTTGTCAAGGTCTTGGAGAAAGTAGTCAAGGGAAAAATGCAGGAATGGATTGATGAAAATGAGATACTGTACAGGGGACAGCATGGTTTTGTGAAGGGTAGATCATGCCCCAGTAATTTGCTCAAGTTTTATAACACGGTAATGGCTGAACTGAATAAGGATAATGGGTTTACAGTGATACTGCTGGACCTGGCAAAGGCATTTGACAGGATACCACATGGAATTCTAATCCGTAAACTACAACATATGGGAATGGATATAGGGTTGGCGAGATGGATAGGTGGGTGGTTGATGGAGAGATATCAAAGAGTAGTTTATTCAGGAGTAGAGTCCAAAAGACGGCCTGTGACTAGTGGTGTGCCGCAGGGTTCTGTTCTTGGACCACTGCTGTTTAATTTGTTCATTAATGATATAGGGAAGGATCTAAGAGGAACAGTTCATTTGTTTGCTGATGATGCAAAGTTGGGTAGGGCAATAGTGAATGCAGAAGATGTCAAAATCTTGCAGGACGACTTGGATAGATTGGAGTTCTGGGCTAAGGAGAATGGATGTCAATTTAATGTAACAAAATGTAAGGTTATGCATTTTGGGGTGAAAAGATTAGCAGCAGTATACCACATTGGTGGAACTGTACTCCAGGAGATTGATGAGGCCAGGGATTTGGGAGTGTTGGTGGATAGGGAGATGAAGTTTAGGGGGCACATTGCAAAAGTAGCTAAATCAGCTCATCAAATCACTTGGTTGTTGAAAAATATCTTGACGAGCAGAGACAAGCAAGTTATTGTACCTCTGTACCGAGCCTTAATAAGACCTCATCTCGACTACTGTGCCCAGATTTGGTCACCTAGGTTCCTTCTTGATGGAGAGGAGGTGGAGAGAATCCAGAGGCGAGTGACTAAGATGATAGTAGGGCTATGAAATGAACCATATGAGAACAGGTTGAAGATTTGTGGGTTGCAGAAATTAGTTGATAGGTGGAAAAGGGGAGATATGACTGAGACATTCAAATTGCTAAAGGGTTTCTATAGGATTAACTGAGAGGATATTTTTGAGATCAGGACTGGTGGTGGGAGAACCAGGGGACACCTATGGAAGCTGGGCAAGAGTGTGGTTAGCAGGGGTGTTAGAGCTGGGTTCTTTATTTTTAGAGTGGTAAATGAGTGGAATAAGCTGCCAGAGTCTGTTGTGGGTGCTAGGACAGTGAGTGAGTTCAAGGCAAGGTATGATAGATACTGTGAGAATGTCGTATAGTTTTGTGGACATGATGTTTAGGGCCTCCCTCGATGAGTCTAAGGACTCCCTGGAGTCGCCCGTAATAATAATAATAAAAAAATTACAGAGATAATCATAGAGTAATAACTTTAATAAGATAAACCTGGCATGTTGCCCTTCATATTAAGACCATTGTCCGGAGTACATATATATACAAAGAGAAAAACTAAAAGCAGCATTACAATTTATACAGCACATACCAAAATATCCCTAATTTGGACAACTTCTAACACTACTAGCCTGACCTCATGAGACAAAAAATAATACACCAAAGCTAGAGTCCTGTTATTTATATGTAATGTTTCTTGGTTTAATTGACTGTCAGTTAATGAAATCAACAAACAGTATTAGTGGTGACCAAATAATTATCCAAACAAAATAAGAGCTGAATTTACTAAAATTATCAATATCTGAAATAATTGCCTAGAGTCTTGGAGTAGCAGATTGCTGAAGAACTTGAAATAAGAAGTCATATGAATATGCACAATCCATATTCTTGAGATTGTTCAAACATTATTGCTGAGATTAGGTGATCACTTCATGGTCACGTTCACAAATGGAGGAAGATGCGACACCCCATTTATAACATCTTCTGCTGAGATGATCAAATCCATTCCTGTAAGCACTGTGTTATGGACTGCCTAAGGTAGCTGTTTCTCAGAAACTCGAGAAATTTATGAAATGTATTTTATAAGTTGATAAGCGTTGCTTATCAACTTATACAGCTCAACTACAGAATTACATAAGTCTGTCACTTCATGGCTCTCAGGCATTGCTCAAAAGCTACTACACTATGCAAGCATCCCAAGAATTTACACACTTTCTAAACTACATAAAAATAACATGCCAACAGTTAAAGGAACAGACAACCCTAATTATCTCTTAACCAAGAAACAATCATTGACATTCAAGAGGTTGGTAATCTATTCCTCTCCTATATAAAAATAACACATACACACTTTATAAACAAAATTAAAAACATCACACTCAGCAAAGATGATTTATTAGTTGGCATTGACATTTCTGCCCTTTTTGCAAATATCCCAATCAATGATACCATTCTTATTTTACTGGAAAATTTCAACCTGATATCATGGCTCTCTTTGTCCACATACTATGTTCTAGTAACTTTGCATGGCAAAATAATATTAACTTACAAAAAGAAGGTATGGCCATGGGCTTGCCCACTAAGCCTCTTGACAAAGCAATTTCTTTCAGTTCTACTTTAAAACACAAAGTTGGGCTTAAATGTGTTGATGATATTTTAATTACCTGGGCTCACAATCACCAAACTTTAAACATCTCTCTCAGCCACATGAACAAAGAACACAAAAAGCAAACACAGTGTGAGCTCTGCCCACTACACAACACAAAAACTTGGAGTCATTAACACCCTCAAAATCAGAACAATAGCAATTTGTTCAACTGAGAAAGCTCTTAAGCATGAATTACAAATTATCAGCAATATTTTCATCATCATCATCAAATTCCTGCCATGTACCCACAAGGGGTGTACAGGATATGATAGTACTACATGAAAAAATTATATCATTACTAACTTCCTATCTACAATTTTCCTCCAAATCAGTCTGGTACTTGTCAAGACTCCAACATTATCAGATCTTATATTTCTATCGTCTAAGGCACTTTGTACCGTATCAATCCACCTATATCTTGGTCTTCCTCTGGGTCGTTTTGCTGCCAACCTGGCAGAGAACACTTGTTTTGCTAATCTTTCTTCACCCATTCTGTTTAGGTGACCATACCACCTGAGATTAGCTCTGCTAACGCATTCCTGGATGCTGACAATGTCAAGTTCTTTCCTAATATCTTCGTTTTTAATATAATATTGCCATTGATGCCATGTGTTCACACCTCTAATCTTTCTCAGGACTCTCATATCTGCGGTCTCTAGTCTTTGGTCAAGTGTTTTACTTCTGACCCAGCTCTCAGATCCATAAGTCAAAACTGGTTTGAACACTGTCTTGTATACAGCTAATTTAGTGTTCCAACTAATTTCTCTCTTATTCCATATGAATTTATTCAATTGACTTCCCACCATACCAGCTCTGCTGATTCTGTTGTCTATTTCTATATTTAATTTGCCATCCTAGTAAAAATCGTGCCTAAGTAGCTGAAATGTTTTACTTGTTCCAAAGGTTCTCCATTCGCAACACAGTTGACATTTTCAATGATTCTGCCTATTTTCATTGTCTTTGTCTTTTTATTGCTGACCTTCATACCATATCTATTACAACAACTATTCAATTTAGTCAGAGAATCTTGCAGACTTGTAGCGGATTTATTTAGAAGTATAACATCATCCGCATAAAGCAAAGAGATGACATTAACATCTCCAATTTTGATATCATGTTTAATACCACTTTCCTTCATAATGTGATCCATATAGATAATGAATAACAGAGGGGATAATGTACATCCTTGTCTCACACCAGATTTAACATTAAACCATCTTCCTGTACTTCCTTCAATTCTAACTGCTGACTTACAACTCAAATAAAGACTAAGTATTGCTTGATATAATGCCCCATTGACACCATATAACTGCAGCGTACTGAATAGCTTCTCTCTTGACACCTTGTCATATGCCTTTTCCAAATCGACAAAACTTAAATACAGATCTTTGTTATATTCCCATGCTTTCTCGACTATTTGTCGTAAAGTGAAGTTCTGATCCTGACAGCCTCTGTTTGGCCTGAATCCAGCTTGTTCTTCACCAAGCTTTTCTTCCACAATTCTTCTCAACCATTTCTCAAGTATACTTGCATAGATCTTGCCAGGAACACTCAGTAGGGAAATAGCTCTGTAATTCTCACATTCAGTTTTATTTCCCTTTTTATATATGGGTACTATGACAGCTCTACTCCAATCATCGGGAATTCGTCCCTCTGTCCAGGCTTTCTGAACTATGCAGTGCAGCCACTGTAAGACTCTTATACCACCATACTTCAGCATTTCTGGTCGAATATCATCTACTCCAGCTGCCTTTCCACATTTGAAACCTTTGATGGCTTTTTCTACTTAAAGTATGGATATGTATTCTGCCTGCATGCCTGGTCAGTGTTTTTTACCACTGTGCTGTCATCACTGCTTGTTTCATTTAGCAGTTTTTCAAAGTAATTACTCCATACTTCAAGGATATCTTTTTCTCCAGTTTTCATGTCACCTTTATCATCTCTAACTCCTTTTACAGCACTCTTTCCTCCATTCCTAAGCTTCTTCAACAACCTCCAGAATATTTTGCCACCTTCTTGATATTTATTTTCTATTTTCTTGCCAAAGTCCTCCCATGACTTTTGTTTAGCTAGTTTTACACAGTGTTTAGCATTCTTGCATTTGTCTCTATATTCTCTAAGAGCACAAGCTGACTTATTTGACAGGAACTTTTGATATGCTTTCTTCTTTTCCTTCACTGCCTCTTGAACTTCCTGTGTCCACCAGGGAGTTCTGATTTTTTTTATCCTTGCAGACAACCTCACCACATGCCTCTCTGGCTGAATCAATGAGTGTTTTCTTCAAGGCTTGCCACTGAATCTCCAAGGTTTGATTCCTGTTCTCAAACTCTTTCATTTTTTCTTCAATAATCTTTGTGTATTTTAGTCTACAGTTCACATCTGAGAGCTGCTCAACTTTTATTCGCTTTAAAACTTTCTTACATGTCATTCTCTTCAATATGAAATTCAATTTTATACTGCTCAAGACTAAATAGTGATCACTTCCAGTTTCAAATCCTCTGTACACTCTGGTGTCCTGCACCAGGGAGAAAACATCACTATCAACAATAACATAGTCAATGAGACTTTTCTTATTCCTAGCCTCTTCTCTCCATGTGAATTTGTGCACATTTTTATGTTGGAACATGGTGTTAGTAATAACCAGTCCATGTCCTGAGCAGAAATCCAACATATATTTGCCATTATTATTAGCTTTGCTCTTTTCTCCAAATTTTTGCAAAATATTTTTGTATGTCTCACAATCATTTCCTACTCTGCTATTCAGATCCCCAACAAGGACCAACTTTTCCTTTTTCATTGTGTCAGTTGCTTTTTCTAAAGCCTCAAAAAATTCCTCCACTTCTACCTTAGTAGAACCTTCTGTGGGACCATAGGCACAAATAAGTCTCATTGTCCAGTTCCCCCATTCTCATATTTGCCCACATTACTCTACTTGAGACTGACTGCCATTCAAGAAGATTAGCCTCGTATTTTGTGTTGAATACTATGGCTACTCCTTCTTTTCCTTGATTGTCATTGCCTAAATATAACATTTTGTATTTATTGCTCAGAAAGATCTCACCAGTTTTGGTCTTTTTTGTTTCAGTCACCCCTATTATGTCGATCTGGTACTTATCTAATTCCTCAGCTAGCTCCATTTCTTTGCCATTCGGGCTTCTTACATTGATAGTATCGATCTTTAACTCTGGTGATGTTGAGTTGGGGTTTGTTTTCAGATTTGTTCCAGTAGCTGACTTTTCGCTGTTCGCCCTGGTTCCCTGGCGAAAACAACGGGGGCTTGTTTAACCGGGCGACGCCCCAGCGGGCATGAAATTTTGTCATGTTGTACCATCATTTTTTATTTTGGTTTAACCAATAAGAATACAATTTGGTCGGCTAAATCCCAAATTGCCAGCCTATCCTCGTTTGTTCAGTATCCAAGTAGATACCCAACAGGGTGCACCACGAGAAGGTGAGGATTGGACATTAGGTCAGAAGCCCTGGTCAGTTCTCCGCATTCCTTTAAAAGGCTATGTGGAGGTCTCCTCTCAGTTATACAGCTTTGACCCTTAAACACCCCTCACTAACAAAAATAATAATAAATTTTACAGACAACACTTAAAATAATACACATAGTGGTCAAGTCATGACACCATTCTATACATTAATGGGATATCAGAGAAAACAAACAGACTGCTACACAGATACAACCTTAATGCCACTTTTAAATTCCTTACAAAATTAAAAGAACATATTGAACTCCTCCAGGGATTCCCTTCTCACCCCCCCCAGCAGGAACAGAGGGGGGGGTGAACAAATCCAATGCATCTGGTAACTAGCTATATGCATTAATACCTCGAGTTATGCATGTTCAGCATAGATGATTTCGTTTTAGTTTTTTTTATTATTATTATTTTATAGAAATTTCAGGTTTTGGCTTTCTGCATACCAGTCATGTGAGTTATGTATACATGGAAAACTGTTTGTGAAAATCTTAGCCTAAATTCAACTTAGTGAGTGCTGTTCTATGCTGCTTACCTTCAGATTTTAATTTACTTGTTTTGTAGCTGGCAGTATTTTTTCTTCCAATTCAGTGGACTTTGAAATATGAATTCTAATAAATCTTCAAAGAAAAGAATGCTATTACCTTGGAATAAAAGTTTGCTGTTGTGAGAAAAGACATGAGAATGGATAAAAAGAAAGCAAAAAATATAAATTATTGACTGGACTAAGTGAATCAATACTGCACAGTTAAAGAATCATGTAAAAGTGCTATATACTGTATATGAAAGTAGCTCAAGTTCATTTGATTATAGAAAAAAATGGAAAGGATTCTAGATTCATGGACTGAGCATCAAAATGAAGAAAGCATTTCTGTTTATACTCAAATGATACAAAAAAAAAAAGTTGAAAAATATTCGAGTCTTTAAAAAGTGATAATCCTGAAGCAAAAATATTTGACACTAATTCCAGATGGTTCCAGAAATTCAAAGACTAACTACTATGGCTTCCACAATGTAAACCTGAAAAGAGAAATCTGCCAAAATTTCACACACGTATTGAACATAACTGACAACCAAAATTATGAACTCAGGATACTGTTCAGCTAGCTTATTTAAAAGTGGTCTACTTTGGATATGTACATCCAACTGAACTTTTTTTTTTTCATTGAAGAAAAGAGTGTGAAAGTTTAAAAATAACAGGACTGTAATGATGTAGTATTTCTACCAGCAGTAGTTGGGCAAATAGTGTTAAAAGGTGATCGAATACTTTCACACTTGGACATACTGTGTGGATTTGATAATTAAGAATTTCTCTGCTGTGAGATACATTAAATTTTTATGACCTATTAAGCTGAGGGAACACAGTAGCAAAAATTATTCTATTTATTATTCAAAAAAAGCATAACTTGTTTTATCCTAGTATTGAGGACTTCGCCTGGTGTAGAAAAATAGAAGATATAGAAACCCACACTATTAATAAACATTAGAAATATAGCAACTTTCATTAGATATTGATTTACTGGCATTATTGATCAACATGTGTATGTATCTGTATTCTCGCATTTGCCATAGCTGAATTGCAGTTGAATAACAATCCGATAAGCTGTAGCCGAGATTTATGTTCAGATAGTTAGAGTAGAGCATTATTTTCATAGATTCTAGTATCCTTCTTTCAGTCTCATTATAGCATCAGTGTAGGATCTCTGATGTGCCCCATTGTACACTAAGTTGTCCAAATGACAGCCAATTGACTAGACATCTAGTGAAATGGGACATATCAGAGATCTTGTACTGACGATATGATGAGACTGAAAGAAAGATACCAGAATCCACAGAAATAATGCTCCACCCTGACCATCTATATAAATCTCAGTCACAACTTATCAGATTGTTATTTAACTGCAATTCAGCTATGGCAAATGCAAGACCAATACATACACACACACACGGAACACAGAAAGTAGGCTCGTATGCGAACTGACGTGCCTGAAATCGCTCCTACTTTTACCTTGATTTGTGTGGTATCTAACAGAATAACTGGATGTATCTGGTATCGACTGATAGCTTGTACAGTGCTCTATCTAACAGTGAGTAACTTACTCTATAGTTTCACAGTTCTAAGCGCATATGAGTGAATTTTATTCTATCTTTATGGCCTGAATACTGTTGCTCTGATTGTATCTATCGTTCAGCTACCTCAAAACAACGATCCATGCATAATAGGATTAGCTGCTACCCTCCCAACTGCTACCACTGGAAACCTAATTCAATGGAAGCGTCAGTTCTAGGAACAAGCAGGGAAAACTGTAAGTATTTTTCTTGAACTTTGTACATTAGAAAAGTTAGCAGTTCAATAGGAGGACATAATACTACAACTTCGAGTAATATTAAAATGGAGGCACGGGACGAATCAGAATTCGAAAAAGCCCTAGATTTGCTGCGAAATGTAGCCAAATTTAAGCAACAATTTAAAAAGCGATTTAAGGAACAAATTAAAGAAAGCAGCAATTTAAGGAACAATTTAAAAAAGGATATACTAACTGCAGTAAGTGAATTAACAAAGGTTTTCAATAAAATGAATAATGAAACTAAAGTATCAATAGAACAACAGACTGCTACAAGCAACCAAGAACAGGCTAACTCAGCTCAGCCTACTCAGCTATACTTGCAGGCCATTAAAAACTTCTAAAAACAAAGACGAATCTGAAACTAACCCATGCTATAAACTGATAGTGAAACTGATAGCTCAATTAAACAGCGAGGAAACTAAAAATATCATCAAAGAAAAAATTGACCCAAGGAAAATCAAAATCGGAATCACAAAAATGAAAAGTATTCATCACGGAGGAGTTTTAATTGAATCAAAAGAAAAGACCGACATAGATTTGCTACATAACGAAATCATGAAGGAATGCAAAGACACGTTAGTAGCAAATCCCAGTAGGAAATATCTTCCAAGACTAATTATATATGACATTCCCAGTGAAACTGACACCAATAATGCAATTGATTCAATCTGCATGCAGAATGAAGAACTCTTAAGTACCAATACAAAGCTGACACAAAAATTCATCATGACAAATAAAAAAACGAACAAGAGAAACTTAATTATTGAAGTCGATCCAATAGTGAGAGCCTATTGGATAGTCTGCAGAATTTGCCATTGTGCAGACTACGTAAGTGTTCTTTAACTGCAATAAATTCCACCATCACACACGAGACTGCAGGAGGGAAACCACCTGTCCATTCTGCTCAAAAGAACATAAGTTCAGCGAGTGCCCACGAAATAAGTCAGAGAGGAACTGCATAAACTGCCAAAATCACAACAAGCATGCCAAAACCAAAAACGACTGCAAACATATGGCACTAAGCAAAGACTGCCTGACATACAACTACTATAGACAGCTCAAAATTCAAAACACAGACTATGGAAGGCAATAATAGAGTTAGCAAAAAACAGCACCACTTCCCTGGCATGCCTTCAAATAAATCTTCAATGCTCCATAAAGGCTGCAAATAACCTAACAGAACTCATAAATAGAATAAATACAGGACTGGCATTAATACAAGAACCCTACAACATCAACAACAAAATATGCGGCTTTCCAAGTAATTATAAAATATTTTCCAAAGAACCAGAAAGAAAGAGAGCTGCAAAACTAGTGGCAAACCCTGAAGTCGAGGCAATACTAATTTCACAGCACAGCAAAGAGGACTCGGTATTTATTGAAATTACGTACAGAGGAATTAAAACTTTTGCTCTGAGTATGTATTTTGACTATCACACAGACATAAAACATGACTTAGAAAAAATGAGCAACATCGCGGAGTTTACCACCAATCATGGCCTAATACTTGAAATAGATAGCAACGCCCATTCGGTATTATGGTTTAACGAAAACACAAACAATAGAGGGAAAAATTTGGAAGAGTTCATAGCATCACATTCTCTACACATACTAAACAACGAATGTAACACTCCATCATTCGAAAATACCAGAGGAAGCAGCTTCATCAATCTAACAATGGCAAACAACGCTATTTTACCCTGCGTTTCTGAATGGAAATATGAAGAAGAGGAAAGCTGTTCTGACCATCGCATAATAAGTTTCATCATCAGTAACAAAAATTTAAACAGAACAGACAACAAAAACTACCGCATTAACATCAAATACTTCACCAATAAAACCAACCTAGAGAAATTTATAAAAGCATTAAAAAGAAAATTTTCATGCTTAATCTCAGAACATCACTTTAATGCGAACAGTGAAAAACAGCTCAGCTTAGACAAAAACCTAGCCACCTGGACATCAGCACAAACCGATATAGACTTCCTTGCTTCTGCACTTTCATTAGGTCTGAAAAAATCCAGCGATCAAACACTCAGAACAACCAAGAAGCTAAACATCGATGGAAAACTATCAGTACCGTGGTGAAACGACGAACTAACAGTCCTAAGAAAACATGTCAATGCACTCAGACGACTATACCAAAGAACAAACAATAACCAAGATTTAAGAGAGAGCAGAAGACAGAACTACTATAAAGCCAAATACAGCTATTAGTCCAAAATTACATTGCGAAAACAGAATCATGGAAAAAATTTTGTACAGTTTCAACCATATCAAATCCTTGAAATTGCATATATAAATTAGCAGCAAGCAAGAAAAAGACAACACCTATACTATCAACTATCAAGAAAACCGACGGCACCGACACTAAAAACTTTTAGCAGAAACTGCAGCTATTATGATAGAGAAGTTTATTCCTAATGACGATGAATCAACAGATGAAGAAATCCACAAAACTTAGAGACAAAGAATGGAAACAGATATAGACTTTCCTGACGACGACTCATTTGCAACTAATGAAATCGAGTCAATATTAAGATTAAAGGATCCAAGAAAAACTCCTGGAGAAGATGGATTAAGCAGTAACATACTTAACGGCATTTCATGAATTCCCCGAATTCATAACAACAGTTTACAACAAATGCCTAAAAAGAGGACGATTTCCTTCAATATGGAAACACTCAAAAATTATACCTATAATCAAACCAGGAAAAGAAACATCTGAAGAAATTAACAAATACAGCCCAATCAGCCTCATAAACATTGCTGGTAAGGTACTAGAAAAACTTCTAATAAACCGAATAATGCACTACGGCTACTCAAGAAACTTATTAAGCAGCAATCAATACACATTCAGACCTCAGTCCAGCACAGTAGATGTAATTATGGAGGTGAAAGAGTTTGCAGAACACAGTCTACAGCAAAAAAAAAAGACGTACTACTGATTTCACTCAATGTACAAGGAGCCTTCGATGCTGCATGGTGGCCAGCCATAATCAATCAATTAATAGATTTAAAATGCCCTTAAAACTTACTCTACCTTGCAAAAAATTATTTTTCAGACAGAAGAGCAACTATGACACTAAAAACCACAACTGTAACGAAAAAAGTCAAACAAGGCTGTCCGCAAGGTTCCTGCTGTCGGCCAGGTTTCTGGAACATCCAGTATGACTCGCTTTTAAGACTTCCAGTCACTTCTGAAACAAAAGTCATAACATTCGCCGATGATAATGATTTGGGGATGCGACGGCTTACAGTTAGAAGTAACGGCCAACAAAGAACTCTTTAAAATTGCAGAGTGGGTACGTGAGAAGAAAGTGACCTTCAATAGCACCAAGTCTAAAGTGCTCCACATCTCACGAAAAAAATCAAAACAACCTGTAACAGTCTTTCTAAATGGAGAAGTTCTCAAGGTAGCCAGTGAGCTAAAATACCTAGGAGTAACAATAGACGAAAAATTCACCTTCAATAAGCACATCTCATATGTTGTCGAAAAAAGCTTACAAATAGTAAACCTCTTAGCTAAGTCGGCGAGGATTAAGTGGGGATTAGGCCAACGAGCGCTGAAAACGATATATACTGATGCTATACTACCACTGATATCTTATGCTGCACCTGCCTGGAAACATACACTAAAATCGAAGATAAACCGACAAAAACTAAACAGAGTTCAATGCCTTATAGCCATACCCATAATTAAAGGATACAGGACAATATGTTTCGAGGCAGCTTGCGTTATTGCAGCTCTAATACCGATCTGCTTGAAAATACAAGAATCATCGCTTGTATATGAAGTCATTCCAGAAGATATATCGAAAGTTACAACATCGATCCAAATAGCTATGAACGTCTGCTTCACTGCAATAAGTGGCCTCACCCAGCAAAAAAAACAAATATCAAAGAGAAGGAAAGCTCTGAAAGTGAACGAATTCCAAATATACACTGATGAAAGCAAAACCGAAAGGAACGTCGGTTGTTCTTTCACTGCATACAACAGACAGTTCATTATACAAGAACGCTGCTCTAGACTGCATCCTCTTTGTTCCAACAACCAAGCAGAAAACAACTTGCTATAGTTCAGTCACTTACACATCTCCAGGAATTAGAACTCAACACCTCTCAGCAAAAGACAGCAACAATTTATAGTGATAGTAAAAGCGCTATGGATGGCATAAAAAACCAGAAATCTGGTTTTTTATGCCAGGACAAGAAACTTAGAACCAGATTTCTTATCTGGACAAGAAATCTGGTTCGAAATCTCACTCTAGAAGGATGGAAAATCAAGTTCTGCTGGTTGAAAGTGCATACTGGAATAGCAGGAAACGAGAGAGTAGATTAGTTGGCTAAAGAAGCAGCTAGAAACGAATGTCTAGAAACAAGTTATCACAAATTCTTGAAATCTGCTATAAAAACACTTGCAGAAGAGAAAAGCCTAGACATGTGGAAAGAAGAATGGAAAACATCACAAAATGGATCAATAACTAAAGAATTCTTTCCTAGCATCAGAAGCAGACTCCAGCTGAAAATACACACCATTTCTCCAGATTTAACCACGCTACTAACGGGACATGGAAAACTAAGACACTATGTACACAAATTCCATATCCTGGAATCACCAACATGCATCTGCAGTCCACACCTTCAACAGACCACATACTTTACAACTGTCAGCTGTTGGACTTCATCTGGATGCCCCTAATACAACGTCATCACTTCTGGAGACAAGTGGCCAGTGTCAAAACAGAGACTTATCGAAAAGTATTACATAGAATTAATTAAATTTGCTAATAAAATCAACTTCCATCCTTGTGATCTAACATAAATACTGATATTATGTGAATTATACTGTATAGTGTTAATATATGTATATATAAAAATATAAATGTAAATATGAAAATTGATACAAAAATATAAATGTAAATATTAATCAGTACTTGTAAGCTATATGTAATATAGTGGAGCATGTAGGAATAAATTACCTCCTGGTAGGGTTACTACTGGAAGGAAAATGTGCGCGCACGCACACACACACACAGGTCAATACTAGTAGGTCCAGAATAGTTTCCAATGACAGTAATACATTTTTAAGGTAATGTAACTATATATTTCTAATGTTTATTGTGTGTGTCTGTAACTTTTCTTTTGTTGTTTGTGCTCCAGATTAAGTCCATGAAAGTAGGATAAAACTAGCTGGATTTTTTTAAAGCAATAAGCAGAACAGTTTACTGTTTTTTGAATAAACCATTCTTAATTCAGCTTAACTAGTCAAAATTTGGCTTAAATTCTTTCATTATGTGTATGCACACAAACACATATATGCACAATCCACACTATCTAAATGTGTGTGCACTCCAGATGATGACCTTCATGGGAAGGATATAATGTCAGGTAATTATCTTGGTTTATGTTAAATTAAAGTTATTAAAGAGAGAGAGAAGACCGGAGAAAGATTCAATTAGAAGAATAACAGGGTGTTTACAGTATAGAGAAAGGTAAAAAAAACATTATATTTCTTAATCTTTCTGATTAAAAAGAGGAAGTGGGAAGAAAGGACTTGAAAAGTTGATCAAGGTAACTAATAGTCCAAGAAAGAGAGAAGAGAATACAAAGAATAGTTAGTATGGCAAATGTGAAGACAAGACATTTAGCAGCAATTCATATGAGCTAACTAACCATCGGCACTGAAAACAGTACACTAAGGAGATATTATTATAGGTAATATTACTGCACTATCATAATTGAATTCATTCATTCATCTTCAAGGCCCACCTTTCCTAATTGGGTTGTGGAGTCAGCAGCTGCAAGAGGAACTTTCAATGGTCATGATCCTCCGCCACCAAGCTCAGGTGTTCTGGTGGGACTCCCAAAAGTGTCCACCCAAGGTTTTGGATATAATATATCCAGCGAGTCCTTGGCCTTTCACATGGCCTCCCACCCTCTGGCTTGGCAAAGAGGGCCTGCTGGGGGGGGGGGGGAGTCTCTCTTGTGGCATTCTGACCAGGTGCTCGTACCAACATAACTGTGATCTCTCAACACGGAGAAGCAATGATTGAGTATTAAGGGTTCCTGAATTGCAGAGCTTCTGATTCTGTTGAGTCTTGTCAGCCCCACAACCCCTCGAAGGAACCTCATTTCAGCTGCTTGGATTTGTGTCCACCTTCTTTGGGTCATTACCCAACTCTCATGACCATAGGTGAGGATGGGGGACATAGACTGTATTGAAGACAGCCAGCTTTGCCTTCTGGATTAACTCCCGCAATACTGTGCTTGCTGAGCCAATCCGAGTATCTAGCTCTACGTCCCACTTTCCATCACTCGTGAATATGGACCCAAGGTATTATTTAAACTTCTCCACCTGCCTCAGTGGGACTCAACTCAAATGTAGAGTGCACTCGGATGGTTGTCTTGAGACCACAATTGTTTCAGTTTTGGCCACACTGATCTTCATCCCAGCTTCTGCACAAATAGCTACAAACCTATCCAGGGACTGCTGGAGGTCATCTGTGGAAGAACTAAGCAGAACTAGGTCATCCGCAAAAAAAGCAGACGTCCAATGCTACATCTTCCAATTCTGATACACTCACTGCCTCAGCTGTGCCTATCAATCCAGTCCATAAATATTATGAAAAGGAGGGGACAGAACACACCCTTGGCAGAGACCAACGGAGACTGAAAGGTTCAGACTTTGTGATGTTTACCCTGACACAAAACTCCATGGACCTGATGGCAGATAACAGTTGGCCATTCACTCCATACTCCTATACTACTTGCCAAAGCTTATCCCGAGGAACCTAGTCATATCCCTTCTCCAAGTCCACAAAACATGTGTAAACATTCTTGGCATATTCCAAGATTTCTCAAAGACTTGCCTTAAAGTGAAGATTTGGTCAGCTATGCTTCTACCAGGATGAAAGCCACATTGTTCTTCCCGGAACTTTGACTCAACTATGCTCCTGCACCTTCTTTCTGCATGGTTAGCCTAGTGGCTTTGCGCTTCGCAACCAAATGCCTGAGGAAGGAGTGTCCCAGGTTCAATTCCCATCGAAGTAAGGAATTTGAGGATCTTCCTAGGGCATAGCCAAGTTAGCCAGTCTTGGGCGCAGGCAGTAGGGTTTTTTTCCGCCAGTTTATCTGGCATTTTTCATACCGCAAGCAGGCAAACCGGCCCTGTGAACATATGCTTCTACAGACAAAAATATACCCCCCCCCCGCGGCCGACCAGGCAACAGGTCAGTTGGCAGTGGTACTAACAAGTAGTCGCATCTAAGTAATATGCGGACCCTGCATAGGAAGCGGGAATAACGCGTAGTGAAAGAAGCTGCTCCTGCACCTTCTTTCCAAGTACCTAGCATATACTTTCCGAGACAGGCCGAGCAGAGAGAGAGAGAGAGAGAGAGAGAGAGAGAGAGAGATGCCACGATAGTTGCTGCAATTTCTCTGGTCTGCCTTCTTGAAGACTGGTATTATTATGTCTGTCTGCCATTGCTTTGGTGCTTGCCCAGATATCCAAGCAGCCTGACACACTCGAGTCAGCCAGAGAACCCCATCTCGATTTAAGGCTTTTAGCATTTCAGGCTGAATTTCATTACCAGCAGCCTTCCCTGATTTTAGTGATTTTATTGCTAAATAAACCTCTTCTGCTGTAAGACTAGTCATCGCCCCGATCTGCACCTCTTGGATGTCCACAACTGCTGGGCCACCTGGGTTAAGAAGGCTCTCAAAGTATTCCCTCCATCTGTGGAGGATATCCTTCTCGGTTGTTAAAAGTGCACCAGAGGCCTTAATTACCCTTGCTTGCATGATTTCCTCCCTCAAAGGCAGTGGATGGTCTGCTAGAATACTTTGTTTGCATTTGCATGGGATGAATCTAATCTTTCTCCAAAGGATTCCCAAGCCTTCTGCTTTGCTGTCTTTACTGCCTCAGCAGCAGCTTTTCGTGCCTGTGTACCAGAAACCCATCTCAGGTGACCTAACACTAAACCATATTAGGTAGGCTTCCTTTTTTGCCCGGATAGCTTTTTGGACCTCTTGGTTCCACTAAGGTTTCCTTTTCTCACTGCCCTTCGCTACACCGAGCCGCTTTCTGCCACAGCATGAGAGTGCAGAGGCAGTGACAGCAGTTCTGAACAGCTCCCACTCCTCCTCAACATCTGCAGTATGGTTGGAAATCTTTCTGAACCTGGAGGAAATGTCATCTGCAAAATTCTTCCTCACAGCCTCATTTTCCAATGCCTCCCATTTCACGCGGTATAGCTGCTTAGGCCTACCAGCGTTGATGGTAGCATCTGGTTTCTGAAGCCGTAGAGTGCAGACAACAAGGTGGTGGTTAGTTGACAGTTCTGCCCCTCTCCTCATACAAACGTCCAGCACTGAGGAAAATAGGTCTGCTGAGACTATAAAGAAGTCAATCAGAGACCTTTGTCCAAGTGTATCCCTGTACCAGGTATACTTATGGACTTCTCGGTGCTGGAAGAAGGTATTCATTATGGACAAGCTGTTAGTACAGCAGAAGTCCTATAATTGAATTTTTTTGAAAATTTAATATGAGTAAAGTTTCAAGTCAAATGAATTCTTAATAGTATTGTCTTCAAAATAAGAATAAGCTAATTTAAGTCAGAATAGAATTTTATTTCCAGTGGAATTTTTCATTATTTTGCTATAGAAATTAAATATTAAACAATAATAATAATTACAAGGACATATTATTATATAATACAAAATAGAGCATAAATATCGCTCTGAAAGTGAAAACAGTTACACTTAAGAATTTAACAAAAATATTTCAGGGGAAAAAATAATAACAAAACTAAGTATTTGAAACTTTTATATGCAGGAAAAGCTTTTCTTAAAAAAAAAAAAATGAATAGCATTATTTGAAGAAAAAAAAATTTTAATAGCAACCACATTTATGAAAGGTTAGGAGTCTTTGATACAGTATTCTGGTACAGCGAGCAGGCCAGAATTGGGTAAGCTGGAAATCCTGATGTAAATCCCAGACAGTTTCCTGTCATTTCAAAATGCCAATAAGTTGATGGTGATGCCACAATATTACAAATAGAATATCCAAAGGTAGGAAAAAAACAGCTTAGAAACATATACCAAATTTAAATCTCAAATTTGCTAGAGGTGTTTAAAAGAGATTCCATCAATGCCAACATTCTCATTGATGCTATGATTTTCAGCTTTTCTGCTGTTACACTGATAAAATAATATTGAATGGCAATACTAGTTTATAAATGTAACAGCAGAACAGCTGAAAATTTTAGCATAGCAACAATTTATATCTTAGTCTGTAAATATTAATCCTTAAACTATGCATAATTCATCAACATCATTAACATAAAACTCACCTTTTTATTGCGATTAACTGAAAAAAAGTAGCAGCTTTCTTCTCCAACAAATGGAGGTCCCCACTTTCTTGTTTCATCTCCTTCATCTGGAAAACATCATAGTACTGACCAACATGGCATATATTTTAGTAAAATGATGCTCAGCTAATACATATATAAAATTATTTGTTAAAAGGCTGTATATACTTATCTAGGTATAAAATAGCAAGTGGGGACTGAATCCTGTTTTATCTTTTCTGAGATAATAAATCTACATATTACATTGTCAAAAACACTCCACACACTTGTAAAGATCACAGGTCTATACAATTGATTGCACAATAAAAGAATGAAATTTTGTACAAATAAAACTGTTATTTGGTTTTGCTTTGGTATTTGGCCGCTTCAGCAGTGCTTTTCAATATTTGACCAAATCAGAAGACAGATTCTGCTGGCCAGGCTAAGCAGAAAAATTCTTGTTACATGTGACAAAATAGGGGAAAACCTCCCCTCATCTTGTGCAATGCAAATAGAAGGGTTTCCAAGGCTAATGAGTAAACTTATTCCACATGGCAATTTTTCAAAAAATATCTTTCAGCACTAGCTACCAGCATATTCCTTGAAAGTTATTTTTTTTCAAAAGTCAGAAATATTTATGAAGAAAAACCAGATGTATGCTACTCCAAAAAATGCTGAAAAATTTATTTTCCTACATCATAATTTATCGTGAATTCATTTCGATCATTAAATCCATAAGTATTCTCTATATTTCATAATTTAAAATAAATTCCATTAATGTTTTTGTTATTTGAAGAAATAAGTGTAATATGTTTTTCTGATTTTTATGTTGCATTGTTTTTTTTAATGCGT
This sequence comes from Typopeltis vanoorti, assembly GCF_054136105.1. Classification (NCBI taxonomy): domain Eukaryota; kingdom Metazoa; phylum Arthropoda; class Arachnida; order Uropygi; family Thelyphonidae; genus Typopeltis; species Typopeltis vanoorti. Next base: position 93,447,003 of record NC_143561.1, on the reverse strand, counting down.
TGTTCTCTATGAAATTAAATGATAGTTTTATTATGAAATGGAAGAAATTATAAATCTATCTATATTTTATAGCCAAATGTAGAAAGAAAGTGAAGTTTCAAAAATTTACCAGAATGCTTATGAGACCAAGACCGAAATCTGAGTTGCTTTGGCTTATATTATTTAACCAATATGAACTCAATGCATTCAGTAAGTTTTGCTAGCCTGAAATACCAAGCTGAGAATTCAAATTGACCAAGTTCAAAAAAATTTACAAGTGAAAAAGAAAACAATTAACATTGTAATTAAGACATGCCAGAAGGTTAAATTTATCATAAGTGATCTCCAAGTGGGTGCATAATAAAATATTAAACTATACAGCTGAGAAGCATATATTTATATGAAATAAAATAATATAATAGGAAATATTATGGATATATCTGTATTTTATAGCAAAATGTGGAAACAAACAAAAGTAAGAAATGTAGAAAAATTTTCTTTCTTTCAAAAATTTACTAGAAAGCTTATGAGAGGTTATGTTCTTTTAAACTTTGATAAATATTTGAACGTGGTTAGCCTAGTGGTTTGCACTTCGCAACCATATGCCTGGGGAAGGAGTGTCCTAGGTTTGATTCTGTTGACGACATGAGGAGCTTAAGGTACTTCCTCAGCCATAGCAAAGTTAGCTGGTCTTGGGAGTGGACAGCAGGGTTTTTTCCACCAGTTTATCTGGGATTTTACATCCTGCAAGCAGGTAAACCAGCCCCATGAACACTCATGGATTATATGTCATGAACTTTATTGCACTACATTATTGCACTACCCTTAGAGGATGCAGCCGCATTAATTTCATCATGAACTCCTCATTAGGGGACTCTACCCATCCTAAAGGGATGGATGAGATTGATTGATTGATTGATCAATCAATCAAATATTTGAAACTTTTAAGTTTCTTTCTATATTTGACTATAAAATATGAATGGATCTGCCATTTCACTATCTCACTTATTTCAAATTGGAGTATCCCAGCTCTATAGTAAAAAATGTGAAAGATATTATATTTAGGGGAAGCAAAATTTTAATTTTTATGGCTATTTTGCCTATTTTTCTTTAGGAGTTCCCCTTGTATAATGTCACTGGCTTTTTACTTAATTTTTTAAAGCATTATTGAAATATTAGAGACGTAAATACATGAAAAATATAAGGAAGGAATAATTTTGGACATACCATTGTAGGATGTTCTTTTTAGAGCAGCATCAGGCATATAACAATAAACATTTATATATCATTGATGAGGTAAAACAGAAAAGGAGGGGGAGCAGAAATGTGGAAATAGAAAAATGTGGGAGCTAGAATTAAGAATAAAACAAAGATATGTGGAACAAAAATCGAGTTTCCAAGGATGGGCTGAAAATTCTTTGGGAAAAAGGTGAAAGAACACTGTTTAGGGGAAAGGAGAAGGATAGATTATGATGAATTAAGATTAGGGGTAAGAGTAACAGGGTGTGAGCCGTTTTGACTGAGTGTCGTCTTCAGAGCTTGTGGGAAAAGTGGAGGCTATGTTATGTCGGCTTAGTGTTTTTGTCTTGGGTTTATCTGTGTTGTTTTTCATTGGTTGGAATCTTGACCTAATTTTCGTGTTGTGTAGCTTCCAACTCTCAGAGATTATATATGGGTGGTGAATATTTATGGAGTTTTTGTCACATTTTATGGCTACTGTTTCTGATATTCTTAACATTGTTTTGTTTTCCTGTATGTCTACTATAATGGCTTTGTTGATTTTTGGGGTATGTTTCTGTTCAAGAGCATAGGCTGCTATTTCTGTTTTCCCAGTATTTTGTATTTTGTTTTTCTTTTGGTTATTACATTTCTTATTGCTTAAATGTTCTGGGATTGGTATGCCTGCAGTTGCTGGAACACTTCCATGATTGCAACATACCAATCCCAGAACATTATGCAGTGAAGGAAAATAAGAAAGCATACAAGAAAACAAGAAAGTTCCTGGAAAATAAGTCAGCTTGTGCTCTTAGCATGAGCTGACTTATTTTATACACATATTTATTATATACACAGAAAAAAATGTAAGAAAGTGAAGCATTGTGTAAAACAAGGTAACAAAAGTCATGGGAAGACTTGGGTAGGAACGCAGAAAATGAATGTCAGAAAGGTGGCAAAATATTGTGGACGCTATTGAAAAGCTTAGAAATGGAGACAAAAGTACACTAAAGGAATCAGAGATGAATAAAGGTGACATGAAAACTGAAGATAAAGTTATACTAGATGTCTGGAATAATTAATTAGAAAGACTGCTAAACGAAACAAGCAGTGTCAGCATGGTGGTAGAAAACTCCCAACAGGAATGCAGTCAGGAATAGATATCCATACTTGAAGTACAAAAAGTAATCAAAAACCTGAAATGTGGAAAGGCAGCTGGAGTAGATGAAATTTGGCCATAAATGCTCAAATATGGAGGTATACTCATAAAAGTTTTACAGTGGCTGCATTTCATAATTCAGAAGACTTGGTCAGAGGGTCGAATTCTAGATCATCAGACATCTATGACTATAAATATTAATAAAGGGTTAAACCTAAAAATAATAGGGGTGCTTAAGGGTCAAAGCTGTATAACTGAGAGGAGACCTCCACATAGCCTTTAAAGGAATGTGGAGAACCGACCAGGGCTTCTGACCTAATGTCCAATCCTCACCTTCTCGTGGTGCACCCTGTTGGGTATCTACTTTGATACTGAACGAACGAGGATGGGCTGGCAATTTGGGATTTAGCCGACCAAATTGTATTCTTATTGGTCAAACCAAAATAAAAAATGATGGTACAACATGACAAAATTTCATGCCGGCTGGGGCGTCGCCCGGTTAAACAAGGCCCCCGTTGTTTTCGCCAGGGAACCAGGGCGAACAGCGAAAAGTCAGCTACTGGAACAAATCTGAAAACAAACCCCAACTCAACATCACCAGAGTTAAAGATCGGTACTATCAACGTAAGAAGCCTGAATGGCAAAGAAATGGAGCTAGCTGAGGAATTAGATAAGTACCAGATCGACATAATAGGGGTGACTGAAACAAAAAAGACCAAAACTGGTGAGATCTTTCTGAGTGATAAATACAAAATGTTATATTCAGGCAATAACAATCAAGGAAAAGAAGGAGTAGCCATAGTATTCAACACAAAATACGAGGCTAATCTTCTTGAATGGCAGTCAGTCTCAAGTAGAGTAATGTGGGCAAATATGAGAATGGGGAACTGGACAATGAGACTTATCTGTGCCTATCGTCCCACAGAAGGTTCTACTAAGGTAGAAGTGGAGGAATTTTTTGAGGCTTTAGAAAAAGCAACTGACACAATGAAAAAGGAAAAGTTGGTCCTTGTTGGGGATCTAAATAGTAGAGTAGGAAATGATTGTGAGACATACAAAAATATTTTGGGAAAATTTGGAGAAAAGAGCAAAGCTAATAATAATGGCAAATATCTGTTGGATTTCTGCTCAGGACATGGACTGGTTATTACTAACACCATGTTCCAACATAAAAATGTGCACAAATTCACATGGAGAGAAGAGGCTAGGAATAAGAAAAGTCTCATTGACTATGTTATTGTTGATAGTGATGTTTTCTCCCTGGTGCAGGACACCAGAGTGTACAGAGGATTTGAAATTGGAAGTGATCACTATTTAGTCTTGAGCAGGATAAAATTGAATTTCATATTGAAAAGAATAACATGTAAGAAAGTTTTAAAGCGAATAAAAGTTGAGCAGCTCTCAGATGTAAACTGTAGACTAAAATACAGAAATATTATTGAAAAGAAAATGAAAGAGTTTGAGAACAGGAATCAAACCTTGGAGATTCAGTGGCAAACTCTGAAGGAAACATTGACTGATTCTGCCAGAGAGGCATGTGGTGAGGTTGTGTGCAAAGATAAAAAAATCAGAACTCCCTGGTGGACACAGGAAGTTAAAGAGGCAGTGAAGGAAAAGAAGAAAGCATATCAAAAGTTCCTGGCAAATAAGTCAGCTTTTACTCTTACAGAATACAGAGACAAATGTAAGAAAGCTAAACAGTGTGTAAAACTAGCTAAACAAAAGTCATGGGAGGACTTTGGCAAGAATATAGAAAATAAATATCAAGAAGGTGGCAAAATATTCTGGAGGTTGTTGAAGAAGCTTAGGAATGGAGGAAAGAGTGCTGTAAAAGGAATTAGGGATGATAAAGGTGAAATGAAAACAGGAGAAAAAGATATCCTTGAAGTATGGAGTAATTACTTTGAAAAACTGCTAAATGAAACAAGCAGTGATGACAGCACAGTGATAAAAAACACTGACCAGGCATGCAGTCAGGAATACATATCCATACTTGAAGTAGAAAAAGCCATCAAAGGCTTGAAATGTGGAAAGGCAGCAGGAGTAGATAATATTCGACCAGAAATGCTGAAGTATGGTGGTATAAGAGTCTTACAGTGGCTGCACTGCATAGTTCAGAAAGCCTGGACAGAGGGACGAATTCCCGATGATTGGAGTAGAGCTCTCATAGTACCCATATATAAAAAGGGAAATAAAACTGAATGTGAGAATTACAGAGGTATTTCCCTACTGAGTGTTCCTGGCAAGATCTATGCAAGTATACTTGAGAAACGGTTGAGAAGAATTGTGGAAGAAAAGCTTGGTGAAGAACAAGCTGGATTCAGGCCAAATAGAGGCTGTCAGGATCAGATCTTCACTTTACGACAAATAGTCGAGAAAGCATGGGAATATAACAAAGATCTGTATTTAAGTTTTGTCGATTTGGAAAAGGCATATGACAAGGTGCCAAGAGAGAAGCTATTCAATACGCTGCAGTTATATGGTGTCAATGGGGCATTATATCAAGCAATACTTAGTCTTTATTTGAGTTGTGAGTCAGCAGTTAGAATTGAAGGAAGTACAGGAAGATGGTTTAATGTTAAATCTGGTGTGAGACAAGGATGTACATTATCCCCTCTGTTATTCATTATCTATATGGATCACATTATGAAGGAATGTGGTATTAAACCTGATATCAAAATTGGAGATGTTAATGTCAGCTCTTTGCTTTATGCGGATGATGTTATACTTCTAAATAAATCCGCTACAAGTCTGCAAGATTCTCTGACTAAATTGAATAGCTGTTGTAATAGATATGGTATGAAGGTCAGCAATAAAAAGACAATGAAAATAGGCAGAATCATTGAAAATGTCAACTGTGTTGTGAATGGAGAACCTGTGGAACAAGTAAAACATTTCAGCTACTTAGGCACAATTTTTACTGAAGATGGTAAACTAAATATAGAAATAGACAACAGAATCAGCAAAGCTGGTATCGTGGGAAGTCAATTGAATAAATTCATATGGAATAAGAAAGAAATTAGTCGGAACACTAAATTAGCTGTATACAAGACTGTGTTCAAACCAATTTTAACTTATGGATCTGAGAGCTGGGTCAGAAGTAAAACACTTGACCAAAGACTAGAGACCGCAGATATGAGAGTCCTGAGAAAGATTAGAGGCGTGAACAGATGGCATCAATGGCAATATCATATTAAAAATGAGGATATTAGGAAAGAACTTGACATTGTCAGCATCCAGGAATGCGTTAGCAGAGCTAATCTCAGATGGTATGGTCACTTAAATAGAATGGGAGAGGAAAGATTAGCAAAACAAGTGTTCTCTGCCAGGTTGGCAGGAAAACGACCCAGAGGAAGACCAAGATATAGGTGGATTGATACGGTACAAAGTGCCTTAGATGATAGAAATATAAGATCTGATAATGTTGGAGTCTTGACAAGTAACAGACTGATTTGGAGGAAAATTGTAGATAGGAAGTTAGTAATGATGTAATTTTTTCATGTAGTACTGTCATATCCTGTACACCCCTTGAGGGTACATGGCAGGAATTTGATGATGATGAACCTAAAAATAATAAAAATTTAAGCAACCACCTCTGGACATTTGGATGAGGAGATAGAGAAATTCAAGAAGAATTAGAAGATTGTTTAAGATTAAATCCGAATAAATGGACGATAGTAATGGGAGATTATTATTATTATTATTGCCTGACACCTCCAGGGAGTCCAAAGACTCATTGAGGGAGGGTACCTACTCTACAACTCTCCGTCTCCACTACTCAAATGAATGAATTATAGCGAACTACATCATCTACACCAACACCATCTACTGCCCATCATCACCACTAGTGGTGGTGTTTTTTTTTGTTTTTTTTTTTAAACAGACAACCCACAAACATCCATGCTTATGGCAGGATTTGAACCCACCTTTTGGCTGGAGAGAGTGAATATGCTAACCACTTGGCCAATCAAAAATAACGAAACCAATAGAGGAGAGTTTGGTATTGGAGATAGAAATGAAAGAGGAGAAAGGCTAGTAAGATTTGCAGAAAGTCAGGGTCGATTTATAATGAATATATTCTATAAAAAGAAAAAGGCACGATAATGGATATGGCAATTGCCTGATGGTATTACAGATAATGAATAGACTATTTTGAATAACAGAAAATAATTAATAGAGGATATATCAGTAATAATTAAGATATATTTTGATAGTGACCATAGAATGGTCAGAGCTAAAATCAAATTAAACAATAGAAAAAATAGGAGAGAAACAAAAAGAACTGGTGTTAAAATAGATAACAAAATGATTAGAACACAGTACAAAAATTTGAAAAGATTTTCACAGAAAAACTTATTTCAAACAAAGAACATCTAAACCATACACAAAGAATGGAAAACATGATATCATCAATAGAGAAATCTAATAGAGAAATTATAAAAACATGGCAAAAAAGTAAAGTAAGAACTAATACATTAAGTCAAAATACTAAAGACTTAATTAAGAAAAGAGAAGAATTGAGAAGGAAAACACACAAAGCCATAACATCAATAAAGTAAAAGAAATTTTAGAAAAGAATAAATCATTGAAAGTAATAAGGAAAATAATAAGGGAAAGAACTGGAATACATGTCTCAAAAATAAAAACAAGGAGATAAAGTATCAAAGAAATGAAACGATGAAAATATGTGAAGACTTTTACACCAAGATGTATGAAGATATTTATCTTGAACCCACTGAAAATAAGAGACCTCCAGAAGCCTAGAGTCAGGAACTCATCGAGAGAGGCCATACTATTTGCCCAAGCTGTCATAGTTGTTCTTGAATTCGTTCATGCCCCCTCCCTTCTTGACAGCATTCATTCTACACTTCCATGGATGCCTTTGTGCCCTTTTCCCACTCCTCCATAAAATGAAAAATTCCATCTACTAAAATTCTGTATGACTCTTTCAGAAGCAAGTCTCAATTATATCACCCTTCTTTCTCCTGTTTGCTAGTGTCTGCAGGCTACAAATTCTTAATCTGTCTTCATAATGTGTATTCCACAATCCTGATATCATTTTTTACAATCTCCTTTGCACTCTCTCCACTGTATCAGAATCACCATGGAACCCAAGAGACCAGGTCTGCATGCAATAGTCCAAGTGAGGTCTTGTCAAGGCCTTATATAAAAAGGCAAAATTACTTCCTTATTTTTATATGCCATTATTGCCATTATATATTTGAGAATACACACACACACACACACACACACACACACACACACACACACACACACACACACACACACACACACACATATATATCAGAGAATAATTGCCATTATTCTCCGAGTTATATTTACAATTTTTTTTAAATGATCCTGACCAAGACATTATGCAGATGATGTTATACTTCTGAATAAATCCAGTAGAAGTCTGCAAGATTCCCTGACTAAATTGAATAACTGCTGTAATAAATTTGGTATGAAAATCAGCAATAAAAAGACAAAGACAATGAAAATAGGCAGAAGCACTGAAAATATCAACTGCATTGTGAATGGAGAACCTATGGAACGAGTAAAACATTTCAGCTACTTAGGCATGATTTTTAGTGAAGATAGTAAATTAAATATGGAAATAGACAACAGAATCAACAAAGCTAGTGTGGTAGGAAGTGAACTGAATAAATTTATATGGAATAAGAGAGAAATTAGTCAAAACACTAAATTAGCTGTATACAAGACAGTGTATATACAAGACAATGGATCTGAGAGCTGAGTTACAAATAAAAGACTTGATCAAGGACTAGAGACAGCTCTAATATGAAAGTTCTAAGAAAGATTAGTGAAATGAACAGATGGCATCAATGGCAGTATCACATTAAAAATGAGGATATTAGGAAAGAATTCACAGTTGTTAGCATTCAGGAATATGTTAGTAGAACTAACCCCAGGTGGTGGTCACTTAAACAGAATGGGAGAGGAAAGATTAGGAAAACAAGTGTTCTTTGCCAGGTTGACAGGAAAAAAACCCAGAAGAAGATGATCAAGATGTAGATGGATTGATCTCACAATACTTGTAAAAACCTGTCTGTTTTCAATAGAACTAAATGTAGAAAACTTGTGTGTGCCAATGCGAGGCATGCTTTCTGATCCTTAACGAAAGCTATTGGGCGTAACTTTTGCCCATCTGTGCTTTCAACTTCTTTCTCATCCAAATGGTAGTATTACAACATCACCTAAAGATACGACTGATCTTCTGGCATCATTCTTCTCATCCAACTCCTACATAGATCATCATCAAATTTCTTATATGTATCTTTAGGGGGGGGGGGTACAGGATAATTCTGATAGTACTATATGAAAAAAATTACACCATTACTAACTTCCAATCAATAATCTTTCTACAAATTAATCAAGACTCTGATATTATCAGATCTTATATTTCTGTCTTTTAAGATCTGATGATATTGGAGTCTTGACAGATATCAAATTAATTTGTAGAAAAATTATTGATTGGAAGTTAGTAATGGTGTAATTTTTTCTTGTAGTACTATCAGAATTATCCTACCCCCCCCCCCCCAAAAAAAGGTACATATAAGGAATTTGATGATGATCTATGTAGGAGTTGGATGAGAAGAATGATGCCAGAAGATCGCCGTATTTTTAGGTGATGTTGTAATACTACCATTTGGATGAGAAAGAGGTGAAACTACAGATAGATAAAAGGTATGCCCAATAGCTTTTGTGAAGGATCAGAAAGCATGCCTCTTATTGGCACACACAAGTTTTCTATATTTAGTCCTATTGAAAAGAGACAGGTTTTGTAATACTGGTTTTACAAGTATTGTGAGATTCAGTGTACGCTGAAAGTGAATTAGGGATTCTTATCTCAAGCCACTCCTGATGAGCATTTTTTTTTTTCCCCCTGCCCTGGCACATCTTTTGGAAACCCATGGTTTAGATATAGGATAGGAATTTGAACAGAACAAGAAGAGAAAACCTCTATTCTTGCATGGATAATTTCTATAACAAGGTCACAACAAGTATCTGAAGAATGGAAACAGTAGCGTGAAACCTGGAAAAGAGGAGTAAAAATCATGGAGATCTTCATACTTGGTATTGTTATAATGCCAAACTACACAAGGTAGTGAATGGCTGAGAGGAATAATTAAATTTCTGGTAACGAGAGCAAGAATAAGAGCTGTTGCTTTCAAGAGTTTGTGAAAAGCTCTTGCTTTTCACAAAAAAACTCTCTATCAAGGTATACAAAAGTATCAAACAAACCACTCTTCTTCACAAATATTTTCACAATGAATATGTTTTAAGACATAAAATATTTGTATTGAATTATAATTGATTCTCAAGTTTTTACTATGGTTTGCATGTGTAATACCCTAGAGATGTGCTTCTCATTACAGTAGATATGCCAAAAGGCAGCTTTAAAAAAAAAGTTAATAAATAAACAATTTGTCACAAGACAATTAGATGGAATAAAGCAATCCACAAATAACAATTCGTTTAAAGACAATTCAGCAAAAAAGTTATTTATCAAAATGGCAATTCAACAACAACAAAAGCAATTAATCAAAGACAAGTAATCAAAATGAAGATTTGATTTTAACTCAAAGGAAACAGTCCTCAAAAATGAATTAAAAGGCAATTTCATCAAAACATCAATGTTAAAATCTAACCTAATAAAATATGAAGTATAATTTGTTATTCATTGAGACAGTATGCAATGAAAATTTCATAGTTATATGATGTGTTTTAATTAACATGTAAGCAAACATTAGGAAAAACAGTAAATAACATATCTTCAATGAGCATCTTCAACATGACGTGAAACATCAGAACAATAGCATGATATTGCTCAACAAAAAGATAACAATGTAGATGTAGATTTAAATCACGAGTCGCATTAGTCACATTGTTTAATTATAATCAAGTTCCAATAAAGTTAACTAAAAGATACACACAAAAATTTTAACATTAATGACCATTGTTGATCAACTATTTTCCATAATGGAGATAACTTTTGCTTTTTCCAGCAAACTCTGTGTGTGGTAATAGCATGCTGTACAAACTTGTGGGTGCATAGTATTTGATAGTATTTTTATGTTCCTCACAATGCAAAACTACAATCTTCCAGAATAGCCAAAGTAAAATAAACCACGGCTCATGAGATATGGCAAACATGGGAATATGAGCAAAGCAAGTTTATCCTTCATAGAATCTAAAAATCAAAGAATGCTTAGCACCATGTCAAAATTCAACCTAAATGTTGGGCATTCTGATTATCTTGGTAACATGTACAGATAGACTTCAGATATAAGGAATAGGCACAATAACTCTCAGCAATTGAGGTGGAGTGGTCCTACCTCTGTTGATGAAATTAAAACTGAAATCTCTAAATCAAAAAGTTTGTTAGAGCAAGTGAGCTATAATATTGTTCTCAAGTTACTTTTCGTTTGGAGGTGATAATGGAAAAACATGAGTAGGAAAAATCTTTCATCTCCATCTAAGGTTGAGGAACTCAGCTCGGACAGAATAAGCTCAGATAAAGTTTGCATTTTGCCTCAATCTTTCTAAGTGACATGTTTTCATACCTTCACAATGAAGGTGTTCTTATTAAAATAAAAATAAATAAATAAAACTTCTTTATAATGAAGTAATTTTATAAGCAACACTTCATTCATGAAAATACCACTTACCCAACTTTTCAACCTTGATTACTTCAGCACCTAGGTCTCCTAAAATCATTGTACAGAATGGACCAGCTAAAATTCTTTGAAAAATTTAATAAATCATTGAGTTGTTATAAGAATTTAATAATTCAAATACAATAATTTTTTTTTCTGAAGGTGTTAAGAGTTAAATACCAAAACTATTGTGTGTGTAGCCTTCATTAGTCAAGAACATTTACATGAATGCATAAACATGCAGAACATTTGGAACAATTAGAAATAATTTTTAAAAAAAATAACATCAGTCTCTTTTATATAACTGCACAACAGTTGTCACCTTTGTTAGTCCTTACTATTTTGCCTACTAGTTTGTTTATTTACACCTGAAGATATCCTGTGCAAATTGGGATGAAACGTTGTGTTACTAAGTAAATAAATGCTATCAACTTATTCTGGTGTTCTGCCTTATAAACTTTAAGCAAATATTCGTGAACTGGCAAAGTTTACACACACACACACACAGAGGTTTACTTCATATTTGCTAACCTTAACTTTCCACTTATAAAACAACATCTCTTCTTATGGATGGTCAAATGGATAGAGCCACTGATTCGCCAACATGATGCAGAAATTGTTGATTCAAATCCTACTAAATAACATATAACATACATATTTGTAAAAGTGTAAAAGTCAAGTTGTTATATAATTCTGATTCAACTGTGACAACTTGCATATGCAGCCTAAACTGGCAAGAAAACAATTGTGTTTTATCACCATAACAAGTTTCACTTCTTATCTAATAACTGAACCACCTATGGAATTAAAAGTTTTCGGTTTTTTTGGTTGAACATACCATAAGAGTTTCCTAATTAATGCAGTGTTCTCGTATTATAGCTGGATTGGAAAATTAACACAAGTAGTCCAATATATCGCAGGGCAATCAGAGATGCTACTGATATTCAGCACTTACAAAATGATTTGAATAGGCTGGAAATTTGGGCAAACGAAAATGGCTATCAGTTTAATATTAGTAAGTGTAAAGTTATGCACTTTGGTATGATGAGATTTCCAGTGGCATATTATATTAGCATGGTTATGCTACAAGAAACTGAGAGGACAAGGGATCTTTCGACAACTCAAAAGATAATTGCAATGCTGAAACGAACGTTCACATGTAAAGATAAGGATGTCATTTTGCCTCTTTACAAGGTCTTGATAAGACCTCACTTGGACTATTGTGAGCAAGTCTGGTCTCCTGGTTTCCATGGTGATTCTGATATATTGGAGAAAGAGAGTACAAAGGAGAGTGTTAAAATAATATCAGGATTGTGGAATACTGATTATGAAGACAAATTGAGACTTTGCAGACTGCAGACACTAGCAAACAGAGAAAGAGCAGGTGATATGATTGAGACTAACAAACTTTTGAATATAATGGTCATACAGGATTTCAAATGATGAAATTTTTAAATTTATGGAGGGTGGGGAAAGGACGAGAGGGCATCCTTGGAAGCTGAGAATGAAGGCCGCCAAGAAGGGTGTGAGGACTAGATTTTTCTCTCAGAGGGTGGTGCATGATTGGAATGGATTGCCATTGGATGTTGTGAGTGCAAGCAGTGTGAATGAATTCAAGAATAAGTATGATAACTGGTACATGTAGTATGTGGCCTCCCTCAATGAGTCTCTGACTCCTTGGAGGTCTCTCTTAATAATAATAATAATTTTCTTCAAATTTTCCCAAAACATTTCTATATGTATGGTAATCATTTCCTACTCTGTTGTTTAGATCTCCAACAAGGATCAATTTTTCCTTTTTCATTGAACCAGCTGCCTTCTCCAATGGCTGAAAATATTCCTCCAGTTCTTCCTTGGTAGAACCTTCCGAGTCCATAAGCACAAATAAGTCTCATTGTCCAATTCCCCATTCTGATACTTGCCAACATCACTCTACTTGATATTGCCTGCCATTCAAGATGGTTATCCTCATATTTAGTGTTGAATGCTATAGCTGCTCCCTCTTTTCCCTGATTATTATTGCCTAAATATAACATTTTGTATTTGTTGCTTAGAAAGATCTCACCTGTTTTTGTCTTCTTTGTTTCAGTGATGTCTATTATGTCGATCTGGTACTCCAATTCTTCTGCTAGTTCCATTTCTTTTCCATTGATGTGTCTTATGCTAATAGTACCAATCTTGAACTCTGTTGATGTTGAGTTGGGATGTGTTCTCAAATTTGTTCCAGAATCTGACTTTGCACTGTTCACCCATGATTCCCTGATAAAAACAATGGGGACTTTGTTTAACTGGGCACCACCCCAGCTGATAGTACTAATCTTGAACTCTGTTGATGTTGAGTTGGGATGTGTTCTAAGATTTATTCAAGTATCTGACTTTGCACTGTTCACCCCTGATTCCCTGACAAAAACAATGGGGATCTTGTTTAACTGGGCATCACCCCAGCTGGCATGAAATTCTGTCATGTCATACCATCAATTTACATTGTGGTTTAACACATCTAAACATTTTTTTCTTTCAATTTATTCTTTCTTTCCAAGATAATTAATGACATAATTTATAAATGTTTCAATAATAAAACTGAAGCTGTGAGTATTATAAATTAATAAATTATATGATCATAAGGCATCATTATGTAGAATTAATTTTGACAAAAATACTGAAGGGGGGGGGGGGGCATTTCTGTTTAGAGTGTCTGCTAATTAATCAACTGGATTAAAATGAAACAAGAAATGATTGATGGATACTGCTTCTGACCCAGAAGTCACAATGAAGAGTCAGAAGCAGCATACATCGATCATTTGTTGTTTCATTTTAATTCATTAAAATTAGACAATTTTAATGGATTAAAATTTAATGGATTAACATTAAAATGAGACAATTTTAATCCATTAAAATGAGAAAATGAGAACACTCCCCAGGAGTGTTCCTCATTTTCTTTCTCTCATTAGCAGTGAGATTAATGTAAGCTTTCAGCATTTTGCTGCAATAAAGAAGATTATTATCTAGGATTTCTAACACAGTTTATTTTAGAAATGGCAATGAGTATTAATAGGAGTAATATCTTGGACTTTATTTTTTTTTTAAATTCATATCTCACACCATCAGCACAATGTTATATTCATGACCAAGGGCTTCCATGATAAATACCATGACTTCAATTACAAATTCCAATTTGCCTAAGTATCTGTCATACTTAAAGCACGTAACCTCCACTGAAAGGATGTACTTGGTAGAATTTTTTAAGATGCAAAATATTCTTAAAATTTACTATAATGAAAGACAGTATGCACTCTCAATGGAGAAAATGTCTTGCACATAGCAGACACTTAAAGAAAAGTCAGCTTTCAACACAATAAACCTCATTAGAACCAAAGAATTAGCTTGCTGTGGTGAATCCAAAACTTTTTATAGTAAATTCTTTATAATGGTAATTACTATACTGAAAGCTGAGTGCAGTATGGACCAGAGTAGGCATATGACATTTTGGCACTTCCTCAATTTAAATTATTGCACACTATATGTGAATTAAAAACTAATTTTTATTTATGCTTTTAAATAAAGTCTAAATAAGCATTATTATATGCATTTTGTTTATGAAAAATAAGCACCTTCCTCTTAATGTGGTAAGTAAGTGAACCTCTCATAACTTGGTTTTCTATAAAACCTAATTAATGCTTTGACAGGACAGTTAATCCTATCTACATGGCTATCAAGTATTCTCACACCAGTTTCTCTCTTTTCTGGGATAAAAAACCTAAGCTTCCAGGAGGAGGACCCCTGCCAGCTTTTTATTATTAAGAGAGGCCTCCAGGGTGTCAGCAACTCAACAAGGGAGACCATACTATTTGCACCAGCTGTCATACCCATTCTTGAATTCATTCATGCTACTTGCACACACAACACTCAACGACAATCCATTCCAATCACACACCACTCTATCCCTCATCCCATCCTTGACAGCATTCATTCTCAACTTCCAACAATGCCTTTTGAATCCTTTCCCGACCATTCAGAAAATGAAAAATTCCATCTACTAAATTCTGTATAACCCTTTAAGAAGTTTGTAAGTCTCAATCATATCACCCCTCTTTCTAATGTTTGCTAGTGTCTGCAGCCCACAAATTCTCAATCTATCTTCATAATCAGCATTCCACAATCCTGATATCATTTTTGACCCTGTCCTTTGCACTCTTTCTACTGTATCAGAATCACCATGAAAACCAGGAGATCAGACCTGCAGGCAACATTAATCTCAACATCAATTTATCATCAAAAAACATTTCAAAAAATGTTTTTTAAAAAAATGTAAAATTATTTAATTTATTTTAATTTAAATTTTAAAATAAAAAAAATTGAAAATTTTTGATTTTTTTTCAGTAAATTATATTTATCATCATCTCCATCAATTTCCTGATATGTATCCCCAAGGGGTGTTCAGGTTACTATATCAGCACTACATGATTAAGTTTACATTATTATTAATCTCCTATCAACAATTTTCTTCCAAATCAATCTATTACTTGTGAGTACTTCAATATTATCATATCTATTCCATGCTTGTAAGGCACTTCTGACTGAATCAATCCACTCTGGATCTCCTTCCTATCATCTAAGCATCAACCTATTTTGCTAACCTTTCTTCACCAATTCTATTTACATGACCATACCATTCATAGATGATGAATAAGAGTGTAGATATGTGAATCCTTGTCTAACCCCTTATTTTACATCAAACCATCTTCCTGTATTTCATATAATTCTAACTGCTGACTGACAACTTAAATATAGATTATGTATTGCTCTGTATAACATTCCATTCACCTCATAATTGTAGTGTTTTGAAAAGCTTTTCTCTGGGCACCTTGTCATATGTCTTTTCCAGATCTACAAAACTTAAGTACAGATCTTTGTCATATATTTCCACGATTTCCCAACTATTTGTCCTAAAGTGAAAATCTGCTCTTGACAGCCTCTATTTGGCCTAAATCCAGCTTATTCTTCTCTTCATGTTTCTCTTCCACAATCTTTCTCAACCTCTTTTCAAGTATGCTTGCATAAATCTTAACTAGAACACTTAGTAGAGAAATGCCTCTGTTGTTAGATCATGAATGGAAAACTTTACAAGTAAATTCTTTATTCAAGATTTATCATGATAAATATTACTAATTAAGGAGATATCTGCACATCAGCTAATAATTATGAAAAATTTCTTTATGTTATGTGATAATATATAGTCCATATGCCATATATTGAAATTTATTCCTGTATAACTGAAATGAGAAGCAGAGAATTTTGTGTCAGAATAGTAAGAATTATGTAAGGGGAATTGTTAAGTTATTTGTAAATCCCATTAGGCTGTCTAGTATATTACGAAATTTCCAGAAAGATAATAAGTAGTAATCTGGAATAATCTTGTATAATCTGTACGAGTCGAGAGTAGCGATAGAGGCTGTACCTACGTGGAAAGTGACGTCAGAGTGACTACCTGGAATAGGCTAACCTAACAGATTTGGGAGAGTGTAGGATCACCCAAGGGGCATGAACGATGGGATTAGTGGGTAAAAAACACATCGAATAGAGGGCACCCGATAGGGTGAATAAAAGACGATGCGTGCGATATTACGGGGCTTTTTCTTCTTCAGTTCCTAGATTCAAGTTTTAGGAGGTTTGTCAGGGGATTCGTGAGAGAGCAGTGGGTCGACTACAGTGATGATGGACAGCGGGTTCTTTTCTTGAGAATGCTTGAAGCAGAGCTGATCATGATATGACGGTCTATGCAGAATCGAGCCTTAGCAGAATGTCCCATCAGAGAGAGCAGAGAAAGTTTCCTGCGGAGCGGTAGACAGCATGCCACAATCTGGAAAAGATTCAAAGAAAAGCGTAGTGCATCGCTAGGTGCAAAGATGGCCGATAAATATACAGTAAGGTAATCCAGATCTACAGGAGATGGTGGCATGAATTCTGAAAGGATCCGGTAATGTAAAGATTTTCATTCTAAGTTAAAAATCGCTTGGAGGAATAAGAAATTTGTGTATACTGTATACTAAAGGACACTAATAGAGAACTTTTAAGTGAGAATTTTATTGGATTAGTTAAGACCACGTGGAACAAAGAAGAATTGGTTGATAGGCAGTATTTTGATTGAGAATGGCTAGACTTGACTAATGAAATTTAGAATTAAGATAGTTACTGATAGAGTATTAATGAAAGTGTTCAATGCGTGTACTGTGAATAACTTGTGAAGGAATTATATCCTAGTAGTGTTATGCTCACACTTAATCTTATCTTTTCATAACTGAAGGATTTAGCTTACTCGAATTCATTGTTGTGATTTGGTATGAACCTTAACTTAGAGTGAGTTTTGTTCTATTGAATAATTGAATTTTCTTAACTGTAATTGTTTTGTGCTTTTCCAATAAACATGTTTTGTACCTTATACCTGAGTTTATGCCTGATTACGAATTCAAACCACCACTTATGAAATAGAACCTTTTGGCGGGAAGGAATTAGATATTATTGCTTAAGTGAGATTCAGGTCATGACCGCTAACTGAATCTGCACAGCGCTAGTGTAAGATTAATTATTGTGTGTATCCCTTTTGAATTTAGAATTGTTTCCATGAACAAGAGTCTCTTCTGTTATAGGATATTGGCTGGCACAGCATAATAAAAATTTTGCCAATATCCAAAGAGGAAAGACATCTGAATTAATATTTTAAAGGCACAACAGAGAAAGAGGGCTATTTAGAGGTAGAACAAGGTATAATATAGAGAAAGTAACGACGCAACACTGTAATTCTCACATTCAATTTTATTCCTTTTTTTTTTTTAAATAGATGGGTACCATGAGATCTCTACTCCAATCATTGGAAATTTGACCTTCTGACCAGGCACTCTGAATTATGCAGTGTAGCCGCTGCAAAACTTTTATACTTCCATACTTAAGCATTTCTGGTCGAATATTATCTACTCCAGTTGCCTTTCCACATTTTAAGTTTTGGATGACTTTTCTACCTCTAGTATTGATATGTACTCCTCTTTTCATTCCTCTTGAAAATTTTCTAGTATGGTTTTGTCACTGTTTGGTTTGTCTTTGAAAGTAATAACTCTAGACATCTAGGATATCCTTATCTTCAGTTTTTATGTCACCTTTATCATCTTTGATTCCTTTTACAGTACTCTTTCCTCCATTTCTAAACTTAATAACATTCATCTTTGGACTTGCTTTCTAGACTAAAGTGGTTCTGCTGGTTGGCAGGTTTTTGCCTGTCTCTGAGTTGAGTCACTGCTGAGTCCTGGAGTGAATTAGGTCAGGAATGATAATCTTCATTACTTAAGTAATCCACTGGATCACTCAGTCAGAATCTTGCAGATCACTAGGAGTGTTTGGAGAGGTACCCCTGTACTTTAGTAGCACTTCAATAAAGATGAAACTGGTCTGGATAGTAACTCTTCCCATAATCCCACCATGGGCATCGATTTTTGTGATTGTCTGTGGAAGTGGTGGTGGTGGGCAGTAGATGGCGTAGGCTGTAGTTGGTGAATTGAGTGGTGGAGACACAGTTGTAGAGTAGGTGCCCTCCCTCGATGAGTCTTTGGACTCCTTGGATGTGTCATGTAGTAATAATAATTCATTGCAATATACATGTCCAAAAGGAAGCGTGTGTGTGTGTGTTGCATTATGGATATTAAGACATTAAGGCAACTGATGTGAAGTCAATGGCCTCTTTATACAAGCAGACTTGTTCTGAAGATACTTTACATACAAACTTTGTTTGCTTACACTTGGATAAGGATTAAAACAAGAATATAATTTCTGTGTATATTTTATTGTACTTGTGAATATCTACATCAAGTGTTTTAAAAAAAAAATCCCCTTCAAATTCTGAAAATAATTAATTAAAAATGCTTACTTCTAATAACTGCCAAATGCAGCCAATTAATTCCTTTTGAGACAATGCTGAACTCAAATAATTTCTGATAACCTCTCATTCTGGAAAACAAGTTTTCCAAAATGAGAAGTTATCAGAAGAGTTGATGTAGTTCATAACAACTGCAACATTCAGAATTTCAAATTCATAAAAATTTGCCACTTCAGATCACTGCTTGGTTTGCTTGAATGATTGAACAAACCTGGTATAAACACATCATAATCATGAATATAACTGCATGTACAGATTCAAATTTGTTTAAGCACAACTGTCTACTTATGCCTGGTTTAGACTAGTGCATCCTTGATCTGTTTATATTCTCAGTCATCTATTTTATGCAATTAATGTTAGTAATGATTAAATAGTTATGGTAATGCCTTAATGCAACATATTCTGCTATATTCCACGCACAATATAGTCTTTGTCCACTTATTAAAAAAACTTGTCAATTTGTTGATTATGGAAATCTTTTTATCTTTTTATGGAAATCTCCTGCCATGCTATGATAAAGATGAACTGAGGAGGATGTTGGTAGCAAATGAATCGATACATAGGTTTTACAGAAGGAATGATGTAGGATTTGTGGATCTGTTCTGTGTTTGGTGGAAAGAAGTATTTGTATAATACCGATGGACTGCATATAAATGGTTTTGGTGTTAGGTGTCTAGAGAGAGAGAACTTTGTTGACAGAGCATACTGAAGCACAAATTCAGGAACACTTAAGCAATTAGGGTGGAAGCAAGTGAGTTTATGTGAAGGCACCCATGAGGCAAGTAAGTGTGAGAATGACCAAGTGTGGAATCTAGTCTCTCAAGCAAAATTATTGAATAGGGTAGTCAATTCAGAAAGTAAAGGTAGGTGGGGGCCTTAAGGGATGCCATAGTTTATATACTAATGTCAGAAGTATCAGGAACAAGAGGGAAGAGTTTTTGTCATTGGTTAGTGCAACCTCGCCAAAACTTATAGGCATTAGTGAGACTTGGCTAACAGCAGATGATGTAGTTACAGGGATAGAATGTGAAGGATTTAGTACTTTCAGAGAAGATAGGATGGGGAGGGGCATACCACTGATGATAACAGATGAATTGCAGCCAAAAAGAATAGGATATAGGTGGGATGGTGGCTGTTCATTAGAGCAGTTGGGTGTGAGATCAAGGCCAGTAACACAAAATATAGTTTTTGTTGGTATAGGCCAGGGGGGTTCCACAGAAGATCTGGAAGACATGCATTGACAAATTAGTGTAGAGTATAGGTTAAACGATTATTATGGGGGACTTCAACTATGGATATTTGGACTAGAAGGAAGAAGAAGATCACATATCAGGAAGGAAATGAATTTATACACTTACAAAGAGAGAGATAATTACTTGAGGCAGCATGTCATGGAGGGGACTAGAGGTCTGAGAGTATTGGGTTTGGTTATATGATCAGAAGAGCGATCCAAGACCAAGGTGGCCACATTGCCTCCAATTAGCAAAAGTGACCATGCAGTCTTTACTTGGGAGATTGTAAAACGTGAGGAATATTCTATCAAGAAGGGGGGGGTATATGTGGAACCACAAGGCAGCTGATTATAACAAGCTTACGAGAAAGCCTAAATTTGTGCTGTGGCATAAAACATTGCAAAGGCAGATGCATGTAATGCATGGGAGATAGTTAAGGGACATCAAGCTATGTTAAGCATGAGATGCAGAAGAAGAAAATGCTTTGGAGGGTATATAAGGAGAAAGGTCAGAATACTCATGAACAGTACAAAGTTCAGGCTAGAAAGGTGATCAGCATGGTAAGGAAGGCAAAATCAGATTATGAGAAGAATCCAGCAGATTAGGTCAAAAGAAATCCCAAAGAGTTCTTTCATTACATGGCAAGTAAGAGGAAGAATGACTATGGAAAATTAACCTTAATGAGTGATGATGGTCACAAGGTGACAGAAGCAGATAAAATAATCGAGTTACCGAGTGACCATTTTGCAAGCATACATCATGCAAATGAGATTACTGCTATAATAGATGTGACAGACACTGATGTGGGAACAGTGGAGGTTCTTAGGATATTGCAGAATCTCAATGTAAATACAACTGCAGGATTAGATGGGATATCAGCTCGGGTTTTGCAAGAATATGTAAGGGAACTGGCAATGAATCTGACTAGGGCTGTTTAAGTCTCAGCTCTGGTAGAGTTCCAAGAGAGTAGAAAGAGAGGAAAATAATTCTCTTACATACACCTATCAGTATCTTAGGCATGCTGGTGAAAGTACTCTGAAAAGTGGTCAAAAAGAGAATTCAAGAATGGGTGGATAAAAATATTATGCTGTATGAGGGATAACATGCCTTAGTAATTTACTAACTTTTTATAATAGAGTAACAGCTGAAGTGGATAAAGAAAATGACTACATAATGATTCTGCTGGTTTTTGCAAAGGCATTTGATAGAATACCAACATGGAACTCTGTTATGCAAATTAGAATAAATAGGGATGGATATGACACTGGTTATGTGGATAAAAAGGGCAAAATCAAGGCAAAAACAGTTGACTAGTGATGTGCTGCAAGGTTCTATGCTGGGACCATTATTGTTTAATTTATACATAAATGATATAGGAAATAACCTGAAAGGAAATATTCAGTTATTTCCTGATGATGCAAAATTAGGTAGAGTAATAGTTAATCAAGGAGAGGTGGAGAGCTTGCAAGATGATTTAAATAGGCAATCAATATGAGCAAAAGATAATGGGTATCAGTTTAATGTGGATTACTGTTCTCAGGTCTGGTCTCTGGTTTCTTGGGGATAAGGAAGCAATGCAGAACATTCAGAGGCAAGCGACTAAGATGGTGAGTGGTCTGGGGTCTCTGTGAGGATAGATTGAGGGTGTGTGGATTGCAGAAGTCGGTTAGTACTAGAAAAAGAGTGGATATGATAAAAACATTTAAGTTGCTTAAAGGGTTTTATAGGATTGCCCTTTATTCAGCTTCTGAATAAAGGGCAATCCTATAAAATATATATATTTCCATAAATTATTTGTCGATATGTCTAAAGTTCCATACAAACTGCAAAATATTATTAAGATTTTAATGAAATTATTAAGTTTAGTAAAATATGATACACTTCATGAATTGATTAGCTGCATAATGATAAGAGATACTGGTTCCAGAATTTATTTAAATAAATAAATTCTGGAACCAGTATCTCTTACTTTGTCAAATTTACCTTGTCAAATCCAAAACCCTGATTCCAGCCAGTGGCCCATCATTTAGACTATAGTCATCTGCATCTGAAATATAGTATGAAATAACATGACTTAATTAGTTATGTATTATAATAAATGATATAAAATTGTTAGAGTGATTCAGTTTCAAGATAACTATTCATTTAGAAGAAAAATATAACTCGAACTTAATGCTATGAGAAATCTCGGTACTAGTTATCCTGTCCTGTCAGGCATCTTCTCCCTCCAGGAGATTGACCACCATGTCCTATTCTGTGCCTCTCTGCTGCATTCCTCATATGAGAGATAGGTCCAGTCTTCTATATTTTTCATCCACTCCAGTCTTTGTCTTCCTCTTTCCCTTAACAGTTCCTTCAAGAAGTGCCCTTTGTAGGCAGTTATGTCTCAAAATATGTTCAAAATATCTGACTTTTCTCTTTTTTAATTTCTTTCATCAGGCTCCTGTTTACGCCTGTCATCTCTAGTACCTCTTCATTTGTCTTTTTGTCTTTCCATGATATTCTCATAATTCTTCGCAGCATCCACATTTCAAAGGCCTCCAGTTTTTTCACACTCAGATTGGAGAGTGTCCATGTCTCTACTCCATATAATAATGTAGATAGACCATATGTAGCATTTGGAGATTCTTAGTCTTGTTTTCAGATTTAATTCTCTAGATGTTAATAGATTTTTCATCCTGTTGAAAGTTGACCTTGCAATTTCAATCCTTTTTCTAATTTCATCTTCTGTCGTGCCATTTTCTGTGATCAAGTGTCAGGTATATGTATTTTTACACCTGTCCTAATTTATTTCCTTTTATATTGATGCATATTTTTGGTATTTTCTTTTCTCTTGAAATTATCATGATTTTTGATGAGTCTTCAGTTATCAGTTCTTAATAAAAAATTAAAGATAAATTATAGTTTAATGGTAAATTTAAATTGATGGCATTATATGACTGTGAGAAGCAATAAAAACTACAGTGAAAATACCAAATATATTATTTGGTATTTTCTTTTTCTTCATCCTCAGTGAGAGGGTGCAGCACCATATCCTTCTAGTTCTCTCTGCTGGTGGCTTTTCTTTTTGTTTCTGCATAGCCATGTGATCCTATCCATGATCTTATATCTTCAAGCCATGTCCTTCATTTTTTGCCTCTTGATCCTTTTCCCATAATTTTTCTTTCTAAAACTGTAAGTATCCTCTGTCCTGCTGAACCTCTCAGTACATGTCCTGCTAATCTCATCTTTCTCTGGATCATTTCCTGTAATAAAAATCTCTGTGTTCTCATTCTCTGTAGGACATCTGTATTTGTCACATGTTCTGTCCATGGGATTTTCAGAGCTCTCATATAGCACAACATTTCAAAGGCCATTATCTGTTGTTTTACTCTCTTCTTGAATATCCAGGTCTCACTTCCATATATGAAAATTGGCCACACTAATGTTCTTAATCATTCTTTTCTTTGTCTCGATATTCACAGAACTTCTGAGCAGATCTTTATTTTTCCAGAATGCATCTTTAGCTATGGGTGTTCTTATTTTTATTTCTTTATCTTGCTTTCCATCTGCAGTAAAGTAGGTGTCTAAATATTTGTATTCTGTTGTATGTTCAATTTTCATATTTTTTATGAATATTTCTGGCTCGGATCTGTTTTCTTTTGAGATTTTCATAAATTTGTTGTTTTTTTTTTGCATTAACATCTAATCCAAATTCTTTACCTTCTTCAATTAGTAGCTGCAGTAATTTGATTAATTTGTTTCTGTTTTCTGCTATTAGAATGGTATCATCAGCAAATCTAAGATTGTTGTATTTTATACCACTGATACTAATTCCTATTTTTTGTTTTTTAATCTTTTTCATCACTATCTCACTATAGATATTAAATAGATTTGGTGAAAGGATACGATCTTGTCTAACTCTTCTTTTTATTTTCACTTCAGAAGTCTCAGAGTTAAACAGTTGCATTTTCTGTTTGGTGTATATCATTTTTATAATTTTAAGTACATGATCTTCTATGTCTAATTTATCTAATATATTGAACATTTTATTATGTTTTAACTGGTCAAAAGCCTTCTGAAAGTCATGAAGCATATGTAAATAAATGTTCCTATTTCTTTCAAGTGATCTTTCTATTAGTATTTTTAGTTCCAGGATGACATTGTTGGTTCCCATTCCTCTTCTGAAGCCTTTCTGTTGTTCACTCAATTCACAGCATATGGCTCTTTCAATTTGTTTGTTAATGATGGTTAAAATAATTTTAGATGCATGAGATATTAGGCTCACAGTTCTGTAATCCTCACAATTTTGTGCATTATGTTTATTTGGAATTGGTATGCAGATAGATGTTGTAAAAACTTCAGGTAATTGTATTGTTTTATAGATGTCCTGAATGAATTCCACTAAATAGTTGTTATTATTGTAAGTCAAAGCTTTCAGCAGCTCAACCAGAATATTATCACACCTAGGGAATTTATTATTAGGAAGATTCTTAATTACATGTTCTACCTCCTTTCTTGTGGGTAGAGTGGTATCTGTTGTTAGGTTTAACTTAAGGTGTTGTGAATCATCTAACATGTTACCATTATCATCATCATAGAGATCTGATAAGTACTCCACCCATCTTCCATTTATTTTTTCCTTATCAATGAGTATGTTTCCATCTTTGTCCTTGATGTTATTAGACTGTGTATGTTTTGTTTTTCCATTAAGTTCTTTCACTTTCAGGAATGCTTCTCTGGTTTTGTTCCTATTTTGTAATTCTTCTATCTCAGTGCACTGCCTATTCATTCAGTTTTCTTTCAATCTTTTACATAACTGTTTGATTCTTTTATCCAAAGTTTTATATCTTAACCTTTCTTCTTCATTTGCTCCTCTTTTCCATGTTCTTCTTTCATCAATAAGGTTAATTACCTCTTGAGTTATCCATGGTTTTTTCTTTCTTTCTGCTTGTTTATTGATGTGATTTTTACCAGCTGTTATGATATCTGCTTATAGTCTATTCCACTGAGAGGGTTCATTTTCGTTTTGTAACTGTGCAGACAGCAGTTATGAAATATTTTCATTAAATTTTGATTTTATTATCAGATTTTGTACCATTTGCAGATCCCATTTTAGGGGTTGACTTCTTTTAAATATTATTGTTTTCAGGCGAATATTCATCTTCATTAAGACCAGTCTATGATCAGATCCACAGTCGGCACTTGGCATCACCTTTGAGTTCCGTATTCCATTGAAGTAACGTTTACTGACTACAATATAATCTAATTGATTTTTGTATCTTCCATCCGGACTTTCCCAATCATTGATTGAGTTGATGTGCCAAATTGACTACAACACTAATATACCTGTTCTTTTGGTTAACTAACTCTTCAATTATATAACTGGCAAAGTAATTTCCCACTACTATAGTCAGATAATTAAGTGAATGCCATACTTAAATTTAACACTATGCCTTTGTGAACTGATCCATGCAAAAAAAAAAAGCACAGACTGAATATTAAGCAACACAGTGTCCATATTAATCATGAAAAAATAAACTGATAAATAAAAGGGAACTTTTACTTAAGTATAAAGAGCTAAAAAGCTTCATTTCGGCAATGAAAACATTACTTAAATTAAGGGGATATTAAATCCCACATAGTTTTAAAACCGAATAAGTTCTTTTCGCTATACACTTTGGCATTAGGTCTAGCTACTCACTGATGAAGCCTCAATAAAGGCTGAAACCGGTCTGGGTAGTGACCTCCCTCCATAATGTAATAACAGCATACATTTCCTAGGAAATGTGTTTTTACATTATGGAAAATACCTAAGAATAGCGATCTGAACTTCCCCCACCTTTGCAACGAGTCGTCCGGTATTGTACTACGTACTAGGATCACTTGCATTGGCTAACGCTAGTGTCGCCGATACTTTATAGTTTACTATATTCGGCAAGAACCTCTCTGATTCCAATCTTTGAGTTTCTTATTCGGTTTTAAAACTATGTGGGATTTAATATCTACTTAATTTAAGTAATGTTTTCATTGCCGAAATGAAGCTTTTTAGCTCTTTATACTTAAGTAACTTAATGGTTGCGCCTCTTTGGAAAACTCGTTCGCAGAGTATATAAGTTCTTTTTGCTATACACTTTGGCATTAGGTCTAGCTACTCACTGATGAAGCCTCAATAAAGGCTGAAACCGGTCTGGATAGTGACCTCCCTCCATAATGTAATAACAGCATACATTTCCTAGGAAATGTGTTTTTACATTATGGAAAATACCTAAGAATAGCAATCTGAACTTCCCCCACCTTTGCAATGAGTCGCCCGGTATTGTACTACGTACTAGGATCACTTGCATTGGCTAACGCTAGTGTCGCCGATACTTTATAGTTTACTATATTTGGCAAGAAACTCTCTGATTCCAATCTTTGAGTTTCTTATTCGGTTTTAAAACTATGTGGGATTTAATATCCCCTTAATTTAAGT
Organism: Typopeltis vanoorti; assembly: GCF_054136105.1. Classification (NCBI taxonomy): domain Eukaryota; kingdom Metazoa; phylum Arthropoda; class Arachnida; order Uropygi; family Thelyphonidae; genus Typopeltis; species Typopeltis vanoorti. The sequence continues at coordinate 93,420,359 of NC_143561.1, read as the reverse complement.
AGGGAACTTTTATTTGTTTTTTTAAATTTTTTTTTTGCATTTATGAACCTGCAAATTAATGTGTAATATAATTAGATATGACTATAATTGAATAGAACTTTAAAAAAAATTCATTTTATTTTCATTATATTCAATTATTAAACATTCAATTATTAAAACTTCTATAAATACTGATAAAATAATGTTAATTTTTTTTTATCACAATGCCATTTTCACATATCTGTATTTTAGAATTAATTATTATTATTATTATAAAAACCTCCATGGAGTCAAAGACTCATCGTGAGAGGTCCACTGTTATATGCACAGTATATTATGCCTTTATGAACTGATCCCTGCAAAAAAAAAAAACAGCACAGACTGAATATTAAGCAGCAGAGTGTCCATATTAATCATAAAAGAATTGACTGATAAACTGATAAATAAAAGGGAACTTTTATTTATTTATTTTTATTATTTTTTTTTGTATTTATGAACCTGCAAATTAATGTGTAATATAATTGAACAGAACTTTAAAATGAACTTTAAAAAAATTCATATAAAAAGAATTACCTAAACATAACATCCATAATTCAAAATGATACGACAGAGTAAGCTCAAAACAATTAAAAGAGAAACTCAAAAGATTATGGGATTTTGCCATTTTTAATACTTCAGAAAATTATAAATGAAAAATAGTCAAAAAAAAAAAAAGAAAAAAAGGAAAAAAAAAACATTATGTTCTACAATTGAGATCCCCTGCTTTACAAGCCATCTGATCTTTCTGCAATAATAGGATGTTTGTAGGTGAAAAATGCTCCACTCTGGCACAGAACTATGTATAAATGAAATTAGCCAGTGATTGAAACAAATGATATTCAGATAGCATGTCAATGCATAACTAGGTCAGTTCATTAATTTTGTATATTTGGATTACTGGTGTAGACTTATAAGAAATAAGAATTCATTTGATGAAATAACAGTTTCAAGAAATCTTAAGCAATTCTCTTACCAAATGTTTATCTAAACAACACTGACTTTGGCCATACAAAGCTAGTGAAGATGATATTGCAGAACTTGCCTTGAGGTTCCAAATATAGTTGATATCAGCTCTAATGGCTTGCCATAATGTCCCAGTCAACAGAATGGCTATCCAGAAATGAATTTATTCAAGTGATTTTGCTAGTTGATTTTCTGAATAGTGGTGAAACGCAGTGTCCCTTCCTCAGCAATTATGGACTTCATGTACATGTTAGAAAAGTAACAAATATATTAAAATAATAATAAAAGTAAAATTAGAATATTAAAAAGAGACCAGCTAAGCAAGCCAAAAGAAACTGCTAGAGAATTTTCTTATTATAGAACCAATAAAACAAAACAATGAATTACTATGAAAAAATTACCTTATTATATGGATGATTATCAAGAAACTAAGAGAGGAGACTTAACCGAGCTATTCAGTGATTAGTTTATTGCGTATATAAACAGTATAAATATCAGATCCATACATGTTTAACACACAAGGAGATTCGTTTCTCTCCAATTTACATAGGACAGCAAAGCCAGTGAGGTTAATATTTGTTAACCCCCCCCTTTTTTTTAATATACCAAAGCAGCTAATACTATAAGACATATATATTAATATGGTAAAATGTGCCCAGCTGGTTTACAAGTTATAAGATGTAAAACCATACTGCCTATGTACGACTGGCTAACTTGCCTTTAGTTGAAAAGTGGCACCTATAAGCATTCTTCTGTGATATAAATCTAATCCAAGTCTTTTGAACCAAAGGACACTTACTGCACTATCTAATGAAATGCATGCAAAACATTTTCTATATGTGAATAACAAAGTGGTAACCAAAATGCAATGCAAGTCATTTGTGGTACATCAAGCTATTTGCTGTGAACCAGATAAAAACTGTTAAAAATCCTTGCCTAACTCATTTACTGAGTTAGGCAAGGATTTACTTGCTCCTCAGCTACTTTCTCCTCACCTGTTTAGTATCTATGCTGAGGACATCATGCATGTAGCAGATAAGCTTAAGACAGGAATTAGGACAGGTGATAGATTGATCAGTAATCTGTGGCATGCTGATGATACAGTACTCTTTTGTAATGATAGGTAGAACTAGGGCAAATTCTTGACATTTTAGCTCAATCCTAACAAGACAAAGATTATGATTCTCAAAGGAAATACAGATAGGGAAGCTCCTGAGAAACAAGTGTAACTTAATGGAGAAATAATTGAGGAAGTCAGCAAGTTCCATTATTAACATGAAGAATTGCTGTTCAGAAGATTAGGAATGGTTAAAGCAACAGTCAGAGACATGTCTAAAAACTGGAAGGATGAATTTACTTCCATAGGAACAAAGATGAAGATTTTGGATGCAGCTGTTTTCCAACAGTGACTTATGGTTGCGAGATTTGGAACCTACAGAAGTCTGATAGGAAAAGGATAGCTGCTTTTGAAATGTGTTACAGAAGGCTGTTGAGGACATTATATACTGAAAGGTGGACAAATGGAAATTTGTGGTAGAAAGGATACTGATAGAAGAAAGTTGAAAATATTTTGGACACACTGAAAGGATGGAAGGAAGACTTCTCAAAACAGTAATAGAAGGTAAAGTACCTAGGAAAAGAGGCAGGGGTAGACCACCAAAGAAATGGATAGAGGGTGTCTGGAGTGACTGATCTTCAAAGAGTTGAAGCCTCCAGAAAAGCAAACAGGACTACCTGACAAGGACTGGTGTGGCACATTACCAAGCATCTGAGCAACCATAGGGCATCTGTTGATGTCCAATGGATGGATTAAATGAAGCAGAGTTAATTAACGATTGATCTTATTTTATAATTTTACAGCATTTGTGAATATAATTACTATTGATGGGGAGAAAATGTTGGAACATCTGTGTATGGTGTTTGTTTTCAAATATTTGCTGCTTTTGAAATGTGTTACAGAAGGTTGTTGAGGATATTATATACTGAAAGGTGGACAAATGGAAATTTGTGGTAGAAAGGATATTGATAGAAGAAAGTTCAAAATATTTTGGACACATTGAAAGGATGGATTCCATCCTTTTAATTCCAAGACGGTGATTTTTTTGACACGCCAAACCTTATCACTTTCAAAGTAATGCTAAATAAGGAAAGTGTATTCTCGCTAATATATGTTTTTAATTCACATATTTACTAGTTCACTAAATGCTAAAAAATAATAATCGTGATCGCTAAACTACCATTACAACTACCTAGGAATGGTAAGAAATTTCAAGGCCAGTTACACTCGCTATCAAAATAAGGCAGCTTATAAAAACGTTTCGTGCTATAATCGAGATAAGAATGGAAAAGTGCTGCTTATGAAGGTCAAAGGTGAACAATAAAGAAAACAAATTCCCATATTTCTCACAGTGTCCTTCTCAATCATTCTCACTGGTAAAAAGTTTCACTTCACCTACTTGATATAAACCTAGTTTGAAGCGACACATCAAACTGACGCTTTAAGAATCTTAAGGTACGATATCTATACAAAAATCCAAACATTATTGAAGATGAAACGATATATTTCAACGAAAAAAGACAGTAAATCCCATGCACAACACGCCGTTTACAGCTGTTATGATGTAACCGCCCTCTGTAGAATGAGCAAGCAGTCATGCTTCAACTAATTCCTTGAAAACTTAATATAATATTTGCAATAGAATGCTGGTAATTTAAACAGAAAAAAAAAAAAAGTCATTGAAAAACTTAATACTGTATATGGCTAAAAAATAGGATGAATGATATTTTTGAGTGTGTTTTTTTTTTGTTTTGTTAGGACGGAGGGAAGGAAGTTCACAAAGTTCCTTATGAAGCTTGAATGTAACCTACAATCCATTTCTTCTAGAGTGACCTCTATTTCTTAAGTAGCTGTAGGTAATAACTGTAGCTGCAGCGTCCTTGTTTTGTATTTGAACTCTTGCAGAGACGTCACTTTTGATGTGCGATGTGCAAATAACAAAACTTTGTTATTTGATGACTCTAGGTGTATAGTTAGCCGTTACTATATAGCTAAGAAATTTTTTCTCCACTTATTCAGGAAATCAGTGTCCAACGATTTTTTTTTTATTAGTTAAGTGGAGAAGGAGTCTCATTCAAATTGAAAAATGAACAGGACGTCCATCCCTCAATCTGTAAAATGCATAATTTTTTCCACGCATAGCAGAGGCGTAGCTAGAGGGGGGGCGGCACTTTGAACATTTATAACTTTTGCAGTTAATTCTAAAATACAGTCTCGAGAACTCAGTTCCAACTATTGTAATACTACAGAGAATTTTCCTCACAATTGATGTAAGTGTTGCTAGTTGTGAGAGGAGTTTTTCTAAATAAAATTGATTCAGAATTACCTACATTACTATGAAATAGTCATCGACGATTTTGCTAACAGAAAAGCAAGAAAAATAACATTTTAGAAAGCTGAAATTAAAGTTTTACTTCAAAAATAAAGATAGTGTTTTAATTTATTTCCCTATACGTCGTTTTGACTTTTTGTAGTATTTTTGGTGTGTATTGAGAGGTGCGGCAAACTCAGGGACCGTCCCGGAAGCTTTTGTATACTCTTCTCTGTGGTCTAGAGCCTTTGTAGCTTAGTCGATATAGACAAAGCTCTTTGGTCGGAAAGACCTGAGTCCTATTCCGTCCATGACGTAAGGAACATTTATCTGGTCTTTTTCGACTAAAGGTGAGTTAGTAGTCTCATATGGAGGTAGATTTTTCTCCAGGAACCTCGGGCATTTATTCCTCCAGAACAGGTAAACTACCAGTCCCATGGGTTTATAGTCATTAGTGTTTATGAACCAGTCATAGACCTGATTCGTCAGCTATATGTTAGTCTCAAGGCCAGATAAAATTAGAGGTTAAGGAAAGCAATGGTGAACTACCTTGCAAAAATCTCACCAGAAACACTTTATGTGGCAAGAATACTTAGTTACCTACAACGTTACCAAGAGTAGGACGACTGAAGGGTTAAATCATCATCATCATCATCTGCATGACACAGTTCGACAATTTACAGATCTCTTCTCTTATATAGTTCCTTACTTATGCAGATATCTTTACACATGCTAGAAAGGTCCAAATAGAACGAACACAGAAACCTTCTGTATTCATAATCATTTCCATAATAATAATAATAACCATTCCCATCATTTACACGGTTAATTAAAATTGTCGCTCTTACAAACTTCTAACATTTGGAGCATAAGGGGCAAACCTCACTGTTACTCAATTAGAAACAGCTGGCTCTAGATTTCACTAATTTAATATGATAACCAGTGAAGAGACAGCACACAAGTCCAGCAATGTTGGGGTCCCTAACGCTAACACTATATATATGTCTGAAACAGCGTGGATTCTATGGTAGATTTTCTTTTGTTTACGGAAGAAAAACCTGAGTTTCTAGGGGAAAAAAAAACTGGTGTGCCCATACCCAAGATCAATTAATTCGGCAAACGGTCGAAGAAAGGATTAGTTTAGTAACCCAATATAGAAAATTTCCTATATTGGGTTACTAGACTCGGACTCAGAACCATTTCAATACAGTTCAAAAGAGAGCCATCATATCGTGGTCGCTTAACATTGGTGATAGTCTTGAGCCCTCTCTCTCTCTCTCTTTGGCTTCCTGTGTAGACTGAACCACCCAGCCTACAAAAGTTAGATAAGGCTAAACGGTCTTCCCCACTCCCTATCAGTGAAAAAAACACGTCTACGGATTTTTAATATAATGGAGATTCAACGGACCACTCAGTCTTCAAGTTAGATAGGGCTAAAATGGCGTAGCTAACTCCCTAGAAGGGAATAAAAGGTGACAGCTGATTTCTTTTTTATTTTACATTTAATTAAGCCTTTGGTTGGAAACAAGGGTAACTTAATCAACCGATAATTTTTGCTATTTTTAGATATTGTTCAAAAACCCTAATCAATAAAATAAGAGGCCAAGTACGATCCTACATCATGATTGTTCTTTTATCGTTGATGATAAATTATTATTCCTGACACCTCCAAGGAGTCCGAAGACTCATCGCGGGAGGACACCTACAACTCTCTCAACTGATACACCTGTCTCAACCACTACACCGAACCTCTACTATGAATAATCTCCATCAACCGCCCACCTCCACCACCACTACAACTAGTATTCTATGTTTGTAAATTGCGTTTGTAAATTAAGTATTAAAAATTCATATTAAGGATTTTTAATACTTAAGGAACATTGCCGTCACTTTTTTTCATGTTTTCCACTAATATGAAGGACACTGTATAACAGTGGAAATATCGATCGGCTTTCGTTGGTGATCTCATTTTTTCTATATCCCCCACCATCTAATTTAGTATTATTAATAATTAAAACATACATGTAGATCCTGTTTTTTGTCTTAATTTTTTATATGATTTATTTATTTTTGCAACATGTGACAGCACGTAGGTGGCAGTGCGGTGCTAAAAAGTTATCATGGCTGAATTACAATAAACAGTTAGTAGTTAAAAGCGTATGGTACTTAGATCTTTTAATTTCCATTGTTGGGGCTGAAATATTTTTCATACTGGAAGGAGCTATGGGTTTACATATTAGCGACAATGCTAAGGCTGATCCAGGAAGCTCAAACGATCACCATATAAACCAGTCGAATACTGAACAAGCAAAAAGCCCACTTCGTCATCGTCTCGAAAGTTGGTTGAATAAAAATATGAAAATTGAAATGACGGATGGAAGAATTTTGGTTGGTATTTTCCTTTGTACAGATCGCGACAGAAATATAATATTAGGTTCATGTTCGGAATATCTGAAACCAGAGGAAGATGGTGCTGTCGAAGAACCGAGGGTGCTTGGTTTAGCAATGGTCCCAGGCCATCACATTGTATCTATTCACGTGGATGAAGATAAGCAAAGCGGTTCGACTGGTTTTTATGAGGAGAACAAATGACAGTCTTATACTTAGTTTTTTATAAATATGTAGATTTCAGTTACTTTGAGATGGCTGTATGAAAGAGATGGGACCTAAACTTTAGTTTTAACTGAATGCCAGATTTGTTATTTTTCATTAGCCCATAAAAAGTAAACTGTAAAAAAAAAATAAAAAAAAAAAAAATGGTGTAAGACAGGATTGATACACCAAAAAAAGGCCAAGATTTATGATTCTTGAGCACCTTCCATTCTGCTTGCTGTTATCAATAAGCTGCCTTTTTTAAGCAATTAAGGTACAAATGGCTGCAAAAACCAATTAAAATCATTGGCAACTGTAATGTAACAAAATAAAAGTCAATATAAAACCATTAGCTTTATAACCATTTATTTTTCAGTTAAAAGAGTGCGAATTATATAAGAATTTTCTCAAACAGTTTGTGTGTGTGTGTGTGTGTGTAGATACACATATATATAAATTGTAAGCAAAAGATTTTATACATTACATATTCTGATTTTTGAAATTTGAGTAAATCTATATGCAATGGGTTTTGGAACTCAAAGGAGAATAGTACAAAAAAATTAATATTAATTACTGAGAACACCTGTTCAATCCACTAAATCAGGAGGGTTGGTTGTTTTTTGATTTATGGCCAAAGTAGCTAAGGCACGAGACCAGTGTATTACATCTATAAACTAAATGTTCTTCCGACTTCTTTGTCTGTTTTGTGGGATGAAAAACCCAAGTCTGTGGAAGAAGAGGAGCATGAACAAAAAAATTTCCTTGGCATTATGATTTTAAAATATGAAGTGAGTATTAACTTCGGTTTTACAAGTGGTGTCATATATATATATATATTCATTTTTCTAAATTAACTGACTTAAAACCCGAGAATTATAACACAATGACATTTATTTGAAAAAACGCAACATGTTTCGTCAAGAATGACTTCATCAGGCGATAAGAACATAGAAAGATATTAAAAGACACTTAAATTAACATTGACACACTCTAAAGCTATACAATTAAAGCCATAATATTCGACTGTAAATTACAGTTATTATGAGCTTGAACTACAGTCCGAGTTAAAGTTCTATTGTTGTACACCTGTGCGTGTGTGGAATCACGCGATCTCCAGTATCTAATAGTAGAGTTGAAAGAGTCAGGCAAATTATAGCTAAGATTGTAGAAAGTATTTTACCTTGGGAATAATAAATGTTAAAGATATCAAGCTATTTTAAACCTGGTTTTACTCCATTTCCCAAGTAAGCAAACAGACAAGTAAGTCAAATTTGCGCCTGCAAGTATTGCAAGTCTAGGTGAACCCACACATGTGGTATCTTTAACACACACACACACATATATATATATACAAAATCTATAAATCATGTTTAATGGGATAAGATAATCTGGGAAATCCTGCTCCAGAGACCAAATGTGTTTTATTTTTTTTTATTATTCCCCCCTCAACTGTTTCATAAAGGCTTCTAATAAATGGAGATTTCACTCAAGGTGATGCAATCATTTGCAACTTTTCTCAAAAATATAGAAATTCACATAAAAATATGAAGGTTAATATCAATTAAAATGATGTTCTGAATAATGGTAGTAATATTATTGAAATATGGAAATAAACTTGAACAGTCCATTACGAAAGCTCACACAAGTTAATGCTATTAAAATTATCACTGGTTTAAAAGGCTTGATATGGTTACTAATTACAAAATGAAATCTGTGCTTTTTCACTCCTAACTTTTTAATAGTATTATGAATACAATAATATATCAAAGCTATATATTAGAGTTTGCAAAATATATAACACAAGTTCTGTTTAATAAGACACTAGAACAACAGCCTTAGTTTAACCACCTTACCGGCCATTATGAATCAAATACGCATCCTCATATGCTTCATATCCATCATATATTTCAATGTAATGTCAACGGTATTACAATTTTAATATGCACTTCGCATCCATGGTAACTTGGACGTATATATATATGTCCTGGCCGGTAGCATGGTTAATAAGACTCTTGTGCTATACATTTCAAGCTGTTATGTTGTATGCATTCCATACAACAAGCAAATGAAAGGACGTAAAATTAACGTCTCCCAGGTCTGGCTCCCACTGAAGAGACCTCAATAAAGGTCTAATGCGGTCTGGGTAGTGGGTCTTTCCCATTATGCATTGCATTATACATGCTTGAAAGGGGGGGGGTGTGCTTTGTATTATGGGATACATACTAAGGCAAGTGATATGAAGTTATTAGCCTCTATATACAAGTAGCTCAGATGTGAATATATTTCACACGCAAAACTGTTTTGCTTACTTGGGAAAAGGATGAAAACCAAGTATAAAATTCCTTGGCATCTTTAACATATTATATATATATATATATATATATATATATATATATATATATATATATATATATATATATATAATGAGGACTATGGAGTATCTGTCCATAACTACAGAACCACACATGTACCACAGTAAAAATAAAACTTATTATATAAATATTTCATTTTACATATTGTAAGACATCAGTGCAAGCAGTGAACAATAAGGAATTTAAATAAAGAAACAGTAGAGCACTTGCACTTGTGTTAAATTGGAATACGTGTACAGTTATGTGTTCATAGGTTAAAACTATGGAGCTGAAAATAAAGTTAAAACAGATTTTTTTTTTTTAAAGTAGATTGGAAATATTTATTTAATACACACTTGAGGAAGACAATTTCACACACTTTAGAAATAGTGAAGCAGTCATTATGATTGAAGTTGGGCCAAGGAACTAAGAATTCAGCATCTTATGAATGACATGCACCACCATCTATATTGGTGGTGCATGTCATTCATGGCATCCTCTATGACTACCTCTCATCTCATCTCTACATCATGCATAATGTTTTTTTGCAAGAAGGGCAAGAATGTGTGCTTGTCAGGTCAGATATCCCATATCAGAAGTTATGTTGGAAAATCCCCTTTGTACGATCTACTTTGGTTCAAGACTTCCTTGCCCCATTTTGTTGCCTTCATTCTATTCAGTAGCTTCTCTTTACCAAATTCACAGACCGAGATGTTAGAATCTGAACTGTTTGCTCTCATTAATGACTTAACACAAATTGTTCATCAATACACCAGAATTCTGGATAATCTTCATCATTCCCTCAAGAGAGCTGGTTAAGACTTTTTCTTAACCAGCTCTCTCTCTCTCTCCAGATATACCAATGATGTTAGCTCTCCTCTTGGCAAGTCAGGCTGTAACCTTGTCCATGTTACCTTTTCTACAGATTGTCCTTCCAGTCAGTTCCAACCTCGTATCCTTATAGCACTACAATGGTGCGAATGGAATTATGTTCAGAATTTCTATTTTCTTGTTTCAATGGTCTGATTCTGATTTCTGCTCTCCTAATCCTGGAACATGCTCTGATCTAATAATTGAAATTATTCTTGCTGGCTTCAGTGCTTTCTTTCCCGACTCGACTCAGAACCCTCAACCTTTGTCCAAGCCCTGGTCCTCCAACAGTTATGCCAAAGTGGTCCAAACAACAGTATCTTATTCAGCTTACACTACAGCCAATAACAACTGGAAAAAAAAAAAAAAAAAAAATCCAAAGCAGACCTTTTGCAAGAGCCAAATGCATTAAGCTTGCCTCCTGCTTAAATGGCAGTCAAGCTTTCTGGTCCCTCACAATGGTTGTGGGATGCAACTTCTGCCCATGCATATTTCAATCTCTCTCACATTCTGATGATACGGTGGTAACATTTTCTAAAGATAAGGCAGATCTCTTGGCATCAGTTTTTCCCTCCAACTCTTGTATATTGATTACCAAGGTAAATCTCCTCCCACTATTCCACAAACTATCCACAGTATGCTTCCTCTGTTCTTTTGCTGTAAGGACATTAGAAAAATATACTCACTAGCCTTTATCATAAGTCTCCCAGTCCTGATTGTATTCCCTAGTTGTATTAAAAGCTGCTTGTGCTTCAGAACAAACATGCAACACACCTATTCAAGCTGTCATCTGACATCTGTCCAACTGCTTGGAAGCAAACTTTTATTCCACACCTATCCAAAGAGAAAGATAAAAGTCAACCATTAACTATTACCCTACTGCTTTGACTTCAGTACTCTAAAAATAATGGAACAACAAAAATAATAATGGTCAGCAGCCAATTGCTTTGCTATTTGGTGACTCATAAATTACTTAGTGATCACCAGTATGGATTCCATCATTCTCACTCCACAACAGATTTCCTAGCTAACACAGATTTCCTGCTTTTGGACAGAGGGTATGGAAAAGTTTGGAAACTCAAGTGGTAGCTCTTAATATGTTCAAGGTTAGGTTACGATATTGATCGAGCCTGGCATTATGGCCTTCTTATCAAGATTACATATTATGGTATTTCTCCTGTCCTTTGTGAGTGAATTACCAGAATTCATTAGAGGTCACAGTAGATGGTTCCAATCATATGCTGGAGTACTCCAGGGCTCTGTGCTTTCATCTGCACTTCTTCCTATGCATCAATGATCTCTTTTGCTGACTTTCAGTTTTATTCATAGCTTTGCTGATAATAGTATACTCTCCATTCCTCTTCTCTTTTCATTTTCAAAATCTTGTAATGCCAACACCCAGCTTCCTTGGATTTTTTCAATGGGGTGAAGGTATCCTGGTGAGTTTTAATGCCACCAAAACACATTCACATATCTCATTTCCCAGAAGAAAGACCACTTTTCACTCTGACTTTTGACAATATTCTGCTCACTAGCCAGGATCAGTTTTCTCTTCTTGGGTTGACTTTCACATCTAGCCTATCCTGGTACAGACACATCACATCTGCAGCCTCTTCAGCTTCAAAAAAAAAAAAAAAAAACCTTGGCATTCTTCTCATTCTGAGCAGTATCTCTCTTCTACTCAACACTTGACAAAAATCATGTTACAGGTGAAAGTACATTCATGAATAAGAACAACAATATATCAAGTATCAAGAGTTAGGATAAAATTAGAAGAAATATTACTCAGATACTTTTAAAATAAAGCACCTAATATTTCTGAAAATTACATTTCTCATAGTAAAAGACAATATAAATTATCACGAGTCTTACTAATAACTTTAGAGCTTCAAATAGTTAAACAAATGAATCCTCTAATGTATTTTCATTCCCCAAAAGGGAGAATCACTGGAGCTCTTTTAGTCCTATGTTTTGAAACTTGGTGAGAAGCTGGTTTCTGCCCTTGGTTATTATCAATAGTTGAAGGTGATTTATTAACTCATATATAATAAGAATATGGCAAAATGTTGCCATCTTATGTTCCTAATAATAACTAGTATTACTGCATAAAACTATATTTTGTGGTCAATTTTTCTGGGTTGTGGGGATTAAAACCAAAGTCCTTTCTGGGAGGAAAAAAAAAACTCTTACTTGCCTATGACAAAAACTGATTAACTTAGGAATGAGCTGAAAAAATGTATTAGTAAACATTCCTCTACTCAGCAACCAGAAATGAAAATATACTTGTCCTTCCAAACCATATTCCTATGATATCAAAGAAGATATCATAGGAATATGGTTTGCAACCCCCCTCCAAAGCTATAAAAACACTGCCAAAATACAGTTCAAGAATCAGTGGAGGCAAACAATAGTGCTGGTTATTTGCAGAGAAAAAAAAAATGCCATCTCTGTATCCCTGTTTGAGACTAGTGACTCCCAATAGTCTCAAACAGGGATACAGAGATGGCAATTTTTTTCTTTGCAAATAAACAGCACTATTGTTTGCCTTCACTGACTCTCCAGCTGTATTTTGGCAGTGGTTTTACAGCTTTTTTTTTGGTGGTGGTGGGGAATTGCAAACCACATTCCTGTGATATTTTCTTTGATAGAAGGACAAGTAATCAAGGGTGTTTGATTAGAAACTGCTCATGCATGTGTGCGCGCACACACACACACACACATCTTCTTTCAAGACAAGATATAGACTAAAAGCCTGTTTTGGCATCTAAAGAATTATAATTATCATTTTTCATTCTCTTCCTAGGTCTTCCTATATTTCTTTCCCCTTTAGGTTTATACTTTATCACTTCCTTTGGTAGCCTTCTTTCTTCTATTCACTGTCCATGTTCCTTTCAATTCATGGTGTTCTTTTATTTTATCATTTATTGTCTGTATTTGTAATTCCTTCCTTATTTCATATATCCATTCTGGTACATCCTTGAACTGCTCTAAGAAATTTAAGAAGTTAAATTTCTTAAAAAAAATTCAGCTACTTATATTCTCCTTTCATCTTTTTTTTCTCTATTCCAATGTTCTGAACTATATAGTATTGTTGGCATTGCCATGACCATAAAATTTTAATTGTTTCGTTCATTGTTTTGCCTTTTTTTTTGTTCATGTTTTAGTGACCATTTATTGCTTGAATATGATGTAATTTATTATCTACATCAAATATTATATCACATCCTACATATTGAAAATGTATTATTACTTATTCTAGAGTTTGATTTTCAAATACTATTGTAGTTTGTATAGAATTCTCCAGAATACCACACTTTGAGTCTTCTTCAGCGAAATTCATATATTGTATTCACTAGTTAGTTGCTGTAAATGGTGAACGGATCTCTGAAGGTCCTCTTCTGACTACTTGATTATCATTAAAAGAGATAACTAAAGACCTGAAGTGGCATTGTATGATGATTAAATTATTAAAGGTGTGCTGGACAAGAGGATGCACAAAGTTTGTTTTACTGGAGTTAGAATGAGTAGAGTGATTGAGGCACTGGATATAAGAAGTAAGCAATCAAGCAAAAGAGTTGGTAGTTGTAATAGGAACAAATGACTTGACTGCGAACAAAGAACACGTCAGATTGGATATCAGGAGACTGTTGAGACGGATAAAAGATAATACTGTGACAGGAAGGGTAGTACGCATGTTGCCCAGGTACGACAGTGGTGAGATGGGGTGGAGAGCAAGGATTATGAATGATATGTTAGCAGAAATGTGTGAAGAGAAAGGAGTGCAGTTTGTTAATGTGTGGAATGAGTTTGAAGGACGATGTGAACTGTATAGGAGTGATGGACTGCATTTCAGTGGTTTTGGTGCGAGTCTCTTGGAGAGACTGCTGCTGGAAGGTAGAGAAGTGAGTGTAGAGAATGAATCTGATCAAGTGGGAAGCGATGTGGAAGAATGGGAGAGTAAGACAGGAGAGATTGAAGAGGTGGTTATGAATGAATGAAGTGAGCTGCATTAGTATAGAGAAAGAGAGAACAGGTGTGCAAGACAGACAGGGAAATGGGGAGGCTCAGGATGGACAGAGGAACATAGTGTGAGAACGGCAGATGCTCCAAGAGGATGTGAATGCATGTGTAGACAAAAAGGAAAGGGGATAACCTGGGATCAAGGGAAAAACAGCTGGATTTGAAGAAGGTTCTAAGATGAATAAGGAGAAAAAAAAACGGCTCGAGTTAAGCATGGAGAAGTCACATCAAATAAATGGTATTAATGGGACTAGCTATAGGTCAATAAATAAGCTGCTGTGTTTGTATACAAATGCTAGAAGTGTAAGAAACAAGGCAAATGAAAATGGTTGCATTAATTGAGTCTGTTCACCCAAAAATTGTTGGAATAAGTGAGACATGGTTGGATGAGGATGACATCCTGACAGCAATAGAGATGGAAGGGTATGATGTGCTTTGTGAAGATAGAAATGGTAAAAAGGGAGGGAAGTGCTATTAATGATAGAGAAAGAGTTATGTCCATACAAGGTAGAGATGTAAGAGGGAAATAGTGGCAGTGGTTTTGAAGCAGTATGGCATTGAAATAGAGGTGAATAGAATGAAATACTTAGTCGGATGTTGTTATAGACCTGGTAATGTGGAATAGTGGCGACCATGAAATGTATAATCAAATTAGTCCAGAAAATAAGAAAAGAGTGATCATTATGGGTGATTTTAATCATGGCAATATACACTGGGATGATGCGATAGCAACTGGAAGTAAAGAAAATTTGTTTCTTGAGTTTTTGCGGGACAACCACCTCAGACAGTATATAACAGAGCACACAAGTATTGAGGGTCTTGGATTTGATCATCTCATCAGAAGATGTAATTATAAATCAGGTGTCATATCACCCTCCAGTTGGTGAGAGTATGCAATACTCTCACCAACTGGAGGGTGATATGACATTAAGTATGCAATACAGACGAATATTAAGTATGCAATACAGAGGAAAAAGGCATTATGGAGGCAGCATAAGAGAAGTGGTAATAACCAATTCCATGAGAATTACAAACACCAGGCAAGGAGGATAACTTGGTTGTTAAGGGTAGCAAAAAAGAAGTGTGAGCAGCAGTTAGTTAATGAAACCAAAAAGAATCTTAGAGTGATCTTTTGATAGCCAAAAATAAGAATTATAGAAGGATGATATTGATTGGAGAAAATGGTATAAGAACAACTGCTACAGAAGATATAGTGGAGATACTTAATGAGCAGTTCATAAAGGTCTTTCATTCTTGTGAATGTGACATCATGGAGAGTTTCAGAGCAATTGATGATGGGGAGGAGAGACTAACTGTAAGTGAGCAAACTTGATGTTAATAAGGCTGTGGGACTTGATAATATATCACCATGTATTCTGAAGGAATGTGCCAGAGAGTTGGCATCTGGAGGAGTTCCAAAGGAGTGGAAGGAGGGCAAGATTGTGCTGCTTCATAAGGGAGGTGATAGAACTCGGGCATCAAATTATAGGCCTATCTGTGAGTCAGGTGTTGTGGTTAAGTTGTTGGAGAAGCTGGTGAGAATTAGGATCCAGAATTGGATTGACAACAATAGTATCATCTTTGATGGACAGCGTGGATTTGCTAAAGGGAACTCATGTTTTAGTAATCTATTTACTTATTACAATAAGGTAACGGCTTCCTTGGACAGAGGAGATGGATACACAGTTGTATACTTAGATTTTGCAAAGGCTTTTGTTAGATTACCACATAATAAGTTAATAGTCAAACTAGAGTGGTGGGGTTGGATATTAGATTAGTGCATTGGATCAGAGACTGGCTATCTGATAGGTATCAGCAAGTTGTTTATGGAGAGCAATATCCTGGAAAAGAGAAGTCACTAGTGGTATGCCTCAGGGTCTGTTTTAGGGTCATTGCTGTTTAACCTGTATGTTAACGATATTGGCAAAGATTTGGGTGGTGTTATTCAGTTGTTTTGCAGATAATGTAAAGTTGGGCCAAACTATGAAGAGTAGAGAAGATGTTGTGGCCTTACAAGAAGACTTGAATAGATTGAGTGAATGGGCACAGGAATGGAGATGCAAGGTTGATGTTGCAAAATGTAAGGTTTTAAAATTTGGGAAACAAAGATGGGATGTAGAATTTACACTTGGTGGGGATATATTGTTGGAAGTGGAAGAAATAAGAGATCTTGGAGTGATAGTGGATAAGGATCTGAAATTTAGGGGACACATTGCCAAATTGTGAGGACAACACAAAGAATTCTGGGAATGATGCGGAGGACACTGACTTGTAGAAGTAAGGAGATTCTTGTTCAATTGTATATATAAGGCTCTGATAAGGCCACACATGGATTACTGTGCAGATTTGGTCACCTGGTTTTCAAAAGGACGAAAAGATGCTGGAAAGGGTCCAGAGATGATTGACTAAGATAGTTTTATCTCTGGAATGTGGAATATGAAGGTGCAATTTACAGAGTCTAGTGGATAGGGGGAAAAGGGATGATAGTGACCTACAAGTTAGGGTTGTTATAGGATCAATGTTGGAGAGGTTTTACAGAAAACGGTGGGAGATCAGTGGAGAACCAGATGACATCTGGTTCTCCACTGAGCCTGGAAGCTGTATAAGGAGGATGTGAGCAGGGGGAGTGAGAAGCAGGTTTTTTTGCATGCAGAGTTGTAAATGATTGGAATGCCTTGCCTGAGAAGGTGGTGTCTGCAGAGAATTTGAGTGTGTGTATATAAGTCACGATATGATGAGTTGTGTGTATGACAAAAGAACCTCCTAGATGAGTCTTTGACTCCATAGTATCTTGGGAATAATATTAATCTGTTAAAAGCATCGTGTATAGGGTTATATGGTGACTGATATTTATTTCTGGGTTAAATCCAGATTTCCACTTTATTAGATCATCTATCTATCTATCTATCTACACTGTCCCAAACCGTAAGGACGAACACTATTTCTGAAGATTACAATGCTAATTCAGAATTAGCTTGATTTGTCTTGATTTCTTTGATGTTTTCGAGTAGAAAGCAAGTAAAAATTCAAAATTTCAAATTGTGTGCAAAGGGGTCACGTGGTAGCACTCAACATGTTAAAAGGCTATGCTAAGCAAATTGTGTTTGAAGGAAACTTTTCGTGAAGGAATAAAGTTGAAAACTTGTAATGTCTCAAAAACATTGCCTAGATGATTTCATGTGGGAAAGAATTACTGGAAAGCTTGAAGAAGGCTGTAGAATTACTGATATCACCAGCATTTGGAATCTCATATAGCATTCAGAGTCTGGATACAACATGTCAAACCAATGGAATGTGTTCCAGACATTTGTTAAGAGATCGCTCTCACTCTACTATGGAGCATGAAGACAGATTTTTGGTTATAATAGTAAAGCATAATTAATGCACCATGGCAGGTTAATTTGCAAGTTGGTTCATTCAAGCACAGGTACAAGGATATCTCGACAAGCTGTGGCAAGACATCTGCAACAAGTACACCTATATGCCCGAAGGTCTGTAGTCTGCATCCCTTTACCCACAGCTCATCGTAGAGCACGTTTTCAGTGATTTTATTAATAAAAATTGGACAAGCCACCAACGGGCTAATGTACGGATGAGAGACATTTTAGGCTTTCTCCTGAGTCTAGATGCCATTTGATGTGGCATGAAAGTGGTACTGCTTCCCATCGCAAGAATGTTCTTGAAAGCGATAGATACAGCAGTGCAGGGTTCATGGAGTGGGAAGGCATTATGCTTAATGGACACACTGATCTGCAAGTGCTGGAAAAAGGGACTATGACTAGTGAACGATATTGCAACGAAATTCTTCAACGTCATGTTCCATTGTTCCGTGGGGTCAAAACCTCTGTCAAAGTGTATCAAGTGACCTGTGCTATGGCCCATGAACAATACCTTGTTTTGCAGTAGGCAGTGGACTTCCAACAGGACTCAGTCCTGCACACAAGGTGAGGATTATACAACAGTCGTTGCTGACAAATGCGCCCAACCACATATCACCACCTGATTGGCCATCTGGAAGTCCTGATCTGAATCCATCAGACTTCAAATTGTGGTCTGAGTTTGAGAGAATAACTCACAAGAAACGACATCCCAGCATCGCCAGCCTGAAGGTGAATTTGCAGCAAGCAGTGGCTGTGTGCTGTGCCACCATCAATATGTGGCCTCACAGACTTTGGGCATGCATGAAGGCAAAAGGGGGATATTTTGAACATTGAGTGCTGCTATATGCATGATATACATGTAGTTTGTATGTGCTGAAAGCCGTAAATGATTTACTGATAGATTAAAGGTTTATGCACTGTTCAAGTTGTTACAGTATTTATCCCTCATCTAGCAGGTGAGGAATACAGCTGATGAGAGAAAATTACCTGAGGCAACAAATGGAAGGGACACGAGGTTCAAGAATGCTGGATCTGATCATTGCACCAGAGAACTTAACAGTAACCAATCTAGCTACGCTGCCTCCATTTGGAGAAAGTAATCATGTATTGACCAGAGCAATGGCATAAGAATTTGGAGGGGGAAGAGATGTTGTTGCATGGGAAGTGGTCAAGGGGTATTTGAAGCAAGTAGTATCTGAATGTATACCTAGAGTCAGAAGGATAAATCAGGTAGGAATTACATAGATGAATAGCTTCATTAAGCAGGAGCTGCACACAAAGAAAAGGTTGTGGAGGAATTGTAAAGAAACAAGCGATCAGCATGCTAATGGGCACTATAAGGTGAAATCAACAAGGGTGACTGATATGGTAAGGAAAGCCAAAGTTAATCATGAGAGAAAGCTAGCTGATGAGGCCAAAATAAACCCCGTTGTTGTTTCACTATGTGGCAAGTAAAAGGACTATGTAAGGATGACTTTAAAAAGTGCTGATGGTGGGGAGGTAACAGAACCAAACCAAATAGTCGAATTACTGAGTGAGCATATTGCAGGAATGTACCGTCTAGGTGGTGACATTCGATGCCAGATGTGGCATTGAATGATAAGAGAATGGACAGTGAAGGAATGGAAGTACTTAAAATATTGCAGAACATCAATATGAACAGAGCCATGGGATTAAATGCCATATCGATCCACGCATTATTACATCTATCTTTCATGTAAGCATGAATTTATCTTTACAAATACATATCCGAACCTTTAACCAGTTTGTGGTGTTAATTCACTCTTCTATAATTCTTTGGTGAAAAAAATATAAAATCATTACAATGATGGAAATAGTTAATGGACAGTGAGTTATAATCTGTATCAGAAGAATTCAATTCTAAAACAGAGATACTTTGCAGAAAGGACCAGGTTTTTTGTTCATGATAATTTTACTTATAAAATGATGAGGATAATATTTTAAAAAAATTGTTTGAGGAGTAATAAGAGAGAACAAATGAAAAAACGTGTACTCATAAAGTTTTTTTTTTAAATTCTGTTGAAGTTGACCTAATAATATTAACTAAGAAACTGATTGCAGCTTCTGTTATCAGTGCTTCTCACATCTAACATAGTAATGATTCTAACAATTCTTAAATAAAGACAAAGTTGACTTACTGGCGTCATTTCTTCTTCTCCTCCTCTCACATTGATGATTACCATTCTCTTTTACTATACCAAAAATAATACATTCCATTCCTCCTTTGATCATATCTCGCAGAGACATCAGAATCCTGACCACTTGGATGCTAAAATCTTCTGGGGTTGATGATATCATGGGATTAAATGCCATATCGATCCATGCATATTACGAGAATGTGCAAGGGAATTATCAGCTCTTCTGACTAAGCTGTTTAATTTAAGCCTCAGGTAGAAAGGGGCCAATGGAGGCTTCAAGACAAAAGTAGCAAATAGGCCAATCAGCATCTCAGGAATGGTGGACCAATATGTGTGGATCGATATGGCATTTAATCCCATGATACCATCAACCCCAGAAGATTTTAGCATCCAAGTGGTCAGGATTCTGATGTCTCTGAGAGATATGATCAAAGGAGGAATGGAATGTATTATTTTTGATATAGTAAAAGAGAATGGTAATCATCAATGTGAGAGGAGGAGAAGAAATGATGCCAGTAAGTCAACTTCATCTTTATTTAAGAATTGTTAGAATCATTACTATGTTAGATGTGAGAAGCACTGATAACAGAAGCTGCAATCAGTTTCTTAGTTAACATTATAGGTGGTGAAGGTATTGCAACAATTGGTAAAAGACAGAATTCAGGATGGGCAGATTGGAATATGATATTCTATAAGAGACAACATGGTTTTGTGAAAGGCTTACCTTAGTAATTTGCTTACTTTTTATAATTAAGTGATAATGGAGTTGGATAAGGGAAATGGCTACTCAGTGATATTGCTAGATTTTGTAAAAGCATTTGACGAGACTCCACATAGAACTCTATTGCATAAATTGGAACAAATGCAGATGGATATGAATCTGGTGATTTGGATTAGAGGGTGGCTGGTGGACAGATATCAAAGAGTGGTTTATGGATGAGTTGAGTCCAAGAGAAGGCAGTGGTGTGCCACAGGGCTCACTACTTGGTCCTCTGTTGCTTAATTTGTATATCAATGATATAGTAAATGATTTGACAGGAAATATTCAGTTGTTTGCTGAAATGTTAAACTGGGAAGAGCAATGGCAAATGAAAGTGATGCACAGATCCTTCAGGAATACTTAAACAGACTAGCAGTATAGGCAAAGGTGAATAGCTGCCATTTTAATGTGGCCAAGTGTAAGGTGATGCACTTTGGGAATAAATCAGAAGCTATATACTATATTGATGGAAATGAACTACAGGAAACTGATGAGGCCAGGGACTTTGGTATGATTGTGAAGTTTAAGTTTAGATGGCATATTGGAAAGGTCACCAAAACAGCATATCAGATATGTGATCATTGAAGAACACATTAACAAGTAGGGATAGTGAGGTTATTGTTCCTCTATAGAAGGCCACGCCTGGACTACTGTGCACAGATCTAGACTTCTGGATTCTGTGGTGATGAAGAACTTGTGGAGAGGATCCAGAGGTAAGTGACAAAGATTGTAACAGGTCTGTGGAATGCTCCTTATAAGAATAGATTGATAGTCAGTGGACTTCAAAAATTAGCTGACAGACAAAAAAGAGGAGACTTGATAAAAGCATTTAAGTTATTAAAGGGATTTTATAGGATACTGACACTTGAAGACTTTTTTTCAGCACATAGCAACAAAAGAGAGAACAAGGGATCACCAGTGGAAGTTGTGTAAGTGTGTAGTTAGCAAGGGTGTTAAGATTAGGTGTTTTACTTGGAGGATGGTGAATAGATGGAATGGGTTGCCAGAGGTGGTTGTGGGTGCTTCATCGGTGAATGAGTTTAAGGACAAACATGATAGGTATTGTGTGAATGATGGCTAGTGTGTAAACAAATGGATCTCACATGATGAGTCTCCTGATTCCATGGAGATACTTGTATAATAATAATAATATATATGCGTGTACTGGGTTGCGATGTAAAATGTATTCGTATTGTGTCGCTGTCAAAAAAGTTTGAAAAACACTATTCTAGGGTACATATAGAAGGCTGTTATTACAAAAAAAAGATAGAGCCTATATAATAACTGGGTGTTGTATAATTTTATGCTAGATTCAGTTCTTAAAGTATTGTAGCTAAATGTCCAGTGTGTGTAAATATTGGGTATTTGTGAAATTGTTATTGTTACATTCTTATAAGCAAACAATGGCCCAAGCATACCAGAAATGAATATGTGCACTGCGCAATGTATTCATGAGTGTGAGAAGTTTCTGGGTTGAAAGGAATAGTGATAGCATGTAATAAATGTCACAAAAGAGAGTGTTAGCAGTCTGCTATCACACACAGCCTCAAGTGTGATATGAGAGTCATCAATGTTGTGACAAAAAGTGCAAAACTGCAAGTGTTAAAGAGAAGAAGGCAGTTGCTATGGAGGAGATAAAATTTAGTTTGTTTAATAAATAGTTAAATTTTATAATTTTTGTTGGATTTAGTTTTTAAAGTAGTTGTAGTGAGGTATTGTTTATGTGAGTGGGTGCATTTTGAGAAGTTTTTATATAGTGTTATATTTTTACATAACAGAGTGTAGCTAAATGGTCAAAGAGTACTAGAAAACAGTGGTAGCAAAGACAACATCATTTATCATTAGCACCAAATTCTTAATATGTAACCTTATGAGGAAAGTTAGTGTATCCTGTACCTCAAAGGATGTAATGTAGATGATGAATAAGGATGAAGATAGTGTATGCTTATCATATCTTATCCCCTTTATCTTACACATGATTTTACATACACCATCTTCCTTTACATCCTTCAGTTCTGTTTACTTACAATTTAAATATAGGCAACATATTGCTCTTATTCTGTATAACGGTCCATTATACAGTTGTTCACACACTGTATAATTCATAGTGTGTGAACAACTTTTTTCACTTTTTTCTTGTCAATGTGTCATATGCCTTCTCCAGCTATCCTTCCACACTTCATGTTTCTGATAACTTTTCCTACCTCAAATACAAATATGTATATATATATGTACGTACTCCTGATTGTATGTATACTTATTCATGAATATGTAATACCACTATCACTGCCAGTTTCATTTAACTTCAGTTTTTTTTTTTGGTGTTCAAGTATTTATTCCAGTCATTTAGAATATCTTTATCCCCAGTTTTTATGTCACCTTTATCATTTCTAGTTCTTAGGGGAAGAGTCAATGGCTCGTTTTTCAAAATTTTCCATGTAATAATAGGCAAGAGGATGTGAGAGGCTATTAAATCGGCTGGCCTTTTTAAAAAGATGTCGGGACTCAAGAGTTATTCCTAACTGTGTTAGGCTTAAAACCAAATTTAAATCTAATAAAGCCCTCCGGATATACAGATATGCTAGTCTGGCACTATTACGAGAGCAAATTACTGAAACTCGCACCAGCCTCGCTACGACAAACGGCGCCGTTGTCTCATTACAGACAGAGCTCTCTGCTATACTCAGTCCTGAACTTTGGTCTATTCTCCTTAGCATCTCATAAGCTTCCTCTCAAAAAGAATTCCAGAAAATAAAAAATAAGCACATCAAAAAGTTCAATAATCTTTGCAAATCTAAACTGCTACCTGAAGTTCAAACGCTCCATACAGTAGTCAACCTTTCTTCTAAAAGACTTAGTGAAGATGCCGTTAGTGTCCTAAGCCTCGGACACAATTTTGACGTCGTACCTATTGAAGTTCCGATATTGGATATTATGTACAACATCGAATGCAGAATCTGTCACTTAGCTCCAGAAACAGCCAATAACATCAGACTTGACGTAGCTAATATTCTCTTCCGTTCTTCACCTCCTAAAGTTAATTTATCTTCCAGTCAACTCTCTGCACTCAAAAAATTACAGAAAGAAAAAAGTATTGTCATCACCAGAGCTGATAAGGGTAATGCCACTGTTCTCAACTCAGAATATAATCGGAAAATGGATATTATTCTCTGTGATTGCGCTACCTACATACCACTGGAACACAATCCCACAAAAACTCAAGTTAAAAAATTAAAAAACCTACTTAAAAAAGTTTCTTCCTGGCCTCTTGACATTACAAAAAAACTCAAACCATTCTGTTCTCGTCGCCCCCCCCACCCCCAGATATACGGTTTACCCAAAATCCACAAACCTAATTCTCCCCTAAGACCTATAGTGGATGACACCAGTGCACCTTGCTACAAATTATCAAACAGCTAGCTAACTCTTTGACCCCCCCCACTGGTCTTACCTCATCTTATGTAAAAAACTCCACCCATTTTAAAAACTTAATTGAAAATCTTACTTTAAATAATACAGATATATTGATCAGCTTTGACATCATCTCTTTGTTTACAAATATTCCCATAATTGACACCGTAACACTCTTAAAAAACGTTTTTCCTTCTGATAATTTAGAGCTCTTTTCCTTTGCCATCAACTCTGGTTATTTCGCTTGGAAGGATTAGAGGGAACTGCCATGGGCTCTTGCCAATTATTACATGAAAAATGAGACATTGACTCTTCCCCTCTAAAACCTTCTGTCTGGCTAAGATATGTAGATGATGTGTTCTCTATTTGGCCTCATGGCCCAGACACATTAGATTCCTTTCTCAGTCACCTCAATAGTCTACATCCAAGAATCCAGTTTACGATGGAAAAGGAAAATAACAATAGTTTACCCTTCCTAGACACCTTAATAACACGCCTTCCTAATGGTAACCTTTCTTTCTCTGTATATAGAAAACCTACTCATAGAGGCAGATACATTCACAAACTCTTCCACTACCACCCCTCCCAGCAATATGGCATTATTAAAACTCTGACCAATAGGGCCTACAATCTTTGTTCCAGTAAAACTGCCCTTTCAACCGAACTCAAACACTTACACAACACCTTCCTTTCCAATGGCTATAATGACTATAGAATAAAAAAAATAATCAAGTCCTTCCCCATTCCCCATCCATCTCTTCAGAAATGCCATCATCATTCCTTACATCCGTGGTACTTCAGAAAAAATAGCCAGATCATTAAAAAGTACAACCTCAATACAGCTTTTAAGCCCCGCCGTAAACTTGCTACCCTTATCTGCTCCACTAAAGACCAGCTCCCTCATCTATTAGTTCCTGGTGTATATAGAGTACCTCATTCCTGTAAACTTGCCTACTTCAGAAAAACAGGCAGGTCAGCATCCATCCTGTTAGAAGAACACAGTTCTTACACCTGCAAACACGATTATGGTCAATCTTGCCTTGCAGACCATGTTTTGGATACATCTCAGGATCTCCTGGAAAAAAACTACCATGCTCCACCATAGTAAATTCAAAAAAGAAAGACTATTCTTTGAATCTGCATCTGCACTCAGGAATCAACCTAATTTAAACAAATACGGTTGCATTAAACTTCCCAAAATTTGGGAAACTTGAATTATCAGAGATCCCTCTTTACATCCCAGGCCACCTGCAAATGCCCATGGAGGGCGCACCACCTAGATAGGACTTTAGTTTCGCTTTGTATTGTATTTGTGTGTTGTTACAAAAAGTTTTTGTAATCCCCGAAGATGTCTCTGTGACAGAGACGAAATATTGGAAGTATTAAAATTAGTTTTAATCCTTTCTCAGTGCTGTTAATATTCCATTAAACCTCTAACATGAATTCTTCACAGTACTTAAGCCTCAACACACACATATATATACACACTAGGGGGGGGGATACGCCCCCCCCATGTTACGGACTGGGAGGCCGGTTCTCCTTGAATCCTGATGACTCGAAAGGGGATTCCGCCCCCTGGCGCCGAACCTCCGAGTTTCGGATTGATAGGGCTGGTTCCCCTTGAATTCCGATGACTTGAAAGGGGTGGGGGGTTCGCCTGGTAGGCCAGTTCCCCTTGAATTCTGATGACTCAAAAGGGGGGTTCCCCCCTCAGGGGGGGAAGAGTTAGAGAAAGATAACATGAAAGTAACGGCAGAAATAAGTTGAGGAAATGATCAGCAACTGTAAATGAGAGAAGTCATGTTTGTGGAGTTTTTCGTAGTATGAAACTTAAGAGTTGAGCAACTGGAGGCATTTAGTGAATGGCAGTACAGAAAAGCGGAAAGAAAAAGGAGAATATGAAAAAACAAGAGAGGAGAGGTGGGTAAGGAAACATGTTTCATCAAGCACAACAAAATCTTATTTTCTTGGTGTAAAGATTAAAGATATCAGTGGTGCTGTTAGCATGCAAAGAAAAAATTTGAAAGAATTGATAGCTTTTGCTCATATAAATGATTTGAAAGTTGAGAAGTACAGAATGAGAGAGGATATAAAAGTTACTGAAATAATAATACATTTCAGACAAATTATGGAGACTACAACATGCTAGAAATAATTACTTTAATTTCCTGGCATTTCAACCTTCATATTAAGGTTATCATCTGGAATATACATACAGAGTCCGTCTAAAAAATGTATACACACTTCAGCAAAAGGAAAACCTGTATAAAAATTGTTATACGAAATTTATACAGACATCAAGGGATGAATACAAGTTACTTTTGATTTCTACATTTACAAGAGATGCTTAACACTTTCATTGCCAAGCTGAAAATTGGAAATTCGTGTGGTGGCAAAATTTTTTTTATTTTTTTATTTAGTTAGCGACGTCCACGCGATAACGCGTGATCGGCCGTTTGGTGAGAACTCGCATCACGCGTATCGTTCATTGCCAAGCTGAAAACTGGAATTTCGTGTGGTGGCCAAATTTTTTTATTTAGTTAGCGACGTTCACGCAATAACGCGTGATCGGCCGTTTGGTGAGAACTCGCATCGTGTGATTGGCAATGAACATGTTAAAGTGGTTACCATTAGCATCCAGACACTTTTTATCATGGCAAACTACTGCTTGGGTAACATTGGCCAGTGTCCAGTGGGATTGCTGCACATGCCGTTTCAATTTCTTATTGACGGGCCACCAGTGTAGCTGGCCTTCTACGATACTCTACATCCTTTAGAGTCCCCAAAAGGTAGAATTCCACTTTGAACTTAAAATGGTCTTGCATTCCTCGAACAACAATCATTGTGCCTCGGCCATTTTGTTTGACTGTCCTACCAGTCACATGTTGATTCTTGTATTCATGTGAGTAACGAAATCTTTTGAGAGAACATCATACTACACATTGCTACCATAATTCGATCCAGCTTCAAAAAAAAGTCCATAGATGACATCTGTTAAATTGTGCATACATTTTTTTGACGGACTCTGTTTGTTTATATATATATGTACAGAGACAAGCTATATTAATTTCAAACAGTATGCCAAAGAGACAATGATTTGATCAACGGTTATTCTACTGGCCTGACCTCTAGTGGAATAAAAAACCTACATCAAAGCTATATTCTATTTGTAACATCATCAGAGAACAAATTCATATAAATAGTTTTATTACAGCAAAAGTGGTGTCCCAATTTAACATGAGAATTGTTAGATTAGATTAAGATCCTGGATTACTTACAGTCCTATTTATAAATAACTCTCAGATGGAAAAGTTATGTGGGTAGAACATGTGCCTTCCATATTCTTGGGATTTTTAGACCATCATTATTGTCAAGGTTAAGGTGGTCGATAAGAATTTCACAGATCTCCTTAAATTTATGTTCATACCATTTTTGGTGTAATGTAAACAACAGGTGCCTTGCCAGTCAATTCTATGCAGAGTATTCAGGCTTGATCAGAAAGGCTGGATTTACCATAGTTATTAAATTTAACGTGCCATTTATGTTCCTTTTTTTTTTTTTGGATAGGAATTGTGTGTCCTGTTTCACCTATATAGGACAAATTACAGATGCAATGAATACATTATACTCCAGGGTGGGCTAGCGGATCCTTGGACAAGTTGAATAAGTTCTTTAATTTTGTAGGAGGTCTAAAGGTGGCAGCATTAAGGTTGTATTTCTGTAGTATTCTGTTTATTTTATCTGATATCCCTTTAAATTATTTAAATTCATAGTTTGTTAATAGTCATTCATTACACTTTGAACATGAGAATTTAACTGAAGAAACAAAATAATCTTACTTTCTAGTAGTTGAGAGAATATTCAAACAGAAATGCTATTTTTCCATTCAAAATGAAGAATACAAGTTCTTTCATAACATAATGGAAGTACATATGTTAGTTTCTTGTTCCAAACTTCTTGGAGGTGTTTTATAATAATAAAAATCACCAATGATGGAAGGTGAATATCAACTGTTCCTTTACTTCATCAATTGAATAGATTCCTGTAAGAAGTACCTGCTGCCTGATAAAGCAGCACGTGAAGGAAGTAACTCAAGGTCAAAGAGTGTTGGATTTTATACTAGCATCAGAAATGGATCTTAGTTAAGAATGTGATTATTTTACCACCAGTTGGTGACAGTGTTCATGCCAGACTGTCCTAGGAAGTATAACTACCTATATGGACATTCCAATTATAATAGGTTACATGATGAATTGCAAAGCTGGATATGAAAAACTCAAGAGAATACTATTTCTGATCATGGTAACAGCTACTGAATTGGGAAAGATATGAGCAATGCATGGGAAGCTTTGAACAGGTGCTTAAATGAGGTAGCATCTGGATATGTCTCTAGCATTTGAAGAACAAATAGTGTAGGAGTGAAATGGATGTGCAACCCTTATTAAGCGAGAGACTCAGAAGAAGAAGAAAAAAAAAACATATACATATAAAAAAT
This sequence comes from Typopeltis vanoorti, assembly GCF_054136105.1. Taxonomy (NCBI): domain Eukaryota; kingdom Metazoa; phylum Arthropoda; class Arachnida; order Uropygi; family Thelyphonidae; genus Typopeltis; species Typopeltis vanoorti. The sequence continues at coordinate 93,391,972 of NC_143561.1, read as the reverse complement.
AGGTGCAGTTGACAAGGATGGCTGATTTCAGATAAAAGAACCTTAATTAAATAATTCTGATTATAGGCTAAGTGTAAATTACTCCTAAGATCTGTACAAAAAAGATCTAATACTTTTTTTTAAATTTTATTTTATGTAAGCTAGATTGCTGTATTATCTGCAAAATAATATCAGTACAGGTGATGGTATTGCTTACAGAATAGAGAATTCACACAATCAGTATATATAACTGATATGTTATGTAATTTTTCAGGAGAAAGAGAGAGAGTTCAGATAGTGTTCAAGATTTTTTGATGAAATAGCTGAAACTGTTAGAGATCTTGGCACTTGGTCTGAGGATCAATTTTTAGTAGTTTTAAAATCCAAGTTCCAGGGTAAAGCAAGACAGTTTGCTAACTTCTCAAAGAGATTAAGGCAAACCCCTGATTATGAAACATTTAAGCCATTATTGATAAAAGAGTTTCCAGGTCCAAACTTATGGAAGATTCATAATTGTATTCAAGGTCATGGAGTCTGTTTCTGTCATTATTATGATAGGCTCACTGCATTAGCTCAAAATTTTTGATTCCCCAATCTGATATTGAATTTATGGATAGGATGGTATTTCATCAGTTTAGGAGTGGATTATAGAAGTTAAGAAAAGCTGTGCATAAAAATGAGATAAAATATAATAAGACAAGCACTCGAAATTGCTCAGGAATGGAAAAATTCAATTAATGATCTTAACTCTTCAAAGACAAAGCATATAGATATACAGGGTGTTCGGGATAAATTTGACATATTTATAATTAATTATATTTTTCCGTAAGTTACATGTATTAACACACACTTCTCTTCATTTAAAAGTTTGGACCCTTCTTCATTCATATACAAGATGTCAGAAAGGATGGATAGCTGGAACCCACCTGAATCATGGAAGAGAATAACTTGTATCATGATGATTCGTGCCCGCCATCAAAATAAGGATATTACGACTGCTGCCCAATGCTCCCTGAATACAGTAAAAACAATCAGGCATGAACTAGAGACTTGCAATGGTGACTACGAGGATGTAGCAAGAAGAAAGATCCCTAGCAGACGATCTGATTGCGTTCGTACAGCAGAATTCCTCGAAAATCTGCAGGAACAGGTGTTGAAGAACCCTGGCATTGGAATTCGGGCTTTGTTCGTGGAGTTGCTAACTGTAGTCAAGCCCTGGATAACAAGGGTAGCCAATGGTAGGCCGTATGTATGGCAGCAGGATTCGGCCCCTTGCCACACCTCTGGGAAAAGTCAAAAATGGTTGTCTGAAAATTTCTACGACTTCACCAGTCCAAATGTTTGGCCTCCAAACTCCCCAGACCTTAACCCCATGGATTATTTTGTATGGGGCGCAGTTGAAAAAGACACCAATCGCACTTCCAGTAATACAAAAGCCCAGTTAATGGATAAAATTAAAACAGTTTTTGCGGCCCTTCCCAGGGAGACTGTAGCATCAGCTTGTTCGAGGTTCCGAAGCAGAATTGAAGCTGTGATCGATGCTAATGGTGGTTATTTTGAGTAAATCTTGTTGATAGTATTGTAATTAACTCTGCCTGTAATGTTTTTTTGTCAATTCATTAAATTTAATAGATACAAAGAAGATTTTCTTTTTCCTTACGAAACTGTCAAATTTATCCCGAACACCCTGTACAGTACAAAGTTCTGAACAAGTATGAGGTGTTAGGAAGAAATAAAAATCAGAATATGCAATTATCCATCTCTCAGTTAATTGATAAACATGCAGGGAATTAAGATCAGAACTCAATAACGAAACTGACACTAAATTTGAATCTTTGTTAAAGCTTCAGGAACAAATTTTGAAAATGTTAACTGAAATAAAGGAAACTTATCAATTAATTCAAAAGAAGGGATGCCCAAAGAATATACTTCTGATAATGTAAAGAAAAACTCTGTTCTAATTAAGAAACGAACAACTAAGAGTGTTATAGGTCTAATAAATTGGCACAAATTCCTATGTTCTGCATTGATCAGTTAACAATTAAGAAGTCTTTATAACTGTAGGAAGCTTTCTAAGCAAACATCTGATTATAATGATTTGTCCATTAATGTCTTGCAAACAAGAGACAACACCATCAATATAAATTAATGGTGCTGTCTCATCCCCACCCTATGGTTACATGTTAGATAATAATTATAACAAATTTTGCACCTGATTAAGAATCACATACTTTATTCAGCTTTATACATATTTATGAATTTAGGTACATATATACTAATCATACCAAATATTAATCTATAAAAGTATTCAGATATAATTTACTTAAATTCAGTGCATAACAAGTTGTGAAGCTTCAAAAAGTTATCAACTAGGTTAATTTGTCAAATTACTCTTATTAACTAATTTAATTAGCATGATTTGAGGGGGATGACATATAGTAAAATAAGCCAAGATACTAAATTTTGCACATAATGCTATTACATTTTTTAAAGTAAACTATAGATAATTCTCAACTTATTTTTCTTATTATTCTTCTCAGTTTATCTTTAGAGCCAAGATCAGATTTCTCTTCTCAGACTGACTCTTACTCCTTGTGTTTCCTGGCATAATCACATCACTTCTATAGCATCTTCAGCTTCCAGAAAACTAGACATGCTTTTTTTTTTTGTCACTCAAGATGTCACTTTTCTCCTACTAGTTACTTACTCTACACATATTTAAATTTGACCAACCTTGGGATACTGCTCCCACATTTAGGATGTCCCATCTAAGACCTCTCTAAAAATACTTGATGTTGTTCAGAAGAAAGCAATTCAATTGACCGAACTGCTTTCAATATAGTTATTGCACTATGTCTCTTCTATAGATACTTCCATGGATGCTGTTCAGCAGAATAGTAGCTATTATGTCCCATGTCTGCTAAAACTACAGGAACAAAAGAAGCAGCTATCTAACATCCTTTTACAGTTGAACTGCAGACTCACTGAACCTGTTACTCTCAGTGATCTTTTATTCTATCTATCTCAATTCTGTGGAACATCCTTCTTTATGAAATATTTCCCAAGGACAATGTCCAACTCTTTAAGAATATCAATAGATTACTTTGCTCCTAATCTCAATCCACACAACATTTATTTGCTATTAGCCTTGTGGCTTCTCATATGTGTGGGAGCGATAAAAAAAAAAGTGCCAGAATTTGAGTGAAGGTATTTAAGCAGATAATGAACTGCACCTCAATGCTTAACTAATCATAAAGAAACCACGAACACTAAAATACTGAGGATTTAAAATAAATTAATGGACTTTTAAGAGAACTTCTTTATAGTCAAATAATTTACAATTCTGTTTAGTTAAATAGTAGTTTAATGATACCAAAGCTACAGCTGAGTTAGATAGAGGGAATACTACATGATGATATTGCTGGATTTTGCAAATGCATTTCACAGAGCACTGCATAGAACTATCTTATGCAAATTGGGTAACAAATGGGAATGGATATGAGAGAGTGGCTGACTGATAGATAAAGAGTAATATATGGAGCAGAATAAAAGCATGTGACTAGTTCCACTAGGCTCTATGCTTGGATCGCTTATATTTAATTTGTACATAAATGATACAGAAAATGATTTGAAGGGAAATGTTCAGTTGTTTGCTGACGATGCAAAAGAGGGCAGAATAATAGTTAATGAAAGTGATATAGAGAGTTTGCATGAAATAGGCTGAGAGTATGAACAAAAGAAAATAGATGCCTGCTTAATGTGGAAAAAGTGTAGTTATGCAGCTGTGTACTCCAGGAAATTGATGAAACTAGGATTAGGGGAATGTTGATGGACAACTGAAGTTCAGGGGACATATTGCAAAGGTGACCAAGGTAGCTGATATGATTACTTGGTTATTGAAGAACACATTAACAAGTAGAGATAAGGAAATTATCAATCCTCTTTGTAAGGCCTTCATATGGTCACATCAGGATTATGGTGGTCCACCATAAACTTGATATGGTCACACCTGGATTGTGGTATTGGGTTTCTTAGCGGGATGAAAGTGGTGGTGAAGAGAATCCAGAGGCAAGTTACCAAGATGGTGAGCAATCTATGAATACTCCCTATGGCAAAGATTGAAGGTTTGTTAAAAAAGTTGGTTAATAGGCAGAAAATAGGGGGCTGTGATAGAAACACATAAGTTTCTAAAAGGATTGACATTGAGGATATATTCAACACTTGGTTTTGGGAGGGTAGGGGAGAGACAGCACATGGGCTTAGCCCTGGAAATTGAGTGAGAGTGTGATTATAGGGTGTGAGGATTAAATTTTTTTGTTTGGAGAGTGATAAGTAAGTGGAATAGATGGCCAGAATCTGCTGTGAGTGTTTTGTCAGTAAGGACATTCAAAGAGGGCTACGACAGATAATGTGCAGATGATATGGCCTCCTGAGATGAGTCTTCATACTCCATGGCAGTTCTTGTACAATAATAATAATGGTTGCAGGGATCAAAATAATAATAAATGAAAAACGATACCAAGAAATATTTCTGTAAGTTTTTGGGAATTGCAGAGGACAGGGAGCAAAGGGAATGATTTCTTGAGTTTTTAAGAAACAACTACCATAGAACACTATGCAATGGAGGATATATGAGGATCAAGAGTCTTGGATTTGATCATCTCATTAGAGCATGCTATTGGAAATGTGGGTATCAAATTTTCCTCCTCTTGGTGAACTTGTCATAAGCTGATCACCTGAAGTGTGGTAACCTATATGATTTCTTGGAGGAAAGGATATATGTGGAATTACTGGATTGGTGATTATGGAAAGCTCAGGAGATAGCTTGGAGAGCTATAGCATGGAATGAAGAGTTGGGTGGGAAGAACAGTGCTTCTTGGTTGCTAATCAAGAACTATTAAACAGCAGTAATGTCTGTATGTATACTAGTAGTTAAGAGGTTAAATAAGGTACATGTGAAATGGATGAAGGAAGAGATTAAGTACACAGTCTGAAAGAAGGCAATGTGGATGTAGCATAAGATATGGTCTAATACTTGCTTTAAGATAAGCATTATTTTATATTTTAATAAAAATAATCTTGTGACTTCATAGAGGTTGGAAATGATACTAAATTCATGAGGCAATATTATTATTATGTGACACCACCAGTGAGTCCAAAGACTCATTGAGGAAGGGCACCTACTCTACAACTCTCCATCTCCATCACTCAATTCACCAACTACAGCGAACGGCAACTACCATCATTATCTACACCAATGCCATCTACTGACCACCACCACCAGTAGTATTTTCACAGACAATCACAAATATTGATGCCCACAGTGGTATTTGAACCCACAGCCTTTTGGCTGGAGAGCAGATACACTAACCACTCAGCCAACAAGGCCTGCATATTTTACACGATTAGATTGTAAACCTTTATCCTGCTATTCTACCAACGAGTTATATTAAAAATAAAAAGCACAAAAAATGCGTGTCTAATATTGTAAACCTTGATATCATTTAACCATCAAGTTCATATTAAAAAACAGCAGAAAGAAAAGTAGTTTTCTCTTAAAATAAAAAAAAATAAAAAAATGACAAAACTGAAGCTATACTGTATATTAAAAAGTTTTTGCCAGTTGGTAGTACTGGATAGAAAAGTAATTTTCTCTTAAAATTTAAAAAAAAAAAAAAAATTAAAAAACTGAAGCTATACTGTATATTAAAATGTTTTTGCCAATGGATAGTACTGGATCAGCTGAACTTAGGCTGAAGCAATCAGACAATTAGGTCAATATATCATCTGCTAGCTGCACAATCTTCTGATCAGTTTGTCTGTTCTGCAGGAAGCAAAGACTGAGTTTCCAGGAGGACAAATCCTATTACTTCCATGTGAAAGTGACTAACTCACCTTCAACTAAAAACGCCTTAAAAGTTCCTCACATCATACACAGGATTTGAACTCAGGTATTTTTAACTGAACAGTAATTACTGTACCATGTTTGAAATTGGTGCCATGGATGTGCTATCAGTGGATAGGCAGCAAAAAAAAAAAAATGGCTTTGAGTGACATTTTTTGCACATAAACAGTATGAGAGTGAGAGAAAAGTTTTTGTGTTCAAAAGATACAAAATGCAGATGCAAAGGATGCTGGATCTTGTAAAGAGATGATACAGATATTATTACTTATTCTCCAGTATAGAAGAAACTGCATTTTAATATGATATGATGCATTCAGTTAGATATCAAGTAGTCTTAAAATTTTGAGTTTAGTCAAATTTTACAGAATATAAAGTAGTTTGGCAAACAAATCAATAAAAGTTAAATTCAGTATCCTATTCTGTAAGAATCCTATATAAGAAAATAAAAGACAAAAGTTTGTTTTTAGTTATGCCTTGCAATTTCCATTTTATATATATATATAAAGAAAAAATTTATGCATTTATTGCAGTTAGTATTTGCTATGAAATGAACTTTTTTTTTTTTTTTTATTTTATTTTATTTTACTGCTTGACAATTTGGTCATACTATGATTACAGTGAGCTGGATTCATTCTACAGTGCAAAATGAAGGTCAGTGAATCATGATTCCAAGAGATAACATTACACTGATTTTTTTTTGGTAAGAATTCATGGCTCTATTTGCACTTACAGAAGTTATTAAGTTCACCATGGAAAAAAAGGTTTCAATGTTAACAGCCAAAATTTGAGGAAGTTTAAATATATTAGTATATTTAAGTCATGCAAATAAAGATGTGAAGAACCTTTATATGGTTCTTCACATATGGCTTTTCAACTGATGGTGAGTTAATCTCATACAGAGACAGCAAGGTTTCACCCCTGGAAGTTCAAGATTTTTTATTCCATGAAACAGGCAAACTAGCCAAAAGACCACTCACACAATGAATAAACATACTAGGTCTCAATGATTTAGATGCTTAGGGCATAATTCAAAATGACCCAACCATATAGAATATGCAAATAACTTAAGATTTAAACTGTTATGTACAAGATATAGGTTACATAATTAAGCAGGAACAACTTCCCAAAGGCTAGACAAAGTAAATCCATCTTTTAATTTTTCTATTGCGAGGCCAAGTTCTTCAGAATACACAGGCTCTCTGTCCTTGCTGTGGTTATCATCGGCAAAATATGCCTAAAAATAACAATGCAGTTATTTCCAATTAATTCATGGAAAATTCATTTTTATCAGGATAAATATGCATAATAAAAGTTTTGTCTAATTAACAGATAAAACAGAAAATAAGCTGTTAGTTTAGCATTTTAATACTTAATTTGTTAGAGATAAAATAAGTAATTTTGGCAGTGTAAAAATGATTGATCGCCAAGTGAGTAATGCTTTCACTTCACCAGGAATTCCATATCACAGTTGTGAGGATTTCATGACATTTGCACTTTGATTGCAAGACCCAGATTCAGATCCTTGGTAGGATGCAATAAACCTTTATAAGAAATTGTCATTTGAAGGTAAGTTAGCAAGTATTATATGTAAGGTTACAAGGTTTTAGTTTTTATCTCCAGAGATAATATGTTAATGTCCGATCTCCGTGATTCCAACCAACCTTCACTTTACCATCAAGTGACTCTAGGTTTTGGAAGCCTCACATGGCATAAAATTAGGTTTGGTCTCCAGATCTCTGTGGTTTGTTTAACCATGGGAAACCTACAATACTAGCATATATATATATATATATATATATATATATATATAGCTCTTACCCCTTTCTTAACCACAAACAAACTTAACTTCCATGGATTTTCTGTGTCCTCTCCGAACCTTCCATATAATGAAAAATTTCACCAGGCAATATTCTATAACATCCATTTAGAAGATTGTAGACCTCTATCGCATATCACCCCTCTTTCTCTTGTTAACCAGAGTCTGTTTTGCAATCTGTTCTCATAATCTACATTCCATAATTCCAATATAATATCTGTAACTCTTCTTTGCACCCTTTCCACAGCTTCTTTATCCCAATGGAACCCAGAAGACTAAATCTGCACACAGTAGTCCAGACACAGCCTTATCAAGGTAAAGAGGCTAAATGACTTTCTTATCTTTACATGTCAAGTTTTGTTTCAACATTGCAATTATCCTCTGAGTTGTATTTGCAATTTTTGTTATGTGACCTCATCATCATCATCAAATTCCTGCCATATACCCTCAAGGGGTGTACAGGATATGATAGTACTACATGAAAAAAATTACATCATTACTAACTTCCTATCTACAATTTTTCTCCATATGAGTCTGTTACTTGTCAAGACTCCAACATTATCAGATCTTATATTTCTATCGTCTAAGGCACTTTGTACCATATCAATCCACCTATATCTTGGTCTTCCTCTGGGTCATTTTGCTGCCAACCTGGCAGAGAACACTTGTTTCGCTAATCTTTCTTCGCCCATTCTGTTTAAGTGACCATACCACCTGAGATTAGCTCTGCTAACGCATTCCTGGATGCTGACAATGCCAAGTTCTTTCCTAATATCCTCGTTTTTACTATGATATTGCCAATTATGCCATCTGTTCACGCCTATAATCTTCCTTAGGACTCTCATATCTGCGGTCTCTAGTCTTTGGTCAAGTGTTCTACTTCTGACCCAGCTCTCAGATCCATAAGTTAAAACTGGTTTGAACACTATCTTGTATACAGCTAATTTAGTGTTCCGACTAATTTCTCTCTTATTCCATGTGAATTTATTCAATTGACTTCCCACCATACCAGCTTTGCTGATTCTGTTGTCTATTTCTATATTTAATTTATCATCTTCAGTAAAAATCGTGCCTAAGTAGCTGAAATGTTTTACTTGTTCCACAGGTTCTCCATTCACAACACAGTTGACATTTTCAATGATTCTGCCTATTTTCATTGTCTTTGTCTTTTTATTGCTGACCTTCATACCATATCTATTAGAACAGTTATTCAATTTAGTCAGAGAATCTTGCAGACTTGTAGCAGATTTATTTAGAAGTATAACATCATCCGCATAAAGCAAAGAGCTGATATTAACATCTCCAATTTTGATATCATGTTTAATACCACTTTCCTTCATAATGTGATCCATATAGATAATGAATAACAGAGGGGATAATGTACATCCTTGTCTCACACCAGATTTAACACTAAACCATCTTCCTGTACTTCCTTCAATTCTAACTGCTGACTTACAATTCAAATAAAGACTAAGTATTGTTTGATATAATGCCCCATTGACACCATATAACTGTATCGTATTGAATAGCTTCTCTCCTGGCACCTTGTCATATGCCTTTTCCAAATCGACAAAACTTAAATACAGATCATTGTTATATTCCCATGCTTTCTTGACTATTTGTCGTAAAGTGAAGATCTGATCCTGACAACCTCTATTTGGCCTGAATCCGGCTTGTTCTTCACCAAACTTTTCTTCCACAATTCTTCTCAACCATTTCTCAAGTATACTTGCATAGATCTTGCCAGGAACACTCAGTAGGGAAATAGCTCTGTAATTCTCACATTCAGTTTTATTTCCCTTTTTATATATGGGTACTAAGAGCTCTACTCCAATCATCGGGAATTCATCCCTCAGTCCAGGCTTTCTGAACTATGCAGTGCAGCCACTGTAAGACTTTTATACCACCATACTTCAGCATTTCTGGTTGAATATCATCTGCTCCTGCTGCTTTTCCACATTTCAAGCCTTTGATGGCTTTTTCTACTTCAAGCATGGATATGTATTCCTGACTGCATGCCTGGTCAGTGTTTTTTACCACTGTGCTGTCATCACTGCTTGTTTCATTTAGCAGTTTTTCAAAGTAATTACTCCATACTTCAAGGATATCTTTTTCTCCCGTTTTCATGTCACCTTTATCATCTCTAACTCCTTTTACAGCACTCTTTCCTCCATTCCTAAGCTTCTTCAACAACATCCAGAATATTTTGCCACCTTCTTGATATTTATTTTCTATATTCTTGCCAAAGTCCTCCCATGAGTTTTGCACAGTGTTTAGCATTCTTGCATTTGTCTCTGTATTCTCTAAGAGCACAAGCTGACTTATTTGCCAGGAACTTTTGATATGCTTTCTTCTTTTCCTTCACTGCCTCTTTAACTTCCTCTGTCCACCATGGAGTTCTGATTTTTCTATCCATGCAGACAACCTCACCACATGCCTCTCTGGCAGAATCAATCAATGTTTCCTTCAGAGCTTGCCACTGAGTCACCAAGGTTTGATCCCTGTTCTCAAACTCTTTCATTTTTTCTTCAATAATCTTTGTGTATTTTAGTCTACAGTTCACATCTGAGAGCTGCTTAGCTTTTATTCGCTTTAAAACTTTCTTACATGTTATTCTTTTCATTATGAAATTCAATTTTATCCTGCTCAAGACTAAATAGTGATCACTTCCAATTTCAAACCTTCTGTACACTCTGGTGTCCTGCACCAGGGAGAAAACATCACTATCAACAATAACATAGTCAATCAGACTTTTCTTATTCCTAGCCTCTTCTCTCCATGTGAATTTGTGCACATTTTTATGTTGGAACATGGTGTTAGTAATAACCAGTCCATGTTCTGAGCAGAAATCCAACAGATATTTGCCATTATTATTAGCTTTGCTCTTTTCTCCAAATTTTTGCAAAATATTTTTGTATGTCTCACAATCAGTTCCTACTCTGCTATTTAGATCCCCAACAAGGACCAACTTTTACTTTTTCATTGTGTCAGTTGCTTTTTCTAAAGCATCAAAAAATTCCTCCACTTCTACCTTAGTAGAACCTTCTGTGGGACCATAGGCACAAATAAGTCTCATTGTCCAGTTCCCCATTCTCATATTTGCCCACATTACTCTACTTGAGACTGACTGCCATTCAAGAATCTCTATCTCCAAACTTCAATTGAAAGATGCTCTCGCTCGCAGCTAAATCCTAAAACTAGCCCAAAGGCAGCATCAAGCTAATCTTACAACACATTTTGACTAATGGCATCTGGTACTTGCGAAATTGATGAATGCAGTATTCAATATGGGTATTATCCCTAGCAAACTAAAGCAGCAATAATTACAGCTCTCTACAAACAGAGTGTAAAAAAAATAAATAAATAAAATAAAATAAATAAATAAACACTCAGTGCCAATTTACCTGTCATCTCAAAAACTCTAGAAAAACGAATATGCATTAGATTATAAAATTACTCACAAAAATACAATATAATCTCACAAAAACAATATGGATTTCAAAAAATGCTATCACGTTTTTGAAGATATTATGAACACCATATTCAAAAGCTCTTGGAAAAAAAAAGAAATTCGTCATACTTATAAAATATAAAAACCATTCAGTACTCTTGGATCATGGAATATTACTGAACAAAATTACACTCCAATGGAATTCATGAATAGCCATAATTCTTATTGAGAAATCACCTGTCAAATAGAATCCAGGTACCAAAAATAGTACAGGTATTCACACTGAACATGGGGTTCTCCCAAGCAGATGAATTGTCCTTTTTAACATATACATAAATGATTTTTCCAACCTCCTCTAACAGAACCATAATCTACCCTATAGATATAAAATGATAAGCCTTTTTATGAAACGTTTTTGTGTCACGTTTTTTGTCAAGTTATTTGAAACATTTTGAAACTCAGGGGCTACCCTGAGTGTCGAGTCTTCAAAATTCGAGTAATCAGAATTCAAGGAGAACTGGCCTACCAGTCTGGAACTTGGGGGTTGGGAGCCGTAGGCACCAGGGGGGGGGGGGACCCCTTTCGAGTTTTCAAAATTCTAATCATCAGAATTCAAGGAGAACCGGCTTACCAGTCCAAAACACAGAGGGTTGGGCGCCGAGGGTGGTCTGAAAAGTTCTTGGCCTAAAATAAAAAAAAATAAAAATTTATAAATTCAAACTGATTTTTATTTTTCAACATAATCTCCCTTAAGACTAACACATTTATTCCAGTGATGCTACAGTGCCATTATCCCGTTCCTGTAGTAGTTCTCAGTAAGTTCTGCAAAATACCCCTCTACAGTCACCTCTTGATTCGAAGAAAAACGCTGGCCAGCGAGGAAGATTTTTAGTTTTGGGAAGAGACAGAAGTCAGAAGGAGCCAAATCTGGGGAACAGGGTGGATGTTCCATCAATTCATAGTGCAGATCCCTTAATTTTCCCATTGCCAAAACAATTTTGTGGACAGGTGCATTGTCCTGATGAAAAATTATTTTTTTTTCTTCTGCAAACCAGGGCTTTTCTCATGAATTTTTCGTCTAGTCTGGTTAGAAGATCGGAATAATATTCCCTAGTTATTGTTTTACTCTTTTCAAGATCATTAATAAACAAAATGCCTTTGGCATCCCGAAACACCGATGCCATGACCTTTCCTGCTGATGGAACCGACTTTGTCTTCTTTGGCACTGAACAACCGGCTTCTGTCCACTGTTTGGACTGCTGTTTGGATTCTGGTGTATAATGGCGAATCCAATTCGTAATTAGTAATAAATAAACCCACAAAATTAGTTTTATTCTTGTTAAAATGCTTCAAGCACTGTTCAGAGATTTTCATGCGAGTGCGTTTTTGATCTGCTATGAACAAGAGTGACACCCATCTTGCACAAAGCTTTTTCATTTGCAATTCTTCATGCAAAATATATCCTACATGTTCTTTTGGAATGCCTATAGTCTGAGCAATTTCATGCACTTTGATTCGCCAGTTATCCAATAATACCATATCGTGCACTTGATCAATGATTTCTGATATTGTTACATTTTTTGGATGTCCTTCACGTGGATCATCTTCAAGGCTGGTACGGTCACGTTTAAACTTGGCAGCCCATTTCTTAAATGTCAAAAAACGAAGGAGAAAAGTGCCCATATGCTTTTATGAACTTTGAATGAATTTCTTTTGGCATTAAACCTTCTTTTACAAAGAATTTTATAACTGCACAATACTCAATTTTATCCATTTCAAGGGATACAGATAACATTTTGGCTTCCAACAGCTGGTAAAACAAACTACTTGAATAGAACGACTTATAATTTCACACGAATGCTTATGGCAGATGTACCAACTTACAAAAAAAAAAAAAAATCTTGGCAATAGTGTTGCCATTTATGGTCGAGGCCGAGAACTTTTCAGACCACCCTCGTATGTATGTATGTGTGTGTGTGTGTATATATATATATATATATATCAGCATGCAGACAATGCAATACAATCCATAAAGACATCAGCATTGCACTCTTCAAAGCACAGCAAGAACCTGAATGAATTAACATGTATTTTCAATTCAGTCATAATAAACAATACCTAAACCCAAATGTTAATTACTGAAAACCCAAGAGTCACATATTCTGTACCAATTACACCACACAGTCATAAACATCATTGTATTATCAATGCCAACAATTGCCATCATCCTGAAACCACATCCAAGTATTTAACACATGTTAAAATATATTGTTGGATGCTTAATGGAATGTATACAGCATTCGGAAAGGATTAAAACAGATTTTAATGCTTCCTATATTTCATCTGTCACTCAGACATCTTCATGGATTACAAAAAACTAATGCAACATACACTCAAATACCACATAATACTAAGCTAACCATGTGGGTGATTAAAGTCCTATCTAGGTGGTGTGCCCTCTATAAGCAAATGTAGATGGCCTAGAATGTAAGGTGCGATCTCTGGTGATTAATGTTTCCCAAATCTTCAGAAGTTTAATGCAACTGTATTTATTTAGATTTGGTTGATTTCTGAGAGCTGCTGCAGATTCTAAAAATAGTCTTCTTTCTTTTTTGAATTTACTGTGGAGCATGGTGGTTTTTTCCCAAGAGATCCTGTGGGTTGTATCCTATGGACAGTCAGCCAGGCCTGACTGTCCATAGTCGTGGTTGCAGATGTATGACTTGTGTACTTCTAAGCGGATAGTTGCTGATTTACCTGTCTGTCGAAAGTATGCCAGCTTACAGGAACAGAGTACTTTATAAACTACAGGCACTGAGAGAGGAGGGAGCTGATCTTTGGTAGAATGGATAAGGGTAGCAAGTTTGTGGTGGGGCCTAAATGCTATGTGAAGGTTGTACTTTTTTAAAGTCTTGGCTATTTTTTCTGATGTGCCACTGATGTAGGGTATGGTGATGGCATTTCTGAACTCTTTCTGAAGAGATGGCTGGGGAATGGATGAGGAACTGATTATTTTTTTTAATACTATAATCGCTGCAGCCATTAGAGAGGAAGGTGTTTAACATGTGGTTGAGTTCGTTGAAAGGGCAGTTCCACTGGAACTGCCCTTTCAACAATAATGCCATATTGTTGAGCGGAGTGGTGGTGGGAGAGTTGGTGAATGTATCTGCCTGTGTGCATAGGTTTTCTATATACAGTGAAGGATCTGGCTAAGATATGTAGATGATGTGTTATCTATTTGGCCTCATGGCCCAGACACATTAGACTCCTTCCTCAGTCACCTCAACAGCTGAGGTGAGTGAGGAAGGATCCAGTTTACAATGGAAAAGGAAAAAAACAATAGTTTATCCTTCCTAGACACTTTAGTTACATGCCTTCGTAATGGTACACTTTCCTTCACCCATGCGGTTAGCTTAGTATTGTGTGGTATTTGAGTGTATGTTACATTAGTTTTTTGTAATCCTTGAAGATATCTCAGTGATTGAGACGAAATATAGGAAGTATTAAAATTTGTTTTCATCCTTTCCAAGTGCTGTATATATTCCATTAAGCCTCCAACATGATGTCCTCACAGCACTTAAGCCTCAACACACAGACATATGCTAAAATACCTGGGCCTTTGCATTGACTACCACCTTAAATGGATCAAACACATTGAATATCTTCAAAAAAACATTATTGCCCTAAATTGCTTCAAGTAGAGGATATGATACTAATCAACACTAAGAAAATTATCTACCAGGCATCTGTGAAACAGTACTAAGTTGTTTAATCATATTAAACAACTACATCAATAGTGATTACATAAACACATACATAGAAGCATACCATGGCCAACTACTACATTACCAGGCACTACAACAATACATATGGTGTAATGGTGGGTGGGAGAGAGAGAGAGAGAGAGAGAGAGAGGGGGGGAGATCATTACCTATTCTGCTCAACAATCTTTCACCAACTTAAAACACCTAAACAATTATCAAACACTAAAAGAAGAATTATGGAAGTGGTACCCACTCAACTGAAGACTTTTTTGCAGCAAGAAGGGGGGGGGGGTTTCCAATTTGATCAACTCTTGGAAATTAAATAAAAACTGTTCCAAAAAATATTTTTAGACTGTTACTTGAAACATTTTGCCAACATATAAATACATATGAATACAGCAATCCCTCGATTACTGTGCCTAATGCGTTTTTTAAAACACGCGCATCTAATTGAAAACGCACTAATCAAATATAATAACCTGCAGGAAAAAGTATAATTCGTTCCTCAGATTTCTTTTTTGACCTGTAATTTTTTTATAAAAGAATTAGGGTATGTCTCAGGGGCTAGTTAAAGGAAAACCATGAAGCTGAAAGACGATAAAACATATTCAGCATACAAATTTCATTATTCTACTTCTTAACAAAGAATTGAGCTAATGTAGTTTGGGGCATTTTGTTTCTTTTTTTCATACAACCGACAGTATAGCCCTATTGCCTCTTCTGCAAATTTTACTGCTTCTTTCTTCATCAGGGTCAGCCTCTAAGCATTGCTGCTTAAAAACTTTATTTAACCACTGATAGCCAAAAGAGAAATCTCTTTTGGCTGACTATCAGTGGTTAAATTTTCTTCATATTCTTCGGGATCTTCCTGCTGTGCATCTAAATTTAGTAGGTCGGAATCACTCAATTCTTCAGAATGAGATTTAATTAACTCTTGGACGTTATCATTGAAGGGGAGAAAGAAATGAAAGATGTACGAATTGGTCGCCAACACGTGAAATCACGTGCTCTATAGATAAAATTTCCCAACTGTTATACAAGCAAAATAGTTACCAATTTAAAAACTACAATGATCATAAAAGAGAAGTTAATTTTCTGACGTGTAATAATAAAGAACTCATCCCAGAAGACGGATTGATTACCCTATTATCGGAATGGATTCTCCTTTTTGAGACATGCGCAGAAGTGTCGAAGGGTCTCGAATCTATGCGTGTACTATAGCACAGATTCTAGACATAAATTTTGGCGATAAAAATTTGGAACATAGTATACATAGTGTACATGGAAGTGGTGTAGTATGCCATTAAAAATAACTTTGTAAAATGTTTTAAATCTTTGTAAAATAATTCTAAATTATTTCATTCTGGTGAGTGATTTTTTAAAACAGTTAGCCATAAAAATGTATAGATAGAAAATTTTTAAAATCTGTAAAACATTTATTTTTAATATGTATATAGGCGCACTAATCGAATTTGGGTATTGAAAAAAAATGACGCACTAAGCGAAAACGCACTAATTGAGGGATTACTGTACATATTTGGGCACTATGTTAAGATAAAATTATTTTTCATAAGAACTAGATGAATTTTCAAAATTTGGAACTGCCCCCTTTTTGCACTAAAACTATATGCTAATGCAAGGTAAATAATTAAAATAAGTAACAAAATATTGTTACAAACTATTTACTACTGCATGGGAATATATCAGAAAATATTAAACAACACAGTTTTATGAAAATTCTAGTGAAATATTTACAGGAAATCATGAATATTAGTCGCAAAGTTCTAGGGTGCAAATATGATAATCATTATATTATAACTCTGCACTGGCTTATTGGAACTGTAGCGTTCTTACACCAACCTATTCAGCGATTTTTTTTTTTTTACACACAGTGCAGCCTATAACTCAACTTGCAACCAAATATGGACAACTCCCTCCTTTCTGTAGCAATGTCTTCAATTAGCATAACACATTCATAGAACCGTAATCAGTTTATCTAGGAGATTAAAGGGAAAATGCCACATTGTATATATCTGTAACTTGGGCATGTCAATGTTCTACACAAGACCTAGGGCACATTATGAACATCAAAGATGAAAAGTGAAAGATGCTGCAGACACCGAAAGATGTATTACATCATTGGCAAAACTACTTTGATAAAATCAGTAATGAAGAGTTCCCATACCCACCATTGCAAACAGCCACAGCAGTCCTTGAACCTGTGTCCCTTATCAGCACTGATGAAGTACATACTGCAGTCCATCAAATGAAAAACAACAAGACTGCCAGCCCAGATGACATACCAGCTGAAGTGTGGAAGCTACTCAAACCAAAATGAGCTGACAATGGTGTTTAACAAGATCACAAATGAAATGCCATCAATCTCGCTAACCAGCTAACAATTCCCATCTGGAAAGGCAAGGGGGGGAGGGGGCATTGGTGACTGCTCAAACTATAGACCAATTCAGCTACTTTGCCATACAATGAAGATTTTTGAATGGATACTCAACGTACACCTTGGAGCCACTGTCAAAATTTGACACTGATATATGTAAGAACCTTGGCACTGCACCAATAACAGAGAAGATGCAAGAGGCATGCCTAAAACGGTATAGCCACATGCTATGCAGCAATAAAGACTTTGTGTCAAAATTGACCATGAGGCATAATGTCAATGGCCAATGAACAAGAGACCTACCAAAGACATGAACACAGTAAATGTTAACAGTAGAATTTCCCAAGGAGGAAGCAGTGCTCACGAGCAGACCCTTTCTTACAGTGGGACAAACGGTAAGAAGAAAAAGATATATACACCACAAAACACAAGAAGTAACCAATAATTCCACTCTCATTAGATAAGCTTTTCTTTTTTTCTTTTGGAGAGCCCATCCACAAAAGACTGGTCAACCTATAGTAGGTTAGTAACATGCATGGGTGATAAGTAAATTATTCTGACCTGGTTGGCTGAGTGGTTAGCGTATCCGTTCTCCAGCCAAAAGGCTGCAGGTTTGAATCTCGCCATTGATATGGATGTTTGTGATTGTCTGTGAAAATACTAGTGGTGGTGGGCAGTAGATGATTCAGTTCACTGTAGTTGGTGGGATGAGTGGTGGAGACAAAAAGAGTAGGTGCCCTCCCTTGATGAGTTTTGGACTCCTTGGAGGTGTCACATAATAATAATAATAATAATAATTCACATTTGATTTGAAAAGCTGTGAGTTGTATAGCTAGGGAAAGTGGTGGAAGGCTGTTCCACAAGGCAGCAGTGGAAGGAATGAATGAAGAAGAGGAGAAATTTGTTCTGTGGGTTTGGAGTTGAACTACGAGAGGATGCTGGTTGGCTGCTGCATGCATTTGGAGAGATTTGTAAGAGTGAGGGAATTATTGATACCAACTCCAATGAACAGCAGCCATAGAAGTATTTATAGAAGATGCAAACTGCAGAGACTACCTATGCAAAAGTGAGTGAAGTGTATTAGTGAGAGAGGGATCATCAACCAATCTAACTACTCATTTCTGTACAGAATCCAGTATTTTCATGGAACTCTTAGGGGGCACCACCCCAGACATGAGAGCAGATTCAAGCTTCATCTAATTTTGAAGACAATGGGATTATAATGATTCACTGAGTCCAGTTACCACAATTAGCATCCAGGTCACATTACCTTAACCAATATTACACAGAGAACATTGTACTTATGAACATTCCCTAAAAATTATATATATATATATATATTTTATATAAGGGGTGCTTAAGGGTCAAAACTGTATAACTGAGAGGAGACCTCCACATAGCCTTTAAAGGAATGCAGAGAACCGACCAGGGCTTCTGATCTAATGTCCAATCCTCACCTTCTCGTGGCGCACCCTGTTAGGTATCTACTTGGATACTGAACGAACGAGGATGGGCTGGCAATTTGGGATTTAGCCGACCAAATTGTATTCTTATTGGTTAAACCAAAATAAAAATGATGGTACAACATGACAAAATTTCATGCCGGCTGGGGCGTTGCCCGGTTAAACAAGGCCCCCGTTGTTTTCGCCAGGGAACCAGGGCGAACAGCGAAAAGTCAGCTACTGGAACAAATCTGAAAACAAACCCCAACTCAACATCACCAGAGTTAAAGATCGGTACTATCAACGTAAGAAGCCTGAATGGCAAAGAAATGGAGCTAGCTGAGGAATTAGATAAGTACCAGATTAACATAATAGGGGTGACTGAAACAAAAAAGACAAAAACTGGTGAGATCTTTCTGAGCAATAAATACAAAATGTTATATTCAGGCAATGATAATCAAGGAAAAGAAGGAGTAGCCATAGTATTCAACACAAAATACGAGGCTAATCTTCTTGAATGGCAGTCAGTCTCAAGTAGAGTAATGTGGGCAAATATGAGAATGGGGAACTGGACAATGAGACTGATTTGTGCCTATGGTCCCACAGAAGGTTCTACTAAGGTAGAAGTGGAGGAATTTTTTGATGCTTTAGAAAAAGCAACTGACACAATGAAAAAGGAAAAGTTGGTACTTGTTGGGGATCTAAATAGCAGAGTAGGAAATGATTGTGAGACATACAAAAATATTTTGGGAAAATATGGAGAAAAGAGCATCTTTTCTCCAAATTTTCAAAAAATATTTTTAGCTAATAATAATGGCAAATATCTGTTGGATTTCTGCTCAGGACATGGACTGGTTGTTACTAACACCATGTTCCAACATAAAAATGTGCACAAATTCACATGGAGAGAAGAGGCAAGGAATAAGTAAAGTCTCATTGACTATGTTATTGTTGATAGTGATGTTTTCTCCCTGGTGCAGGACACCAGAGTGTACAGAGGATTTGAAATTGGAAGTGATCACTATTTAGTCTTGAGCAGGATAAAATTGAATTTCATATTGAAAAGAATAACATTTAAGAAAGTTTTAAAGTGAATAAAAGTTGAGCAGCTCTCAGATGTGAACTGTAGACTAAAATACAAAAGATTATTGAAGAAAAATTGAAAGAGTTTGAGAACAGGAATCAAACCTTGGAGATTCAGTGGCAAACTCTGAAGAAAACATTGATTGATTCTGCCAGGGAGGCATGTGGTGAGGTTGTCTGCAAGGATAAAAAAATCAGAACTCCCTGGTGGACACAGCAAGTTAAACAGGCAGTGAAGGAAAAGAAGAAAGCATATCAAAAGTTCCTGTCAAATAAGTCAGCTTTTGCTCTTACAGAATACGGAGACAAATGTAAGAAAGCTAAACAGTGTGTAAAACTAGCTAAACAAAAGTCATGGGAGGACTTTGGCAAGAATAAAGAAAATAAATATCAAGAAGGTGGCAAAATATTCTGGAGGTTATTGAAGAAGCTTAGAAATGGAGGAAAGAGTGCTGTAAAAGGAGTTAGAGATGATAAAGGTGACATGAAAATGGGAGAAAATTACTCCTTGAAGTATGGAGTAATTACTTTGAAAAACTGCTAAATGAAACAAGCAGTGATGACAGCACACTGGTAAAAAACACTGACCAGGCATGCAGGCAGGAATACATATCCATACTTGAAGTAGAAAAAGCCATCAAAGGCTTGAAATGTGGCAAGGCAGCAGGGGTAGATGATATCCGACTAGAAATGCTGAAGTATGGTGGTATAAGAGTCTTACAGTGGCTGCACTGCATAGTTCAGAAAGCCTGGACAGAGGGAAGAATTCCCGATGATTGGGGTAGAGCTCTCATAGTACCCATATATAAAAAGGGAAATAAAACTGAATGTGAGAATTACAGAGGTATTTCCCTACTGAGCGTTCCTAGCAAGATCTATGCAAGTATACTTGAGAAACGGTTGAAAAGAATTGTGGAAGAAAAGCTTGGTGAAGAACAAGCTGGATTCAGGCCAAATAGAGGCTGTCAGGATAAGATCTTCACTTTACGACAAATAGTCGAGAAAGCATGGGAATATAACAAAGATCTGTATTTAAGTTTTGTCGATTTGGAAAAGGCATATGACAAGGTGCCAAGAGAGAAGCTATTCAATACGCTGCAGTTATATGGTGTCAATGGGTCATTATATCAAGCAATACTTAGTCTTTATTTGAGTTGTAAGTCAGCAGTTAGAATTGAAGGAAGTACAGGAAGATGGTTTAATGTTAAATCTGGTGTGAGACAAGGATGTACATTATCCCCTCTGTTATTCATTATCTATATGGATCACATTATGAAGGAAAGTGGTATTAAACATGATATCAAAATTGGAGATGTTAATGTCAGCTCTTTGCTTTATGCTGATGATGTTTTACTTCTAAATAAATCTGCTACAAGTCTGCAAGATTCTCTGACTAAATTGAATAGCTGTTGTAATAGATATGGTATGAAGGTCAGCAATAAAAAGACAAAGACAATGAAAATAGGCAGAATCATTGAAAATGTCAACTGTGTTGTGAATGGAGAACCTGTGGAACAAGTAAAACATTTCAGCTACTTAGGCACGATTTTTACTGAAGATGGTAAATTAAATATGGAAATAGACAACAGAATCAGCAAAGCTGGTATGGTAGGAAGTCAACTGAATAAATTCATATGGAGGAGAGAAATTAGTCGGAACACTAAATTAGCTGTATACAAGACAGTGTTCAAACCAGTTTTAACTTATGGATCTGAGAGCTGGGTCAGAAGTAAAACCCTTGACCAAAGACTAGAGACCGCAGATATGAGAGTCCTGAGAAAGATTAGAGGCGTGAACAGATGGCATCAATGGCAATATCATATTAAAAATGAGGATATTAGGAAAGAACTTGACATTGTCAACATCCAGGAATGCATTAGCAGAGCTAATCTCAGGTGGTTTGGTCACTTAAACAGAATGGGCGAAGAAAGATTAGCGAAACAAGTGTTCTCTGCCAGGTTGGCAGCAAAACGACCCAGAGGAAGACCAAGATATAGGTTGATTGATACGGTACAAAGTGCCTTAGACGATAGAAATATAAGATCTGATAATGTTGGAGTCTTGATAAGTAACAGACTGATTTGGAGGAAAATTGTAGATAGGAAGTTAGTAATGATGTAATTTTTTTCATGTAGTACTATCATATCCTGTACACCACTTGAGGGTACATGGCAGGAATTTGATGATGATATTTGTATAAAGAGAATTTAATGACTGAAACTGAGAATAATTGTAAGGTTTTAATGGTATAACACACTACTAGTTTTGGCTTTTGACAGCCTTCTTCAGGTGTCTTTTAAAAATAGGAAACAGCAATAAAAACACTGAAGTTTAAAAAAACTGAGAAACACAGGAAAAAATTGCAGTACATAATTAACATGAAAAAATGCTCTATGTCCTAAGGTAGAAATAGTTCCAAGTTTTTGTGAAGGAAAATGATGGGACTGACTATGAAGATATCTATTAGTGTGTGTAGGTTTTCTATACATTGAAATTCTAAATTTTCTAGAGCAGCAGGACAGTTTTATATCCAGGAAAGGTAGGGAATTGTCATATTAAAGTTCAGCTGTGAATTTTATATTAGATGTTGATTATTGAGATGATCAAAAAAAATCCATTAGAGAATTGTGGCTGTTGTTCCAAATAATAAAAATGTCATTCATATAATGTTTCCAAAGTTTAGGTTTAAACGAGAAGGATGATATAGCTTTTGTTTCAAAATCCTCTAAATAAATGTTCGCGAGAATAGGGGATAAAGGATTGCCCATTGCTAGACCTTGGTTTTGTTTGTAGATGGTGTCTTGATATCGAAAGTAACCAGACTTAATGCAATGGGTCAGTAAAGCAAACATTGTTTTGGATAATTTGTCTTTTAGTAATATCAGTACTTCTTCTGTAGGGACATTTGTAAATAAGGAAACTAGGTCAAAACTAGCTATGATGTCATTCTCGTTGATAGTTATATCCTTAATGTGTGATACAAAGTCCATGGTGTTGTTGATGAAAGACGAAGACTTGTTAGAAAAACATTCGAAGTATTTAGCAAGATGTTTAGAAAGTTTGTAAGTCGGAGAATCAATACCTTCCACAAATGGGCGAAGAGGGATGTTTTCCTTGTGGATTTTAGGAACTCCATAAATACGTGGGATAAGTGGATGAAGAGAGCGTAGAGAAAGGCGAATGTTGTGAGATAGTTCAGTTGTTTTTTTTAATAAATTGTTGGTGCGATTTTGTAGTTCTCAAGTTGAATCTTCCTGAAGTATTGAATAGGTATTATTTTCAAGCAATTGAAGCATCTTATTAAGGTAATTTTCAGAACTGAGAACAACTGTAGCATTGCCTTTATCTGCCAGTAATATTATTATATCTCTGTTGTTTTTTAGGCTTTTTATAGCCTGTTGTTCAACTGAAGAAATATTATCTGTTGGAGGTTTTACATTATTAATAATGAATATGGATTCAATACATAGAAGTTTAGCATCTTGAGTAGGTAGGAATGAAGTGGCCTTTTCTATTTTGGTAAGGAGAGATTCTTTAGGAATAAATCTTGGTGAAGGAATAAAATTTAGACCTTTGCTGAGAATGCTTTTTTTGGCAGCTGTAAGAACGTGAGAAGACTTGTTTATTACAACTTTGTCAGAATTGATGTTGGCTTTTGTAAAATTAAGTGTATTCTGTACTCTCTTAAGAGTCTCAAATTTTCTGATAAGGTTAATCTTGTTATCATATTGTATTTGTGTTGCTTGAGCTTCACTATTCATAATAAACTAATGCCAACTACTATTATCCAGAGATTCTTCAAGTATTCGAGCTAAAGATCTTTTATTGTTAAACAAAAAAGCCGTATCAGAAATTCTTTCAGTTAGTAGGTCTAACTTAGCCTTCCGATAGATTTTTTTTAGCATACTATTGTTATATTCTCCTTAAAAGAAATTAAATTGGGAAAGACTGCATGGAATTTATATATATAATATACACCTGGTCGTCGACTTACGACATATGTGACTTACGACTCTCTGCACTTACAACCACAAAAAAAAAAATTATTGAATAAATTAATAATAAATCAGGCAGCTGCGTGTACGATAACTATGGTATATGATAGTTATCATATGATAACTATCTCTCACATACACTCAGTCGCTTTCAAGCATCTGTTGCATGTGGTGTATTAATTAAAATTCTACTGAAATACTACCCATAAAATATCTAGTAAAAGGAAAAATACCTTCATCTACAGATATGCCAACTAAGAAGTCAAGGAAAACTATTGATTTAGAGTGTAAAATGAAAGTTATCCAGAAGTATGAAGGCAGAAAGAAAGTGAATACAATAGCACGTGACTTGAAGTTATCACATTCCACGGTATTGACGATACTTAGGGAGCCAGAAAAGAAATTCACTGCAAAGAGTTTATCAGATTCTTTTTCACAACTGAATAAAGCTCTTGCTAGTTTCAAAGCAATGGACCCTAATGTCGAACGATTCACAAAGATTGAACGCATCATTCAAGATGCTGTGCGTTGTTATCGTGAGATATATGAAGAAAAAAAAGAAACAAACTGTTCAAACAAAGCTCAGCATGTTCCTCATCAAGAGAACATCTCCTACCTCAACTCAAGAACATGACCCTAACG